>NC_141697.1:159687433-160302433 GCF_964263255.1 Lissotriton vulgaris | reverse complement strand
AATGCAGTAGCAATCCTACCTTATGAAAGCTTGAAGCTAACCGCTGTCGGAGTGCGTCCTTAACCTGCGGGCAACTTGGAGCTTTGATATTACACGCGGCCAGCCCGGCCGCGGAGGACTGCACCACCCCGGGAACAAGGGGGTCACAAGGCTTCGAATCATGAGGAGCTTGTTATGTGAGGCTGCAGTTACAAGGATCTAAGACTGCCACTCATTCTGAGGCCCATCGACGGGCTTTGAAAAGTGAAACTTCTGACACGAACTACATGGCCCATAAAGCATTGAACTCATCTGAGTAAGCCATTGGAGGGCGGAATAATGGTAATTGATAGGGCGTGCCGGATGCAGCACGTGAATATGTCGAGCCTCTGATGAGAGCAGGAAGCTCAGAAACCCGTCAGGCCAACATCGACATCGCTGAAAGCACATCAGAATGCAGTAGCAGTCCTACCTTATGAAAGCTTGAAGCTAACCGCTGTCGGAGTGCGTCCTTAACCTGCGGGCAACTTGGAGCTTTGATATTACACGCGGCCAGCCCGGCCGCGGAGGACTGCACCACCCCGGGAACAAGGGGGTCACAAGGCTTCGAATCATGAGGAGCTTGTTATGTGAGGCTGCAGTTACAAGGATCTAAGACTGCCACTCATTCTGAGGCCCATCGACGGGCTTTGAAAAGTGAAACTTCTGACACGAACTACATGGCCCATAAAGCATTGAACTCATCTGAGTAAGCCATTGGAGGGCGGACTTATGGTAATTGATAGGGCGTGTCGGATGCAGCACGTGAATATGTCGAGCCTCTGATGAGAACAGAAAGCTCAGAAACGCGTCAGGCCAACATCGACATCGCTGTAAGCACATCAGAATGCAGTAGCAGTCCTACCTTATGAAAGCTTGAAGCTAACCGCTGTCGGAGTGCGTCCTTAACCTGCGGGCAACTTGGAGCTTTGATATTACACGCGGCCAGCCCAGCCGCGGAGGACTGCACCACCCCGGGAACAAGGGGGTCACAAGGCTTCGAATCATGAGGAGCTTGTTATGTGAGGCTGCAGTTACAAGGATCTAAGACTGCCACTCATTCTGAGGCCCATCGACGGGCTTTGAAAAGTGAAACTTCTGACACGAACTACATGGCCCATAAAGCATTGAACTCATCTGAGTAAGCCATTGGAGGGCGGACTAATGGTAATTGATAGTGCGTGTCGGATGCAGCACGTGAATATGTCGAGCCTCTGATGAGAGCAGGAAGCTCAGAAACGCGTCAGGCCAACATCGACATAGCTGAAAGCACATCAGAATGCAGTAGCAGTCCTACCTTATGAAAGCTTGAAGCTAACCGCTGTCGGAGTGCGTCCTTAACCTGCGGGCAACTTGGAGCTTTGATATTACACGCGGCCAGCCCGGCCGCGGAGGACTGCACCACCCCGGGAACAAGGGGGTCACAAGGCTTCAAATCATGAGGAGCTTGTTATGTGAGGCTGCAGTTACAAGGATCTAAGACTGCCACTCATTCTGAGGCCCATCGACGGGCTTTGAAAAGTGAAACTTCTGACACGAACTACATGGCCCATAAAGCATTGAACTCATCTGAGTAAGCCATTGGAGGGCGGACTAATGGTAATTGATAGGGCGTGTCGGATGCAGCACGTGAATATGTCGAGCCTCTGATGAGAGCAGGAAGCTCAGAAACCCATCAGGCCAACATCGACATCGCTGAAAGCACATCAGAATGCAGTAGCAGTCCTACCTTATGAAAGCTTGAAGCTAACCGCTGTCGGAGTGCGTCCTTAACCTGCGGGCAACTTGGAGCTTTGATATTACACGCGGCCAGCCCGGCCGCGGAGGACTGCACCACCCCGGGAACAAGGGGGTCACAAGGCTTCGAATCATGAGGAGCTTGTTATGTGAGGCTGCAGTTACAAGGATCTAAGACTGCCACTCATTCTGAGGCCCATCGACGGGCTTTGAAAAGTGAAACTTCTGACACGAACTACATGGCCCATAAAGCATTGAACTCATCTGAGTAAGCCATTGGAGGGTGGACTAATGGTAATTGATAGGGCGTGTTGGATTCAGCACATGAATATGTCGAGCCTCTGATGAGAGCAGGAAGCTCAGAAACGCGTCAGGCCAACATCGACATCGCTGAAAGCACATCAGAATGCAGTAGCAGTCCTACCTTATGAAAGCTTGAAGCTAACCGCTGTCGGAGTGCGTCCTTAACCTGCGGGCAACTTGGAGCTTTGATATTACACGCGGCCAGCCCGGCCGCGGAGGACTGCACCACCCCGGGAACAAGGGGGTCACAAGGCTTCGAATCATGAGGAGCTTGTTATGTGAGGCTGCAGTTACAAGGATCTAAGACTGCCACTCATTCTGAGGCCCATCGACGGGCTTTGAAAAGTGAAACTTCTGACACGAACTACATGGCCCATAAAGCATTGAACTCATCTGAGTAAGCCATTGGAGGGTGGACTAATGGTAATTGATAGGGCGTGTCGGATGCAGCACATGAATATGTCGAGCCTCTGATGAGAGCAGGAAGCTCAGAAACGCGTCAGGCCAACATCGACATCGCTGAAAGCACATCAGAATGCAGTAGCAGTCCTACCTTATGAAAGCTTGAAGCTAACCGCTGTCGGAGTGCGTCCTTAACCTGCGGGCAACTTGGAGCTTTGATATATATATATATATATATATATATATATATATATATATATATATATATATATATATATATATATATATATATATATATATATATATATATATATATATATATATATATATATATATATATATATATATGTATAATATTACCTACTGGCGATTGCCAGTAGGTAGTTATAGTTAGGACCTATTTTACATAGTAAATCCGCAACATTCTATTTGGAATAACTTTGGCGCTGGTTGCCGAATCTTCATGAAATTTTCAAAACTGGTGGGCGCTCCGGTCCGCTCCTATCCTGTAAGTCTCAGAGGGATTCGTCAAGTGGGGGCTGGGAAAAATGAGGGTCCCAAAACCTGTTTTCCCCATGCAATTTTCCATATGAAACTTTAATCGCATCTACAGCCCGAACTGCTGAACGGAATTACACCAAATTTGGGAGATAGGTAGACCTTGGTTCGGAGTCGTGCCTTTTTTGTTAAATGGTGTAAATCTGTTCAGTAGTTTTTCAGATATTAAAGGAAAAAAATACAGATATATCTTGGCAGAGCCTAACCACACATCTCATCGTGAGTCTGATTGGCTGTCAGCACTTCATCCAAGAAGTGTTGGCAGCCATCTTGGGACCAATATACATGATAGCACCTCATTAAAAAGCATTGCAGTTCTTAGAAGGTTTTAAGACTTTAGTTACATTATAAATCATTTGGTGATGGTACCATACTCATTTTAGGAATTGTGGTGTGTTCTAAGGTGATTTTTCCATTTTAAAAAGCCTTCTGCTGGGATATCATCAATCATGTTTGTGAGAAAACTATTTTCTCATGCTTTTCCCACAGAGGTCTGGAAGGTGATCTATAAGCTAAACTAAGAGCATATTTTCTGTAAATTCACATTATCTTTCTCAGTCATGTGAGAATGAAGTCTGAAATTCTCAGTAAAACATGAACATCCAACAAGGGCAGAGACTGTCAGTTGATTCCTTTGTGTTCTACTGCAGCTTCCCAGAGTGTTCTAAAGAACAACTAGAGCGCTAACAGTCCTACTTATGACAAACGTATAGCACACCTGAAGCCATCTTGATTGGAATAAACTGGTAACTCTTAAAATATTTAATTTAAAAAGGATCAAAATGAGGGGGTTTAATGTTTACCATAAAAAGTATGATTAGTGCTGCAGAAAGAAAAATTAGGGCACATTTTGAGTGACTTCTCAAATCCTCTTCTATTTCATTAAAAAATTCTGACATGCAGACTGAAACACGCACTTTCAATACCAGCAGCAGAGTTCCCCGGTGAGCAGTAGCTTTACTACAGTGATCTAATAAGCTACTAGAGTGCTAACATTCTGAATTCATGGCAAATATGTGACACATCTGAATGCCTTCTTGATGGAATCAACGTAAAAAACTGAACGTATTTCCTACTGAGGAGACTGTAGTAAATGAGGAAATTGGGAGACTTCATAACAAATAAGTCTCCCAAGATGGCCACCAGAGACAAAAGAGCCCAAATGTAGCACAAATATCACCCAGTTGTAGCCCAAGTAGAGCCCAATGACAGAATGTCCCAGAGTGTTCTAAAGAACAACTAGAGCTCTAACAGTCTCACCTATGACAAAAGTATGACACACCTGAAGCCATCTTCATTGGAATAAAGTGGTAACATTTAAAACATTTAATTTGCAAAGGAACAAAATTAAGGGGTTCATTTTGCCATGGAAATAATGATTAGTGCTGCAGAAAGAAAAATTAGGGCACACTTTGACTTCTCAAACCCTCTTCTATTTCATTCAAAAATTCTGACATGCAGACTGAAACATGTACTTTGAATACCAGCAGCAGACTTCCTTGGTGAGCTGTAGCTTTAATACAGTGATCTAAGGAGCAACTAGAGTGCTAACATTCAGAATTTATGGCAAATGCTTGACACATCTGAATGCCTTCTTGATGGAACCAAAGTAAACAAGCATTGAAAATGCAATAGGTCTCGCCCTCGTTTAAGGTAAAGCAATTCTGTTTTGTAATTAGGTGGCTTTTTAGCTTTGCTTGTATTAGTGTTTTTCGAACTTTCATGTACATAACATGTATATGTTTGCATATATGTATATGTATATGTGTGCATGCGTGTATATTTATATTTATATAGATATGCATTTTATAGATGTTTATATATGTATGTATATATATACACATACATATATATAAATGCATATGCATATATATATATGCATATATATATGTGCATATTTGTGCACGTAGAGAGAGGTAGAGAGGTAGAGGTGTAGAGGTAGAGAGGTAGAGAGTAGTAGAGAGAAAAGTAAAGAGAGGTAGAGAGGTAGAGAGTAGAGAGTAGAGAGTGAGTGGTAGAGAGTAGTAGAGAGTAACAGAGAGAGTGAGTAGTAGAGTGAGTAGTAGAGAGTGAGTAGTAGAGAGTAGTAGAGAGTGAGTAGTGAGTGAGTAGCAGAGAGTCGTAGAGAGTGAGCAGTAGAGAGTAGTAGAGAGTGAGTAGTAGAGAGTGAGTAGTAGAGAGTAGTAGAGAGTAACAGAGAGAGTGAGTAGTAGAGTGAGTAGTAGAGAGTGAGCAGTAGAGAGTAGTAGAGAGTGAGTAGTAGAGAGTGAGTAGTAGAGAGTAGTAGAGAGTGAGTAGTAGAGAGTGAGTAGCAGAGAGTGAGCAGCAGAGAGAGAGAGTAGTAGAGTGAGTAGTATAGACTAGTAGAGAGAGAGTAGTAGAGAGTGACTAGTAGAGAGTAGAAGGGAGTGAGTAGTAGAGAGTGAGTAGCAGAGTGAGTAGTAGAGAGTGAGTAGTAGGGAGTAGTAGAGTGAGTAGTAGAGAGTTGGTAGTAAAGAGTGAGTAGTAGAGAGTGAGTAGTAGAGAGTAGTGGAGTAGTAGATAGTGAGTAGTAGAGAGTAGTAGAGAGTGAATAGTAGAGTGAGTAGTAGAAAGTAGTGGAGAGTGAGTAGTAGAGTGAGTAGTAGAAAGTAGTAGAGAGCGGGTAGTAGAGAGCAAGTAGTAGAGAGTGAGTAGTAGAGAGTGAAAAGTAAAAAGTGAGTATTACAGAGAGAGTAGTAGAGAGTGAGTAGTAGAGAGTAGCAGAGTGAGTAGTAGAGAGAGAGAGTAGTAGAGAGTAGTAGAGAGTGAGTAGTAGAGTAGTAGAGAGTGAGTGGTAGAGATTTGTAGAGAGTAATAGAGTGAGTAGTAGAGAGTCGTAGAGAGTGAGTATTAGAGAATGAGTAGTAGAGAGTAGTAGTTATGTTATGTTATGTTAATAAAAATGTATATAGCGCACATACACCAAGAGGTTTCTTTGCACTTAGCTTTGGCCCATATCAATGCAGCAACAGATTACGCATGAGCCTGCTCAAACAGCCATGTCTTGAGCATTTTACTGAACCCCAGGAGATTATAACATGACTGTATCCCTAACGGTAGGGAATTCCAGAATTTGGGACCCAGATAGGAAAACCTGCACCCTCCCTGGCGTTTGAGCTTAAAGGTATGGATAGTTAGCAGCTGGAGGTGTGCTGAGCGCAGGTTGTGGGACGGAACATGTCTTGATATCAGGCAATTCATTCATTTAGGACTCCTGCAGTGAAGGGCCTTAAAAATTAGGCACCCTGTCTTGAAAGCTGCCCGTTGTGTGACATGGAGCCAGTGAAGTTTTACTAGTAAAGGTCTAGCAGATTGCCATTTTTGTTGTTTGTAAATGAGTCTCGCAGCTTGGTTCTGCACCATCTGGAGACGTTTAAGTAGAAATAGTGGCAAGCCTAGGTAGATTGAGTTCGAGAAGTCAAGATGGGAGAGTACAATGAAAATGAATCTACAGCTGACTCTGCGCTGAGCACTTCAATCATAAAGTCCCTTGTTATGTAAAGTCCTGTGCCAGTCCACCACGGGACCTGCTGCAGCTCGGTCCCACTGGAAATCCAGGGATGAAGTCACATAATGGTCACTTTACTTCAAAAAACGTCTTTATTTTTCTTCGTAATAAACACTCAACAACAGCCAACGCGTTCAGTGGCGTCACTAGGGTTGGTGTCACCCGGTGCCCGTAACTCGTGGTGTCACCCCTCTGCTTGCCCACTCCAGGGCTCAGGATAGGCGTATTGAACTGCTCCCATTCGTTTTTTTAACTGTTTTTTTTAAGTGCTTGTCCTAATATTATGAATTGTGTATAACTGTTAACCTAAGGTTTGACAATTAGTGTTTCTTGTGTTTTAACGGCACACTTATACACCTTGCCCACGTGGCTAAATACCCTCTCGGATGATTAGTGCGCTATACAAAATCAACATAAATTAACATTTGGCAAGAGTCCTCACAGAAGTAATCCATCCCGTTTGCGAATTCGTCATTCATTAGTGTTGTCTCATTAGAGAAAAACAACATTTCTGATTCATCAAAATCCCGTTCAGTGTATGTTTACTGTCCTAGAGGTCAATGTGTAATCGTCACCCTCTATGCCTCTCCACCCATGTCTTCACTCCTTCCAGGCACTCCAATTTGAACCTGCTTTTATATCCAAATTATTTTCTACAGCTCTATTTTCGTGATCTGTGATTGTAAAGTTTCCAGAAAATTCTACTTAACATTTGCAAGTGGTTTCTAGTAGGCAGCATTTATGGCATATGCATCGTAGGGCATGCAACGAAGTGCAGTAACTCGGAGGTACATTGGAAGCTTTAGTAGGGAGTAAAGTGCTCTTTACCAAGACACACAGCCTCATATGACATATTTACAAAGGCCCTTGTTATTTGAGCACGGAGCGGTACAGATGTGACGAACAGCACAGCCTCACCGCACTCAGACCCCTTGAGACCCGGCCCACTTAAAGTCCAGAGTCCATGCCTATCTTATAATATCGTTCATTTAATCAATAATGGGCTTCGTCTGACAGGGGGGTGAGGGGGGGTATTGCCGCCACATACACGCGAGAGTTAGTCCCTCTGTTAACGACCACAGTGGCAGTTAGTTCTGCTCCACCCGTGATATTTTAAAAACTCTTGCAACTAAGCAAGGAGATAGGACGGAGAATGTCTCAAAACACCTACCACCGGCCGGCAGGACTTGTGTGGACTGGGCACCGATGAGCCACCTCCGCAATCCGCATGGCATCTCAAGGGTATCGTGGCGCGCTTTACTTTCATTGCTCCTCCTTTTTCCTGCCAGGCCTGATGATTTAAAACTCTTTTTTCCGCTCTTTTTAACAACTCACGCTGCACGTAATTTATAACTGCAGAGCCGGCAACTCTCTGTGTACCGTGGCGTGCGACGGTGCGCTTGCGTTTCGGGCGGAGCCTAGGCTTGCACAATGTACTATAATAAAAAAAGCACTGGCAGCAGCAGAGAGGTGAGGGCGAGGCTGAGGCTCAGGTTGCACTCCACGGTGCACTGCAGAGCGTCACTAACCAGATTGGTGTCACCCCATGATGGGGTGACACCCGGTGCGGTCCGCACCCCCCGCACCCCCTTAGTGACGCCACTGAACGAGTTTTGTTCCTATGATAGGAACTTCCTCAGGGTGAAAAGATTATATGAATACATTCGTAGCGTGGACCCAGAATGCTGGTCTTGGACGTAATAATCCCAATTCTTTTATTTCTTATTCCTTCTTAAATTTCAATACCATGATAAACCTTTTCTCAAAACTGTACGTATGCATAGAAAGACTATAACAGGTATATCTGCCTCTGTCACGCTGTTGTAACGTCGGAAAATAACAAATCCAATGACCTTAACAACCTTCGCCCTATCTCTAACCTTCCATTCCTCTCTAAAGCCCTCGAAAAATGTGTCCTATTGCAATTAGAGAAACATATTGCCTCCTTCAACCTCCTTGATGTTTTTCAATCCGGCTATAGAAAGGGATGCAGTACAGAAACTGCTATGCTAAATATCACTGACGACATTCATCGCTCCTTAGACAAAGGGGAATCCTCATTACTAATCCTCCTCGACCTCTCAGCTGCATTTGATACCGTCCACCACCCCACCCTCCTCAACACTCTCAAAGACCGGTTCGGATTAGATGGCAATGTATTCAAATGGTTCTCCTCATTTCTTCAAAACAGATCACAGCAAATCAAGCTCAGCCACTTTCTCTCTAAACCTCAACCTGTCTCACTCGGCGTCCATCAAGGATCCATCCTCTCCCCAACCCTATTCAATCTGTTCATGGAAACACTCACCCTCATCTTCAAACAAGCTAATATCAATTACCACATCTATGCCGATGACACCCAATTATATTACAAGATCAAATCCCACAAAGACATTCTCCACCTCAATGAGACCTTGACCCGAATTCTAACCTGGTTCCATCGGAACCATCTCAAACTGAACCCAAATAAAACTGAAACCATCCTTTTCTCCCCCCAAAACAACTCCCTTCCCATTCAACTCTGGATAAAGGACATCAAAGCTCTTAACTGCCCACTCTCCACCTCTAATTCTGTCAATTCCCTAGGCATCAGTATCGACCGGAATCTAAATCTCATCCCCCACATTAAAAATGCATCCAAAAGAGCGCTTTCCACCCTTCTCCACCTCAAGAAACTTAAACCATTTATTCCAGCAGACGAGTTCAAACTTGTTGTCCAATCGCTTGTCCTTTCCAGGATTGACAATGGCAATGCCACCTTGGCTGGCACCCCTAAAATCCATCTTGCACCAATTAAATCTGTCCTCAATCTAGCTGCGAGACTCATCTCTGATTGTAAAAAAATTTGATCACATCTCCCCGGTCCTCAAAAATCTCAATTGGCTCCCAATAGAAGGAAGATCCACCTACAAGATTGCCTGCATCACTCACAAAGCTCCTCACCAAAACACCCCTTCTTACCTTACAACAAAACTACACAAAGCTGGTTGCGCCAGGTCCCTGAGGAGCACAAACTCCCTTGTCTTAATCCCACCCAGACTCAAATGTCAAAAGGCCCAATCCTGTGCGTTCTCTGGTAACGCTCCAACAATTTGGAACTCTCTCCCTAAAGATCTTTGCTGCAACCCCTCTTATCCTCTCTTCAAAAAGGAACTCAAAGTACTTCTCCTCAACAAATACTGGGGTATCTAATGTTACTGACTCTGACCATCTTCACTCCTTTCTCTTCCCTTGTCCGCTCCTCTTCCCAACCCTTCTCAATCCCTTAATTTTCTCACTCCCCCTCTCTTCACCCTCCTCTCTCTCCTAACTTTTAATATTCACGTTCCAATTAATTTTATCTCTCTGTTTCTTTGCCCCCTTAGCCCTGATGAATGCATTATCATACTGTAACTCTTTTTCGCTTAGTTGTTAATTTTATCTCATGTTCACCATCCTTGTAAAGCGCTCTGATACTCTTGGGTCCAGTAGCGCTATATAAAACCTTTGAAATAAATAAAATAAAAATAAATAGTGTGGGCCCCAGAAAGACTTGGCCCTCCCGACCAATACTAATTCGGCCTTGCCCGGGTTAAGTTTAAGATGGTTAAGATCCATCCAACGCTGAATATGAAGCATAGTGGCTTGGAATTCCTGGATTGAGTCAGGGGCATCATCACTGGTAAAGACCAGCTGAAGGTCGTCCGCGTAAATAAAAAAAGTTACCTTCCTCTTCCGTAAAGAGTGAATCAAAGGCAAAAGATACAGGTTAAACAGGTGGAGAGGAAACAATGAGCCTTGTGGGACCCCACACATGGTGGCAATTTTTGGAGCAGTGAAAGGGGTAAGACGCACTGCTAGGGTGCGGCCATCGAGGAAGGATTTGATCCACTTGAGAGCTGAGCCCTGTATGCCGGCCTGTCTGATACGGTCCAACAGGATTTCGTGGTCCACTGTGTCAAATGCGGCCGACAAGTCTAGGAGCACCAAGGCCTGGGCGTGCCCTTGTCCTCATTAGCTTGTAAGGCGTCCAGTACTGCAAGTATAACTAACTCAGTCAAGTGAGCGGGTCGGAAGCCAGCTTGGTGAGAGTCGAGGTGTTCGGAATGTTCAATAAAATTAGACAAACACCTGGCGACATGGGCCTCCAATATCTTGGCCAGGAATGGGAGCAAGGAAATAGGACGGTAGTTTGAGAGGTTCATGAGATCTACTCCATGTTTTTTTAAGAGATGGACAACTATTGCATTCTTGAATGCACTGGGGACCCAGCCTTGCAAAAGAGATTCATTTAGGAAGGGTAACACAGTGTGTGGCAAGGCGGAAAAAATCTCCTTTAGGTTATAGGGAGGGCAGCAGTCTCTTGGGGAACCTGATTTGGCTCGGGCCAGCAAGTCTAGCAAAATCTGTGGGCTAATGGCGGGGAAATGGTCTATAGTGCTGTATTCGTAATCAGAGTGTCTGGAGACACCATATGCCTAACAGTAGACATGCTGGCTTTAATACTGGCAATTTTATTTGAAAAATAGTCATTCAGGGAATTACATAGTTCTTGGGAAGGAGCCTGTTTGGGGAGAGTTCTCTCAACATTGCAAAGATCATTAACAATCATAACAAATTCCCTTGACCTATTGTGGGAACTCAGGATACTGGTGGAAAAGGGAGCAGCCTTGGCTGCCGTAATAGCATTTTTGTACTCTTTGCAAGCCTTTAGATACTCAGTTTTGTATTTAGGGGATTAACGTAGTCTCCATCTCCTCTCCTTCTGACGGAGTACTAGTTTTGAAGTTTTTTAACTCATCAGAAAACCATTTCTGGGTGTCGGCTTGGCGCGCCTGCTTGAATTTTGTAAGAGGGGCATATATGTTACTTGCAGCGAGTAACCAAGAAGAGATTTTATCCACCATAGCGTTAATGTCAGAGTCAAGGGTGGGGACTGAATTAGCTAAGGTGCAAGGGAATTCCTGTTTGTCAATAGCCTTCCATTTTCTTATCATGCCACCCTCAGCCGCGGCGGTCCTGAGGTATAAGGGGACAGTGACTGCAAAACTTATTAAATAGTGATCTGACCAGATGCAAGGTGAGAAAATTAGTTCCGCTAATGTCAGATTCATGGACCAAATTTGGTCCAGTGTGTGCCCTTTAATATGTTATGTTATGTTATGTTACAAATTGCTTATAAAGCGCACGTACACCCAGGGGTTTCATGGCGTTACTGGAAACATACCAAAATCAGAGGGAGGCTTGCCGTGCGCGTTTGTAAACAACTGAGTTTTAAGTAATTTCCTGAACCTAAGTAAATATACACAGGAGCGAATCTCCAGGGGAAGTGAGTTCCAGAGTTTAGGGGCCAAATACGCAAACCGTCATCCACCTTGTCGCTTCCGCTTGCAGGCAGGAGTGCTCAATAACTGAAGATGCATTGAGCGAAGGGCCGGGAAGGAGTGTACCTATTTAAAAGAGTATTAATAAAAATAGGACTCTTGCCATGCAGTGACTTGAGAATTAAACATCCCGTCTTTAATTCTGTCCTTTGAGGTATCGGAAGCCAGTGGAGTTTTTTCAAAAATGGTCTGGCTGATTGCCATCTAGGCTGATGAATTAGCCTGGCCACCTGATTCTGGACCATCTGAAGCCTCTTGATGAGAAATAGAGGCAGCCCTAAATAGATTGAATTTGCATAGTCCAGGTGCGATAATACCAGTGCCAACGTCACTAGCGCCGCATGGGTAAGCATGCGGCTGATTTTCCTTATCTTTCGGAGTTGAAGGAAGCACTTAGATATCACTGAGCCTACTTAATTTTTTAGTGATAAGTCATTATCTATAATGACCCCTAGGCTCTTTACTGACGTAGAAGGTACTGGTGAGGGACCTAGGTCCATCGGCCAGTACTGTGGGCCCCAAAAAATCTTGCTTTTGCCTGTCAGAAGTAACTCCGTCTTACTAGGGTTAAGCTTTAGATGATTTTGATCCATCCATTCGTGGATGAATAGTATGGTGGTCTGGTATGCAGCCACTGACCTAGGAGAGTTGTCAATAGTGAAGGTAAGCTGAAGGTCATCAGCATAATTGAAAGTTGTTACATTAATTTCCTTCAGTTTGCGAATCAGAGGGAGGAGGTATAAAAAATAAATGGGGTGAAAGCGATGAACTTGTGGGACCCCACATGATATGGATAGCCTAGGGGCTGTAAATGGGGCCAGACGTACAGATTGAGTATGGTCTTTGAGAAAAGAACTGATCCATTTTAAAGCCAGTCCCTGGAAGCCAGCCTGTCTGACAGGGTCCACCAAAATACTGTGGTTGATCGTGTCAAACGCGGCTGATAGATCTAGTAATACCAGGGCCTGGGGTATATCTTCATCCGCCTTCTTATGTAAGCTAACCAATACTGCCAGTATCACGAATTCCGTTAAATGTGCAGGGCGGAAACCCGCCTAGTGAGAGTCTAAATAGCCAGACAGTTCCATGAAATTAGACAGACATTTTGCCACATGTGCGTCCAACACTTTCGCCAAGTAGGGAAGCAAAGAGATTGGACGATAGTTAGATAAGTTGAGAGGATCAGCTCCAGGATTTTTTAGTAGAGGAACCACAATCGCATTTTTTAAAACATTAGGGACATATCCCTGAAGTAGAGACTCATTGAGAAGAGTTGTAGCAGCGGTTGGTAAAGCAGAGAATATGTCCTTAAGTACATAGGACGGACAGCAATCCAAGGGAGAGCCAGATTTCACTTTAGACAGTAAGTCCAAAAAATCTTGATTACTAATGCCCGGGAAGGAATCTAAGGTAAGGTGATTGATGGGTAGATTAGCATATGTAGATCTGCGATAGGTAGATCTGTCTGGATTCACTAGAGTATTTTTTTCGCCACCTGCGTTCTTTTTAGCAGAGGGAAAGTTTCTGCTCTTTTAGACCTGTAGAGAACCATTTATGTGCCTCCGATCGGCGGGCCTGTTTAAGTTGTTTTTGTGGGACATGTAAGTTACTAGCTGCTGATATCCAGCTCGAGATATTGGCGTCAAGAAGGTCCAAGTCAGAAGTTAGTGAGACTGAAAGATCAGTCAGGGTGTTCAAAAATTCTAATTTATTTAAGGATCCCCATGCCCTAATCATGCCCCTTCAGCCAGGGGGGTCTTATTGTCTGTGGTCATAGTTACTAAAAACTGAAGTAGATGATGCTCCGACCATAGACAAGGTAAAATCGTGAGAGAGGATACAGTAATATTATTTGACCAGACCTGGTCCAGAATGTGGCCTTTGTTATGAGTAGGAGAGGAAATATGCTGTGTAAAATTAAGGTTGGAGAGTAGGTCAGATAATTCTGCCGCATGCGGCCCGCTGGGAGCATCATTAAGCCAATAATTAAAATCCCCTATATATTGGTATAATTTGTGACTAAATTGGCCATTTGTTTGCTCAAAGTGAGAGGGAATGAAGGCATATGTATCGGGGGCCTATAAATAATAACACATATAAGGGATCCAGAGGTGGAATCCAGTTTGATGACCATGTTCTCCACCGCCGGAAGGTTGAGAGGGGTGATGGAGATAAATTTATGATTTTTATGAATGATGGCAGCGACACCGCCACCCACTTTACCCGGGGGCGGATTGACATGTAGTATGTAGTAGTCCCCTGAGTCAGAGCTGCTATGATGTCTGGGGTGGAATCGAGGGTTAACCAGGTTTCCGTCACCAGACGGATATCTGTTTTTTCTGACAAGAGCAGCAGAAGGATGTCTAACTGGTGTTTGACCATGGAGCGGGTGTTAAGGTAGAGAATGCGTAAAGCTGGGTGTTTTGATTCATCAGGGCAGGGGTCTGGGGGGTGGTAAGGAATGGGAGGTGGAGGAATGGCCTGGTAGAGTAGTAGAGAGTGAGTAGTAGAGAGTTGTAGCAAGTGAGTAGTAGAGATTGAGTAGTAGAGAGAGAGAGTAGTAGAGAATGAGTAGTAGAGAATGAATAGTAGAGCGTAGTAGAGAGTGAGTAGGAGAGAGAGTGTAGTAGACTAGTAGAGAGTGAGTAGTAGAGAGTAGTAGAGTAGTAGAGAGTAGTAGAGTGAGTAGTAGAGAGTGAGTAGTAGAGAGAGAGTAGTAGAGAGTGAGTAGTAGAGAGTAGTCCGTCAGTGTCAGTCAGTCAGTGTCAGTCAGTGTCAGTCAGTGTCAGTCAGTCAGTGTAAGTCAATCAGTGTCAGTCAATCAGTGGCAGTCAGTATCAGTCTGTGTCAGTCAGTGTCAGTCAGTCAGTCAGTGTCAGTCAGTCAGTGTCAGTCATTCAGTGTCAGTCAGTGTCAGTCAGTCAGTGCCAGTCAATCAGTGTCATTCAGTGTCAGTGTCAGTGTCGGTTAATCAGTGTCAGTCAGTGTCAATCAGACAGTGTCAGTCAGTCAGTGTCAGCAAGAGCAGCTCTGCTGACCTGGTTCTCTGGCTCTAAAGCAGCTCTACTGACCTGGTTATCTGGCTCTTGAGCAGCTCTGCTGACCTAGTTCTTAGGCTACAGAGCAGCTCTTCTGATCTTGTTCTCTGGCTCTACAACAGCTCTGTTGACCTGGTTCTCTGGCTCTAAAACAGCTCTGCTGACCTGGTTCTATGGCTCTAAAGCAGTTCTGCTGACATGGTTCTCTGGCTGTAGAGCAGCTCTGCTGATCTGGTTCTCTCCCTCTAGAGCAGCTCTGCTGACCTGGTTCTGTCCCTCTAAAGCAGCTCAACTGACCTAGTTTCTCTGGCTCTAAAGCAGCTCTGCTGACCTGGTTCTCTGGCTCTAGAGCAGCTCTGCTGACCTGGTTCTTATGCTCTAGAGCAGCTCTGCTGACCTGGTTCTCTGGCTCTAAAGCAGCTCTACTGACCTGGTTCTATGGCTCTATAGCAGCTCTGCTGACTTGGTTCTCTGGCTCTAGAGAAGCTCTGCTGACCTGGTTCTCTGGCTCTAATGCAGCTCTGCTGACCTGGTTCTCTGGCTCTAAAGCAGCTCTGCTGGCCTGGTTCTCTGGCTCTAAAGCAGCTCTGCTGACCTGGTTCTCTCCCGCTAAAGCAGCTCTGCTGACCTGGTTTCTCTGGCTCTACAGCAGCTCTGCTGACCTGGTTCTCTGCGTTCACGATGCACGCAACCGACTTCGCAAAAATATATTTAAAAATAATATAGGTTTATTATAAGTACAAATATATTATTTTTATGAATATCTTAGATAATCTCTTGCCCTAATATGTGTATTAAAGACACATACATATCATTGTGGAATATAATTTTTTTTTGCGGGAATCGCGCAGCCAGTGCGCCCCAGCACGTATATGACGTCACGCGGGACCCGCCACTGCGCAAGCTTCTTTTACCGTAATGCACATGTGTCGTGAATGCGCTGGAGCAGGAGTCGCGGACTGGTCGCAAACCAATCACGCACATCATGTAATATTAAATGTATATGATGTAACTGAAAAACATGCAGCCGTCGCACACCGTACGTGGATCCTTCACAACTTTTCTAAAATGGTGGCTAGAATCCGCGCACCCACCGTGATGTGTACGCTTTGAGTGCGCGACTCCAAAATAAAATTGGTAACCATTTAAAAAAAATGAAAATAATATAAATATATTAAAATAAATAATGAAAACAAAAGAATTAATCAATATTTCAGTTAGAATTTTTTTTAATTTTTTTTTGCAATTTTCAGAAAAATATATATTGTTATTTACTGAATAAAATATTTATAAATAAACAGTTAAAAAAACTGTAGAAAATCAGTACAAAAAACAGGTTTACCTACTTTCACACTTAAAAATTTGAAACCTTTGAAATTCACTGAAAAAAAACATAAGTTTCAGAGACGTTATGGTTAGAAATTAGCATTTAAAAAAGCTTTGAAATTCACTGAAAAAACCATAGGTTTCAGAGATGTTATAGTTAGAAATTAGCATTTAAAAAACCTTTGAAATTCACAGAAAAAGCATGGGTTTCAGGGGTGGTATAATTAGCTGGCCTTTTCACTCTTACAAAACCATAGAAATTCCTCTGTTATAGTTAGTTCTGCTAACTATAACTTGCGCGCCCGCAATGCACTGCTGATGATGTCACATATTGCATCATTCATGACATGGTCAGTGGCATCACTGATGACATCACTGATAACATCTGAAAGGACATCACTGATGACATCACTGATGACATCATCCATGTGACAATCTGATACACCTCATCATACACTAGTATAGCCTTTCATCACTCACAGTAAAATACCATATTTAAAACGATTGACACACCAATACCTGTTATTACATACTCACTCACTGATTCCTAAGTCTACACACACAACTACCCATTCAACAACGGAAGCATTTATACATGCAGTCACTAATTAATAGAACACTAGCAAAATGCACTTAAACACATATATAGACATTGACACATCAGCAGTCATCTTAGTCGGCTATGCAGTCATCCTACTCATTCATGAAAAAAATTAATCACACTTACATTTACCCACTTACACAATTATCCAACAACACCTCATTTATTCAAACACATAGTAATTCATAGTTAATATGTTAAAAAATCACCATTACATTATACACTCATGCATATGTTACTCTCACAATCACTGACTCTTACATATACTTATTTATATACACCAACTCTTACATACAATGCCTTTTATTTTTTAACTTTGTTGAAGATGTACAACTAAAACATATACTTGCTCACAACACACAAATAAATACACTCAGTCACTCAAACAACTGTTTCCACTTGCACTCTTAAACCTATACACCTAGTCAATCAACCATTCACACATCTATACATAGAGTTACACACACCCCATACAACCACACAAAACTCAATGTCCCATACAAATACTCACCCAACTAATCAATAACTAATATACACACTCATGTAGTTAGTGACCAACTGGTGCAGCATGTTATACAACAACAGAGACAGTGATGCACACATTCACATAGTTTAGTTACTAATCCATGTACTAAGTGAGACACTTCTAATTACTCACTTAAACAGACAGTCAGACAGCTACTAAATCCTTCATCCAGACAGCTATATACCCACTCAATCTTCAATAAAGATTGGTATATATATAATACATATTTAAACTTCAAACTAAACCATATTCACTGGATGATGTCATTTGAGATGTCATCAGTGATGTCACTGACCATGTCATGAATGATGCAATATATGACATCATCAGCAGTGCATTGCGGGCGCGCGAGTTATAGTTAGCAGAACTAACTATAATGGAGAAATTTCTATGGTTTTGTACGAGTGAAATGGCCAGCTAACTATAACACCCCTGAAACCCATGTTTTTTCTGTGAATTATATATATATACATATATATATATATATATATATATATATATATATATATATATATATATATATATATATATATATATATATATATATATATATATATATATATATATATATATATATATATATATGTGTGTATATATATATATATATATATATGTATATATATGGAAACAATATCCTGCTGGTTCAGCTCTCGATGCTGCACTTTAGCCACAGGTACAGACCTCTCAGACACCAGAATTAGTGAAATGAAGTGTTTTTATTCTCTCCTCTCCACCAGCATGTATATATATATGTATATATATTACCTTTCCACACTGTCCAAAGACGCGACTCACTCGTATTTGAAAAAAATCATTTGCAGCGCACCAAAATTCAGTCTGTCAGTTCCTTTTAATATTAGGGCCCAACGTGTTTCAAATCTTACATCCTTGTTCACGGGTCAACAGCATTATAGTGCAAGTTCAAATTCAGGGACTCACCATGAATAGCCACACAAAGAGTAATTCTCCTCAGGTGAGTGAAATAAGATGCAATGCATTGTGGAATTGGTAGTCACTTAGCAATAATTCTCAACTGCTGCGAATTTTCACATATCATATTGACAACCATATTTAGTTGGGAAATGCACAAAGTTCAAGGTGCGCTAAATATCGCAATCCAGTGCCCTGTCAGGCTCCATGTTCAAAGGGCCACAGGACCGCCTTTCAATTGTTGGCACCGGTGCGTCTCCCCGGCTTGGACTGCCGTGCATATTTTATCTTTCTACACTGTGCAAAGACGAGACTCACGCGCATCTGAAAAAAATCATTTGCAGCGCACCAAAATTCAGCGTGTCAGTTCCTTTTATTAATAGGGCCCAACGCGTTTCAAATCTTACATCCTCGTTCACGGGCCAACAGCATTAGAGTGCAAGTTCAAATTGAGGGACTCACCATAAATAGCCACACAAAGAGTAATTCTCCTCAGGTGAGTGAAATAAGATGCAATTTATTGTGGGATTGGTAGTCACTTAGCAATAATTCTCAACTGGCGCAAATTTTTACATATCATATTGACAACCATAATAAGTTGATAAATGCACGAAGTTCAAGGTGCGCTAAATATCGCAATCCAGTGCCCTGCCAGGCTCCATGTTCAAAGGGCCCCAGGACCGCCTTTTAATTGTTGGCAGCGGTGCGTCTCCACGGCTTGGACTGCCGTGCATATTTTACCTTTCCACACTGTTCAAAGACGAGACTTACTCGCATCTGAATAAAATCATTTGCAGCGCACCAAAATTCAGTGTGTCAGTTCCTTTTAATAATGGGGCCCAACAAATTTCAAATTTTACATCCTTGTTCACGTGCCAGCGGCATTAGAGTGCAAGTTCAAATGGAGGGACTCACCATAAATAACCACACAAAGAGTAATTCTCCACAGGTGAGTGAAATAGGATGCAATGCATTGTGGGATTGGTAGTCACTAAGCAAAAATTGGCCCGTGAACATGGATGTAAGATTGTCTATTGTGTGTGAACAAGGAAGGAAAGGCTTCCGAAATGTGTTTTGCAGTAGTTTGACTGAACTGTGTGGAGAAACAAATCTCATGGTGTCAGTACCTGTTTCCTGGAGAAACTGCTGTTGGAAGAGAGAGATAGATATATAGATAGATAAATAGATTTATAATGTGTGTGAGTGACTCCATTGGGTGAGTGAGTGAGTGAGTGTGTAACTCCTTGCATGGGTGAGTGACTGGGTTTGTTAGTGACTGTATTGGTGAGTGAGTGGGTGGATGATTGGTTGAATGCATATGCGATTGGCTGTGCCAGTGACTGGATGGGAGGATGAGTGGATATCTGAGTAGCTGTTTGAGTGAGTGAGTGAGTGTCTGAGTGGCTGCATGTGTGGCTGAGTGGCTATCTTGGTGGCTGTATCAGTGGGCAAGTGTGTGTGTGAGTGGCTGTATAAGTGAGTAAATTGGTGGGTGAGACACTGCATGTGTGAGTTTCTGTCTCTATGTAAGTGGCTAGATGAGTGGCTGCATATGTGAGTGGGTGTATGGCGCCTTCCAGATACGGGAATGGACAGTAGACATCTGCTCGTTTTGATTGGGAATGTTGGTGACGTATCAGGGCAACTTTCATCATCCCGTGTCTTTACAGCTAGTGGTCGGGTGTCTACCCAACTGATTATTGATATATACCCTTGTTACTGTTTTGCCTTTGGCCGTATTTGGTTCTGGAAACTTAAATGGATTGAAGATTTACATCACTTCAAGTTACATATTTTTGTCCTTTGAGAAGTGACTCCCTACCCACGTGGATCAATAAGGTACACTATGAATGGAGTCATATTTATGTCCTTTGCACTGATTTGAACCAGAACAAACCAAAAAACGTCTCTACGTGGGCCATTTAGCACATGTTCAGGAGCATATTCTTTTGTAATCCCGATTTGACTGGAAGCCACCCCGTTTGAAGGCCTATCGATTGGAACTGCATGTAGTCCATTCATCATATTTTCTGCCCTGACAAAGTTCTTTTGATAAGAACGAAACGCGTTGGCTGTTGTTCCATTTTTATAAGAAGAAGAATAAAAAGAATATTGATAAAGTTTACTTCTGGCTCTTCAGTGACTGCATACCTGGTGCTGCCTCTACGCTTCTTAAAGCTGCATATGTGAGTGAGTGGGTGTATTGGTAGGTGTATCTGCCATTGAGTGGCTGTTTCAGTGACTGTATGGCTGAGTGAGTGGGTGTTTGATTGCCTATGTGGGTGAGTTAGTGCCTGAGTCACTGACAATATTGGTGAGTAAGTGGCTTTGTGATTAGGGCTATGGATATGTGAGAGTGTGTGTCAGAGACTGTTTGGGTTAATGAATGGGTGTGTTAGTCACTGCATGGATGTGTGAGCGGGTGTGTCAGTTACTGTAAGGCTGAGTGAGTTGGTGTGTTAGCAGCTGTATCGGCATATTAATAGGTGTGTCACTGAGTATATTTGTGAATAAATGGGTATGTGAGCCGTTGTGTATGGGTATGTGAATGGGTATATCTGGGTGTGTGTGTGGGTGCGTTACTGGGGGTTTCACAGAAAGCATGAGGGTGTCAGTGGGTGTGTGAGTGGTTATCTGGATGATGTCATCAGTGATGTCATTTGAGATGTCATCACTGATGCCATTAATGCTGTCACTGACCATGTCATAAGTGATGTAATATGTGAGGTCAAAAGCAGTGCATTGTGGGGGCATAAGTTATAGGTAGCTCAGGTAACTGTAACTGCTGAATTTCACTGGTTCTGTGTGAGTGATTTCTGAACCTAACTATAACATTGCTGTAACATTTGTTTTTTCAGTGAATTTCATTTAAAAAACAAATCTATTTCCTTGCTATAACGTCCCTACAACCTTTGTTTTTTTTAAGTGACTTTGGACATTTTTTAAAATGTTTTATTTCCTAACTGTAACCACTACCCTTTGACACAGTGAGTGAGTGAGTGCATGAGTATCTCAGTGGGTGTATGAGTGTCTGAGTAGGTTTGGTAGTGGGTGTGAAAGAGTATGAGTCGGGCAGTATGTTGCTATATGAGTGTCTGAGTGGGTCTCTGAGTGAGTGTGTGAGTCTCTGATAGGGGTGGGTGGTAAACTCCACTTTGTCAGTTGAATTTGTGGAGTTTCGCCACTCCACGCTTTGCTTGGACTACGAAGTTCAGAAAAAACGATGCCAACCACCGGTGGAACTGAGTTCACGGTCGCACTCACCCCTAGACTTCATCTCTCCTGTAGTGTGCCAGGAGGCATGTTTGCAGAGTGGTTAATTGGGGGGCAGGGCCTCTGATAAGGTCTGATCAATCCCGCTGTGGGGGACTTACTTGTGGCAACAATAGGGGATCTTGACTCCCAACGACCCTCAGAAGGCCAGTGGACTTCATCCCCCATCCAGCAGTGCATCAGGAGACCCCTTTCCAGAGTGGTTGAGAAAGGTGGCAGGGCCTCTAACAAGGTCTCACCAATCCTGCTGTGGGGGACTTACATGTGGCAACAATAGGGATTCTTGGCCCCAACAACCCTCAGCAGACAAGGGGACTTCATCCCCCAACCATGAGGCACCTTTGCAGAATGGTTGAGAAAGGGGGCTAGGCCTCTATTGAGGTCTGAGCAATCGCACTGTGTGGGATTTACTTGTTGCAACAATAGGGTTTCCTGGTCCCCAACAATCCTCAGCAGCTAAGTATACTGCATTCTGCAGTCAGTAGTACACCAGCAGGCACATTTGCAGAGTTTTAGAGAAAAGGGCAGGTCCTCCGATGAGGTCAGAGCAATCCCGCTATAGCAGACTTACTTGTGGGTGACTTTCTTGTGGCAACAATAGGGGTTCCTGGCACCCAAAGACCCTTAGAGAACTTCATTCCGCAACCAGTAATGCACC
This sequence comes from Lissotriton vulgaris, assembly GCF_964263255.1. Taxonomy (NCBI): domain Eukaryota; kingdom Metazoa; phylum Chordata; class Amphibia; order Caudata; family Salamandridae; genus Lissotriton; species Lissotriton vulgaris. Next base: position 160,280,171 of record NC_141697.1, on the reverse strand, counting down.
AGTAGGCACATTTGCAGAGTGGTTGAGACAGGGGGTGGGCTGGGCCTCCAACAACACAGCGTCGTTATCCTTTCTTTGGTATTGATAATCTCTGCATTTTATCATGGATCAAGCTTGTATGATCCGTTCAGATGACGTACCTTTAGGTCAGTAGACGATGGTTACAATCAAGCAAAGCTGTTTATATATATTTTCTGCTGGCGGTCGCCAGTAGGTAGTTATAGTTAGAACCTAGTTTCCATAGGAAAAGCATTTATTGATTTGCTAATTTTTGGTGTTTGGTGTTTGGTGTTTGGTGAATCTTTCTGAAATTCTCCAAAAAAGTGTATCCAGGTCAGCTCCTATCCTGAAAGTTTGAGGGTGATTCGTCAAAAGGGGGCTGAGAAAAAATGTCCATAGGAAAGTTTGCGACGAGCTACAGCCCAAACTGCTGAGCGGAATTACCCCACATTTGGCAGAAAGGTAGAGGTCGGTTCAGAAAGTGAACTTTTTTTAAAATGGTGTTAATCTGTTCAGTATCTTTTGAGAAATTAAAAAAATAAGAGTGAAAAAATAATTTTTCCATAGGAAACTTTGTGCAAGGCTTCAGCTGAAACAACTGAACGGAATTACCCCAAATTGGGCAGAAAGGTAGTGTGTGGGTGAGAAAGCGACCTTTTTAAAAATGGTGTAAATCTTTTCTGCAGTTGCTTTGAAATTAGAAAGACAAAAGTTTCCATAACTGGGCGGAGCCTAAGTTGCGTGCAGGAGCTTCACTGTGATTGGCTGGTAGCACTCCAAATTAGGAAGTGTTGGCAGCCATCGTGTGGCTCGGTAGAAGCAAGTCACCCGAAAATGGAGAAACAAAGGTATAAAACAAAAGAAGGGGACAGGGTAGAAAAACCCTGACCCACTAGGTCTGCTCAGAGGGTCCCAAAAGGACCCCCAGGGCCTAAAAAATTGTTTTTTTAATATAAAATCAGTAAAAATTTGCACTGGGGTCGCGTGTTCTGGCGTTTTATTTTAATGAGGCCCTTGGGTGGGCTAGATTCCTGGGGTATTTCTTAAAAAATAATAGCAGGGGCTCACAGGGGTTGTGGGGGTCTGCTGGGGTCCGTGTAGCCCCGGGGCTTCACTCATGTTGGGGGGGTTAAGGTGCCCCATCCTGGAGTCTTCTATGTGCTTGTAACTTTGGCATTGTATGACTAATCTTTATGAAATTATCCAAAAAGTTTCTCTATTTTTGATTAGCTCCTATATTGAAAATTTGGGGGTGAATGGTGTAGGAGGGGTGAGAAAAAAGAGGGTCCTAAAACGTGTTTTCACAATGCAATTTCCATATGAAACTTTGCAGATGACTAGAGGTGAAACTGCTGAACAGAATTACGCCAAATTTGGCAGGGAGAAAGGTGATGGTGCAGAAAGCATGCTTTTGTTTAAATGTTGTAAATCCATTCAGTAGTTTTTGAGAAATATCACATTTTACAGATATCGATATTTGAGCATTTTGACATGTGATTGGCTGAGGGGTTACGAGCATGAGCTTGTGGCTTATTGGCTGTGAACGGTTGAAACCAGGAAGTGTTGGCAGCCATTTTGTGATTTACTCCGTCAGCTCGCATCTCTCCATGTGGAAGCCATTGGGTCTGGAGTTTTACCTGTACGAGGCAACACTGGCATCTGTGTCTGTGTGAGATATGCCTTTCACGCTGCCTCTCCTCATATCACCAGGTCGCGGGTATGCCGTTAGAAGCCCGTCCGTCGGCTCGGAGCTCTGTGAGTAAGTCTGTCGGTACGATCCCCTATACTACCCAAAGACTACTGAAACACCACTGCATTGTTGTAAACTCTAAAACACTACCCTCAGCAAGACCCCCTACACTACAGAAACAACACTGCACTGCCCTAAATCCTAAAATACTACCACCAGCAGAACCTCCTACATTATCCAAACAACACTGCAATAACCTAAATCCTAAAACACTACTCTCAGCATGACCCCCTACACTACACAAATACAACTGCACTGCTGTAAACCCTAAAACACCACTACCAGCATGACCCCTACACTACCCAAATACCACTGTAGTGCCATAAACCCTTAAACACTACTCCCAGCATGTCCCCCTACACTACACAAACACATCTGCACTACCCTAAACCCCAAAACAGTACTCCCAGCATGACCCATTACACTACCCAAACATTAGTGCATTGTTGTAAATTCTAAAACGCTACCTCCAGCATGATTCTTACACTACTCAAACATCAATGCACTAACTTAACCCCTAAAACGCTACATCGAGCACAAACCCACTACAATACACAAACACTACTGTACTACTTGCAGCTGTGCGTCTGCGAGCCATGCTGTCAGTTGTAGATCGACCCCATTCTATGGTCTCTGAGGTATGCAGACACAGCTTTGCTGACATTCCTCCTAGATTTTTCAATCTGAGGACAAAATTGGTTTGGCCATTTCCACTTCTGTCTTCCGCATATATTGGAATATACAAAGACAGTTTGAGGCAAAAGCAATATCAATTGTCTAAAGGTGTCCTTCATTAGGATTTCCAAACCTACCCCAGTCAATGTGCCTAGGTCGTTTCCACCACAGTGCACAATTATGAGGTCAGGGTGTTGGAGATGCAAACAGGTTTTAATCAAAGGCAACAACTGGTGTCACTTCAATCCTCTCTGACCAAACCATTTAATGTCCACATTTTGTAAAGCTAGGTCTAAGTCAATACGCCTCTGTTCTGCATATCATTTGTTGCAGAAAACATAGCTATGTTCTACAATCCACACTAGCATTTTGAAGGTATGGCTGGGAGGTATGGATAGATGTCTGTAGCTCATTTAGTCCGTTTGTAGAATCAGAGATATGTTTAAAGATGGGGAACTTCTTTTTTCCCATACAAAATGATAACTGATTGGGAGATGAGAAGCATTGTTTTTTAAAAGTAGGGTGCACATTCGTTTTGTGGAAAAGCATCTTTGTGATTGGTTAAGAAAAAGCAGTTTAAACGTGGAGTACATATCATAGGATAAAGATAAAATTTGCTCAACTCAACCATATTGCTACTTGTATTTGGAACAAAAGAAACAACACGCTTGCCAGTGCTGAGAAGCTAATTTTTCAAAACAAACTGAATAGAAAAAGCATACATGAAAAATAGCATGGACACTTGCTTTATAAATTGCAACTTTGCTTTTAATTTTTTCTGAAGACTATTTTAGTTTTTAGTCATTTTTCATTTTGTGCATGGGAATACAAAAACATGGGAGATTTTATATACATTTATATACAAACATGAAAAAAGACACATTGGTATGTACAGTGATTCAAAACAAACTCACACACAACACATTCTTGGCCATCCATTCATACTATACCACATCCATACTGGTCCCGGTGTCAAAACAGAACCTATATATACAAAACAAACAGAGTCTCAGAGACTGAAGGGGAAGGAGCGGAAAATTACGGGTCACCCTTTTGAATTCACATTGAAAGTGTTTTGACAACTGATTGAAAGACTATTTGCTTTCTTTTTCCAACTTCTAGGAACCATTGTAAAAAGTTTAAAAATGACAAAAAAGACTCTGTTTGTTTTGTATATATAGGTTCTGTTTTGACACCGGGACCAGTATGGATGTGGTATAGTATGAATGGATGGCCAAGAATGTGTTGTGTGTGAGTTTGTTTTGAATCACTGTACATACCAATTTGTCTTTTTTCATGTTTGTATATAAATGTATATAAAATCCCCCATGTTTTTGTATTCCCATGCACAAAATGAAAAATGACTAAAAACTAAAATAGTCTTCAGAAAAAATTAAAAGCAAAGTTGCAATTTATAAAGCAAGTGTCCATGCTATTTTTCATGTTTGCTTTTTCTATTCAGTTTGTTTTGAAAAATTAGCTTCTCAGCACTGGCAAGTGTGTTGTTTCTTTAGTTCATTTTGGCTCAGCCTCGCTGAGTGTAGGAGCCAAGACCCTTTTTGTTGTCTAACTTGTATTTGGAAGGCACTGTTCGAACTAAAAACAATCATGAACTTTTAACCTGCACGCGCCTTTAAATGTTCGAGAAAAAGTTGCAAACAAATATCATTAGGTTTAAAAAAATTGATGAACTTTTAACCTACACGTGTTGTAGAATGTTCTAGAAAGCGTGTTGATAGAATGCGTTGAACTTCTCACATGTATATGTCCTTGAAAATTTAAAAACTGTTTATATGGAAAATAGTGAGAAGTTTTACAATGTGAAAGGATCAAGGAACTATTCTAATATGTTCTTTACATGTATTTATGTGTGGAGGAGAAAAATTACAGTCACAACAGCACCAGGAAGAGGAACAAACAGGGAGTGGGGGGACGGAGGGAGGTGGGCAAGTTGGCACACATGCACAATTAAATACAGCACAGCTACAGACAAACCATGGCCAAAATGAAACACACCAACAAGGAGCACAAGCCACACAACCCGTCAACATCGCACCACTGAACAAGCATAGAAGTGTAAACCACACTGCATGAAAGGGAAAAGGGTAAACAAAACTTCACATGAAGGGACATCTCACACACAATGCAGCACACACACATAGGAAGCAGAGTACACCAACATCCAGCACAATATTGTCCAAACATTCGCACAATCGAACACAGGACACTAAAGCTCGCAAAATAACTCAGACAATGAACCTTTCATCCCTACAGTAACTTCTCTAGCTGCATTCATACAGGATGTGTAGAAAGGCCGGTTGTGGGTTTTGTGGGATGTCTGCAACCCTGATCATCATGGATGAGATGCCCAGCATGTGGCACATGTGCGGGTTCACAGTGTGTTATGTTGCAAACAGCTGTTTCTCCCTCCCACAAGCCACCACACTTTTGTGTGGTGCACTGTTGTATCCCGTGCACTCTTACAGCACACCATTGTGATGCCTATTTATAAGCACTTGTCCTGTGGCATTGCAACCACACTGTGACACTGCCGGTTGGAGGTGGTGCATGCCACTTTACAACATCTACTGCTGTGGCCCTTGTGGCAGCCACACCAGAACACATAGAAACACTTACCACACTTCCTGCACACGGACATGTCGAGACACCCCATTCTCCTTGCCCAATAGGTACACCCCTGCGCTGACCTGTGTACGCCGGACCAGCACACGCCACTTGTGCATGTAGGAGGATGCGTGCGTAGCTACATGTCCAGGCTCACTGCCAACGCGGAGGTGACATGGTAATGTCTGCTGAAGACAGCACACTGTGATGTTGTAGGGTCCGTGACCATCATACTAACACAATGACCACATGGACACACTTGCTCAGATGGGGGTTTGGGGAAGTTGGCAGTCCTGGGGTCGTTGTGATGAGTGTTGTGGCACTCATGGGTATCCGTGTTTCATGTTCATTGACTCTATGTCACCTGGGGGTGTTCCGGTGTGGCTCTTGGCTGTGTTCCCTTTCCTATTGGAGGTAGTCGTCCTGTTTAACACCAGCAGAGAGCAGGTGTAAAATCCCTTGTGCTAACGCGGCTTATTGCCGGAATTTATTTTGCATCGCAGTTTCTGCCTTTCGTTGTGAAAGTTGTGATGTGGTATTTTCGTGTACAGAAAACTTAATTAACTGGGCAGTGTATTCTATCAAGATCAAGCACCTGAGTCTCTATTCCTAATCAATATAAATACAACGAGATTTCTTCATTGATTTTGTGTGTAAACTGTAAATGCACACACTACCACAGTACAATTCACTACAGGATTTTAGTATTTAGAATAAATCGTAAAGGTGCACCTCATGCCTTTTTGCCCTGGGACGCTTACTCTGCATCTCATTATTAGCAACTATGGTTGATATAAATCTAACACACTATTCAGAAGCTGGAGCAACTTGCATACATCACCAGTATTCCCGCGACAACTGCCCCGAAATTTAGCACCATGGTGGACACCACTAAACAACAGTAATAAGAACGAGAAAGAGTCACACAGCACTTAAGTAACAACCAAAACGTTTATTGAATTTGTTTTTTTCTTTTTCTAAATTTAACAAACTGAACACAAAACAACAAGGTGGAAGACTCCTGTCGGGTGCATGAATGTTGACGACACAGCCTGGGAAATAAAGTACAAAATAAGGATGTGTGTAATGCGCATATCAAAGGAGTGAGACACAGAGAAAGAGAGAAGAAAAAAAAAGCAAGAGAGAAAAAGAGAGGGAAGGAAAGAAAGGGAGTAACAAAGGGAGTAGAGAGAGAGAGTGAGAGAGATAGAAGGAAAGGAAGGAGGAGAGAGAGTGAGAGAGAGAGTGAAGAGAGGGAAGTTAGAGAGAGAGAGACACTGCCGCCCCTTCACATCCATGACCAAATAATTACCTGCTGCCACGGATTGTCTAACAGTGGACACTCCACGTGCCCATCAAAGCTCTGTGGCCTGGCAGATCTCACAGATGTTGCTGAGTCATGAATGGCGGAGACCACATTAGCTGTTGGTGCTGCTAACCCTGTGCAACACAGGTCAGTACCATGGAGCTGCGTTGCAGAGTGTTGTAAAAAGGAACATGACCTCTGAACACCTCTCTGCAACGCAGACCCCTGGCGCCTACTGGAGGTACCTGGTGGGCTAGTTGGCCCCCAGGGACCCTCAGGATTGAGGAGGAATCAATTCCCCAACTTAAAACGCGCCACAGGGCGTGTTTGCAGACATGTCACCTCAGGTCATGCCCCTTTCCTTCACCACTGTGCAAACGCGCCCCGTGGTGTGTTTTCAGTTGAGGAATTTATTTTCTTTCATTACTGATGGTCCCTGAGGGCCAAATAGCCCAGTACTGATCCTGAAAAGTAATTCTAACCGTACTTACAGTAACTTGAATTTCCGACCATAGGCTAACATTGACTAGTTTCACTTGGAAATTCTATTAAGTGTGGAGTTTTGGAACTTTAAAATATTCCTCTAAAATCAGCCGAACTACGAATTCCGATTTACTCACCTGTTATCAGGAGAGACCTCAGTGCTGCATCTTTCATGCATCACTGATCCTGAAAGGTAATTCTAACCATGCTTACAGTAACTTGAATTTCCTTCCATAGGCTATGGGCGAAATTTACGAATTCGCGTTCCGCGAATTCTAAGATTTGCCCGCGAAATCACAAAAAAAATCAGCGAGTTTGTGAATTTTCCCCACGAAATCGCGGATTTTTTTGCCATTTGCCCTGGAGTACTTTCCACTGGCTAATCCAGTAAGTGCTCCCTCATTGGGTAAATGAATAGTGCTTTTACTACACTGCAGCTGCGTAAAGGGCCAGAAGATGTGTCTCCAGTGACCATGTGTGCCTGTAGCACAGGCACAGGCACACCTGGTCACTGGAGACACATCTTCTGGCCCTTTACGCAGCTACAGTGTAGTAAAAGCACTATGGGGCAGATTTACAAGCCGCTTGCTCCTCTTTTGCGCTGCAGTTGCGTCACTTTTGTGACACAGCGGCAGCACAAAAGATGCGCCATGGTGCTGGGTATTAACAACGTGACGCATCTGAGAGATGCGTCACGTTGTAAATCCCTGCACCATCAGGAGGCGTTTTGGCGCAGGGGAGGGCGTTCCTGCGCATGAACGCCTCCTAGAAGTGGCTGAGTGAAATCTACAAGATTTCACTAAGTCACTTTTAGGCCAATGCTGCGTAAAAACCCTGTGCCTGCTTGAAGCAGGCCTAGGCTTGACACAGCATTCGGGAGATAGGGCCCCCCCCAGAGCATTGCTGGAGTTGCGTCGCACTTGCGACGCAGCTCCAGCAATGCCCTGCTTTTACGGCACAGATGCATGACGCATCTGTGCCATATTTGCCACATGGTGCGCCGCATTGTAAATGCGGGGCACTATGGGTGGCAGAGCTGCGGCGCACAATAACTGGTGCATCCCTGGGGATGCGCCAGTTATTGTAAATCTGCCCCTATACATTTAGCCAACGAGGGAGCACTTACTGATTAGACAGTAGAAAGTACTCCAGTTGAGTAGAGGTATTGCACAAATGGTGGCATCTCAGGGCGGGATTCATTCTCCCCCAGTTAGACTCGTTTTTTGTGCCCTTCTGCCCTCTGTTAGACTCGTTTTTCCCTTGTTTTTCTGCCCTTCTGCCCTCTGTTAGACTCATTTATCCCTTGTTTTTCTGCCCTTCTGCCCCCTGTAAGACTCGTTTTTTGTGCCCTTCTGGCCTCTTTGGACTCATTTTTCCCTTGTTTTTCTGCCCTTCTGCCCTCTGTTAGACTCGTTTTTTGTGCCCTTCTGCCCTCTGTTAGACTCGTTTTTGTGCCTTTCTGCCCCCTGTTAGACTCGTTTTTTGTGCCCTTCTGCCCTCTGTTAGACTTCTTTTTCCCTTGTTTTTCTGCAATTCTGTCCTCTGTTAGACTGGTTTTTTGTGCCCTTCTGCCCTCTGTTAGACTCGTTTTTTCCTTGTTTTTCTGCCCTTCTGCCCTTTGTTAGACTGCTTTTTGTGCCTTTCTGCCCTCTGCATCACCACATCATCACTCAGCACTACCCCAGCATCACTCAGCACCACCACATTATCAGTCAGCACCACCACATTATCAGTCAGCACCACCACAGCATCACTCAGCACCACAACAGCACCACAACAGCATCACTCAGCACCACCACATTATCACTTAGCACCACCACAGCACCACTCAGCACCACCACAGCATCACTCAGCACCACCACAACATCACTCAGCACCACCACAGCACCACTCAGCACCACCACAGCATCACTCAGCACCACCACAGCACCACTCAGCACCACCACAGCACCACTCAGCGCCACCACTATATCACTCTATTTATAGACAGGGGGACCCGAATAACCCAAAGGCATCTGGGAATAAAGCAAGTTAAATGAAAACAATGCCTATGGAAAACGTTTTTTGAAAAATATAACTTAATTATAGAAAAGACACCACTAATTGTCCTCTCCTAACCTAATCATGGTCATAAAGAAATAAATCTCAATGTAGTCAAACGCACTTGTATTCCTATATAGACTAGTGCTACATTAATCACTCTTAGAAGAAATATCAAAGCTGTTTATTATTTCTTTAAGCTTATTTTTTTCTTTGTAAGTAACACTTATTTTTGCAAAAACACATATATATACAACATATATATACGAACACAAATATACACAATGTATACAATACAAACAAACAACATTTCAAAAATAACCAATTTGCTGGTCTAAACAGCCCACAACTATTTCCATAGAAGGACGTTGACTAATAATTATATCACAACATTCCCTATATCAGGTCATCAACAAAAAGTAAGAGCTTCAAAGGGTTAATTCCTTTCTCTCTCCAAATTATATTGAGCTCCTTATTCATATAATGTCATATATTGTATCTCAATTTTCTTAAGTTGATGCCTTTATATATGCAGTCGACGCGTTTCAGCCTTTTCCTTCATTCAGTCCTCTTCAGGACTTTGGGGCAATTCAACCAATTTATTCCTATAGGTTAAGATATAAATTGACTTTTAGTGTATTCTCAGTCATCAATAATATTACCATGTGAACACACACCATTCAAAAAAGAGGAAAACAATTTTAAAAAAACCATTCAGCACAATCTGATTCCCTCGAGGTTATTGGCAGTATGTACAAATTAAGTCCAACACCCAATGTGACCGGAATTTATTAAGCAAGGAGAGGTCTAAAATTATATTAATTAAAAGTCACTCAACACCATTATAGCCCTCATCACCCAAACGTGACCGGTTCCTCATCAAAAGCCCTCTTATATACTGACCACGTACCTTAGGTCAACATCTCTTGCAAAGCGATCCAAACATTGAGGACTCTTTACAGCTCACGAAACGATTGACGGGGAAATTAACTTCGACCCATCATGTATCCATATCCTGTATATATAAATATATATTGTCTAACTGTCACAATAGCTGACTTAAATTATCGTGCAAGTGAAATTACTCTGGGACGAAATAACATCTTACCCGCTACTACGGGGTCACTGTTCCTGTTTCACAAGGGGCAGATACAGGGTTGCCTACAACAAACAAACGTTCAAATAAGTCTCGCATTCCAAGGTTGCACCTGAGGTACATGTAACGCTAAATAGAATATCGGGAACAACGTGCTCACCTTGAATAGATTACTCTTTCTATGTATCGAGGGGCCAAATCACCAACTGCTCCTGCAACCAAGGAACGCCGAATCTAGAAAGGCATCCGGGTTAGAAATAAACGGCGGACTCAGTCGAGTCTCCACCCACCATTACGCTGACTATCCCCCACGTCACTACTTAGGAACAAAGAACGTGGGTTGTCTATCTACGGCAACCCTCTACATGTAAGGAACATAAAGGAAGGACTCTATCCATGTATCGTAAGAGAGGGATTATTATAAAAACAAGGGGGAATATCATTTAAACTGGCATTTTAACTCAGCGCCACCACAGCATCACTCAGCGCCACCACATTATCACTCAGCACCACCACAGCACCACTCAGCACCACCACAGCATCACTCAGCACCACCACAGCATCACTCAGCACCACCACAGCACCACTCAGCACCACCACAGCACCACTCAGCGCCACCACAGCATCACTCAGCACCACCACAACATCACAAAGCACCACCACAGCACCACTCAGCACTACCACAGCATCACTCAGCACCACCACAGCATCACTCAGCACCACCACAGCACCACTCAGCACCACCCCAGCATCACTCCGCACCATCCCAGTATCACTCAGCACCACCACAGCACCACCCAGCAACACCACTCAGCACCACCACAGCACCACTCAGCCCCACCCCAGCATCAATCTGCGCAACCATTCAACAACAACTGGTTCAAATATGTTCTCTCAATGTTTCAAGCTTGATTACAAATGTCACAAAAAGATGTTAATATTTCACTTGGATTTTCGTCACAATAAAATACACTGAACATAATCTTCACAAAAGTTATTTACAAAAGTTTAAGCTATTGCCATTATAAATTAAAATCACTTTTATTTAAGTATTAATTATTTAAAAAAATTAAAAGCCATTGTAATTTGTAATATCAATACATCTAAGTCACGTAAATACAAAACATGTTGCATTACAAATGCTATAGGTGTCACATTTGCGAAAGTTATAAATATTGGCATTGTAAATGACAAAGCTATTAATTTAGCTATTTTCAAAACCAACACATAAATAAAAAAAATTGTCATTTACAAGACCAATAGCTCAAACTTTCCTAATGCGAGATCTATTGCATTGCAAATGCTTGTTTTTATATCTGTCAGTGCTTCCTGTTGAGGTTTAATTTTCGTGACAGGCGCCTCATTGCCTACTTGTAACTATTCTCTGACCCTGCTTCAAGGGTCAGAGCAGTGTCAGAGAATAGTTGCAAGAGGGCAACAAGGCGCCAGGAAGCACTTACAGGTTTACAGCAGCAGATGCCCAAGTTGAAGTTAATTTCTTTGTAACCCTTTTGTAAAAGGTTACAAAAAATTAGCTTCAACTTTTGCACATGCTGCTGTAACCCTGTAAGTGCTTGGCTGAAAATTCATCCTGCTGATTAGCGGATTTTACCACAATTTCGCGAGATTCGCGGATCGTGAAATCGCGGAAAATCTGCAAATTCCGCGAGCGGAACGAATTTTCAGCCCATGCTTAACATTGACAGGTTTCACTTGGAAATTCTTCTAAGTATGAAGTTTTGGAACTTTAAAATATTCCTCTAAAATCAGCCGAACTATGAATTCCGATTTACTGACCTGTTATCAGGAGAGACCTCAGTGCTGCATCTTTCAGCCCAGTACTGATTCTGAAAAGTAATTTTAACCGTACTTACCAGTAACTTGAATTTCCGTCCATAGGTTAATATTGACTGGTTCACTTGGAAATTCTTCTAAGTGTGGAGTTTTTTAACTTTATAAAATTCCTATAAAATCAGCAGAAGTACGAATTCCGATTTACTCACCTGTTCTCAGGAGTGACCTCAGTGCTGCTTCTTTGAGCCCAGTACTGATCCTGAAAAGTAATTCTAACTGTACTTACCAGTAACTTGTATTTCCTTCCATAGGAATCCGTTGTGTGGTTTTCAGCAGAAAAGTTTCTAAGTGCTGATTTTTTAAACATACAAATATTTCTCTAAAATCAGCCGAACTACGAATTCCGATTTACTCACCTGTTATCAGGAGTGACTTCAGTGCTGCTTCTTTTAGCCCAGCACTGACCCTGAAAAGTAATTCTAACCATACTTACCAGTAACTTGTATTTCCTTCCATAGGAAGTGTCTATTTTTCCATAGGAAGTGTCTATTTTTGCAAACTAAAAATATTCCTTAAAAATCGCCTGTATGACTTAAACGCAGTCTTTCAACTGTTTCCAGGAGATGCACCAGCTCTGGATCCAGGATCCACCACTGAGTAAGAAAAAGTAACACTACTTACCTTCTAAATGAATTTCCTTCCTATCATCGGAGAGAAGCCCGGCCATGATCTTGTGGACCCGTGCAGCGTCTGGGGATGCGGCACTTGAAAGGCAGGAAGGTCGTGGGGAGAAGTGACACGTTGAAGGACGCTGTGTTTGGAAGCTCTCCCAGCCTACTGTGGTTTTTATTATTTAGATCCATTTCGCTACTGCACACGAACTCACTGGAGCTGATAATAATGAACTACTGTTCCCAGAATCCTCGGGGTGAGCCTACGCCCGCAGAGCATGAGGTAGCAGTTAAAAAGACATGATGACGAGCAGTAGCGAATCACCTTTGCCTCTGAAGAAATGCGCTCTGCGCATGAAACGCGTCAGGCATCTTTGTACTGCCAGGTGAAGACTCCCGCCCAGCGGTTTGTAAGCTTGCTCCCAAAAAAACACTATTCGAAACCTACCTGCGAGGCTTCTCTGAATTGGGCAACTTTTTTGTGGATATATATATATATATATATATATATATATATATATATATATATATACATACGCCAGTAGGTAGTTATAGTTAGGATTTTTTTCTATGTTAAATCTCAAAATTCTATTTGGAATAACTTTGGCGCCGGTTGACGAATCTGCCTGAAAATTTCCTCAAAATGGCCTCGCGGCGCCTCGGTCCTTCCCTGGAAGTTTGGGGGGGATTTGTCAAGCGGGGGCTGAGATAAAAGGGGGGTCTCAAAACGTGTTTTCCCCATGTTAATTTCCATAGGGCGGTCGACCTCACTTTTAGCCCGAACGGCTGAATGGATTTCCACCAAACTTGGCAAAATTGTAGGGACTGGTAGCCCGATGTGCCTTTGCTATGTTTAAAGATATGTGCTCCAGTGGATTTTGAGTAATTTAGGTTCAAAAAAATATATATATCTATGGCAGCGCCCCGGTACGCGCTCCGGGGAGCGCACCGGGCGCGCCAAGCGACTTGCGCACGGAAAGCTGATTGGCTCTCGGGTGTCGGTAAACATTCCAAATGGTCCGGAGCGGCCGCCATCTTGTGTCTCGGTAGGATCGAGACACAAGAGGTGGCCAAAACAAAGGGGGACAAGACCATTAGGGGGCAGAGTAGACCCCCCTGACCCCCTAGGTTTCATGTGGGGACTATAAAAGGGCCCCGCGGGGCAAAAAAAAAAGAATTCGATTTGCGCGGGGGGAGCGCCCGGTACGCGCTCCGGGGAGCGCACCGGGGAGCGCACCGGGGAGAAAAGAGAATGGCAGAGTTTAAAAATGTAAGTCATTTTATATAAATGGGAGGTAGTTCTGAAAAGAACTGTTTTTTTTTCGTTTTGTTGTTTTTTGTTTTTTTTTTGTTTTTTGAACATTTTTTACTTTTTATGGCTTTTCTGAACAGTTTTATATTTTTTCGTATTTTCTTGGGGGAGCAAAAAAAAACAGGGAATTGTAAATGGCTCAACTGGAGCAAAAAAAATTGTGCAAAAAATTAGGGTTTTTTCGGGCACTTATGGTTCTCCCCAGCACAGATGATAAGTTTAACACTTTGCTCACCATAGCAAATTAACTTACCACAATATTTGCACATGATTTTAAAATCGTTAAATTTGGGTTGTATGATAGGCATTGTCTCTGTTGCCTCTGAACCCGATGGAGTTGGTTCTTTTGATGTTGAGGGTCTAGATGATGATGGGGGTAGCTTAATGCAGAGGTCCCTTACCTCTGCAGCAGAATAGTTGATTGGGTGCCAACGGATCATGTGCCGAATCATGGTATGATTCCCGAAGGAATATTTTTTGTTAGGGTTCCCCCTGGACAGCTCAGCATCACAAATCAAACAAGTCACCTTCGCAGCGTTGACTTTTTTGAAACCCCTTGGGATTTTGTAGAACTGCCATACGAAGTGCTCTTTTGGTTTGTAGGGCTGATGAACTTCTTGCAGGAACTGCCTTGAGCATTCCTCCTCTTCCTCCTCCTCCTCCTCTTCTTCTTGACCACCAATGTGATCTTCTGGTGGTCTTTTTGATGGTGGTGGTGGGGCAGATGCTCCAGCTGCTGCTGCTACTGTAGCCATTTTTAAGTAGAATATATTAGAGACAGATCTCCAAACAGGTCTTCCTCAGTCAAAGGACAAAGTCAGAATAAAGAAAAAAAGAGGGGGCTTTCATCATTTGGAAAAAAAAACTGTTCTGGACCAATGAGAAGTGTTATTTTCAAGTCACATGACCAGGGCTTTCATCATTTGGAAACCAAAAGTGTTGTGAACCAATGAAAAGTGTTATTTTCAAGTCACATGAGCAGGGCTTTCATCATTTTGAAACCAAAAGTGTTGTGAACCAATGAAAAGTGTTATTTTCAGGTCACATGACCCGACGCGCTTACGCTACGCGACCCGGGGCGCGCCCCGGGTCGCGCCCCGGGGTGCGTAGCGTAAGCGCGTCAGAACGTTTTGCGATCGTATGCGCATGCGTGCTTCCGGGTGCGCTTACGCTGTGCGTAATATGACGCATCACGCTGCTACGCGATACATCACGATCATGTTTTCGTTCGCGATATTGGCGCTTACGGGACGCTCCCCGGTGCGCGCCCCACGCGCTTCAAAGGAGTACGCTCTCCGGGGCGCGCTCCGGGAGCGCCCCAAGGCAAAAAATAAATAAAACAAATAATAATTTTTTTTTTAAAATGGGAAAAATTGTAGAGACTGGTAACCCGATGTGCCTTTGCTATACTCAAGTGGTTTTTACGAAAATTAACTTGTTAAAAAATATATATTGCTACATTGGGCTATATATATATTACAGCCCAAATGTAGCCCAAATGTAGCCCAATGTAGCCCAATGTAGCCCAAAGATGGCCACCAGAGACAAAAAAATACTAATGTAGCCCAAATATCAGCCATATCTAGCCCAACTATAGCCCAATGATAGAATGTACCAGAGTGTTCTCAAGAACAACTAGAGCGTTAACAGTCTTACTTATAAAGTGAGACTTATAGTTAGGAATTAGCATTTAAAAAACCTATGAAATTCACAGAAAAAACCATAGGTTCCACACCAGTTATAGTTAGGAATTAGCATTTAAAAAACCTATTAAATTCACTGAAAAAACCATAGGTTTCACACCAGTTATAGTTAGCTGGAAATTTTACTGACATAAAACCATTGAAATTGGAAAGGGGCGACCAATCGGTCCCCCCGAACGTATGGTGGAGTACCACGATCCCCCCGGGAAGCCATCTTGGGCGGGAGGCGAGTCTCGGCTGGTATGCCCGAAGCGGCGTAGCCGGGGCGCGCCTTTTTCCCGCCCTGGAGTGGGTTGTCCTAGGCACTGACGCACTCGACCACGCCCTCGGAGGCGGGCGGGGGCGGGTTGACGCCCGCCCTGAAGACGGATAAAAGAAGCAACAAGCCAAGGAAGCATCCTCTTGTTCCTGTGCTCTGAAGCTGCACCTCCCCGCTGCACGTGAGCTCGAGACGGAACGAAGAGCCAATTTTGAGCGTTGTAATCTTTCTTTTTGTCTTACAGATACCCATCTGAGAATGCCTAAGAAAGTCGGAAAGCGGGTCAGTACCGATCAGATGCTCCGCATGCTCATGAAGGAGGTAGCCGATTTGAAGAAACAGATGGCGGCTAAGAACGGGGAGGGAGGACCGAAACGGCCTTTGCCGGGAGTAGTCCCCGATGGGAGAGGCAAGAGGTCCAGAAGGGGGGCACCTGGGGGGGAAACCCTGGTTCCTGATACCCCACTTGAGGAGCCAATCCCGGTGCCGAAGGAGGGGAATCCGATCCCCGTGGTGGTCACCCCCGTGACCGGGGGAGATATGCCTCCCGAGTTAGCGGCGCAATTGGCAGCGTGGTTGGGAAAAGATGGCGAGGGCACCACGGCTGACGACGCCCGGGCAGTAATGAGACAACTGCGGGAATCTAGGGAGGCTGTTACCCCGCCAGTTCCGGTGGGGGAAAATGCAACAGGCCCTGGTTCGGCGGCAAATGCAGCTTCTAGTTCAGGTAAGCGGCCATTGCCGATCGCGGGGGAAGGGTCTGTACCTTCACGAAGGGAGAAGGTGGCTCAACATGTTCCACTGGAAATTAAGGAAAAGATTTGGGCGAATAAGTATGTTAATATCTTTTCTTTGCTTACCGACCATTACGAGATGGAGCATGTTAAGAGCCAAAAGGAGCTCATGCATCCGAGTGTTTGGCGCGCAAAAATGGCCGCCTTTAAAGTTGACGAAAACATTGGTACTTGGGGCAGAGCATGGGGCATTTTTACCTCCATCATGGGTGAGCGCAGGCCCGAGTTGCTGACCGAGTTGCCTATTTATCAATCGCGTATCATGGAGTATTCCGTAGCGTATGGGGGCAATCAGTGGTTCTGCTATGACAATATTTTTAGAAAAGCTAAGGAACATGACCCAGATCTGACTTGGGATTGTTACGACTCCGTGTCATGGCAAAAAATGGAGAGTACTGGAATGTTAAGAGTGCCATTGTCAGGGAGTAACGGGGGCGAATCTTCCCGCCAATACTCTGGGACACCCTTTCGGACGGGTGCAGGTAGCGAGTACCACTCGAAGCCGAGCGGCAACGCAGGTAAAAGGGGGATCTGTTGGAATTTTAACAGGGGTAAATGTACGAGGCCCCAGGGGTCATGCAAGTTCAGACATGAATGTGGGGGGTGTGGGCAGCCATCCCATCCTGAGTCCATGTGCAGAGCCAAAACGGGTGATAACGGTGGTAAGGGAAGCGCCAAACAGGTCTGAAATAGTCCGAGGGGCGCCTCTACCTACTCCGATTGATACCATGGCAATGATTCCTTGGCTCAGTGAATACCCGGATCATGCTTCCGCTGGGGTGTTGCGGAACGGGTTTTCATATGGTTTCCGCATCCCAGTGGGGGATTTTCAGGGTGTAGCAAACTGTACGAACCAACTATCGGTCTTACAGCATTCGGCTGTGGTACAGGCAAAGATTGGGAAGGAGGTGACTCGAGGTCGTGTTGCCGGTCCATTTGACTTGCCACCGGTTGATAATTTTGTTTGTTCCCCTCTAGGGGTGGTCCCCAAGAAGGACCCGGGTGAATTTCGGCTGATACATAACTTGTCAGCCCCACGTGGTCTTTCCGTGAATGATGCGATAGACCCGGAAGTGTGTTCGGTGCGGTACGCATCTTTCGATGAGGCCGTCGCCATGTTGAATCGCCTGGGGCCCGGGGCGCTGATGGCAAAATCAGATATCGAGTCAGCGTTCCGGTTGCTCCCGGTACACCCAGACGATCAGCGTCTCCTTGGTTTTAGGTTTCAGGGTCGCTATTACATGGATAGATGTATGCCAATGGGATGTTCTATATCTTGTGCCTATTTTGAAATGTTTAGTTGTTTTTTGCAATGGGTCTTCACGAAGAAGACGGGTTTTCAGCATGTTATGCATTATCTCGATGACTTTTTGTTCTTGGGGGCAGCCGGGGAGCCAGAATGTGGACAGGCTTTGAACGAATTTTGTGTCTTGATGAACCAATTTGGTGTGCCATTGGCGCCAGGTAAGACCGTGGGTCCCTCGACTTCCCTCGAGTTTCTGGGGATCGAGCTCGACTCGGTTGAGGGTTGTTTTCGACTACCGAAAGAAAAGGTGAAAAAATTCAGGGCATCCCTTGAAGCATGTATCAGTGAGACTAAAGTGAAACTGCATCAATTACAACAAGTGGTGGGCCAGTTGAATTTTGCCCTGAGAGTAATGCCGATGGCCCGCCCCTTTTCCCGCTCGATTGCACAAGCCATGGTCGGCCTGAAGGAGGGCCATCACCGCACGAGGCTCTCGGCAGAGGTTCGCCAGGACATGCGCATTTGGTTGGCATTTCTGGCGGATTTCAATGGTCGAATTGTCTGGATAAAACCGGCAGTGTCCTCTGAGGAACTGGGGCTGTGGACAGATTCGGCGGGGAGTATAGGTTTTGGCGCCATATTCGGCACACAATGGACGGCTCAAAAATGGCCGTCATGGTGGCATGAGTGCGGATTGACGAGGAACATTGCTTTTCTCGAACTTTTCCCTATTTTGGTGGCCCTGAAAACTTGGCCTGAGGGGTTTCAGGATCAGTCTGTGGTGTTTTGGTCTGACAACATGACCGTGGTGGAGAGTATCAATAGTCAGGCAGCACGTTGCAAATTGGTGCTGAGGCTGCTTAAAGAAATTGTGTTACTATGCATGCAGTTGAATGTGCTCTTTAGGGCAAGACATGTCCCGGGGGTATTAAACCAAGCGGCTGATGCGCTTTCTCGTTTCCATATGCAGGCCTTTTGGGGGTTTTTTCCCGCAGCGGACCCGGTGGCTGCACCCTTTTCCGAAGCTCTCTGGTCTCTCGGTGCCCCGAACTACAAAACCTCGTGGGAGAGAGTTTAGCGCCCAGGACAAGGAAGGCGTACGAAGGGGCGTTCCGTTCCTATTGGTCCTTTTTGGGTTCTGCTAGGGGGGAGCTTTGGGGCCAGGAGGAGCTGGTCGTTAAATTTTTGCTGTCTTTACATCAGGCAGGCAAATCAGTAGCTACGGCCCAGAGGCATCGGGCCGCCATTTCCTTTATGGCAAGGGCTTATGGGATCCAGGACCCGACAGCGTCTTTCATAGTCCAGAAAGCGCTACGGGGGTGGCAACGCCTTGAGGGTCGCAAAGCAGATGAGAGGCGCCCGATAGGTCTGGATAGGTTGGCCCTGTTATTTTCCGTACTCCCTGCAACGTGTTCATCTCAGTATGAGACAGTGTTATTCAGAGCCGCGTTTGCGCTAGCATTCCATGGGGCTATGCGGGTAAGCGAATTAGTGGCAAAGAACAAGTGGGATACGATGGGGGGACTGTGCCGAGAGCACGTCCGGGTCAAGGGGGAGACAATGACTGTCTCGTTTGTCAGGTCCAAAACCGATCAGGGTGCGTTTGGGGACTGCATAATCATACAGAGGATTCCCGGGTCCCCCATGTGCCCTGTGGTATGCGTAGAGGAATATTTAGCGCAGAGAGTGGCATCATGGGGGGGGACCTTTTTGAGACACGCTGACACCACCCCACTGACAAGATTTCAGTTCCAGCGGGTGCTTGCGATGTCGATTTCGGCCGCGGGCTTGAACCCCGGCGAGTTTGGGACCCATTCCTTTCGGATAGGGGCTGCTACAGAGGCTACAGCCAGGGGTCTGAGTGTGGAAGAAGTGAAACGTGTGGGGCGTTGGTCCTCGAACTGTTATAAAAGGTATGTGCGGTTGCA
This sequence comes from Lissotriton vulgaris, assembly GCF_964263255.1. Taxonomy (NCBI): domain Eukaryota; kingdom Metazoa; phylum Chordata; class Amphibia; order Caudata; family Salamandridae; genus Lissotriton; species Lissotriton vulgaris. Next base: position 160,260,489 of record NC_141697.1, on the reverse strand, counting down.
CATGTTATGAAGCCGTAATGATGTACTCACGCTTCTGTTTTTTTGTTTGGTTTTCAGTTGCGCAAGCCTACGAGGCGGGGCGGACTGTGCAGTCGACCCGACACCTGGGGACCAGCGGTCAGACATCACCGGCTGTGAAAAAGGAGGTGTGGGTCGTGGGCCACTCATACGTGAGGCGTGCCGCGGACGTATTCAAAGCAGGTGACATGATTCACGTGGCTGGGGAATACGGGTACAGTGTGTCCTTCTACGGAAAGGGCGGGCTCTGTATTGACCAGTTTCAATCCTTTTTCGAGGGTTTGTTAGGGCGGACAAGGTCACCGCCGTCTATAATCATAGTCCATCTTGGGGGCAACGATTTGGTGGCCACTGGTAGACGACTTCTTCTTGAGGCAATGCTTTCTACAGTAAGTTGGTTGGCAAGAAGAGTTCCAGGGTGCACAATTGCATGGTCCCACATGATCCCACGAAAAGTGTGGCGGGGGGCTATTTCTGTTTCTGCTCTGAATCATTCAGTAAGGAAAATAAATAACAAAGTGAGTAGATTGTTTCGTTCAAGTACACTGCATTCTGTTTCGCATGGTTGTATCAAAGGGGACAGTATGTATTTGGGGGACGGTGTTCATTTGTCCCGGGTGGGGAATGAGTTACTCATAGGAGACCTCATAGCTTGGTTAAAGAGTTTGTAACATGACCTTTAGGCAGGACTTTTTTGTGGGGGGTCCGGATAGCCGGTCAACTATCCGGCCTGTGGCGGTAAGGTCATGATCGGTGAGCAGTAATTGGAAGATCCCTATGGGGGGGCGTCACCCATTACGGATGGGAGCGCCCGTGGGAGGTGGCCATTGGCCCCTCAACGGGGAGGCGGTCCCTTCTAAGGATGGGCCGCCGAAAGTGAAGGAAAGGCGGTCAAGGCCCCTTCCTTGATAGGAGGGGCTACGTGCCCCTCCTGGGGAATTTCCCGGGGCCAGGTCATCTGCGACGGCAGATGGGTAAGTTGTGTGGGGTTCGGGAGGGGGTTTACGCTACCTCTTAGACACCTCACACGAGTCCTCGGACGACCGTTAAATGGCGTCGAGTTCATTGGGGCCCCCGTCAAGTCCAAGGGAAATTGGTAGATGCACTTGAGGTACGCCTCTGTGCGGTTGGTCCTCTCACAAGTGAGGGTTGTATTTCTGGTTTAGGGATCTGACACCGGTTACGACCTTGCCGTTGGCCCTTAACGTTAGGATGTACAATTTCAAGTCAAATGTTTTGTAGGATGTTAGATTGGCTAGGAGAATCTTTGTATTAGAGATCTGTTAAGGATAGCCAAACATCGAAGTGAAAATGAAATTGTACATAATATGAAACTGTTATTTTAATGTTTTAATTTTGTTTCATATTTTTAATAAATACGGCCGGGAGGGTCACTCCCTCCCGCCTTCCAAAAGTTCAGAACTGTTTCCGGTTTCCCATCCTTGGGGATTGTGTTGAGAGGGGGTGGCGGGTATCTCAGCCATATGGAAAGGGGCGACCAATCGGTCCCCCCGAACGTATGGTGGAGTACCACGATCCCCCCGGGAAGCCATCTTGGGCGGGAGGCGAGTCTCGGCTGGTATGCCCGAAGCGGCGTAGCCGGGGCGCGCCTTTTTCCCGCCCTGGAGTGGGTTGTCCTAGGCACTGACGCACTCGACCACGCCCTCGGAGGCGGGCGGGGGCGGGTTGACGCCCGCCCTGAAGACGGATAAAAGAAGCAACAAGCCAAGGAAGCATCCTCTTGTTCCTGTGCTCTGAAGCTGCACCTCCCCGCTGCACGTGAGCTCGAGACGGAACGAAGAGCCAATTTTGACCCACCCACCAGCCCCTGAGGACAGCTAGTCGATTTTGAAATAAAGTTTGATGTGGTAACTCTATTTTCTTACAGGTTGTGACGATTGTCGTGATAATTTTGAGTATGCAATAAAGATGGTCACTTTCAGTATGTTTTGCAAATAAAGTATTTGGCAGTAGTGTTGGTCAGTAATCATGCTTTCAATAGGCTATGATTGTTTGTATTTTAGTAATTTAGGTAGACTTGTCGTATTTATTGTCGGGCGGTAAGGTCATGATCGGTGAGCAGTAATTGGAAGATCCCTATGGGGGGGCGTCACCCATTACGGATGGGAGCGCCCGTGGGAGGTGGCCATTGGCCCCTCAACGGGGAGGCGGTCCCTTCTAAGGATGGGCCGCCGAAAGTGAAGGAAAGGCGGTCAAGGCCCCTTCCTTGATAGGAGGGGCTACGTGCCCCTCCTGGGGAATTTCCCGGGGCCAGGTCATCTGCGACGGCAGATGGGTAAGTTGTGTGGGGTTCGGGAGGGGGTTTACGCTACCTCTTAGACACCTCACACGAGTCCTCGGACGACCGTTAAATGGCGTCGAGTTCATTGGGGCCCCCGTCAAGTCCAAGGGAAATTGGTAGATGCACTTGAGGTACGCCTCTGTGCGGTTGGTCCTCTCACAAGTGAGGGTTGTATTTCTGGTTTAGGGATCTGACACCGGTTACGACCTTGCCGTTGGCCCTTAACGTTAGGATGTACAATTTCAAGTCAAATGTTTTGTAGGATGTTAGATTGGCTAGGAGAATCTTTGTATTAGAGATCTGTTAAGGATAGCCAAACATCGAAGTGAAAATGAAATTGTACATAATATGAAACTGTTATTTTAATGTTTTAATTTTGTTTCATATTTTTAATAAATACGGCCGGGAGGGTCACTCCCTCCCGCCTTCCAAAAGTTCAGAACTGTTTCCGGTTTCCCATCCTTGGGGATTGTGTTAAGAGGGGGTGGCGGGTATCTCAGCCATATCCTCGTTATAGTTAGTTTGACTCACTATAACTTGCGCGTGTAATGCACTGCTGATGACGTCACATATTACATCACTCATGACATGGTCAGTGACATCACTCATGACATCACTGATGACACCATCCTTATGACAGAGTGACAGACCTCCTTTCACTGTAAAGTAACCCTTGAAACATATATTCAAAAATAGAAACTAACATTTTCCAAAAAAGTGGTGATACCCATACCAGTTACAACAACCAATTCAGTAATACCACCATCTATATACACATCCACTTATTCACCAACAGTTCTACATAGTCACTCATACATATATTCACTCATCATATGTAGTGAAACACCTATACATCCTATTACACACTGACAGTCATCCAAATGTTGCTCACACACATAATCACACATGCAAATAAACTATTGAGCATCCATTAATTTACATATACAGCTATACACACACTACCACCTTACTTCTAAGGAAACTTACACATACTCACTCTCTTAAACAATTACTTATAGAAACACATACCTATTTAAACAGGAACTCTTACAATCTCACATATACTCACTTATAAACATCAATACTCACATATACTAGATTAAAACATATGTCGTTACTGATAAAGACACTAGTGAGACAGTCATTCACTCACTAACACACACATATGCACACTCATCCACCCATACAGTCATGCACATATGCTGTCTTCAAAACACATACAGTGAGTCAGTCATTGATGCATCTTTATGCTAAGTAATACCCCCACCAAACCATACAGACACTCATACTGATACTAAAAAAACATCTAATAACCCATATACACACACATGTAGCTACTCACCAACCCATGCTGCCAATTATACACAAAGTGAAACACTGATGCATATATTTAAATATTTAAACATTACTCGCTAATATATGTATTTACTAAGATACACTTAATAAGCGAGTTAACCAATCAATTTTTTAAACATTCATTGAAATACTTATTTAAACATTTATTCTTCCATCGACCTTTACATATACATATATAAAACATATTTATTTTTTCAGAAAGGCACTCATTCACTGGATGGTGTCATCAGTGATGTAATATGTGACGTCATCAGCAGTGCATTACACGCGCAAGTTATAGTGAGTCCAACTAACTATAACGTGGAATTTCAATGGTTTTATGTCAGTAAAATTTTCAGCTAACTATAACTGGTGTGAAACCTATGGTTTTTTCAGTGAATATATGTATATATATATTCAATGAAAAAACCACAGGTTTTAGCCCATATATAGTTAGGGATTAGCATTTACAAAACCTTATTTTACTCGCATAAATTGAAATTCGCATATATAGTTAGATGCGCTAACTATATATCGCGCACCCGCAATCCACTGCTGATGATGTCACATATTACATCATTCATGACATGCTCAGTGACATCACTGATGACATCACTGATGACATCTTCCAGTGACTGTATGTTTCTGTAAAGTTAAAATATGTCTCACATATTGAAGAATGAGTGGATGTATAAGTGTCTGGATGAAGGATTTAGTAGGTGCATGACTGACTGTATGAGTGAGTGATTAAATGTGTCTCACTGAGTGCATGGGTTAGTGACTAAACTGTCTTAATTTGTACATCATTATGTCTGTTGTTCTGTAAACTGCTGCATGTGTTATTCAGTAGCTATATGAGTAACTATATGGGTTATTGATTGGTTGCCCAAGTATTTGTATGGGAGACTGAGTGTGTGTGGGGGTGGCTGGGAGGTGTGTGACTCTGTGCATAGATGTGTGAGCAGTTGATTCACTAGATGTATGAGTTCAAGAGTGCATGTGGAAACAGCTGCATGGGCGGTTGACTGTGTGCATGAGTGTATTGGTGAGTGAATGGATATCTCAGTGCTACATGTCAAAGTAAGTACATATGTAAAACACAGTACATGTGAGAGTTGACATATATAAATAACTGTGCATAAGAGCCAGTGAATGTGTGAGTGGCTGTATGGATCATTGTGAACTTGTATCAGGGATTGTATAAGAGAGTAAATATGTGTTAGTATATGTTTGAATAGGTAAGGTGTGTATAACTGTATAGTAGAGGAAATGGAGGTGTGATTGATTCTTTGCATGACTGACTAGGTGTGTGAGTAACTCCATGGATGAGTGAGTCTGTGAGTTTTTGTTTACACTGAGTGTATCTAAGGTTATATTAGAGTCTGAAGAGGTTAATCGTATTATCACATGAATGATGTCATTAGTGATGTGCTCAGTAATGTCAAATGAGATGTCAAATGAGATGTCATCAGTGATGTCATTTGGGATGTCTTCAGTGATGTCATCAGTGATGTCATCAGTGATGTCATTTGAGATGTCATCAGTGATGTCATCAGTGATGTCATCAGTGATGTCACTGAGCATGTCATGAATGATTTAATATGTGACATCATCAGCAGTGGATTGCGGGTGCGCAATATATAGTTAGCGCATCTAACTATATATGCGAATTTCAATGGTTTTATGCGAGTAAAAAAGGTTTTGTAAATGCTAATCCCTAACTATATATGGGCTAAAACCTGTGGTTTTTTCATTGAATTTCAATGGTTTTTTAATAACAAATATCAAAAGCTGTCAAATGTCAAGTACGTGATAGGTAAAAACATTTCCGTGTTTATGCACGCTGATGTGCTTTAAACGCTGCCCCCCCCCCTCTTTTCTCTTAGAAGTACTCTCTCTTTGCAGAAAGTGAAGGGTAGTTAACGCAGGCCTTTGCCCCCGTTGTAATCCGTCGTGCCTGCTTGTCTCTCCATTTGATTGATTGTTATCCAAGCATTTACTATTTTAGAATTTATTCTCTTTGGTTCATTCTCTATTTACTAACAAGCACAAAGCCGCAATACTCTGTTTAGTCTTTGCAGATAGTGAAAAATCGTGTTTAAAAAAAAATAATCGAGCAAAATCAGTAGACCACTAATGGGATCTCTTTTTGACCTCGCTAAAATAGAAACATTAGGAACAACCCTTCATGAGAAATACGAAACTAGTGAGATGAACTGAGCTCCACACCATGATGGCTGCAAGACAGCTCGGCTCCGCCACCCACCCCGCCCAAAATAACGATAAACTCTATGCAAATATTATAAATATATACAACACACCAGCAAAGTAACAGGGTAAAACATTTTATTAAATAACTATTTACATAACTATTTTATACTTTTTGTTGCCTGATCCGGCTAGCTCAATCGATCGAGCATGAAACTCATGCATTCTGATAGCAAGCGTTGCTGCTGATGCTATGCAAACAAAAACTGGTTTTCAGTTTGTACATTCTTCAAGATTTTTCATCCAAGGCTGGTTGAGAGTTTGTAGAACGATGGCTTCAGATTTTCAACATACGGTGTGGTGGCGCGGACTGGGAGGGTGCGCTTGACTTCTGCCGCCTCCCCAAGTCGTGTTGCCCTGGCGTGGCCTAAGATCGCCCCCGACATAGGCGGCCGGCTCCCGGGGTACGGCGGAACTTTTTGCCTTTTGATGACTCTTCCATTCTGGACCTTATCCCACAATCCGTTTGACCTGAAGACACGCTGTAGTGGGGCGCCCCTTTACCGTTTCAGTTGCCATTCCGCCCGCTTTTGCTACACTGTGCCTCTTCCGCCATTCAGCTGTTTACTACCCGCTCTTGCGACTACAGCGTCTCGCTCACCATGTAGTTGAGTTGCTCCCGCTCTTGCGATGCAACTATAGGCGGCTGCCACAGGACTCTCAAAATGGCGGCCGCCTCTTCAGATTTGGGCGTGGTCCACTAAAATGGCCATGGGACACCTTGGAACTCGGACGCTTGTCTGCTAGGGCTTGGGCCCCATTCTCGAAAGCGTCCACTGAGCCTTGAAGATTCTACAAAAGTCTTGGGGGCCCCCGACTCCCGCAGGCTTCTGGTGGGGAGCGGCTGCCATGATTGCTCGTGAAATGGCCACGACTGAGATACGAGATGGTGGTGCTCTCATGCTAACGCCAGCTTCAGTCTGAAACATCCAAAAACACTGTAGACTACCAATTCGATCAGTTCCGGTAGCGCCCCAACGTGACCCGGTAGGGAAGAACTTGCCCTCCCCTCTTTGACTGATGGTTCTTGTTGCTTGTCCCTTCTGTTGTCATTTAACAGAACTTTTTAGACTGCTGAAAGGGGTTGTGTTCCGACCGCTGGATGGTGGAGACATTTTGACTATATTCTGGACCTACGTTGTCGCGTAATGCGTTATATGACACCCCGCGTTAGCGCACCCGGAAGTACTCCAGTGCGCGAAGCGCAGCTTCCCGGAAGAGATCCGGGGTGCGGCGCGCAGCGCGTAAAGTAAGCATAACAGGTCATGTGACTTGTTAATAAAACTTTTCATTGGTTCATTTTACTTTTGTTATACTAATGATGAAAGGCTTGGTCATATGACCTAAAAATTACGCTTTTTATTGCTTTCGAACATTATTTTTTCTTAAACATATATGTTATAATGTTCCAGGCTAATGTATTTTCCCGGAAAATTTACAACTGTCCTGCAAGTAAAATATATTCCTTTTTCTAGCAAAAGGGCGTTTCTTCGTCCCATGACGGAGCCGTTGAGCAAAAGATCCTCGGCCTGCTGTCTTAGTCGCCGATACGCCCGAATATCAGATTCTTATCGATCACTTTATGTTGCAGGAGTAAAAAACACAACAGCCCTTGACCATTTATCTTTACTGCGTTCCTGCGTATTATACCTTTTATCCGTCATGTAATTGGACTGCTTTATTTCACTTGCCTTTTACTGATTCGAAAACAGTGACTAAAATTAAAAACTTTACCAATGTAAATACTACTACCATGTTTTGTTTTAAAAACCTTTATTGTGAAAATGTCAGTATACAAATACGGGCCTATAACCACGTGGGCCGGCCACGGAGCAAACTGGAATCGTATATGATGAGGAGACATTTACACTGTAGAGGAACGCAACGAGCGGGCCATTAGGTTGCAAGAACTAAGATGTCTAACAGTTGCGGAATCGGTGGACGTACATTTTGTAATTAAAATACGACAGGGCCACTTACAATAAAATTATCTAGATATACATTTGCGGGCAAGTACCATGGGTGACGTTAATTCGAACTTTCAATAGTACAGTAATCAATAACACATCAGAACTTAATATCAATAGGGATGTCGAAATATTCAATCAATTCTCATTCCCGCCCGCCATGTGCTTCAAAACTGCATACGTATACTCGTGATATCAAGGTTGTGCAACCAGTACACAACAAGGAGGTACGAGTCCCATTTATACCGGCGCCATTTTGGGCGAGGCCGGGCAGGTCCAGGATATAGTCAAAATATCTCCACCAACCAGCGGTCGGACCAGAACCCCTTTCGGCAGTCAAAGAAGGTTCAGTTAAATGACAACAGAAGACATAGGCAACAAGACCAACAGTCAAAAGAGGGGAGGGCAAGATCTAAAGCCATTGTTCTACAAACTCTCAAGCAGACTTGGATGGAAAAATCCTGAAGAATGTACAAAGTGAAAACCCTTTTTTGTCTGTATAGCATCACCAGCAACGCTTGAGTCAGCTTTGTGTGAAGCCGCCATTTTGATTCAATCAATAGCGTCCCCCTGCACACATTCAGGGACCTGGTCGTGTCTAAAGGTTAAACGGATTGTGGGACAAGATGCAGAAAGGAAAAGGAAAAAAGTTCCGCCGGACCATGGAACTTTCGGCTCAGCATTGTAGGATGGCCACACCAGTGCGGCAACTTGCTAGACACCACCTCGGTGCCATCCAGATCTCGGCGCGTTGTGCTTCCTTCGGCCTACTGTAGCCGCAAGTCCGGACGCAACTCAGCTGGATAGCGAGTGAAACACCAAGCGGCGCCCCACTGCAGCCGAGGAGCCTCCATCTTGGGGGCGACGCACAGCATCACATTGCTTTCGTAAACAGCCCCCACTGACTGACGCGACCTCACAGGCCAACGGGGCGCCCCACGCCGAATTTCGGCGCAGCATTGTAGGATGGCCACACCAGTGCGGCAATTTGCTGGACACCACCTCGGTGCCATCCGGATCTTGGCGCGTTGTGCTGCCTTCGGCCTACTGTAGCAGCAAGTGCGGGCGCAACTCTGCTGGTCGGCGAGTGAAAAGATAAGGGGCGCCGCACTGCACATCAGGTGCCTCCACCTGAGGAGGCGAGAGAGGCCAGTTTGCGCCACCTCCCCCCCCCAGGCACCCCACGCCGACTTTCGGCGCAGCATTGTAGGATGGCCACACCAGTGCAACTTGCTGGACACCATCTCGGTGCCATCCGGATCTCGGCGCGTTGTGCTGCCTTCGGCCTATTCGCACATCGGTCCGCTACTGACGCCGCCTCACGTGCCAACGGATTTTCTACGCTTTTTATAGCAGCGCGTAACGTAAGCATAACAGGTCATGTGACTTCTTTATAAAACTTTTCATTGGTTCATTTTACTTTTGGTTTCCTAATGATAGAAGGCTTGATCATATGACCTAAAAATATCACTTTTCATTGGATTAAAACATTTTTTTTTCCCAAACGATGAAAGCCCCACCTTGTTTCTAGATGTTTCAGACTGGACTGAGAGCACCACCATCTTGTGGCTCCGTCGTGGTCATTCCGCGAGCAATCATGGCAGCCGCTCCCCACCGGAAGCCTGCAGGAGTCGGGAGCCCCCAAGACTTTTGTAAAATCTTCAAGGCTCAGGGGACGTCCGAGTTCCAAGGTGTCCCAGGGCCATGTTAGTGGCCCTGGTTAAATCCGAAGAGCCGTCCGCCATTTTAAGAGTCCTGTGGCAGCCGCCTATCGCCGCACCGCAAGAGTGGGCGCAACTCAACTACATGGTGAGCGAGACGCTGTAGACAAAAGAGCGGGCGATAAACAGCTGAATGGAGGATGAGGCACAGTGTAGCAAAAGCGGGCGGAATGGCAACTGAAACGGTAAAGTTTCGTGCAAATCCATTCAGCCGTTCGAGCTAAAAGTGAGGCCAAACGCCCTATGGAAATTAACATGGGAAAAACGCGTTTTGGGGCCCCCCTTTTTTCTAGGCCCCCCTTGACGTACCCCCCCAAATTTTCAGGGGCTGCTCAGAAACAAAATGTGCCATTTTCCTGAAAATTTCAGCCGATTCCGTCCACAAACGCCAAAAAATCCTAACTATATATACCTACTGGCGATAGCCAGTAGGTAATATATATATATATATTCACTGAAAAAACCATAGGTTTCACACCAGTTATAGTTACCTGGAAATTTTACTGACATAAAACCATTGAAATTCCCACGTTATAGTTAGTTGGACTCACTATAACTTGCGCGTGCAATGCACTGCTGATGACATCACATATTACATCACTCATGACATGGTCAGTGACATCACTCATGACATCACTGATGACACCATCCTTGTGACAGAGTGACAGACCTCCTTTCACTGTAAAGTAACCTTTGAAACACATATTCAAAAATAAAAACTAACATTAACAAAAAAGTGGATATACCCATACCAGTTACAACAACCAATTCAGTAATTTCACCATCTATATACAAATTCACACATTCACCAACAGTTTTATGTATTCACTCATACATATACTCACTCATCATATGTAGTGATACCCCTATTCATTCTGTTACACACTGACAGTCATCAAAAACTTACTCATACATATACTCACACATACAAATAAACTAATAAACATCCATTTATTTGCATATACAACTATACACACATTAGCACATTACTTCTAAGGAAACTTACACATACTTACTCTCTTAAACAATCACTTATAGAAACACATACTTATTTAAACAGGAACTCTTTCAATCTCTCACTCTCACATATACTTACTTATATACATCAATTCTCATATATACAAGATTAAAACATATGTAGTTACTCATAAAGACACTAGTGAGAGAGGCATTCACTCTCTAACACACACATATACACACTCATCCACCCATACAATCCTACACAAATGCTGTCTTCAAAACACATACAAACAGTGAGTCAGTCATTGATGCATCTATGTGCTAAGTAACAGCCCCACCAAACCATACAGACACTCATACTGATACTAAAAAAAATCTAATAACCCATATAAACACACATGTAGCTACTCACCAACCCATGCAGCCACTTATACACAAAGTAAAACACTGATACATATATTTAAATATTTAAACATTACTCGCTAATATATGTATTCACTAAGATACACTAAATAAGCCAGTTAACCAATCAATTTCTTTAAAAAAAACATCCATTCAGACACTTATTTAAACATTTATTCTTCCATCGACCTTAACATATACATATATAAAACATATTTATTTTTCAGAAAGGCACATATTCATTGGATGGTGTCATCAGTGATGTCATGAGTGATGTCATCAGTGATGTCATGAGTGATGTCACTGACCATGTCATGAGTGATGTAATATGTGATGTCATCAGCAGTGCATTGCACGCGCAAGTTATAGTGAGTCCAACTAACTATAACGTGGGAATTTCAATGGTTTTATGTCAGTAAAATTTCCAGGTAACTATAACTGGTGTGAAACCTATGGTTTTTTCAGTGAATTTAATAGGTTTTTTAAATGCTAATTCCTAACTATAACCGGTGTGAAACCTATGGTTTTTTCAGTGAATTTCATAGGTTTTTTAAATACTAATTCCTAACTATAACTGGTGTGAAACCTATGGTTTTTTCAGTGAATTTCATAGGTTTTTTAAATGCTAATTCCTAACTATAACTGGTGTGAAACCTTTGGTTTTTTCAGTGAATTTCATAGGTTTTTTTAATGCTAATTCCTAACTTTTTATACAGACTCATACCTATGTGTTTTTTAGTGAATTGCTAAAGTATGTTTTTCTAAAAATGAACACTATAATGTATATTGAGATAATATTTTTAATTTAAAATAGTTTTTTTTTTATTTCACCCTTGTGCGCTTTCGGGACGCGCACCGGTGCGCGTACCGTCAGCGCACTAACAAAAAAAAAATAAAAAAAAATAATGAAGGAGTAACCATAAGGAATGGTAACAGAAAGAGTGGTGTTAAGAGAAAGAGAGCTAAAGGGAGGAACACAGAGAGACTGAGTAATAGATAGTAAGACAGAGAAAAAATGTAAGAAGAAGTAACTGAGAAAAAGAAAAATGAATAAGGGAGCAAAAGAAAGAAGAAATAGGAAGAAGACTAAAGCAGAGGTTAAGGGAGAATGTAAATGGATGTTGAAAGTAAAAAGAAGGACAGTTAAGTATGGGAATGACAGGTAGTGACGGAATCAGAGGAAAAGAATAGCAGTGATGGAGGGAAAGTAAATAGCAGTGAATATAAGTAAAGAGGGGTGAAAGAGGGTACATGTAAGTGAATAAGGGTAACACATGGGGAGTAATAGAGAGAAAGAAGAGAGAGAGTAAAAGAAGGACTGTCACAAAGGTACTAAGTGAACCAGTAAAAAAGGTAAGTGAAGGAGTGTGCATAGGCAGAAGTACTGAAAGAAATTGAATGTGGTAGGAAGTAAACATGGAAGAAAAGAATAAGTGAGGGAAGCAAAGTAAGGAAATAGGTGTGCGGTAGGGTGACAGAAAAATAGTGAAAATAAAACAAAAGGTGATAACAAAAAACATTTTACAAACACACTTACCATATAATCTATGCAAATTTGTATCTGTGAAAGATAAAGGAAAAAACATGTTATAATTACATAAAAATGTATAATAAAATAGAAGAAACAGTTCATGAGGTTTAAAAATCTACAAAAGTTTACTAAGAAATGAAGCAATAGTGAAGGATACAAAAACAGAAAGAAAGTAATGTAGAAAGAAAAAAAAAGGAAAAAGAAATAGTTAGAGAACAAATTCCTAAAGGTAAATAAGATACTAAAAGAATGTAAAATATCAAAACAAAATGAGTAAAGATAAGAAAGTAAAAGAAAAATGAGTGAAAAGGAGAGAAGTCAGATTGATAAACTATAAATAAAATAGAGGAATAGAAGATGATTGAGAGTGAGTGAAGTGAAGTCACAGAGTGAAGGGATGGAAGAAATGAAGTTATTATAGAATGATGGATAAAACAGGAGTGAGAGAGTAAGTACAAAGAAAGACAAAATGAAGAACTAACTGAACTACAGTACAATGAGTGTGAAAGAAAAAAAAATGGAGAAAGAGAAAGAGGGTTAGGAAACTAAAGCAGTGGTACTAAGAGAATATGAAAAAGATAAAAAGTGCTGGAAGGAACAGAGGAAATGCAGATAGTTCCTATTAGATTAAGAAGTTGTGAATGAAGTGCAGTAAAGAAACAGCAATGAAAAAAGAGTGTAAATTAGTAAAGAGAGGTAAATAAGGGTGAAAAAGAAAATGAGTGTATAACAATGTGAACACAATATAAATTACACAATGCAAACTATAGAATAACTTATACAACATGTTACATTATTTATTTTTGCTGTTCTCAGAATATATTGAATTCCACTTAAATTAGTGAGTTCAAAGTCTTCATCATATAACAGCGGGAAAAAAAAAACACAATCTAAAAGATTGTGTTTAAAAAAAAACATTCAAACATACATCTCATATATGTACACTAATCTTTGATTCACTTACTTTTTCATGAGGCCAAATAGAAGATAGTGAAGGTCCTTTTGGTGGAAAAAAGTCTGCTGTGCCTTATAAGTTCCATTTCATCAACTTCCTATGAAAAAAGATCTAAAAACATCATACCATACACAATCCTCACGGCCAATTTGTGTCTGATATATCAGTATTTTTTACTTTGAGATCCACTTAAAGTATCTACATGAGATAAATAATTTAAAATATTAGATTAACTAACTAACTAACTAACTTTTATTAACTATTCCCGTCTTCAAAGGCCAATTCCCTTTACTAAAACTTTGGTTTTAAAAACACTAGATAAGAATTTGTAGAGTCATAAGGCAAACGTTGTTTATAAGTTAAATGAGAATCATTGCAGTAACTCCATCCATTTTCAGATTTTAAGTAGCATGTATAATGTCCTGAGGTGGTCGAAGATCCATCATGATAAATAATAGCTTCAGTTGTAAAGGTCCTTCCAGAAATTGATAACTGAGAAGCCACAAAATTTTTGATAGAAGTTGTCAATTTAGTTCCATCAGGTCTACATCGTTGGAAAACTAAAATGATATACTGCCCATACCTTTGTATAAATAATGTGGACAGCATTGTACAGTTACATTGGGTACACACCATATTATGATCTGCTGCTTTAACTAGATTTTTAAAAGACACTGATTTACAGTCTGGTAAAGTCAAATATATAAATCTTTCAGTGTCTATTCTAGTAGTACTTGATAAACTACAATTGTGGCAGTCATGCTGCCATTGATAAGAAAGACTGAAAAGATTATCTACATCTACACCTTCATCTTCGAAAACACCAAACATATACATTAAAAATTCCTGACAATCCTGCTGAATGTTCTGTGAAAATTTATCTTGACCAGAACACAAATCTAAAATATTTCGAATTTCTGTTACACTTTCTATTTGTGCTGTACCACTGCTACATTTCTGAAACACAGAATTCAATAAACCACACAATCTTTGATCCCGATTTTCAACAATCTGTTCTTGTAAACTTTTAAGAAAAAAAACAACATTAACCACTACATTAGCATAGCAGTTGACACCAGAACTATTTTCAAACTGAAATCCAACAACATTTTCTCCACAATTCTTTTTCTTCCTGTTTTCAATTACAGTTTTCTCTACTTTTTGTCTTTTTGCAACTACCTCACTACAATTATCCTCATTTCTTCTTTTTCGGCCTATCACACGTTTTTCAAACAGAGGATATTGTGGCAAATGTGGAGCATACTCTCTTCTTAACCTATTGTATTCTTTAACACAATCTAGATCTGCAGAAATCTTTGTCTCATCACACACAATCAAGTACAATCCTGATAAAGTTCTGACTCGAGATAATGCCACATATGCCATACCCTCTTTAAACACAGATCTTCCAATGTTCACCAAAGCACTATCTACACTTAAACCTTGAGATTTATGAATTGTCACCGCATACGCCAAACAAACAGGAAACTGTTTTCGGCGAACATATAAGTCTTTTACAAGTAAAAATCTAGCAGAACAACGACTTATTTGTTGTACTTGTTCAATGCCATCAAATTTTATTTTTAAAAATTCAATTCCATCTCTATTTCTGTAATTCACAAAATCAACAACATAACCCATTGCTCCATTTACCAGACCGCTTTCAACATTTAAATTCCTTCTCAAAATGATACGACAATTTAAACACACATTCAGAGTCTTTTCAAAACCAGCTGTTTTTGAAATACTTTTCTCCAATGAATCCAATTTAGTTTTCAAATTTTCTGACAAAACAATTGTTGCACCCATATGCTCTATTTTATCTATTGCTTCCAGTTTCACAATCTCTTCATTTTCTAAGTCTAACATTTTTTGGTTGAAGATGGAACATTCTTGCAGAGTTGGCATCAAACATATCCCAGATTTCTTCTCAGTCATTTTTTTAAAAATATTCTCTGGAAGAATGTTTTCATTTGAATACAAATTTGAAATTAATCTACTATGCAAAGCTTTTTTCCCTTTCTCAGTCACTTTTCCAATTCTTACATCTTGTAGAATATTTTTATAATCTTCATCCTTGGCCTGTCGCATATTTTGAAGCAGTTCAGCATATTTAAAATTTAGCCATATATTAACATTTCCAATGCTTCCAAGGGACTTCCTGGTATCTTCATGCGTGAGCATTTTAAACACTGGTTGTCCTTTTACTGGAGTCAACTGCAATAGATCTCCAAAAACAATAATGTGTTTTCCTCCAAATAACACATCATAGTCTGTTTTAAGAATTTCTTGCATTTTCAAATGCACAAAAGCAAGCATTAGATTTGAGACCATGCTTACTTCATCTATGATAAGAAGTTTCATTTTCTTCAAGACTCTTGAAACTTCAGAACACGCATCTCCAGATAGCTTGTTGTAATGCAATTTATTATCATGTTCAACTGGCAGCATCAATAAACGATGTAGAGTAATCCCTTTAATGTTATGTGCTGCCAGACCAGTTGGAGCAGTTACAACACAAGACAGTGGTGAATCAGTCCTTTTCTGCAGATAACTTGCAACGGCTTTAATTAGAAAACTTTTTCCTGTCCCCGCTTCTCCACTTACGTACAATCGGACAGGGTCAAATAATATACATGAGCACTCTTTTTTCTCATGTCTGAATCCATGTTCAATCTGCTCTGTGACTTCATCATATATCTTTTTCTGCTCAATGTTTAGTTGCTTTACCAAATCTTCTAAGTTAACTCCATCCTCTTGAGCTTGTTCCATAGCTCTTTCCACCTCATCCATGGCAGTGGCAGCTTCATTTTGGATAATTGGTCCTCCTAGTGGATCCTGGCTCAATGAAGTAGAACTCTGACTATCTTGAGAACTGTTTCTAGCTATCTCTTCAGCAATTGTAGTTTCTTGCTCCATTTCTTCATTCAACATTTGCAGATAATTTAGAAAAATAGGACATTCTATGGTATCCTTAGTTGCATTAAAAGAGTCTTCATAACAGAGAAAATCTCCAAGTAGTTCCTCTTCTGTACGCCATGGCTTAAAGAGTTGCAAAAGAGCTAAATAGTAAAATTCTCTTTTGTCTGGAACTTCACAACTCAATTTTCGATGATTAATCAAATGGCCTTTTTTCTGCTTCACTAGACATCCTTCATAGCCAATGAGTGCATATTTTCCATTATTGATATCTTCTGTGATGTTCCTCTTATAACTGTAGTTTTGAAGAACTTCATACAAACATGTGTTCTCAAGGTGAGTACTTCTATTTGGATAGTATGTATCCAACATATTTGTCTTCAAAATATCTGTACTGTTCGGTTCTTTTTCCGCCAAATATTCAATTTCTTGTACAGATTTCAAAACTCGGTTTCGTGTTGCAGCAAGACCAAGACTCACCCAAATGATTGTTCTTGATTTGGCATAGAGACTTGCTGATGATAACCGATCAGAACATTCATATGCTCCAATTTCTCGATGCGACAACATCTTCAGACTGAAACTGTATAATTTCTTGCTTAGACTCTTTTCATGTGAAATGTCCTCCCACATTTCCTTCAATTCTGTCTTTTCTTTTTTCGTGATGTAAGATGTCACATATCGAGCCACAGCAATAGAGTTGTCAGCAACGAACTGAATATCCATGTTAGCATTCCACATGGACAAAATCACTGGGTTGTAATCGTTGATGTACTTAGATTCTTCATTTCTTTTCAAATTATATGTATTTTTGGGAGATTTCCTCGTCACAGTATGTCGTAGAGATGACATCAAATTATTTACTCTTCCCTTAGAAATCACTGGTCGAGGAAATGCAAAACGACATTTCGTGTAGTACTTTTCCTTGTTTTTAAATTTTCGACGACAGTACTTTCCACAACGATGAGATTGAAAACGTAAAACTTGTTGCCTTAAATTGTTTTCTTCAGTAGATTCTGGAACAGCACATGTTGAATACTCTTCAATGAAACTCATCACTGTTTCATCTGAATCTGATCCAAATTTGGGTGCATCTTTAATCCACAACAACATATGTATATGAGGAGCACCTCTCGCTTGATATTCCTTCCTCCAAAAGAAATCCAAAACCTCTCCAAGGGGAGGATTTTTTTTGTTGGTAATAAAAGACATCATAGCTTCAAATCTATGATTAAAATATCTGCAAACATTCACTGGATCTAAAGAACACAGTTCTCCTGGTGTTTTCAATTCTATATTTGGTATGTTTTCATTTGCCTCTCGTAGAAATTGAAGTAAATCGTCCCATGCATACTCAGCACAGCTAAGAGTGAGGACCCATGTAGGAGTTCCTAAGTTTCTTAGCATACATTTCAATTCTCCATGACGATGAAACCAATACTCATTGGTTCCACGTTGACATGCCATGAGATTGATTAGCTGAGATTCCAAAATACTGTCTTGCAGATTAACTTTCTCCATAAAGTCCCTTGCACAAACATTCTGCAAATGAGGTCCACTTTTTAATATATGATTAACTGCATAAGAAAGCCCAGACAAATCACTTTCAAACAGTAGATGAAATAAATATGGAATGCATTGACGAAACCTTGGATCTTCTGCATATAATCTTAGAGTCCGGTATTCAGCTGCAGGAATTTGAACTGGTCGATCATCATATCGTCCACCACAACCTGTTGGAAATAATTGTGGAAAACAACGAGCTTCCAAACTTTCTTCCCATACACTAATGGGACTTCCTTTTGCTGCTTTCATTTGAAACAAGTCAATTGCATTTCCCATTACTTCTTTGGAATGCAAAGGATGAACAGTATAATGTTCATATATTTCTTCAGTTCTAGACACATCAACTTTTTCGATTTGACCAACTGAAGAATCACTATCTTCTTCTATAGCTGTTTCCTCTGCTCCAACACTTACATCTTTGTAGTACTCATTGTTTTTGACCAAATACAACGTTGCCTTCTTGACTTTTTTAACATCCACTAAATCTTGCCAAATTTTCTTACTCTTTGTTGGAACCCCATTAACTAGAATAACTAAAGGATCTTCTTCTACTCTTTCTACACCAATTGTATTAATATTTTTCTTTACATCTAGAGGCAAATAAACAACTCTTCCCTTTAATCCTCTCAGTAAATCTGATGGAGGCAATTTCCCTGTCTTAGGCTCCATGCGTACAATAGCCTGAAAAGGATGGACACATTGAATCAAAATAGATTCATAAGTATTTAGATCCATCAATTCAGAAGGAATATCTATCAACTGAAGATTATTATAAACTGCTCTAGCAGGCATTCTATTTTCATTTAATTTTTTCAAACAATAATTACAAATACGCTGGTCCAAACTTAAATCAAAAGAATTCTCCACCAACAAATAACTTACAAAATCCTCCCATTCACTATTATTTTCCAATTCACTTTTTGCATATAAATCAACTAACCTAGTCTGAATTTTATAATGAGTCCGTCGACAACACACACAAGTTAAATTAGGCCTCTCACTTGATTTCACCTTAAACTTGATAATTTCCTGATCAAACTTTTCAATACTTGAAATTTGTCCATTATCTTCTGCATTACCATCCATTACTATATCTATTTCTACACTGTCCTCTTTGTTCCCAAAATAACAAAACTCAATTTCTTCACAAATAGTCTTCACATCCACTTCAGATCCATGCAAAAGAGCACTATTTAACTGTTTAAGCTTAAGTGCAGGACTTTTTGCATAATACAACTTTCTCACTAATTTCCTTACGTTATTATGATGCACTGCTAACATCCTAAAATGATGAAAAACACTCCGACAAACTTTTCTAGAAAGACAAGCTATTGAATGCCCTTGCAAACCTGTGCTTTCTCTCACTCTGCAAGGATCTAACTCTTGCAGGATCTTCATTTTTTGTTTGAGACTTTTTTTACTATATGTACGTAAGAAATTTCGAAGCAAATCGATTGATTCCTGTCGCACACTACAAATACTACTGCATTTCCATGTGTACACTGGACCCTTAGTACGTCTCCCTAAAACTTCATCAGCTAACACCTCTTCTGCATCTCTAGATACAAGTTTCTCTTTTTCCATCACACAACTATCTTTCACCTCATATGCACGACCACTGGTGTCAACTGCATGCACCAAATCATTTTCCTGAAAGTAACTCTCCTCATTGAAAAAAGGCTCAGAACTTGAACTATGCATCCATTCACCAGAAAATACTTCACAAAAATTACTCCGATTAATAATTCTTTTCCATCTACTGTTCGATTTGAAAACATCAATTGCCTTATTAAGTATCCTAATTCTATTGATTATTAAAATAAATAATTTTTTCTTAACTTCAAAAGCCTGATCAACAATCTTTTCTACACTTTTCTTTTTCTTGTAAAAAGCAGCTTTTAGTTTACTTTTCTTATCATTTTTTAGCAAATGTAAAACTACCCTATTGCGAAACATTCGCCTACGAATGTCCCTAAAAACATTTACCCTTCTATTACTATCCATTCTCTTCTCTCCTGCTCCAATGGAAACATTTTTTGTGGGCTTCTCTTTCCTTTTTAGATTTGTTGACTTTTTCTGTATATTCACATTAGCAATATCATTTTTTTTTCTACGACATATGTTGCGAAGAAAAGACTTAATTGGCTTACCAGAAGCTTTTCTGGTGTTTTTTGAAGTACTTGTTGAAGAGGATTCCATAAACTCTGTTGTTGATGTTCTCCTTTTCCGTATGTTATTTTTGATATTTCTTTGCTTTGAAGGCATTTTTGCTTCCTTTTCAGAAGTTGATTTGAATCTGTTGTTCTGTTAAAAAAACACATGAAAGACCACTATTAGCAAACAACAAAGTAATGTTAAAAAGCAAACAATATATACAATAAATTGCAACATATTTAAGTTTATACAATAGCAACTCATGGCTTTATTTATAAAGGCCTTGCGCCACCAGTGCGTCACTTATTACCCATGTTTAAAGTAATGCACCAGCTGCACATGGCAATCATAAATAAGGGCCAAATGCAAATACCAATCAATTGCACCCAAAAATCGATTTTTGAATAACATATAAGAAACACTGCGCAGAACCTAAGTACAACCACTCAATATCATCAAACAAAGTCAGGGCCTGATTTATAAAGGCCTTGCGCCACCAGTGCGTCACTTATTACCCATGTTTAAAGTGATGCACTAGCTGCAAAAGGCAATCATAAAAAAGGGCCAAATGGAAATACCAATCAATTGCACCCAAAAATCGATTTTTGAATAACATGTAAGAAACACTGCGCAGAACCTAAGTACAACCACTCAATATCATCAAACAAAGTCAGGGCCTGATTTATAAAGGCCTTGCACCACCAGTGCATCACTTATTACCCATGTTTAAAGTGATGCATCAGCTGCACATGGCAATCATAAATAAGGGCCAAATGCAAATACCAATCAATTGCACCCAAAAATCGATTTTTGAATAACATGTAAGAAACACTGCGCAGAACCTAAGTACAACCACTCAATATCATCAAACAAAGTCAGGGCCTGATTTATAAAGGCCTTGCACCACCAGTGCGTCACTTATTACCCATGTTTAAAGTGATGCACTAGCTGCACAAGGCAATCATAAAAAAGGGCCAAATGCAAATACCAATCAATTGCACCCAAAAATCGATTTTTGAATAACATGTAAGAAACACTGCGCAGAACCTAAGTACAACCACTCAATATCATCAAACAAAGTCAGGGCCTGATTTATAAAGACCTTGCGCCATCAGTGCGTCACTTATTACCCATGTTTAAAGTGATGCATCAGCTGCACATGGCAATCATAAATAAGGGCCAAATGCAAATACCAATCAATTGCACCCAAAAATCGATTTTTGAATAACATGTAAGAAACACTGCGCAGAACCTAAGTACAACCACTCAATATCATCAAACAAAGTCAGGGCCTGATTTATAAAGGCCTTGCACCACCAGTGCATCACTTATTACCCATGTTTAAAGTGATGCATCAGCTGCACATGGCAATCATAAATAAGGGCCAAATGCAAATACCAATCAATTGCACCCAAAAATCGAATTTAAAATAACATGTAAGAAACACTGTGCAGAACCTAAGTACAACCACTCAATATCATCAAACAAAGTCAGGGCCTGATTTATAAAGACCTTGCACCACCAGTGCATCACTTATTACCCATGTTTAAAGTGATGCATCAGCTGCACATGGCAATCATAAATAAGGGCCAAATGCAAATACCAATCAATTGCACCCAAAAATCGATTTTTGAATAACATGTAAGAAACACTGCGCAGAACCTAAGTACAACCACTCAATATCATCAAACAAAGTCAGGGCCTCATTTATAAAGGCCTTGCGCCACCAGTGCATCACTTATTACCCATGTTTAAAGTGATGCATCAGCTGCACATGGCAATCATAAATAAGGGCCAAATGCAAATACCAATCAATTGCACCCAAAAATCGATTTTTGAATAACATGTAAGAAACACTGCGCAGAACCTATGTACAACCACTCAATATCATCAAACAAAGTCAGGGCCTGATTTATAAAGGCCTTGCGCCACCAGTGCGTCACTTATTACCCATGTTTAAAGTGATGCATCAGCTGCACATGGCAATCATAAATAAGGGCCAAATGCAAATACCAATCAATTGCACCCAAAAATCGATTTTTGAATAACATGTAAGAAACACTGCGCAGAACCTAAGTACAACCACTCAATATCATCAAACAAAGTCAGGGCCTGATTTATAAAGGCCTTGCACCACCAGTGCATCACTTATTACCCATGTTTAAAGTGATGCACTAGCTGCACATGGCAATCATAAATAAGGGCCAAATGCAAATACCAATCAATTGCACCCAAAAATCGATTTTTGAATAACATGTAAGAAACACTGCGCAGAACCTATATGGCTGAGATACCCGCCACCCCCTCTCAACACAAATCCCCAAGGATGGGAAACCGGAAACAATTCTGAAGTTTTTGGAAGTCGGGAGGGAGTGACCCTCCCGGCCGTATTTATTAAAATATGAAACAAAATTAAAACAAAATTAACAGTTTCATATTATGTACAATTTCATAACCACATTGCGATGTTTGGCTAACCTTAACATATTCTCTAATACAAAGGTCTTCCTAGCTGAACTAACATCCTACAAAACATTTACTTGAAATTTTGAAATTGTACATCCTAACGTTTAAGGGCCAACGGCAAGGTCGTAACCGGTGTCAAGATCCCTAACCCAGAAATATCCTCCTCACTTGTGAGGGTCAGCACAGAGGCATACCTCAAGTGCAACTTACCAATTTCCCTTGACTTGACGGGGGCCCCCAATAAAACTCGACGCCACTTAAAGGTCGTACGAGGACTCGTGTGAGGTATCTAGAAGGTAGCGTAGACCCCCCCCCAAACCCCACACAACTTACCACATCTGCCGTCGCAGACGTCCTGGCCCCGGGAAATTCCCCAGGAGGGGGCTGTAACCCCTCCTACCCAGGAAGGGGTCTTGACCGCCTTTCCTTTCCTTTCGGCGACCCATCCTTAGAAGGGACCGCCTCCCCATTGAGGGGCCAATGGCCACCTCCCCTGCGCGCTCCCATCCGTAATGGGTGACGCCCACTCATAGGGATCTTCCAATTAGTGCTCACCGATCATGACCTTACCGCCCGACCAAAATAAATACGACAATGCTAACTAAATTACAAATGACCAATTCCAAAGACAACAGCAATAATAACTTTATTAACTGCATGCTTACTCAAGGACATCAAAGCAGAATTACTTTATTTGCAAAACATACTACCGATCGACCATTCTTTATTGCATACTCAAAGTCATCACGATAATACGACAACCTGTAAACGAAAAACTCGCATTAACATCAACTTTATCCACAACCAATCGCTGTCTTCAGGGGCTGGTGGGTGGGTCAAAATTGGCTCTTCGTTCCGTCTCGAGCTCACGTGCAGCGAGGAGGTGCAGCTTCAGAGCACAGGAACAAGAGGATGTCTTCCGGTCTTGCTTCTCCTTTTATCCGTCTTCAGGGCGGGCGTAAACCCGCCCCTGCCTGCCCGAGGGCGTGGCCGGCCGCGTCCGTGTCTAGGCCAACCCACTCTAGGGCGGGAAAAAGGCGCGCCCCGGCTACGCCGCTTCGGGCATACCAGCCGAGACTCGCCTCCCGCCCAAGATGGCTTCCCGGGGGGATCGTGGTACTCTGCCATACGTTCGGGGGGACCGAATGGTCGCCCCTTTCCATATGGCTGAGATACCCGCCACCCCCTCTCAACACAAATCCCCAAGGATGGGAAACCGGAAACAATTCTGAAGTTTTTGGAAGTCGGGAGGGAGTGACCCTCCCGGCCGTATTTATTAAAATATGAAACAAAATTAAAACAAAATTAACAGTTTCATATTATGTACAATTTCATAACCACATTGCGATGTTTGGCTAACCTTAACATATTCTCTAATACAAAGGTCTTCCTAGCCGAACTAACATCCTACAAAACATTTACTTGAAATTTTGAAATTGTACATCCTAACGTTTAAGGGCCAACGGCAAGGTCGTAACCGGTGTCAAGATCCCTAACCCAGAAATATCCTCCTCACTTGTGAGGGTCAGCACAGAGGCATACCTCAAGTGCAACTTACCAATTTCCCTTGACTTGACGGGGGCCCCCAATAAAACTCGACGCCACTTAAAGGTCGTACGAGGACTCGTGTGAGGTATCTAGAAGGTAGCGTAGACCCCCCCCCAAACCCCACACAACTTACCACATCTGCCGTCGCAGACGTCCTGGCCCCGGGAAATTCCCCAGGAGGGGGCTGTAACCCCTCCTACCCAGGAAGGGGTCTTGACCGCCTTTCCTTTCCTTTCGGCGACCCATCCTTAGAAGGGACCGCCTCCCCATTGAGGGGCCAATAGCCACCTCCCCTGCGCGCTCCCATCCGTAATGGGTGACGCCCACTCATAGGGATCTTCCAATTAGTGCTCACCGATCATGACCTTACCGCCACAGGACCGGATAGTTGACCGGCTATCCGGACCCCCCACAACACTCCTACCTAAAGGTCATGTTTTAACGTTGTTAGCCAAGCTATGAAGTCCCCTATGAGTAACTCATTCCCCACCCGCGACAGATGCACACCATCACTCAGATACATACTGTCCCCATTAATACAACCATGCGAAATAGCATGCAGTGTACTGGAACGGAACAACCTACTCACTTTGTTATTAATTTTTCTTACCGAATGATTCAAAGCTGAAACAGAAAACGCCCCCCGCCACACTTTCCGTGGGATCATATGGGACCACGCAATCGTGCACCCTGGAACTCTCCTTGCTAACCAACTTACGGTGGAAAGCATTGCCTCCAGGAGAAGTCGTCTACCAGTGGTGACCAAATCATTGCCCCCAAGATGCACTATGACTACAGACGGCGGTGACCTCATCCGCCCTAGCAAACCCTCGAAAAAAGATTGAAACTGGTCAATACAGAGACCGCCCCTTCCGTAGAAGGACACACTGTACCCGTATTCCCCAGCCACGTGAATCAAGTCACCTGTCTTGAATACGTCCGCGGCACGCCTCACGTATGAGTGGCCCACGACCCACACCTCCCTTTTCACAGCCGGTGATGTGTGACCGCTGGCCCGGTGTTGGGTCGACTGCAAAGTCCGCCCCGCCTCGTAGGCTTGGGTAACTGAAAACCAAACAAACAAGAAGCATGAGTACATCATTACAGCTTCACAACATGTGCAAACGCACATACCTCTTATAACAATTGGAGGACCAACGCCCCACACGTTTAACTTGTTCCACATTCAGACCCCTGGCTGTAGCCTCTGTAGCAGCCCCTATCCTAAAGGAATGGGTCCCAAACTCGCCCGGGTTCAAACCCGCAGCTGTAATCGACATCGCAAGCACCCGCTGAAACTGAAACTTTGTCAGTGGGGTGGCGTCAGCGTGTCTCAACAAGGTCCCCCCCCATGATGCCACCCTTCGTGCTAAATAATCCTCTAAACACATCACCGGGCACATGGAGGACCCGGGAATCCTGCGTATGATTATGCAGTCACCCATCCCACTCTGGTCGGTCTTGGACCTCACAAACGAGACAGTCATTGTCTCCCCTCTGATCTGCACGTGTTGTGCGCACAGCCCTCCCGTCACATCCCGCTTGTTCCTCGCCACTAATTCACTTACCCGCATGGCCCCATGAAACGCCAGCGTAAAAGCGGCCCGGAATAACACTGTCTCAAACTGAGATGAACAAGTTGCAGGGAGTCTGGATAATAACTGGGCCAACCTATCCAAACCTATCGGGCGCCTTTCGTCTACTCTGCGACCCTCAAGGCGTTGCCACCCACGTAGCGCTTTTTGTACAACGAAAGACGCTGTCGGGTCCTGGATCCCATGCGCCCTAGCAACAAAGGAAATGGCAGCCTGATGCCTCTGGGCCGTGGCCACCGATTTCCCAGCCAGATGTAAAGACATCAGAAAGTTCACCACCCATTCCTCCTGACCCCAAAGCTCCTCTCTAGCAGTCCCCAAGAAGGCAAAATAGGACCGGAACGCCCCTTCGTATGCCTTCCTCGTCCTGGGTGCTAAACTCTCTCCCACGAGGTTACGAAGTTCGGGGCACCGAGAGACCAGAGAGCTTCGGGAAAGGGTGCCGGCTCCGGGTCCGCTGTGGGAAGAAAACCCCAGAAGGCCTGCATACGAAAACGAGAAAGGGCATCAGCCGCCTGATTCATTACCCCAGGGACATGTCTTGCTTTGAATAGCACATTCAATTGCATACACAGTAATACGATTTCCTTGAGCAGCCTCAATATCCATTTGCATCGTGCTGCCTGGCTATTGATACACTCAACCACGGTCATATTATCAGACCAGAATACCACAGAGTGATCTCTGAACCCGTCAGGCCACGTTCTCAGGGCCACCAAAATGGGGAAAAGTTCCAGGAAAGCAATGTTACTTGTCAATCCACTGTCATGCCACCATGCCGGCCACTTTTTTGCAGACCAGCAAGTGCCAAAAATGGCACCAAAACCTATGCTCCCAGCCGAGTCTGTCCACAGCCCCAGCTCTTCGGAGGACACGGCCGGTTTGCTCCAGACGACCCGACCATTGAAATCCGCCAGAAATGCCAACCAAATGCGCATGTCCTGGCGGACCTCTGCCGAGAGCCTTGTGCGATGATGGCCCTCCTTCAGGCCGACCATGGCTTGAGCGATCGAGCGGGAAAAGGGGCGGGCCATTGGTATAACTCTCAGGGCAAAATTCAACTGTCCCACTAACTGCTGTAATTGATGCAGTTTAACCTTCGATTCACTTATACACAATTGCAGGGATGACCTGAACCTTAACACTTTGTCCCTTGGTAAACGGAAACAACCTTCTCCTGAGTCCAACTCGATCCCCAGAAACTCGAGGCAAGTCGAAGGACCAACAGTCTTACCTGGTGCCAATGGCACACCCAACTGATTCATTAAGACACAAAATGCAGACAAAGCCTGCCCACATTCCGGATCCCCGGCTGCCCCCAGGAACAAAAAATCATCGAGATAATGCATCACATGTTGGAAACCCGTCTTCCTTGTGAAGACCCATTGTAGGAAACTACTGAATTTCTCGAAATAGGCACAAGATATAGAGCACCCCATCGGCATACACCTATCCATGTAATAATGACCCTGAAACATGAAACCTAGGAGACGCTGATCGTCTGGGTGTACCGGGAGCAACCGGAACGCTGACTCGATATCAGATTTTGCCATCAGCGCACCGGGCCCCAGGCGATTCAAAATGGCCACGGCCTCATCGAAGGATGCGTACCGCACCGAACACACTTCCGGGTCTATCGCTTCGTTTACGGAAGCACCACGTGGGGCTGATAAATTATGTATCAGCCGAAACTCCCCCGGGTCTTTCTTGGGAACCACCCCTAATGGAGAACAAACAAAATTAGCCACCGGGGGTACACTAAACGGACCGGCGACTCGACCTCGAGTAACCTCCTTCCAGATCTTTGCCTGTACCACGGTCGTATGCTGCAAGACCGATATCTGATTTTTACATTTCTCTATTCCTTGAAAGTCCCCCACTGGGATGCGGAAACCATATGAAAAACCGTTTCGTAACACCCCAGCGGAAGTATGATCCGGGTATTCGCTGAGCCAGGGAATCATTGCCAAGGTATCAATCGGGGTAGGTAAAGGCGCCCCTCGGACTATGTTAGACCTGTTTGGCGCTTCCTCTAACCCCGTTATCACCCATTTTGGCTCTGCACGTGGACTCAGGATGGGATGATTGCCCACACCCACTACATTCGTGCCTAAATTTGCACGACCCCTGGGGCCTAGTACATTTACCTCTGTTAAAGTTCCAACAGACCCCCCTTTTACCTGTATTGCCGGTAGGCCTCGAGTGACTGTCGGTACCCGTACCTGATCGAAAGGGCGTCCCCGCATATTGGCGGGAGGGTTCGCCAACGCTACTCCCTACCAATGGCAATTTCAACATACCAGTATCCTCCATTTTGGACCAGGACACAGAGTCATAACAATCCCAAGTTAAATTCTTATCGTGTTCTTTTGCCTTCCTGAACAGATTATCGTAACAGAACCAATGATTACCCTCATGTGATACAGAGTACCCCATGATCCGTGACTGATAAATCGGCAATTCGGGTAGCAATTCGGGCCTTCGTTCCCCCAAGATCGATGTAAAAATCCCCCACGCTTTGCCCCAATTGCCAATGTTTTCATTTACCTTAAAGGCGGCCATCTTTGCGCGCCAAACACTCGGATGCATGAGGTCTTTCTGGCCTTTAACATGCTCCATTTCATAATGATCAGTAAGCAACGAGAAGATGTTTACATACTCCCCTGCCCATATCTTTTCCTTAATAGTTACAGGGACATGCTGCCCCAACTTCTCCCTTCGCGAGGGTGCCGACTCATCCCTCGCAATCGGCAATGGCCGCTTACCTGAACCGGACGCTGTTTCTGCGACTGAACCAGTCCCCGACTTCTCTACTGCAGCAGCCGGCGTGGATACCTTCGCTGCTTCCCGAGTTTCCCGCAGTTGCTTCATCAAGACCTGCGCGTCGGCAGCCGTGGTGCCCTCGCTACCTTTACCCAACCACGCTGCTAATTGTGCTGCCAATTCGGGCGGCATATCTTCCCCGGACACGGGAGTGACCACCACGGGAATCGGGTTCCCCTCTTCCGGCACGGGAGTGGGTGCTTCGAGCGGGGTACTGGGACCCGGGATGTCTCCCCCAGTTGCTCCCCTCCTGGGCCTCTTGCCTTTTCCTCCCGGGGCCGCTCCCGCCAAAGGCCGTTTCGGCCCCTCTTCCTCGTTTTTATCCATTCGCCTTTTTAGGTCGGTCATCTCTTTCATGAGAACGCGCAGCATCTGGTCGGTAGTCATTCGCTTTCCCACCTTCTTCGGCATTCTCTAACAGAGTATCTGAAAAACAAACAAGAACGATTACAACGCTCAAAATTGGCTCTTCGTTCCGTCTCGAGCTCACGTGCAGCGAGGAGGTGCAGCTTCAGAGCACAGGAACAAGAGGATGTCTTCCGGTCTTGCTTCTCCTTTTATCCGTCTTCAGGGCGGGCGTAAACCCGCCCCTGCCTGCCCGAGGGCGTGGCCGGCCGCGTCCGTGTCTAGGCCAACCCACTCTAGGGCGGGAAAAAGGCGCGCCCCGGCTACGCCGCTTCGGGCATACCAGCCGAGACTCGCCTCCCGCCCAAGATGGCTTCCCGGGGGGATCGTGGTACTCTGCCATACATTCGGGGGGACCGAATGGTCGCCCCTTTCCAAGTACAACCACTCAATATCATCAAACAAAGTCAGGGCCTCATTTATAAAGGCCTTGCGCCACCAGTGCATCACTTATTACCCATGTTTAAAGTGATGCATCAGCTGCACATGGCAATCATAAATAAGGGCCAAATGCAAATACCAATCAATTGCACCCAAAAATCGATTTTTGAATAACATGTAAGAAACACTGCGCAGAACCTATGTACAACCACTCAATATCATCAAACAAAGTCAGGGCCTGATTTATAAAGGCCTTGCGCCTTTAGTGCATCACTTATTACCCATGTTTAAAGTGATGCATCAGCTGCACATGGCATTCATAAATAAGGGCCAAATGCAAATACCAATCAATTGCACCCAAAAATCGATTTTTGAATAACATGTAAGAAACACTGCGCAGAACCTAAGTACAACCACTCAATATCATCAAACAAAGTCAGGGCCTGATTTATAAAGGCCTTGCACCACCAGTGCATCACTTATTACCCATGTTTAAAGTGATGTACTAGCTGCACATGGCAATCATAAATAAGGGCCAAATGCAAATACCAATCAATTGCACCCAAAAATCGATTTTTGAATAACATGTAAGAAACACTGCGCAGAACCTAAGTACAACCACTCAATATCATCAAACAAAGTCAGGGCCTGATTTATAAAGGCCTTGCGCCACCAGTGCGTCACTTATTACCCATGTTTAAAGTGATGCACTAGCTGCACATGGCAATCATAAATAAGGGCCAAATGCAAATACCAATCAATTGCACCCAAAAATCGATTTTTGAATAACATGTAAGAAACACTGCGCAGAACCTATGTACAACCACTCAATATCATAAAACAAAGTCAGAGCCTTATTTATGAAAGCCTTGCGCCACCACTGCATCACTTATTACCCATGTTTAAAGTGATGCATCAGCTGCACATGGCAATCATAAAAAAAGGCAAATAAAAATACCATTCATTTTCACCCAAAATCGATTTTTGAATAACATGTAAGAAACACTGCGCAGGACTTATATACTAACATACAATTTCACTTCTAAAACATAACTATCTGCTTCCAAATATTCTCCATAGAGCAAATAAGTCTCTATCTAAATTAAATAAATCATTACTTACCTTTACAAATGCTTTTGGAGATTGAGAACAGTGTCAGACACACACACCAATTTTTCTTTAGCAGAGCAAAAGGTGTGCTCTCAATACACTGAAACCAAGACTGGCATAGAAAATCTCTATCTTTGTACACATATGCCTTAATTCAACCAATCAAAAGTCTTCCCTCACTATTTTCAAACCAACACCCATCCCCCTCTCAGACCTTTCTATCTGTTACCATAGCAACTCCCTCCTAACTGAACTCTAAGGTTCAAAAGTTTATCTTACAATGTTGCAAATTAACTCAGCAAGGATGTTTGACCTCTCAATACAGCAGCCTATACAGGGTATTTTTGCTTTTGGTGACTTTTTTTAAACCATTCA
Source organism: Lissotriton vulgaris (assembly GCF_964263255.1). Classification (NCBI taxonomy): domain Eukaryota; kingdom Metazoa; phylum Chordata; class Amphibia; order Caudata; family Salamandridae; genus Lissotriton; species Lissotriton vulgaris. Next base: position 160,229,688 of record NC_141697.1, on the reverse strand, counting down.
AATTGCTTCTTTCACACAACATAACCATGCACCCTAACTTTCAGTTTTCAACTATCTGAATCCACCAATCACAGCTTGTGATTCAAGAGCAGAGAAACTCCACAATTATTTTTTTGTAAACTCCTACTGTTCCAACTGCCATTTCATTCCCACACTTCATCTGACTGGACCAGAACCTTCTCACATCATGTACTCTGTTTGGATTATTGGACATAGCTACATCCACTGGGCTCAAAGGTATGCAGCTAGCAGAAATTTTCATAACCTTGATTTATCAAATGTGGAAATCAAATGGATTGGCCACAGAGGATTAAAATGTCACCAATTGATACCATTGGTGAAAACCTTTTTGCATCTGCCAGAACCTGACCTTATAATTGTGCACTGTGGTGGAAACGATCTAGGCACATTGACTGGGGTAGGTCTGGAAATGCTTTTAAAGGACACCTTTCATCAATTGATGATACTTTTTCCCCACACTGCCTTGGTATATTCCAATATATGCCAAAGACAGAAATGGAACTGGTCCAACCAATTTTGTCCACAATTTGAGAAAGCACGGAAACAATCTGTTTCTGCTTACATGAGAGACTATGGAATGGGTTCAATATACAATAATAACTTGCGTTACAACATGCAAGACATCTACAGAGGAGATGGAGTGCACTTCTCAGATGAGGGGAATAGAATATTCCTCCTGAATTTAAGAATGTGTATTGGAACCTACTTGTAGGTACCTAAATCAACCACAGAACCCAAAAGCTCTTTTCAGAGCTACCCTACCTCTGATCATTCAAAGCGTTTATTTTTTTCTGACTTTTTTCACAATTTTTCACCAAAGTACGCTTTCGGGTACGCTTAAAGGTGCGCGCACCAGGCGCTTCCCCCGTGGAAAATTAAAGATTTTTTTTTTTTTTTTTACGTTTATGAGCCTCCTAAGCCCCCCTCAGAAAACCTAGAGGGTCAAGAAGTCTCTACCGTGCCCCCTTCTACCCATACCGAACATTGTTTACCCTCCATCTTGTGTCTCGATTGTACCGAAACACAAAATGGAGGACTCCCGTAACGCTGCCGGTGCGCTTAAAGGAGCGCGCACCAGTAAGCGCTCGATAAAAAAAGGTGGGAAAGCAATTTACAAAAAAACCACTAGAGACACTTTCATCAAATATAGAATAGGCCCTACTACATAGCAGTCCCTACCATTTACCCAAATTTGATGAAATTCCATTGAGAAAATTATGCTGTAGGCCTGACTAAATATCCTGAGGTAAATTACATGACAAAAACACACTTGTAATGTTAGAATTTACAACCAATTAAAAAGTATCTTTCATTTTCTACGATTATTTCCTGACGTTTGATTGGTTAAGTACAAGAATATATATAAAAGAAGAGAGGGAAACACAGCCATTTTGAATACTGCTTCCAGAAGTACATTTGAAAACAAATATCACTGACAACTTCAACTGATTTCTCTAAGGTAAGTTCTAATTATGGAAGTATATTGTACACTTTAAGTTAATTTCTGAAAAAATATTCTGTTAGTTATATGCTATCCCTCTTTAATAGTTAGAGATAGAGATAGACTTCTCTGTAATAGTTATGGATTGAGTTAGGCTTCTCTGGTATACAGTACCCTAGCTCTACTAATATAGTTAATTTGTATGCAATTTTCAGAAAGAAAATGGAAGGAGAAAATCAGGCAAATGATACTTCTATCAAAGTAAAGGTGGAAAAACCAGAAGATCAAAAAAAAGAAGTTGATTTCATGGATGACTCTTTGGATGAACAGTTTATAGAATGTTTGGAACAAATGGAATCATGTACTAATAATTATGAGGAAATTCCGGACAATATTATGTTAGAAATTTTATTAAATTATGAAAAAGAATCAGAGGAATAAATTTATATTTAATAATTTCAAATTGTTTGAGACAATATTCATTTTTATATGTAATTCATAAAGTATTACCAAAAATGTTTAAAATATAAAGTGAGACTTATAGTATACTGTTCAACTATTTTTCTGTTACATAGTAAGTTTACTCATAGTTACTACCTTTCTCACACTATATTATCTCCTATGTATATTTTACACCTCTTTTTCATAAGGGAGCAGGATAGACTACTCATGATCCCCTAGAAATTCGCAGGGAGTGCTTATAAGATCTGTTTCTCCTTTCCAGACAGACTATGTTATGAATTCCATATACCACAAAAAATACAATAACAACATGCAAGATATCTACAGAGGAGATGGTGTACATTAAATTAAAGTCTCTGCATTGGTACCTACATGTAGGTACTTACAAAAAAAAAAAAAACAATTAATAAACATACAATTTTTTAAAGTGATTATTTTTCCAAAGTACCCTCCTTGGAGCGCTCCCCGGTGCGCCCCCCGGTGCGCTACCGGGCGCTTCCCCCGCGAAAAACGCAAAAAAATAATTTTTTTGAAGGCCCCGCGGGGCCCTTTAATGGCCCCCATATCAAACCTAGGGGGTCAGGGGGGGTCTACCCTACCCCCTTATGGTCAATTCCCCCCTTTGTTTTTGCCACCTCTTATGACTAGATTTTACCGATAGACAAGATGGCGGCCGCTCCGGACTGTTTAGAATGTTTACAGACAACTGAGAGCCAATCAGCTTTCTGCGCGCAAGTCGCGTGTCGTGCCTGGAGCGCTCACTGGTGCGCGTACCGGAGCGCGGCTACAGATATATATATTTTTTTGAACGTTAATTTCTCAAAATCCACTGAAGCACATATCTTGAGACATAGCAAAGGCACATCGGGCTACCAGTCCCTACAATTTTGCCAAGTTTGGTGGAAATCCATTCAGCCGTTCGGGCTAAAAGTGAAATCGACCGCCCTATGGAAATTAACATGGGGAAAACGTGTTTTGGGACCCCCCTTTTATCTCGGCCCCCGCTTAATGTATCCCCCCCAAACTTTCAGGGAAGGACCGGAACCCCGCGAGGCCATTTTCAGGAAATTTTCAGGCAGATTCGTCAACCGGCGCCAAAGTTATTCCAAATAGAATTTTGAGATTTAACATTGAAAAAAATCCTAACTATAACTACCTACTGGCGACCGCCAGTAGGTAATATATATATATATATATATATATATATATATATATATATATATATATATACAGAGTTGGGACTTAGTTTCTATAAGAAAAGCGTTTTTTGGGTTGGCTTATAACTTTGGGGGATTTAACAAAATGTTCCCAAAAAAGTGGCCCAGTTTTTCTTGTTCTGCATGGAAAGTTCCAGAGTGATTTTTCAAGTGGGGGCCGAGAAAAAGGACGGATTAAAAAATATGCATTTCCCTTAGGAATTTTGAACACAACTACAGGCCGAACTGCTGGATGGAGCCAAATTTGGCAGAGAAGTAGCTCTTGGTCCAGAAAGAGCCCTTTTTATGAATTGGTGTAAATCCAGTAGGTAGTTGCAGTTATTAAAGGAATAGCAAAATTGTACATCTAGTGATGCGGCCCCACCCCAGATCCCCCATGGTGGGTCCATGAATTCACATGCCACTAGCAATGCCATGATTGGCTGACCACAACCTCACCGGGAGGTTGCAGCCACCCATTTTAGGTATCAGGGAATGGTCCTGGGGCCTTAAAATGTATCTGCAAAATAATTAAAGGGGTCTGGGTAGAGGTACCCTGGCCCTATCGGCGTCTTAGAGGAGTGTCAGAGGGACCCTCGTTGGGTACAAAATTGAATTAAACATTTTTATTTTCACTTTGGGAATCTGCGGTTCCCCGAGAGGCCCAATGCGGCCCCCATGTAAATCTGCAATAGATTCAAGAATCATGAAAAAAAACACTTTAAGACCCACTCAGGCACCCACACAGGTACTTCACATCCATTTAAAGATCTGCATATGCATTCACCCAATCACTCACAAACCTATGCAGGCATTCATACACCCACTCACAGAGCCATGCAGGCACTCACAGACTCACTCACAGACTCACATAGGTATTCACACACCCACTCATAGACCTACGCAGGCATTGATATACCCACTCTCAGATCCATGCAGGCAGTTATAGATGCACTCACATACCTATTTCAGCACTCACACACCCGCTTACAGACCCATGCAGGCAGTTATAGACCCACTCACATACTTACATTGGCACTCGCACTCCCACTCACAGACCCATGCAGGCACTCACACACCCACTCACAGACCTATGCAACCGCTTAGAAACCTGCTCACAGACCCATGCAGGCACTTGAACACCCATTCACAGACCCACTCAGGCACTCACACAAATACTGGCAGACCCACACACCCACTCACCGACCCACACAGACACTCACAAATGCAATCACAGACCCACACAAGCACTCACACACCCACTCACATACCGATGAAGGTACTGATAGACCCATTCGCAGACCAATACAGGCACTCACAGACCCACTCGGATACGCACGCAGGTACTCACACACCCACTCACAGATTCACACAGGAAGTCTCACACCCATTTACAGACCCATACAACCATTCACACACTCACTCACAGACCCACACATACACTCTCACACCCACTCACATACCCACACAGAAACTCACAAATGCAATCACAGACCCACACAGGTACTCACACACCCACTCACATACCCATGCAGGTACTGATAGACCCATTCACAGACCAATACAGGCACTCACAGACCCACTTAGATATCCATGCAGGTACTCACACACCCACTCACTGATTCACACAGGAAGTCAAACACCCATTTACAGACCCATGCAACCATTCACACACTCACTCACAGACTCACACATGCACTCTCACAAGTACTGACAGAATCACACAGGCACTCCCAGACCCACTGACAGAGCCAGAAAAGCAATCACACACCCACTCAAAAATCCATACAGGCACTGACACAACCACACAGGTACTCATAGATCCACTCACAGACCTATGCAGGTACTCACATTGCCACTCACAGACCCATGCATCCACTTACACATCTATTTACAGACTGACAGAGGAACACTCACACCCACTCACAGGCCCACACAGGCACTCACACACCCGCTCACAGTTCTATGCTGGCACTTTTACATCCACTTGGAGACCCACACAGGCACTCACACATCTACTCATGGACCCATGCAGATTCTCACACACCCTCTTACACACTCACACAGGCACTCACAGTCCCACTCATCCACTCACACACTCACTTACAGACTTATGCAGTCACTCATAAAGACCCTCATATACCCATGCACGTACTCACACTCGTACTAGCAAACCCATGCATCCACTTATGCACCCACTTACAGGCAGGACTCGAGTCGGGGGTACACATTAGTAGACGGCGTCCACCCACTCTTTTCACAGGGTGGACGCTGTCCACCCTGCCAAGAAGTTGACCCCCACTCTAAAATATGCTAAACACGTCCCAGTGTAATTTTGAGGCAACAGTATTCATTTAGCAGCGCCTGCTCGTTATCTGCTTTCCTTCCGAGCAGCAACGTGCAGACGGGGGAGGGGGTTTTGTCATTTAAGACTCCAGCTGGGCCATAACAAAGGCCAAACTTAATGGGCCATTTGGTCTCCTTTTGTCCGAGTATTCAGGGTGGGGCCTACCTGTAGCCTCACACCTAGATGTAAAGGCAGAGGAAGGGAAACAAAAGCAGCAGCTTATTAACACTTCAAAGGCACATAAGAGATGCAAAATTTTAACTTTGTTGGAACCCCTATATATAATAGATATTCATGCACTGTAAGAATGTCAGATGGGTTACTCTGTCCCAGTGCAAAATAACAATTTAGATACCAGTATGTTTTATTTGTTTTACAGCACTATTCATCCCAATATAGGGTGACAGATCACATTACAGCAAAAATACACATTATATTGACAATAAAGCACATAAGTTTGTAAATCATTGCACAGGCTGTGTCACATAAGGCAGTGAGGGTTACTGGGTGTAGGAGTCAGATAGCATTCTTCAGAGATCACTCTGCTATATTAGAACTGCGTGTAACAAAAGGATCTCTGTGTTCAAAGCAGTAACCCACTTACTTACCGATCAACATAAAATAAAATCTCCCATCTGCAAGTTACATGATGTGTTTTACCGGAGGTGCATTAACCCTGCATGCTCCTTTAAGTCAAAACTAGGACTAGACAAAAACAGATCTTTCCTTTATATGTGTGTACCACCATGCAGGCAAAGCAATCACATCTACATGGAAATGTGCTGCACATGGAATATTACGTCTGGTTAGGCTGGCAGCATAGTTAGTTTGTCAATACTTGGGTAAAGGAACCTGCCCCACGAGGATATGTCACTTCCTGTGCTGTCACTTCCTCCAATGTTATGCACCATGATGTCAATTTCTGTGATACTACCTAACTTGGAGAGTCCCCCGACTTCTTTTTTAGGACTTGTGCCCTGCTTACAGGCACACACAGGCATTTACAAATCCACTCAAAGAGATATGTGGGCACGAACAGACCCACTCACAGAGTCACACAGAAACTCACACACCCACAAACCCATTCACACACCCAGGCAGACACTTACAAACTCACTCACAGACACACTCAAACTCACACACTCACTCACAGACCCAGTCAGATGCTCAAACACACATTGATGCAGCCACTAGCTCATCCAGGCACACACCGATACAGGCACTAATTTACCCAGGCAAGCACTGATACAGCTTCTCACACACCTAGGCATGCACACTCATACAGGCACTGACATACCCAGGCACACACTGATACAGCCTCTCACACACCCAGGCACACACATTAATACAGGCACTAACATACCCAGGCACACACCAACAAAACTACTGATGCACCCAAACACTGATACAATCACACACTCAGCTAAACACCGGTATAGCCTATCAAACACCTGTACACACACAGATACATGGTGTATATTTAACAAGGACCCCCTGAGTTAATAGAATATAGATTCCTAGACCAGGGAAAAACAACTGTTTGATATTTAACAATCTAGGCAACCATAAGTGACAATCAAAGAAATATTCATAAATGGAAGGAGATTAAGCTACAAAATGTTTATACAGTAAACAATTTATTGAAGATAAAAAAGAACAATATCGCATTTACAAATTTAATATATACGTTTAAAAAAGTGTAGTTGAACAAACTAAACTTAAAACAGCAATGTATAATCACATGACATAAATCACAATGCAAATGAAAACATATATAAAGTTAAAAAACACTGGGAGTGGCAGATTGGTACTCTACGAGCGTTTCGGCGGCCAGCGCCTTCTTCTGGAGTAGCCACAAGGATTTTAAAAGTTGTTGTCAAATGATGAATCGAAAATACTTTTCTTTCTTAATTTCTTTAAAGAACGGTCCTAGCTGACTGGTAACGAGATTATGCTGTGTAGATATAACTTGTAAGGCTCAATGGCGACGTCTAGTCAAGATAGGACATTAGTATCTTATTTCCTAGATGGACGGATTCCAAACAGGAAATTATCACGCTGTAAGGGACAATGATTAAAAACTAGTCCCGCCAACCGGAACCTCTTATTCATTCAAGTGAAGCATATACTTGATTACTTGATAGATAGCGGGATCCCCCTGATGTGCACTTTCTGCCTGTGCACGCTTGCACAAACCTCGAGTCCCGCCGCCGGAAGTAGGGAGCCCTGTTGAATCTTTTTGGACAGGGAGTTATTTTAACTATCAACTAATCATCTCAATTGGAAGAGGAACCACCCTATTAGAGGGTCTTGCTCTACCTAAAATCTCCACATCAGGGGGATCCCGCTATCTATCAAGTAATCAAGTATATCCTTCACTTGAATGAATAAGAAGTTCTGGTTGGCGGGACTAGTTTTTAATCATTGTCCCTTACAGCGTGATAATTTCCTGTTTGGAATCCGTCCATCTAGGAAATAAGATACTAATGGACTGGAAGGAGGCCACAATAAGACCAATTTTAAAGAAACCTTCAGCTGACTCTAAACAACTCTCAAACTATCGGCCTATCGCTCTTCTGCCCCTATTTGGAAAAGTCATGGAATCACAGATAAACAAACAACTTTTAACTTACTTAGAGACAAATAGACTTCTGGACTCCTCCCAATCGGGATTCAGGGCATCCCATAGCCCCGAGACTGCCTTGCTTGAATTGTTGATAATGTTAGAATGACTCTAGACTCAGGACAGTCTGCCATATTGATCCTGCTTGACTTGTCCGCGGCCTTCGACACCATCTCATATCTCATTCTCCTAGAACATCTTACGGAGATTGGTGTTGAGGGCCCTGCGCTCCTCTGGATTAAAAGCTATCTAACCAACAGAGGGTAAAGGTCCAAGTAGGAACATATTCCACCAGCTATCTGGATAATGATAAGGGTGTACCTCAGGGGTCAATATTGAGCCCTACGCTCTTTAACTTATATGGAACCGTGTCCTACACCGATGATACACAATTACTGATCACTGTCGACCAGGATCCAGACGAAACCAAACGGAGGTTCAAAAATTGTATGGTTGAAATCCATAACTGGATGACCAACAACTTCCTGATGCTAAATGCTAGCAAAACTGAGATCGTGCTTTTTGGAAAGGCTGACAAGATTTGGACAAAAGAATGGTGGCCAACAACACTGGGACCCTGTCCCTCTCACAAATCCTCAGTTAGGAATCTTGGGGTAATAGTCGACAACAGGTTGTCCATGACTGAGCATGTCAACAAAGTAGTGCACACCAGCTTCGGCCTCATGCGCAGTCTGAAGAAAATGTTCAAATGGATTCCCCTTACGTCGCGCATGCCTTTAGTACAAGGTCTCATTGTCAGCCGAAGAGATTACGGGAATGCCTTGCTATCCTCCATTAACGAAAATCTTCTGGCTCGACTACAGGTACTACAAAACACTGCGGCAAGGCTTGTGCTCAACCTTCCCCCCCCCCCGCACTCCATCACTGCCCTGTCTCAAAACTTTGCACTGGCTCCCAATAAAGAAGCGCATAAAATTCAAACTATGCTGCTTAGTCCATAAAACCATCTATGGACATGGACCGATTTACCTGGAAAAAAAGCTCAAATTCCATAACTCGGCTAAAACACTCAGGTCTACCAGCAAACTACTTCTAACTGTTCCCATGGTCCGCACAGTTAGAAATGGCGATAGGGCATTTAGTAAAACAGCTCCTGAAGCCTGGAACACCCTGCCCCTCCAGATCAGGACAGAACCCAGCCATCTGAGATTCTGGAAGAACCTTAAAACCTGGCTCTTTTAGCCACTGGCCCACTGTTCCTGTCTTGTGGATCTGTGATGGAGGATCTGCTAGCGCTCTGAGACCTTCAGGTGATTTATGCGCTATATAAATGCATTTTACATTACATTACATTACATTGACATGCCCAGACACACACTGCTACAGCTACTGACCCATCTAGCCACACTCCGATACAGAAACTGACATACCAGGCACATACTCATATGGCCAATAACATACCCAGTCACATTTCATACAGCCACTTAAACATTCAGCCAAACATTGATACAGCCTCTCAAACACCAATACACATGCTGATACAGCCACTGACACTAACACACCCAGGCATATATTGTTATAGACACTGACACAAAAAAGACTCACCAATATAATCCCTGACACACCCAGACACACACCAATACAGCCACTGACAAACTAAGGCACACACTCATACACCCAGTAACACACCCAGACGTACATCAATTCAGCCAATCATACATCCAAGCACAAAACTGATACAGCTACTGACACACCCAGACATACTCAGATACAGCCACTGACATACTCAGTCTCACACTGGTGCAGTCACTGACACATTAAAAACACAGCGTTATCAGCCCTTGGCTGGGGCAGCTGTGCGCGGTACAAGTTAATTTAACATTAACATTAACATCTCTTTGTTTGACCAGATGGTGGTTCCAAAAAGAACCGTTTGTGTTTAGTAGAAGGAATTTTTAACCATTTTTTATTTTTTCCTTGTGTTTTTTTCAACAAAAAGTAAACAAGGTACTAAAAGGGTATGGTAAGGAAAATCCAACGGAAACGTCTTCACTATATCCAAGAATCCACCCACAAAAGGAATTTTTACAGTGACAAGCATGTGGCATTTCGCACAGTGAGTAAACATCTCACTTAATTCTTTGCATGCAGTGGGTATAGTAATGACTGCATCTGATGATAGTTATTACAAGGGTGCAGTAGAGGTGGTCTCTCCTGCTGCACCTGCTTTCTCCCACAACATCCATTTGTAGACTCTTTTATGTATTGTTTGAAAGTGTTTCCACATGGAACTTGGCCAATGTGAATATGTCTTTACAGTGCCCCTGGATAACTGCTTGCCACAAATACTGCACTGAACATATTTAGAAGTAGCCTTCTTTTTCTCTGGAGGTATTGTAAAATTATTCCAGACATCACGTTCTTTTCTTGTAGGTGGTGTATCTTACCTTTCACCCTCAACAGGTTCTTGAAGTTCATACCGGACAGAAAATGAAGCTTCAGCCATTATATCAACTCATTGAAGAAAGTGAACAAACAACAGAGCACCACGGGTCCTGAATCCATCCTCATTTTACAGACTATACTGAAGCTATTACTGGTTTTGGGTGTGGCTTTACATGTACATCAGTGAGGTCCTAATGTGCCCAATCGAAGTGCAAGGTTTGGGTGTGTAATCAAGCAAATTTTCGATTCCAGGGTCAACTTGTAAAGCATGCATATATATATATATATATATATATATTAGATCCACATCCTTTGTAACGCCGGGACACCGTGACAGCGGTGCATTAAGGGGCAAAGGTCCCCCTTCGTTGTATGCAGGTCCACAAAACGTAGCAAAGCTACGTAGAATGCACTCCCCTTGAAAGATCAGGAATCAAAATATCCTCAGCACAGTGCGCTTTTCCAAAAGTTCATATTTATTTAAAGTGCAGCATCGTGATGATCATGGAATCACAAAACCCAACGCGTTTCAGCGAGGAAACTCGCCTTGATCACGGGTAGTTACAGATCCAATGAACAGACATATAAATAAAGTTTCACCTGGTAAGTGCAACATAAACAAAGGACTCACAGCTTGTAAATATGGTGGCCATCTTTGAATGGAGTACACCCATTAGTCACACAGTTCAAAAGAATAAATATCTGATTCAAAGGCACCTAATCAAACAAATTATATATGGCCTAGATGAGCCCATAATTGCCACATTTGTGTCATTATATAGGAAATAATGCGAAACGTTATCTGCACATTTCTTAATTCAGTTGACATCATAACCATAAAAATTAACCGGTTATTATATTTATATTCAAATTCACATTACAAGTGAGATTGACCCGAAGCATCAATTTGTGAAGTTACCAATCGTGTGTAAACCCCCAGTGAGGTTTTGCATTTATCCTAATAGATATTGTGGGTTGACCAACATGCATACTCGGTCTCTATTTGACTATTGATTACTTCTGTGAAAAGTTACGCTGTCCAACTTCAGTCAGTTGACTTAGCAGAAAGGTGCCCAGTACATTCAGTGCCTTGCATGCTACATATGGAATCCCAAGTGAGGTAATACGTATAAGGCAGTCATTCGTGTCAATCCAAGTCTATATAGGCTTAGGTGGATGTCTCTCCCTGTGCATCACAACAAAGTCAGTACCTATAAAAAAGACACAAAGGAAAAGAGAAGGTGCAAATCAGAATCTATATCATGCAAATTCAGAGACTAATAGTTTAAGCTATGAGTTTTAGACTTAGTGAGTGACAGTGATGAAACAAAATTAAATTTACACAGTATGATTAAAAACAGCAGAAGGCACCAACTAGACTAAGGGCTAAAACTCATTTACATTTCTATTCACATCCAAGGCAAAGAACTAGGTAATCAAATCCAGATAACAATTCTCATCAGTCACCTAGATGCCATTTCATTTCCTCCTCCGAATTTAAACCCCTAGGCATCAGGGTGTCGAGCTCAATGATATACCTGTTCTCCATTTGCCTTAATTTGTGGATCTTGTCTCCACCTCTCCTCATGGCAGGGAGCTTGTCAATAACGAAGAACTTGAGCAAATTTCTGTTGCTCTTGTGTTGTTCCTCGAAATGACGTGCGATGGGCGAAGTTTGATCCTTGTTCTCAATGGATCTCATGTGTTCAAGAACACGTTTCTTTGCAGGGAACATTGTGCTCCCTACATATTTTCTCGAACATGGGCATGTTAGAACATACACGCAATATTCAGATAGGCATGTTAGGTGTTTATTATTCGGTTTTTCAACCGCTTCTACAGGAAAAAAGACTTTTTTGATATTTTGACTGTATCTGCAAGCTTTGCATTTCATGCAGGTATAGAAGCCCTTAATGTCACTTGATTTAGTTGTGTTCATGCTTACCTCATTTTTGCTCAGTTTGTCCTTAAGGGAATGTGCTTTCCTGAATGTCATGCTGGGATTCTCACCTAGGACTTCAATCAGAGTGGGTTCAGTTCTCAAGACATTCCAATGGCGTTTGAAGGTCTTAAATACTTGCCATGATTTGGAATGATAGGTGGAAATATGCCTTACTACTTCCGTTGTTTTGGCAGTTTCAAGACTTGTATTGGACGTAAGCAGGGATTGGTGGCTGATTTCACTGGCCTTCTTGAAAGCAGCATCTATGCTGATACGCAAAGAAATTTCTCGCTGGTGGGAGGCAATTACTCTGGAAAAGTATCAGGAGGAGAAGAGAATTCCAAGAGGATTGCGCATCCTAATAGCTCCATCACATGAAGAACCAGACGTGGAATTAGCAGAAGAATGGGCTGAAAACCTAATGGACTGTTCTAATCGCATGTTATCTATCTTGATTAAACATGCATGGAAGGACAGAATGTCATTGTTGAAACTGATTGCGGATCTTAAAGATGAATTAACGAAGGAAGATACAACGGAAGGCTTCACAAAGAAAATGGAAGAAATTGATAAAAAGATGGCTAAACATGAAGACGACATCGTGGCCAAGAAAGAAAGAAAATTCTTACGTGATAAAATTGATTACCAAGAAGGCCGCATATTTACCTTCAGTCGTAAATATGATAATTTACAAAGAAAGGGGGTACAAGCCAACATCGATGCTGTGGGTGCTGGGGCACCAGTCTCGGAGGAGGAAGTGGTGGAGAGTGACGTCTCAGAGGACGGTCAACTACAGGCACCCAAAGATGCATCAAAAAACTTCAACAAGGCTTCACATTTTCGGGTGGAATTCAAGATGATGAACCAAACCACGCAGCAACAAAACTGGCAAATAGACAGGGGCCGGGGACAAGGAAGAGGATTCAGAGGAAAAGGCAGAGGAAGAGGCAAACCTGGAGAAAATACAACAAAAAACAACGGCCAGTCAGGAGGGGCGGCTGGAACAAGTGGATCGATAACAACCCCAGTGGGAGTGGAAACACGGGGTCAAAAGAAAACACGAGGAAAATGAACCAACGCAATGTGGTAAACCTTTCATCCCATATCCTATCTAAAGTAGAATATGATGTTTTACAATTTGGCTTATCCTTTTGCCCCTCGGCTACTTTTAACTATTCGCAGGAACGAATAGATTTGTTTAAGTTCACTAGAAAGCTACGTTTACACAAATGGAACAAACTCAAAGTGAAAAATACATCAATGACTGCTTCAAACATTGAACCAGCAAGCGAAACTATTGGTGAAATACAGTCACTTATTGCTATGAAGGATTTGGAGTTTGGTACACCTGTAAATACCCCTAATAATGCAACCTCTTTGGGTTATAGAACAGATCTGAATTGTCCAAATCACTTCAAATCTAAATCGACCTTTAATCCAACCATACCTGCTTGTAGTATTGACACCTTTGAAACCCTTGTTATTAATGACCTTAAAAACTTGGCCAAAAACAAATGCTGGTTCAAAGATAATCTGAGTAAAGTAGAAAGAGTAGCCATAAAATCATTGGAAGAAGACCCCTCCATTGTCATTCGTCAATCTGACAAAGGGGGGAATGTGGTTGTGATGAATGTTAATGACTACATTAATGAGGGCAACAGACAACTGAATGTAAAAGAGTGTTATGAAGTCTCCTCTTTACAACAGATTGAAGAAAGCAATAACAAATACTTTGAAATGTTAACAAACTGGCGGACAAATGGTATCATCGAATGGGATGAGTACTCCTTTTTGTTAAACAGACATCCGAAAGTGGCAGTTTTATACTTACTGCCTAAGTTACACAAAGACACAAGAAACCCCCCTGGTAGGCCGATAGTATCTTCGATTGGTTCCCTATTGGAGAACACGTCAAGATACATTGACCACTTTCTGAGACCTTTTGTTGAGAATGTACCTTCGTACCTAAAAGATAGTAGGGATTTTATTAATAAAATCACCGACTTTGATTGGCAGGAAGGCTATCTACTCATTTCATTAGACGTATGCAGTTTGTATACGTCTATTAGACATGAAGATGGTATTGGAGCATGTTGGAAATTTTTGTGCACCAGATCTATCTCTTATCTGAATCATTCTGAGATGATAATCCAAATGATCAGATTTTGTCTGGAACACAATTTTTTCGTCTTCAACGATGTCTATTTCAGACAACAGCAGGGGACGGCGATGGGAACTTGTTTTGCTCCCAGTTTTGCTAATCTTTTCATGGCGGACTGGGAGCAGCAAGTAGAGAGGACTCATCCAATGTACCGTGGCCATGTGAAAATGTGGCTACGTTACATTGATGATCTTTTCATCATTTGGGATGGAACACAGAGTGAAGCAGAGACTTTTGTAGCTGACCTGAATAGGAATGATCTCAATGTCAGGCTAGAGGGTCACATGGATACCCAGAAAATGGTATTTCTGGATCTACAGGTGAAGGTTCTGAATGGTAAACTTAAGACCTCCCTATACCGTAAGGAAACTGCTGGTAACACGTTGTTACACGCAGACAGTGGTCACCCCAAAACCTTGATTAAGAGCATTCCATTTGGGGAATTCCTCCGGGCTCGGAGGAATTGTAGTACGGAAGAAGATTTCAGGAATGAAAGTATTAACATGAGAAAGCGCTTTGTTGAAAGGGGATATCAATCCTCAATCATAGATGCTGCTTTCAAGAAGGCCAGTGAAATCAGCCACCAATCCCTGCTTACGTCCAATACAAGTCTTGAAACTGCCAAAACAACGGAAGTAGTAAGGCATATTTCCACCTATCATTCCAAATCATGGCAAGTATTTAAGACCTTCAAACGCCATTGGAATGTCTTGAGAACTGAACCCACTCTGATTGAAGTCCTAGGTGAGAATCCCAGCATGACATACAGGAAAGCACATTCCCTTAAGGACAAACTGAGCAAAAATGAGGTAAGCATGAACACAACTAAATCAAGTGACATTAAGGGCTTCTATACCTGCATGAAATGCAAAGCTTGCAGATACAGTCAAAATATCAAAAAAGTCTTTTTTCCTGTAGAAGCGGTTGAAAAACCGATTAATAAACACCTAACATGCCTATCTGAATATTGCGTGTATGTTCTAACATGCCCATGTTCGAGAAAATATGTAGGGAGCACAATGTTCCCTGCAAAGAAACGTGTTCTTGAACACATGAGATCCATTGAGAACAAGGATCAAACTTCGCCCATCGCACGTCATTTCGAGGAACAACACAAGAGCAACAGAAATTTGCTCAAGTTCTTCGATATTGACAAGCTCCCTGCCATGAGGAGAGGTGGAGACAAGATCCGCAAATTAAGGCAAATGGAGAACAGGTATATCATTGAGCTCGACACCCTGATGCCTAGGGGTTTAAATTCGGAGGAGGAAATGAAATGGCATCTAGGTGACTGATGAGAATTGTTATCTGGATTTGATTACCTAGTTCTTTGCCTTGGATGTGAATAGAAATGTAAATGAGTTTTAGCCCTTAGTCTAGTTGGTGCCTTCTGCTGTTTTTAATCATACTGTGTAAATTTAATTTTGTTTCATCACTGTCACTCACTAAGTCTAAAACTCATAGCTTAAACTATTAGTCTCTGAATTTGCATGATATAGATTCTGATTTGCACCTTCTCTTTTCCTTTGTGTCTTTTTTATAGGTACTGACTTTGTTGTGATGCACAGGGAGAGACATCCACCTAAGCCTATATAGACTTGGATTGACACGAATGACTGCCTTATACGTATTACCTCACTTGGGATTCCATATGTAGCATGCAAGGCACTGAATGTACTGGGCACCTTTCTGCTAAGTCAACTGACTGAAGTTGGACAGCGTAACTTTTCACAGAAGTAATCAATAGTCAAATAGAGACCGAGTATGCATGTTGGTCAACCCACAATATCTATTAGGATAAATGCAAAACCTCACTGGGGGTTTACACACGATTGGTAACTTCACAAATTGATGCTTCGGGTCAATCTCACTTGTAATGTGAATTTGAATATAAATATAATAACCGGTTAATTTTTATGGTTATGATGTCAACTGAATTAAGAAATGTGCAGATAACGTTTCGCATTATTTCCTATATAATGACACAAATGTGGCAATTATGGGCTCATCTAGGCCATATATAATTTGTTTGATTAGGTGCCTTTGAATCAGATATTTATTCTTTTGAACTGTGTGACTAATGGGTGTACTCCATTCAAAGATGGCCACCATATTTACAAGCTGTGAGTCCTTTGTTTATGTTGCACTTACCAGGTGAAACTTTATTTATATGTCTGTTCATTGGATCTGTAACTACCCGTGATCAAGGCGAGTTTCCTCGCTGAAACGCGTTGGGTTTTGTGATTCCATGATCATCACGATGCTGCACTTTAAATAAATATGAACTTTTGGAAAAGCGCACTGTGCTGAGGATATTTTGATTCCTGATCTTTCAAGGGGAGTGCATTCTACGTAGCTTTGCTACGTTTTGTGGACCTGCATATATATATATATATATATATATATATATATATATATATATATATATATATATATATATATATATATATATATATATATATATTTTCACTGAAAAAACCATAGGTTTCACACCAGTTATAGTTAGCTGGAAATTTTACTGACATAAAACCATTGAAATTCCCACGTTATAGTTAGTTGGACTCACTATAACTTGTGCGCCTGCATGACTGCTGATGACGTCACATATTACATCACTCATGACATGGTCAGTGATATCACTCATGACATCATGGTTTTTTCAGTGAATTTCATACGTTTTTTAAATGCTAATTCCTAACTATATATAGGGCCTCAAACCTATTTTTTTTCCAGTGAATTTCAAAGGTTTTTTAATAGCACATTTCTATAGCTATGAAATGTAATATTTTTTATAATGAATCCTATATTGTATATTTATGTAATACTATTTTTTTTATGTACATTGTTCATGTTTTTTTTTTTTGCCCTGGAGCGCTCCCGGTGCGCGTACCGGTGAGCGCACCGGTAAGTGCAGTCTTGCAGCGCGCCCCGGTGCGCGTACCGGTGAGCGTCCCGTTAGCGCTAATGCCGCGAACAAAAACATCATTGTGACGTATCACGCAGCCGCGTCCGCGTGATACGCACGGCATGAGTGCACCCGGAAGCACTCGTGCGCATACGATCGCGCTACGTAAGCGCCCCCGGGCGCGCCCCGGGGCGCGCAGCGGGGCGCGCAGCGTAAGTGCGTCGGGTCATGTGACCTGAAAATAACACTTTTCATTGGTTCAGAACAGTTTTGGCTTCCAATTGATGAAAGCCCGGGTCATGTGACCTGAAAATAACACTTTTCATTGGTTCAGGACAATTTTGTTTTCCTAATGATGAAAGCCCCCACCTTCTTTCCTTATTCTCACTTTGTCCTTTGACTGAGGAAAACCTGTTTGGAGACCTATTAGTAGCTTTTTGTTCTGAAAAATGGCTACAGTAGCAGCAGCAGCAGGGGCATCTCAGCCACCACCACCACCACAAGGACCACCACAAGACCACAGTGGTGGAGATGAAGAAGAGGAGGAGGAGGAGGAAGAGCAGCAGAGGCAGTACCTGCCTGAAGATACTACCCCCTACAAGCCAAAGGAGCACATTGTCTGGGAGTTTTTTAAAATCCCACAGGGCCTCAAGAAAGTGAATGCGCCATTGGTTACTTGTCTGATCTGTGGCACTGTACTTTCCAGGGGGAACCCTGCCAAAAAATATTCTTTTGGCAACAACACCATGATTCGCCACATGCAACGCCGGCACCCTAACAACTATGCTGCGGCAGAGGTCAGAGAAATGACCAGAAACCCTCCCCAATCTTCTCCCAGCACCTCCCAAAGTACCCAACCCACTCCATCGGGACCAGAGGCAAGGGAGATGGTCCCAAACATCCAAACCCAGTTTGGAAATTTCAAAATAGTGTGCATATTTTGTGGGCGTACAATTTGCTATGGTGAGCAAAGTGTAAAACTCCTCAACAGAGCTGGTGACAACCACAAGTGCCCAAAGAAACCGTAATTTTTTCCAGATTTTTTGGGCTCCAGTTGAGCTGTTTACAATTCCCTGTTTTTTGTTTGTCCCCATAAAAACTCCCCAAAAGATATAAAATTGTTCATAAAAGCCAAAAAAAATACAAAATTTTCCAAAAAACAATAAAAAAATATAAAACAACAAAAAGAATAAAAAAACTGTTCTTTTTAGAACTACCTCCAATTTATAAAAAAATGCTAAATTTTTTAAAAAATCTGTCATTCTTTCTTCCCCATGGTACGCTCCCCGGTTCGCTCCCCGGTGCGCGTACCGGGCGCTTTCCCCGCGTAAATCGAAAAGAAATTTAAAAAAAATGTTTTGCCCAGCGGGGCCCTTTTATGGCCCCCACATCAAACCTAGGGAGTCAGGGGGGTCTACCCTGCGCCCTTTTGATCATTTCCCCCTTTGTTTTTGCCACCTCTTGTGTCTCGATCCTACCGAGACACAAGATGGCGGCCGCTCCGGACTGTTTGGAATGTTGACAGACACCCGAGAGCCAATCAGCTTTCCGCGCGCGAACTCGCATAGCGCGCTGGCGCGCGTCCCGGTGTGCGTACCGGGGCGCGCTTATAGATATATATATTTTTTTTAACCTAAATTACTCAAAATCCACTGGAGCACATATCAGCAGAGGCACATCGGGCTACCAGTCCCTACAATTTTGCCAAGTTTGGTGGAAGTCCATTCAGCCGTTCGGGCTAAAAGTGAGTCCAACCGCCCTATGGAAATTAACATGGGGAAAACACGTTTTGGGACCCCCTTTTATTTCGGCCCCCGCTTGACGAATAGGAGCGCCGCGAGGCAAATTTCATGAAAATTTCAGGCAGATCCCTCAATCGACGCCAAAGTTATTCCCAATAGAATGTTGCGGATTCCCTATACAAAATAATCCTAACTATAACTACCTACTGGCGACCGCCAGTAGGTAATATATATATATATATATATATATATATATATATATCCCAATAAGCCAGTCTCCTGCTTGAAATGAGCCACACAACAGGTAGGTAAAAGTTCAGCGTTTAATGGAGGAAGCTGCAACATCCTGGTTGATTCAAAACATCACTAATGAAAGTCCTTATCGCCGACGCATTTCATGCGCTGCGCGCACTTCTTCATGGGCAGACTCTGTGCCCATGAAGCCCCGCCGTGTTACATGGTCCTTGCTGACGCCAACCGATGCCAGCTAAAAGGTACAGGAGGTGAATTTGCAAGGTTTATAAAATGCTAATTCCTAACTATATAAGGCCTGAAACCTATGGTTTTTTTAAGTGAATTTGCAAGGTTTTTTAAATGCTAATTCCTAACTATAATACTATATAAGGCCTGAAGCCTATGGTTTTTTAAGTGAATTTGCAAGATTTTTTAAATGCTAATTCCTAACTATATAAGGCCTGAAACCTATGGTTTTTTCAGTGAATTTGTAAGGTTTTTTAAATGCTAACTCCTAACTATATCAGGCGTGAAACCTATATTTTTTTCAATAAATTTCAAAGGTTTTGTAAATGCTAATTCTATTAGCGGATAAAGTTTATATATGTTATTATCCTTGTGGGACCACCTGAGCAGCCATCTTGTTTCTTAGGAGAAGTGAGGCACAAAAGAGCACAAAACAAGAGTGGAAAATGCAAAAAGGGGGCAGGGTAGAGACCCCCTGACCCCCTAGCCCTTCTCAGGGCGTCCCAGAGGAACCACCAAGTGCAAAAAAAAATTATAATATTTTTTTTAAATCGCGCGGGTATGCGCACGGTACGCTTACCGTACGCGTACGGTGTGCGTACCCCTCGATTTTGTTTGGGATTTTTTTTGCCCTTGGGGGTCCTTCTGGGACCCCTGAGAAGGGCTAGAGGGTTGGGGGTCTCTACCCTGCCCCCTTTTTGTGTTTTCCACTCTTGTTTTGCGCTCTCTTGTGCCTCAGTTCTCCTGAAAAACAAGATTGTGGCCAACACTTCCTGGTTTGGACAGTTTGAAATGTTGACAGTCGACTGCCATCCAATCAGAAACTCGCTCGCCCACGTAAGGGTACGCGCACGTACGCGTACGGAACGCGTACCGTACGCATACGGTGCGCGTACGGTGAGCGCATATAGATATATAATTTGCTCAAATTCAATTTTCTCAACAACTGTCTACAGGTCCCATAGAAAATGCCAGTTGAAAATTTCAAATTAAATTTTCTCAAGAACTACTGGAGGGATTTTCACCAACCATAGCAAAGGCACATGTGCATACCAGGCCCTACCATTTTGCCAAGTTTGGTGTAATTCCATTCAGCCGTTCGGGCTGTAGCCGTGTCTAAAGGTCCCTATGGAAATTAACATGGGAAAACATGTTTTGGGACCCCCCTTTTGGCCCCTGCTTGACGAATCCCCCCGAAACTTTCAGGGAAGCAGCAGAGCGGAGCTGGCCAAAGTTCTGGAAAATTACACGCAGATTCCTCAATCGGCGCCAAACTTATTCCCAATAGAATGTTGAGCGCATATAGATATATAATTTGCTAAATTCAATTTTCTCAACAACTACTGGAGGGATTTTCACCAAATAAAGAAAAGGCACTACTGCATACCTGTCCCTACCATTTTGCCAAGTTTGGTGTAATTCCGTTCATCCGTTCGGGCTGTAGCCGTCTCTAAAGGTCCCATAGTAAATGCCATTTGAAAAATGTCAAATTCAATTTTCTCAAGAACAACTGGAGGGATATTCACCAAACATACAAAAGGCACTGCTGCATACCAGTCCCTACCATTTTGCCAAATCTGGTGTAATTCCGTTCAGCCGTTCAAGCTGTAGCCTTGTCAGAATGTCCCTATGGAAATTAACATGGGGAAAACACGTTTTGGGACCCCCTTTTTTCTCGGCCCCCGCTTGTTGAATCCCCCCGAAACTTTCAGGGAAGGAGCGGAGCGCAGCGTGGCAAATTTAAGGAAAATTACACACAGATCCCTCAATCAGCGCCAAAGTTATTCCCAATAGAATGTTCAGAATTTCCTATGGTAACTAGGTCCTAACTATATATACCTACTGGCGACCGCCAGTAGGTAATATATATATATATATAAACATAATAACCAAGTAGGCGCTCACTCTGGGGAATGTTTCTCCAGCAAATATGTTATTATACCAGTAATGCATTTCGAAGACCCTTGTCCCTTGTCTCCTTGCTCCCACACTAGCCTGCAGTACAACCACACATTTACATGTCCGTGTATTGACATAGAAAATGGAGAACATCGACGTCCATAGAGGTATCTAGAGTTACAACAGCGGCCATTTTACAATGGATATTTCAAACTGAAATAAGATATATTTTCTACCTCAATCCATTCTTATCTTTGCACTCTTGGCTGAAACATTCCTTTAATTACTCAGTTGTAATCCAGTTTGATAGCTACAACATCTATTTTGTGTGTTGTGCTTAGTACTCCCCCATAATGATAGTACTATAATGGAGCTGGGAACCTCTGCCTTTCCACCAAGTGGCAATTACAATGTATTGGTAGTCGCTACTGGCTTTAGAGACTCAACAAATGTATATAGTTGTGTCGGGTCTTTGATAAGTATGTCTTTTTACTGTGGTTGATGGACACTAGCAATACTGGTGACATATTCAACCTGTAAACCCCTATCCCTAATTAATGACATCATGTGCAAGTGTAAAAGAAACAATTTTCACAATAATAACAACTTAATTAATTTATCTACAAAGTGCTCTTAAATCACGGCAACGTGATCATGATGAAAAGGGTAGGCGAGCGCTGTCAGCATCTCCTCCCAGGAGTCGGCCCCTTCCTTTCCTCCTATGTGAAATAAATAAAAAAAATCAGTCATATGATTAAAATCCATAATCTATCATTCAGTGCATAAGAAACATTCCATGATCACTATTACTTAATATTAAACATGGACATCAAAACTCTCATTCTAATGTACATATAGTGAGGAATCTAGTTTTCATGTAGGTGTATTCCTAGTTCCTTATCTAAGTTCAGGCCACCCGGGGTTCTGGATTGGACTTCTATAGTGTGCCATCACTCTCTCTGTATGAGGTGTAGGACTCTGTTCCCTCTCCTTGGACTTTTTTGTGCTTGTTCTATTGTATAGTATTTTAACATCGAGCTATTAGACAGATGGTACTTTTAAAAATGTCCGGCCACAGGATAGTGACTATCTTTATTAGTTATGGCCCTTAGGTGTTCCACTACTCTTTATTTCGCTGCAAAAATGGTGCCACCCACATATTCCAGTTTACATGGACATTCCAAAATGTATATCACATGTGTTGTGCTACAAGTCAGGAACTGGGTGATGGTTTTGGTTTTGTAAGGTGTTTCATATGTTTTTTTCATGTGACTTAACTTGCAGGCTTTACAATGTCCGCAGGGAAAAATCCCTGCAAATATTGTTGAGATTCTGTGAGTCTATTTCTAACATCATTCTTGACTAAGATGTCACTAAGACTCCTTCCTTTATGGTAAGTCAATCTGCAAGATAATATTTTGGAATCTCATCTAATCAATCTCATGGCATGTCAGCGTGGTACAAACGAGTATTGGTACCGTCGTAATGGGGAATTGAAATGTATGCTAGGAAACTTTAGGAAACTTAGGAACTCGTGCATGGTTCCTCACTCTTAGCTGTGCTGAGTATGCATGGGACGACTTACTTGAATTTCTACGCGAGGCAAATGCTAATATACAAAATATAGAATTGAAAACACCAGGAGAACTGTGTTCTTTGGATCCAGTGAATGTATGCAGATATTTCAATCATAGATTTTGGAGAAAGGAGTATCAAGCGAGAGGTGCTCCTCATATACATATGTTGTTGTGGATTAAAGATGCACCCAAACTTGGATCAGATTCGGATGAAACAGTGATGAGTTTCATTGAAGAGTATTCAACATGTGCTGTTCCGAAAAGTACTGAAGAAAATAATTTAAGGCAACAAGTTTTACGCTTCCAATCCATTCGTTGTGGGAAGTACTGTAGTCGAAAATTAAAAAACAAGGAAAAGTTCTACACAAAATGTCGTTTTGCGTTTCCATGACCAGTGATTTCTAAGGGAAGAGTAAATAATTCGATGTCATCTCTACGACATACTGTGACGAGGAAATCACCCAAAAATACATATATTTTAAAAAGAAACGAAGAGTCCAAGTACATCAACGACTACAACCCAGTGATTTTGTCCATGTGGAATGCTAACATGGATATTCAGTTCGTTGCTGACAACTCTATTGCTGTGGCTCGATATGTGACATCTTACATAACAAAAAAAGAAAAGACAGAACTAAAGGAAATGTGAGAGGACATTTCACATAAAAAGAGTCTAAGCAAGAAATTATACAGTTTTATTCTGAAGATGTTGTCGCATCGAGAAATTGGAGCATATGAATGTTCTGATCGGTTATCATCAGCAAGTCTCTATGCCAAATCAAGAACAATCATTTGGGTGAGTCTAGGTCTTGCTGCAACACGAAACCGAGTTTTGAAATCTGTAAAAGAAATTGAATATTTGGCGGAGAAAGAACTAAACAGTACAGATATTTTGAAGACAAACATGTTGGATACACACTATCCAAATAGAAGTACTCACCTTGAGAACACTTGTTTGTATGAAGTTCTGCAAAACTACAGTTATAAGAGGAACATCACAGAAGATATCAATAATGGAAAATATGCTGTCATTGGCTATGAAGGATGTCTACTGAAGCAGAGAAAAGGCCATTTGATTAATCATCGAAAATTGAGTTGCGAATCTCCAGACAAAAGAGAATTTTACTATTTAGCTCTTTTGCAACTCTTTAAGCCATGGCGTACAGAAGAGGAACTACTTGGAGATTTTATCTCTTATGAAGACTCTTTTAATGCAACCAAGGATACCATAGGATGTCCTGTTTTTCCAAATTATCTGCAAATGTTGAACGAAGAAATAGAGCAAGAAACCACAATTGCTGAAGAGATTGCTAGAGACAGTTCTCAAGACAGTCAGAGTTCTACTTCATTGAGTCAGGATCCACTAGGAGGAGCAATTATCCAAAATGAAGCGGCAACTGCCATAGATGAGGTGGAAAGAGCTATGGAACAAGCTCAAGAAGATGTAGTTAACTTAGAAGATTTGGTAATGCAACTAAACGTTGAGCAGAAAATGATACGTGACGAAGTCACAGAACAGATAGAACATGGATTCAGACATGAGAAAAAAGAGTGCTCATGTACATCATTTAAGCCTGTCCGACTGTACGTAAGTGGAGAAGAGGGAACAGGAAAAAGATTTCTGATTAAAGCCATTGCAACTTATTTGCAGAAAAGGACTGAATCACCGCTGTCTTGTGTTGTAACCGCTCCAACTGGACTGGCAGCACATAACATTAAAGGGATTACTCTACATCGTTTACTGATGCTGCCAGTAGAGCATGATAATAAATTGCATTACAACAAGCTATCTGGAGATGCGTGTTCTGAAGTTTCCAGAGTCCTGAAGAAAATGAAACTTCTTATCATTGATGAAGTAAGCATGGTCTCAAATCTAATGCTTGCTTTTGTGCATTTGAGAATGCAAGAAATTCTTAGAACAGAGTATGATGTGTTATTTGGAGGAAAACACATTATTGTTTTTGGAGATCTACTGCAGTTTGCAGTTGACTCCAGTAAAAGGACAACCAGTGTTTAAAATGCTCACGCATGAAGATACCAGGAAGTCGCTTGGAAGCATTGGAAACGTTAATATATGGTTACATTTTAAATATGCAGAACTGTTTCAAAATATGCGACAGGCAAAGGATGAAGATTATAAAAATATTCTACAAGATGTAAGAATCAGAAAAGTAAGTGAGCTTGGGAAAGAAGCTTTACATGCTCGATTAATTTCAAATTTGTATCCAAATGAAAACATTCTTCCAGAGAATATTTTTAAAAAAATTACTGAGAAGAAATCTGGGATATGTTTGATGCCAACTCTGCAAGAATGTTCCTTCTTCAACAACAAAATGTTAAAGTTAGAAAATGAAGAGATTGTGAAACTGGAAGCAATAGATAAAATAGAGCATATGGGTGCAACAATTGTTTTGTCAGAAAATTTGAAAACAAAATTGGATTCATTAGAGAAGAGTATATCTAAAACAGCTGGTTTTGGGAAGACTCCGAGTGTGTGTTTAAATTGTCGTATCATTTTGAGAAGGAATTTAAATGTTGAGAGAGGTCTGGTAAATGGAGCAATGGGTCATGTTGTTGATTTTGGGAATTATAGAAATAGAGACGGAATTGAATTTTTAAAAATAAAATTTGTTGGCATTGAGCAAGTACAAAAAATCAGTCATTGTTCTGCTAGATTTTTGCTTGTAAAAGACTTATATGTTCGCCGAAAACAGTTTCCTGTTTGTTTGGCATATGCGGTGACAATTCATAAATCTCAAGGTTTAAGTGTAGATAGTGCTTTGTTGAACATTGGAAGTTCTATGTTTAAAGAGGGTATGACATATGTGGCATTATCACGAGTCAGAACTTTATCAGGATTGTACCTGATTGAGTGTGATGGGACAAAGATTTGTGCAGATCTAGATTGTGTTAAAGAATACAATAGGTTAAGAAGAGAGTATGTTCCACATTTGCCTCAATATCCTCTGTTTGAAAAATGTGTGGTAGGCCGAAAAAGAAGAAATGAAAATAATTGCAGTGAGGTAGTAGCAAAAAGACAAAAAGTAGATGAAACTGTAATTGTAAGCAGAAAGAAAAAGCATTCTGTTCAAGATGTTGGATTTCAATTTGAAAACAGTTCTGGTGTCAACTGCTATGCTAATGTAGTGGTTAATGTTGTTTTTTTTTAAACTTTACAAGAACAGATTGTTGAAAATCGGGATCAAAGATTCTGCGGTTTATTGAATTCTGTGTTTCAGAAATGTAGTAGTGATAGAGCAAAAATAGAAAGTGTAACAGAAATTCGAAATATTTTAGACATGTGTTCTGGTCAAGAAACATTTTCACAGAACATTCAGCATGATTGTCAGGAATTTTTAATGTATATGTTTGGTGTTTTGGAAGATGAAGGAGTAGATGTAGAAAATCTTTTTAGCCTTTCTTATCTATGGCAGCATGATTGCCACAATTGTAGTTTATCAAGTACTACTAGAATAGACACTGAAAGATTTATATATTTGACTTTACCAGACTGCAAATCAGTGTCATTTAATAATCTAGTTAAAGCAGCTGATCATAATATGGTGCGTACTCAATGTAAGTGTCCAATGCTGTCCACATTATTTATACAAACTTATGGTCAGTATGTCATTTTAGTTTTCCAACGATGTAGACCTGATGGAACTAAATTGACAACTTGTATCAAAAATGTTGTGGCTTCTCAGTTATCAATTTCAGAAAGAACATTTAGAACTGTAGCTATTATTTATCATGACGGTCCTTCGACAACATCAGGACATTATACATGCTACTTAAAATATCAAAAAGGTTGGAGTTACTGCAATGATTCTCATTTGACTTATAAACAATGTTTGCCTTTTGACTTAAAAAATTCTTACCTAGTGTTTTTAGAACCAAAGTTTTAGTAAAGGTAATTGGCCTTTGAAGACGGGAGCAGTTAATAAAAGGTAGTTAGTTAGTTAGTCTAATGTTTAAAATTATTTATCTCATATAGGTACTGTAAGTGGATCTCATAGTAAGTGATATCAGTTTTATAGGAAATGTTGAACATGAGTGATCAAAAAAGAGAATATGAATTTTTAAACATTGTGAAAATGTCATATGAGCTTTTCTTTGAAAACTTCGGGTAAACGGTAATTTCAGAGTTTAATTAGAGAAAATTCAAAATATACTCATATATCTGACACTATTTGGCCGTAAGGAAAGTTCAAGGTATGAGTAATAAGTCATAACTTAACACAAGGAGGAAAATGAAAACGTTGAGAATTATTTCAGATGTTCTTAGATATTTTTTCATAGAAAGTCGATGAAATGGAAGTTTTAGAGAACAGCAGAGTATTATCCTACGAAAAGGACCTTCACTATCTACTATTTGGCCTCAAACAAAAGTAAGTGAATCAAAGATTAGTGTCCATATATGATTTGTAAGTTTATATGGGTTTTTTTAAACACAATCTTTTAGATTGTGTTTTTTTTCCCGCTGTTATATGATGAAGAGTTTGAACTCACTGTTTTAAGTGAAATTCAATATATTCTGAGAACAGCAAAAATAAACAATGTAACATATTGTATAAGTCATTCTATAGTTTGCATTGTGTAATTTATATTGTATTTCCATTGTCTCACACTCATTTTCCTTTTTCCACCCTTATTCAGCTCTCTTTACTCACTTACACTGCCTTTCTTTCACTTTGTTTCATCGCTGTTCCTTTACTCCACTTCTTTCACAACTCCTCAATCCAATTTCAACTGTCTGCATTTCCTCTCTCCCTTGCACCACTTTTCAGCTTTCTCACATTCTCTCAGTACCACTGCTTTAGTTCTCTTCCCCTCTCTTTCCTTCTTTTGCTCCTTTACTCTTTTTCCTTTCTTCACTCATTGTACTGCACTTTACTCAGTCCTTCAATTGTCTTTCTGTGTACTTACTTCCTCGCTCATTTTTCCTCTATCGTTTTATATTAACCTCATTCCGTTCATCCCTTCACTCTGTGACTCCCCTTCACTCACTCTCAGTCATCTTCAATTCCTCTTTCTTGTAAATAGATCCTCATTTAGACCCCTTTCCCTTTCACTAATTTTCCTTTTACTTACTTCTCTTTCCTGATTTCGTTTTGGTATGTCACATTCTTTTAGTATCTTACTTACCTTCAGTAATTTGTTCTCCTTCTATTTCTTTTTCCCTCTTTTTTGTCTTTCTATATTACTTTATTTACGTTTCTGTATCCTTTACTCTTGCTTTATTTCTTAGAACACTTTTTTGATTTTTTACCTCTTGACCTGTTTCTTCTATTTTAAAATATATATTTTACTAATTATAACTTTTTTTTCTTTTGTCTTTCACAAATATAAAGTGTAGTTTGAACATGCAAGTACGTTTTCATTAATTATATGGTAAGTGTGACTAAAAAATGTAGTTTGTCATCACCCTTTGCTTTAACCTCACTACTTTTCTCACACCCTACCTCACCTCTGTTTCCTTAATCTGCTTCCCTCACTTATTCTTATCCTCCAAGTTTATTTCCCTTTTCCTTACTTTCCGAACACATTCAACTTCTTACAGTCTTCCTGCTCACCCACACTCTTTCACTTTCCTTTCATTTCTGGTTCACTCAGTCCCTTTCTATCCTTCCTTCCTTTACTCTCTCTGTTCTTTCTCTCTGTCACTCCCCATATCTTACCCTTATTCACTTTTATCCACTCTCTTTCACTTCTCTTTACTTACACTCACTGCTCTTTTCTTTCCCTCTGTAACCGCTGTTCCTTTTCTCTGGTTCCGTCACTACCCGTCATTCCCCATCCTTTACTTTCCTTCCTTTTATTTTCATCACCCATTCACATTCTCCCAGAACCTCTGCTTTAGTCTTCTTCCTCTTTCTTCTCTTCTTTTGCTCCCTTATTCATTTTCCTTTACTCAGTTACTTCGACTTATACCTTTTCTCTGTTTTACTATCTATTACACAGTCCCTCTGAGTTCTTCCTTCTAGCTCACTTTCTCTTTATACCACTATCTCTGTCCCCTTTGCTCATGCTCACTCCTTCATTACTTTTTTTTTCTTTTTTTTTGGTACGCTCCCGGGACGCTCCCGGGACGCGCCCGGTACGCGCCCCGGTACGTGCACCGGGCCGCGCACCGGGAGCGCCCCAGGAGAACACATTAAAAAAAATGAATATACTTTAAAAAAAGGTATTATATTAATATACATATATATTCACTGAAAAAACCATAGGTTTCACACTAGTTATAGTTAGGGATTAGCATTTAAAAAACCTTTGAAATTCATTGAAAAAAGCATAGGTTTCACACCAGTTATAGTTAGGATTTAGCATTTAAAAAACCTATGAAATTCACTGAAAAAACCATAGGTTTCACACCAGTTATAGTTAGGAATTAGCACTTAAAAAACGTATTAAATTCACTGAAAAAACCATAGGTTTCACACCAGTTATAGTTAGCTGGAACTTTTATTGACATAAAACCATTGAAATTTCACGTTATAGTTAGTTGGACTCACTATAGCTTGCACGTGTAATGCACTGCTGATGACGTCACATATTACATCACTCATGACATGGTCAGTGACATCACTCATGACATCACTGATGACACCATCCTTGTGACAGAGTGATAGACCTCCTTTCACTGTAAAGTAACCCTTGAAACACATGTTCAAAAATAGAAACTAACATTTTCAAAAAAGTGGAGATACCCATACCAGTTACAACAACCAATTCAGTAATTCCACCATTTATATACACATCCACTAATTCATCAACAGTTCTATATAGTCACTCATACATATACTCACTCATCATATGTACTGATACACCTATACATCCTGTAACACATCGACAGTCTTCCAAAAGTTGCTCACACACATACTCACGCATGCAAATAAACTATTCAACATCCATTTATTTGCATATACAGCTATACACACACTAGCACCTTACTTCTAAGGAAACTTACACATAGTTACTCTCTTAAACAATCACTTATAGAAACACATACTTATTTAAACAGGAACTCTTACAATATCTCACTTTCACATATACTCATATACATCAATACTCACATATACTAGATTAAAACATATGTAGTTACTGTTAAAGACACTAGTGAGACAGTCATTCACTCACTAACACACACATATACACACTCATCCATCCATACAGTCCTGCACATATGCCGTCTTCCAAACACATACAAACAGTGAGTCAGTCATTGATGCATCTATGTGCTAAGTATTACCCCCACTAAACCATACAGACACTCATACTGATACTAAAAAAACATCTAATAACCCATATACACACACATGTAGCTACTCACCAACCCATGCAGCCACTTATACACAAAGTGAAACACTGATACAAACATTTAAATATTTAAACAATATTCGCCAATATATGTATTCACTAAGATACACTTAATAAGCCAGTTAACCAATCAATTTTTTTTTTAAAACATCCATTAAGAAACTTATTTAAACATTTATTCTTCCATTGACCTTTACATATACATATATAAAACATATTTATTTTTCAGAAAGGCACACATTCACTGGATGGTGTCATCAGTGATGTCATGAGTGATGTCACTGACCATGTCATGAGTGATGTAATATGTGACGTCATCAGCAGTGCATTACACGCGCAAGTTATAGTGAGTCCAACTAACTATAACGTGGAATTCCAATGGTTTTATGTCAGTAAAATTTCCAGCTAACTATAACTGGTGTGAAACCTATGTTTTTTTCAGTGAATTTAATAGGTTTTTTAAATGCTAATTCCTAACTATAACTGGTGTGAATCCTATGGTTTTTTCAGTGAATATATATATATATATATATATATATATATATATATATATATATATATATATATATATATATATATATATATATATATATATATATATGCATATATATATATGCATATATATATATATATATATATATATATATATATATATATATATATATATATATATATATATATATATATATATATATATATATATATATATATATATATATATATTACCTACTGGCGGTCGCCAGTAGGTATATATAGTTAGGATTTTTTCTCTATGGGATTTTTGAAAATTCTATGTCTAATAACTTTGGCGTTTGTGGACGGAATTGGCTGAAATTTTCAGGAAAATGGAACATTTTGTTTCTGAGCAGCCCCTGACAATTTGGGGGGGTTTCATCAAGGGGGGCCGAGAAAAAAGGGGGGTCCCAAAACGCGTTTTTCCCATGTTAATTTCCATAGGGCGGTTGGCCTCACTTTTAGCTCGAACGGCTGAATGGATTTGCACAAAACTTGGCAAAATTGTAGGGACTGTTAGCCCGATGTGCCTTTGCTAGGTCTCAATATATGTGCTCCAGTGGATTTTGAGTAATTTAGGTTCAAAAAAAGATATATATCTGGGCGGAGCCTAACCACACATCTGATCTGATTGGCTGTCAGCACTTCATCCAAGAAGTGTTGGCAGCCATCTTGGGACCAATATACATGATAGCACCTCATTAAAAAGCATTGTAGTTAATAGAGGGTTTTAGGACTTTAGTTACATTATAAATCATTTGTTGATGGTACCATACTCGTTTTAGGAATTGTGGTGGGTTCTAAGGTGATTTTACCATGTGAAAAAACCTTCTGCTGTGATATCATGAATATTGTTTGAAAGAAAACTAATATCTCATGATTTTCCCACAGTGGTTTGGAAGGGGATCTATAAGCTAAACTGAAAGCATATTTTCTGTAAATTCACATTATCTTTCTCAGTCATGTGAAAATGAAGTCTGACATTCTCAGTAAAACATGTACATCCAACAAGGACAGAGACTGTCAGTTGATTCCTTTGTGCTCTACTGCAGCCTCCAAAAGTGTTCTAAAGAACAACTAGAGCGCTAACAGTCCAACGTCTTACAAAGGTATAGCACACCTGGAGCCATCGTGATGGGAATAAAGTGGTAACTCTTAAAACATTTAATTTAAAAAGGAACAAAATGAGGGGGTATATTATGCAATAGAAGGTATTATTAGTGCTGCAGAAAGAAAAATTAGGGCACATTTTGAGTGACTTTTCAAATCCTCTTCTATTTCATTAAAAAATTCTGACATGCAGTCTCCCAAAATGGCCACCAGAGACAAAAGAGCCCAAATGTAGCCCAAATATCACCCAGATGTAGCCCAAGTATAGCCCAATGACAGAATGTCCCAGAGTGTTCTAAAGAACAACTAGAGCGCTAACAGTCCTACTTATTACAAAGGTATGGCACACCTGAAGCCATCTTGATTGGAATAAAGTGGTAACTCTTAAAACATTTAATTTAAAAAGGAACAAAATGAGGGGGTATATTTTGCCATATGAATTATGATTAGTGCTGCAGAAAGAAAAATTAGGGCACATTTTGAGTGACTTCTCAAACCCTCTTCAATTTCATTAAAAAATTCTGACATACAGTCTCCCAAGATGGCCACCAGAGACAAAAGAGCCTAAATGTAGCCCAAATATCACCCAGATGTACCCCAAGTATAGCCCAATGACAGAATGTCCCAGAGTGTTCTAAAGAACAACTAGAGCGCTAACAGTCTTACTTATGACAAAAGTATGGCACACCTGAAGCCATCTTGATTGGAATAAAGTGGTAAGTCTGAAAACACTCAATTTAAAAAGGAACAACATGAGGGGGTTAATTTTGCCATAGAAATTATGATTAGTGCTTCAAAAAGAAAAATTAGGGATCATTTTGAGTGACTTCTCAAATCCTCTTCTATTTCATTAAAAAAATTCTGACATGCAGACTGAAACATGCACTTTGAATACCAGCAGCAGACGTCCCTGGTGAGCAGTAGCTTTACTACAGTGATCTAATGTGCAACTAGAGTGCTAACATTCAGAATTTATGGCAAATGTGTGACACATCTGAATGCCTTCTTGATGGAACCAAAGTAAACAAACATTGAAAATGCAATAGATCTCGCCCTCGTTTAAGTTAAAGCCATTCTGTTTGTAATGAGGTGGCTTTTTAGCTTTGCTTTTATTAGTGTTTTTTCAACTTTCATGTAAATAACATGCATCTGTATGCATATAAGTATATGTATGCATGCATTTATGTTTGTATTTATATAGATATACAGATGATATATGTTTATATATGTATGTATATATATATATTCACTGAAAAAACCATAGGTTATGGACCATATATAGTTAGGAATTAGCATTTACAAAACCTTGAAAATTCACTGAAAAAACCATAGGTTATAGACCATATATAGTTAGGAATTCGCATTTACAAAACCTTATTTTACTCACACAAAACCATTGAAATTCCATATATAGTTAGTTGCACTAACTATATATCGCGCACCCGCAATCCACTGCTGATGATGTCACATATTACATCATTCATGACATGGTCAGTGACATCACTGATGACATCACTGATGACATCTCAAATGACATCACTGATGACATCACTGATGACAACATCCAGTGACTGTATGTTTCTGTAAAGTTAAAATATGTCTTACATATTGAAGAATGAGTGGATGTATAAGTGTCTGGATGAAGGATTTAGTAGGTGCATGACTGACTGTATCAGTGAGTGATTAAATGTGTCTCACTGAGTGCATGGGTTAGTGACTAAACTGTCTTAATTTGTGCATCATTATGTCTGTTGTTCTGTAAACTGTTGCATGTGTTGATAAGTAGCTATATGAGTAACTATATGGGTTATTGATTGGTTGCCCAAGTATTTGTAGGGGATACTGAGTGTGTGTGTGGGTGGCTGGGAGGTGTATGACTCTGTGCATAGATGTGTGAGCAGTTGATTCACTAGATGTATGGTTTCAAAAGTGCATGTGGAAACAGCTGTATGGGCGGTTGACTGTGTGCATGAGTGTATTGGTGAGTGAATGGATATCTCAGTGCTACATGTCAAAGTAAGTACATATGTAAAACACAGTACATGTGAGAGTTGACATATATAAATAACTGTGCATAAGAGCCAGTGAATGTGTGAGTGGCTGTATGGATCATTGTGAACTTGTATCAGGGATTGTATAAGAGAGTAAATATGTGTTAGTATATGTTTGAATAAGTAAAGTTTGTATAACTGTATAGTTGAGGAAATGGAGGTGTGATTGATTCTTTGCATGACTGACTAGGTGTGTGAGTAACTCCATGGATGAGTGACAGTCTGTGAGTGTCTGTTTACACTGATTGTATCTAAGGTTATATTAGAGTCTGAAGAGGTTCATCGTATTATCACATGAATGATATCATCAGTGATGTGATCAGTAATGTCAAATGAGATGTCATCAGTGATGTCATTTGAGATGTCATCAGTGATGTCATTTGAGATGTCATCAGTGATGTCATCAGTGATGTCACTGACCATGTCATGAATGATGTAATATGTGACATCATCAGCAGTGGATTGCGGGTGCGCGATATATAGTTAGTGCAACTAACTATATATGGAATTTCAATGGTTTTGTGTGAGTAAAATAAGGTTTTGTAAATGCGAATTCCTAACTATATATGGTCTATAACCTATGGTTTTTTCAGTGAATTTATATATATATATATATATATATATATATATATATATATATATATATATATATGTACAGCTATGCTCACATTGATTTCATTAATGAAAGTAGAAGGATGTACATATTTAAAATAATTTTTAAATTGTTCAGCAAATCTATAAATCAGAATTCGCGGATTAATTCCTATCACCTTATCAGAATTAAATACCATAGAGAACGTGTAGACCCGTCTATGTTTTCTGACCCGCAGAGAGACCACGGAACCAAAAAATTATTTAAAAAAAGAAAACTTGTTCAATTTTATTCACAAAAACATTATATATTTTACATTAAGTTCATATGTGATTTTTGTCTTTTAAAATGTATAAAAAGTATATTTAATTATAAAATATATGTCTACAGCAAAACAGATTGTAGTATACTTAGTACTAAAATTAAAACCCTAAAGAATAACTCATAAAATGAAGCACTACAAGGACAAAATAGAATTTGAAAAACCTTCGAAATTCACAGAAAAAAACAAATGTTACAGGAATGTTATAGTTAGGCTCAGATTGTAAACTCACAATTCCATTGAACTGTAGCAGTTAGTTACATGAGCTAATTATAACTTACGCCCCGCAATGCACTGCTTATGACTTCACATATTACATCACTCTTGACATGGTCACTGACATCACTGATGACTTCTCAAAGGACATCACTCATGACATCATCTAGTGAGTGTGAGTGTGAGGTAAAGTTAGCTCAGATGACTATAACTGCTCAATTTCTATAGTTTTGTGCATGTATAATCTGAGCATAACATTAGATAAATAGACAGACAGACAGATAGACAGATAGACAGATAGACAGATAGACAGATAGATAGATAGATAGATAGATAGATAGATAGATAGATAGATAGATAGATAGATAGATAGATAGATAGATAGATAGATAGATAGATAGATAGATAGATAGATAGATAGATAGATAGATAGATAGATAGATAGATAGATAGATAGAAAATCAGCTAAAGGATATCAGGGCTCAGCAGCAGCACAGATTTCCTTTTTCAAACAAATTACGCACATACAATTTCAACAGAACAACTACCAAACATTTGGATGGATAAGTGCATATAATTGTTGACTCATTCATAAAACTACTGACTTATTCTCACACACACTCACTCGCTCGCCCACCCAGACAACAAAATGCACAAACTCTCCATCTAGCGAATAACCACTTTCCCTTGTTAAATAGTTACACTAATGCCTTTGCCAATTCTTATTAGATTTGAGTACAAAGAGATTTAACTCTCTCTCAGAGTAAATAAGAATACAAAGAGAAAAGGGACAAACGGTCAGTCCCCTTCATTCGTGAAGGCTTTGTGAGCCTGAATTTAGCTGTCATTGGTTGATAGAATTGTCAGTAATGACAAATGGACTTTTATTTGTGCACTGTTTTGTGTTTTCATAGATGCAGCCTACAAATGAATCCTCCTAAGGACTGTTCCCATTGTAATACATGCACATTGTAATATACATGCAACCGCAGACTCCTCTACCAATTATTTACTTGCTGTAACATCACAAAGGTATCACCGGGACCAGACATTATGCAATGTTTATCTGTGTTTACAACACACACACACTTCGTCTTGTCCACTTTTCATCTCATGCTGCCATTTGTGAATAGCATTTGTTTAAAAATATGTATCTATTGCTGAGTGTTCATTGGCTTCTGTAAACTGCAACTCTTCCTTCGTCCAAAGTACAGCCATTTCAGCCAAAACACACTCACAAACCATAACTCAGGCCTATTAGTTTTGCCAATGCTAAGTCAGCCTGAATTTAAATATTAAAATCAAAAGAACGTGAAGGCGAACGATATTACAAAATATTCCTCCAAAAGGGTGGAGAACAGTTATCTCCTAGGTCTGGATTCTTTTTTGCAAAATATCTCTCATGGGATGTTGGATATTTAGTTTATTACTCATGAACTGCCAATGATTCTCACTAGAACGAATCAGTGCCCTCCATGATGTAGGTCGCGTCACTCCATTTAGTTTCTCTTTCCGTGTTTAAAATCTCACAGACACGACTTTCCTTCCCCTACTGTTGATCTGCCGGTTTTCATTTCCGTTGTCTTACATTACCATGTGCCAGCCTCAGCCTTGGCCTCATCTGTGCTCCAGGCTTTGCTTTGCGGCAGCTTCGCCCAGCCACAGGGCCCTGTGGGAACCGGAATGGATTCCGCGTAATGTGCACCTGTAGAAAGCAATTAATATGTACATGAGTTATTCTGCAGCTGCCATGGAATCCCCACTGTGTGTTTGCTTCAATCCAGGTGAGTTGCTTCCAGCTGACTCTACAACAATTGGGCTTTGTGTGTTAGCATTGCAGTCACTTTGTTATGTGAGGCCTCAAATTGTCTTTTTAACTAGGCTGCATGTTTAGCTTTTACCTGAGTGACTAGCAGCGAGTACTGCCGTTTACTTGTAAAAGGGTCTTAGTTAAAAGCAGAAGGCGTCTTACATACTGCCAATGGCATTATGCCTTCATAATTAGCTTCAACCACAAAAGATATGATAAAAACACCGAGGCAAAGCGCAGAATGTGTGACATTTTCGGCAGTAGCCAGAAATATTCAGTGGTACTGGCAAGCATTTTATTGCACCAATAATTGAGCTAAAATGGCGCACCTAACTAGTCACCAGTGGATGCCAAAGAGGCTGCAAGATTTAGAAAAGTGGAAGCAAATCTTGGAAAACGAGGAAGGGGAGGAGGCCCTTTAGACATCACTACAGTGCCATATAAAATTGGCACCTACTTTCCTTTTACCGTAGACTACAATAGTCTCGCACTCGTGAACTGGTAACTAAGCAAATCTTTGGACATACATTAGACCTGGCTTAACAAAAGTATTCTAAAAATATATCTTAAAAGAAGCTCAATTTATCACGTTTGTTATTTTTATTTTTTTATTGCTGCAAACAATCTTTGCAGTATTGTTGTTAAACCATAGTTACATAACTGAATCGCAAACAAACTATTAAATGCACATCGTATCATGTAATAACATGATTTCTACAGAAGCCACTAATGCAAGGATAGAAGGTAAGAAGAATGAGGAGAATAGATATGGATTACTGGCATGATCTGTTAGATATCCTTTATAAGGAGAGAGGTGTGGCGAAAGGTGTGGCGCCGCGGCCAGGGCGACTGACGCTGGAATCTGGGGATCACGGTGCATCCCCAGCTCCGGCGTCAGGTTAGCCCAGCACCATGTGACTCTGGGCAATAGCTTGCTTAATCTTCCCGACGGCCCCCAGCGCCTAGAGACCCCTACGGGTGATTGTCGCACTTTACAAATGTGGATTTATAATAGGCATACGAGGCTTTGGAGTCTTAACGGGGGGAAGGGGCAACATGATAAGTACTTCCAAAACATTAGTAAAATGTTCCTTGTTAGATAAATATATATTTAATTAGAAAACCTAGTCTTAATCCTAGTAGCAGTGGCACCCAAGAAGCAGTCTTTTTATCGATGAAATACCAGTAAAGTATTAGCAGTCTATAAGCAGCGACAAAAAGCAAGATTAAATCTAAAAACTAAAGTAGAAGCATTGCTAAGTCAATTTAGTTAAATAAGAGAGGAATTCGATAAACATATAAAGATATAAAGATGATAAGGCGGACAAGAGATATGAATATTTTAAATCAAAAAGAACCACCATTCTGTTGTAAGGTTTAGTTCCATCCAAGTGACTAAAAATGATATGCAAGCACAAAATAGTTCTAAAGTTTCAGTAGCTTTATTAACTAATCTTAGGTGTGGGAAAAAAATTCAAATCGTAGAAGCAGAAGTCGGATCTGTTTTGTTGAGCCTTAGCATCTTGTCCTAGTCATACCGAAGCAATTTTTGTGAGTTCCAATTTTCTGAAGATGCTTGATAACGTATTGCTCACCGCACCTACAGATCCACATACCTTGGAGGGTGGTGTGCTTCTAGGGTCTCAGGCCACTGTGAAGAGGGTTTTAGGCTCCAGTGAAGTTTGGGAGGCAGGATCAATACCTTTACCAAGACAATGCATCCCATACAGCCCCCACCCTAAACTGTCTGTTGTTTACCCTCCCAAGATGCCCTTCTTCTTCATTTTGTTTCGTGATGCTACAGGGGTCAGCAGGTTGGCCCTGGAAAATCGCTTCCAGCGCAGAGATACAACGGAGAGCAGGCCCAGGCTCCAGTCTTCTTCCATGAAGACATGCCAATAGTCTTGTCATCCTCTGTTCATCCTTCAAGTAGAGTTGTATTTGAAAGTGCTAGTAGTATGAAACCTTCCTTTTTGTGTTAGTCTGCATTCATTTTCAATATATCCTAGTCAATTACAAAAAAAGACAATCCTCAACCAGACAATCCTTCTTTTGCAGAATTTCCTGTCTTTTAATGCAGCTAATTCTAGGATCCTTACTTTTTCTGAGTGTTATATGGTTCCTACGAATTTAGTACGACTGTGTATTGGATCAACATAACTTCATAATACAAATACTGCGTTTTCTTAAATCATCAGTAAATGCTGGTTCAATTACCTCACAGTACTGCATCTTTACTCCTAAATCTACAGAGTAATAGATGCTGTTGCTATCCTCGAACATGGCAACTCCAATGAATTTGTGGAAACAGATCTAACCCTTTTGTTTTTCACTTTTGCATGGCCAAGTGTTACAAAGAGAAGAGACAATATTACATTTTCAAATGTTTATTGAAAAGATCTAATCTTTTTAAGTAAAACATGAACTATGATAATTAGACAGATGAGACATCATTGTTATAAGCATTATTAGAATGGCGAAAAACAAAAACAATTCAACCATGTTAATTGTTTCTAATGTTACTGCTATCTAACACTAATAGCCCTATACTAGAGAGAGCATGATGGGAGGAAAGGCCATCTCCTGCTTCAGTAGAGAATGCTTGGCTGAGTACATGTCCCCAGCGAAGGTCTTCCTCACACCAGGAACCTGTGTAGCATAAACATGCTATCATCCAATTTTCCTTCCATTTCCCTGTCCCATATTCCAAGAAATTTAAATGATGGATGGCTTGTGAATACCTAATCCCTTCTTCTTGCCAGAGGATAGTCATCAGGCTAAGCATATTGCTATCTCCCAGAAAGGTATTTCACACATGTAGGAAATATACTCAGGTAAGTGCGGTAGGGCGTTGTAGTGCGGCACAGCGGGGAAGTTAACAAACTACAGAATATGTATTATTTATTTATTTAATTATACCTATTCTGTAATCGGTCGACTTCCACCCCCTCCCACCCTGCATATGAAGAAAAGATAGGAACAATGAAACGCTAGCATTGTACCTTTAATCAATGATGGTTAGGCTTTGTGAATGTGACAAACTTTGCAACTTCACAAACTTACAAATGTACACCTTTTAAAAAATGTATCTAATATGAATTTTCCCATAAAACATGTTTGCAGAATATTTTTCCTAAGAATGTACAGGGCCTGATTCCCAAAAGGCCTCCTCACTCGTGGCAGGGGACCCTCAGTCATGTGGGAGGATCCACACTCTTTGGCCTTTTGTGACTCAGGTCCATAGTTTTCAGGGTTCTTCCCACCAACACATTCTTGCTTCTAAACTTTTTGCCAACTATTTTCTTGAAGGTTGTGTGTCAGGAACCAGCATATTGAGCCATACATATCGAGCGACAAAAATATTTTAGCCAAAGTATTGACTATTATAATATTTTGAAGTAAAGTAGGTGTAGGTAAGTACACGTTTAAAGGTTGGATAGTTTTCAACTCTTTGCATCCCATTTCAAAATTACAGCGAAATGTTATTAA
The DNA here is from genome assembly GCF_964263255.1 of Lissotriton vulgaris. Lineage (NCBI taxonomy): Eukaryota > Metazoa > Chordata > Amphibia > Caudata > Salamandridae > Lissotriton > Lissotriton vulgaris. Next base: position 160,189,066 of record NC_141697.1, on the reverse strand, counting down.
TTTGTGATTTCCTAATTGCTGTCAAATTTTGAAATATTTGTCCAGTTATTTTACAGGTATATATATGTTGCGTGGTAGGAAAAGTTCTCTAACTTAGCAGTCAGAGAAAGAAAAGTTGACACCAGTCTCCATGTTAAAAGAATAAGCAGCAAATATAACAAGTTAAAAACAAAATGTAAAGGAATCTTTATAGAAAACAGTTGGAAAACCATGGTCTAAACCACAAGTTTTCTGACTCCTCAAGCTCTACAATGCATACCTTAACCAGGCATATGCCCTAACCACGCATATGCATTCTTAAGGCGATGCGCGCTCTAGATGCTGCCTTCTGTGGATGGAAGCAGGAAGATCTTGCAGGAAGCAGTGAGGTAAGTGAGGTTGGGGTTAGTTCTGGGATGGGGGTAGGTTGGGGTTGTTTTGTTGTAGTTTAGTAGTCTGGAATGGTCGGGGTAGTTTTATGGGCTGGGATGGGTTGGGGTTTGTTTTGTTGGCTGGGGGTGGATGGGGTTTGTTTGTTGGCTGGGGCTGTGTTGGGGTCGTTTTGTGGTCTGGGGGTGGGTCAGGGTAGTTTTCTGGGCTGGGGGTTGGTCGGGTTGTTTTTGTGGGACTGGGGTAAGTCGGGGTAGTTTTTTGGGCTGGGTCGGAAGTAGTTTTCAAGGCTGGGGGGGTTCGAGGTAGTTTTCAGGGCTGTGGGGGTTCAGGATAGTTTTATGGGCTGGGGAGATCGGAGTAGTTTCCAAGGCTGGGGGTTCAGGACAAGTTTTTAAGGGCGGGGGAGTCGGGAGGAGTTTTCAGGGCTGGGAGGGTCTGGGGAAGTTTGCAGGGCTGGAGGGGTTTGGGCTAGTTTTTAGGGGTGGGGGTAGTTTCCAGGGCTGGGGTAGTTTTCAGGGCTGCAGGGGTAAGCGCTAGTTTTCAGGATTGGGGCTCGGGTCGTTTTTAAGGCTGGGGGTCAGGGTAGTTTTCATTACTAGGGGTTAGGGTATTAGGCCTCAGGGCAGGGGAAAGAAAATGGGTAATCAGGGTAGTTTTTAGGGCTTAAGGGAAGGTGGGGTATTTTTTAGGGCTGGGACAGAAGGGACAGAATTGTAGGTCTCAGGGCAGGGGAATGGGTAGTCAGGGTAGTTTTTAGGGCTTAGGCAAGGGTGGGGTAGTTGTTATCGCCGGTGGGGAGGGCATCAGTAGTAGTTTTTTTTAAATAGAGGCTTGCCTAAGGGCAGTGGAAGGGGTTGGGGTAGTCGTAGGGACAGGGCAAGGGGGTGGGAGGGGTCGAGGTAGTGTGTAAGGGTTAGGGACAGTGTGGGGGTTGGGAGGCAGTAGGGGTATTTGGACCTCAGGGTGGGGATGGAGGAGGGGTGAGTTTGTAGCTTAGGGGGGGATGAGGGGTCACGACCCTACCCATCCATACCCTTCTACCATAAACGCCTTTACCACAAAATTACGTGGTAAAGGCATGCATGGTAAAGGAATGTGTGGTTAAGATACATTTATTGTTTAGGTTGCGTGGTAGAGGCACTTGTGTTTTATCCACTCATTGTTCTATCATACAACCAAACTTTATTGTTCATCCACCTTCTGAACTCCAACATGATTTTTTTGGGGTGAAGCAACACCCACAGCACCCCTACTTCCAGCGCCTATGACTCCATAATTACCTGCGTCCACCACAGAAACATTTCAAGCTATTTTTAAAATCGTGTATCTCTTACCTCGTTCTCTGCCCTGTGGGTAGCTTCATGTCATCTCTCATGCACCTTGATTAGTTTGTAATATATGGAAATGTGTTCCTTATTAATGGATCTCACATTTTAAAACTCAAACATGGAATAGGATAAAATAACTATTTCAGATTTCAGGAGCATTGCTAGAGGCAGCTTTAATTTAAAAAAAGGTGGCTATTAGCTACAACACATACCTAGATATCATCTACCCAACATCTAGGAAAAATCAAACCATTGCATTTAAATTAGGGGCTGTCACTGCACTATTGGGATTTGGGTTTTCTAATGCCCCACATTCAGTTCTCCTTTCTGTGTTACTCACTATTTTATTTGTCGGCTCATATTGGAATTGACAAACGTTACACTTTAGCCTGATTGCAAATAATTTTGCTTCTACCTGAATTTTTAGTTATTTTTGCACATGAACACGGGAAATGTGAGGGTAGCAATCTCTCACTTTACAGTCAATGGGTTTTGAGTCTAACTGTTTTCATTGTTGTGGCTGCAATCGATCTTGAGATACTTCTTTTTTATTTTTGGCGTTTTCATTTTTGACATAATGTTGAGCGTGATTTATGGCTGCATGTCCGAAATAAACTTTGACAGCTTGGGAAGGCCAGACATATGCTTGTTTTTTGTTGCTGCTCCCCCAGTATTCCATCCTTGGCCTCATCCTCTCTTGTCCCCATCGCTGTATCAAAACTGATAGCTGCCTCGTTATGTTTTAAAGGCTACTGCATTAGCCAAAGCAAGCCGTAAGTGTCATCACTGTAGAAAAAACACGGTTAACAAGCTTGAGTGACGCGAATGGAATACAAAACCTGACAAAAAAGCGGTATTTTTCTAATTAGGCTGTGCGTGCTGAGCGTCAGGTGAAAGAGTAACATGGAAGATGCTTGTGACAATCAACCCCACAGCTTAATTGCTGGCACAGGATGTTTTTTTACTTCCTAGTTTTCTGTGTCAAGAAGCATATTGTTAGATTGCTTTGAAATAAATATTAATGGGCTGGAGTCTGTCTGAATAATTACCTGTCAAGCTTGCAGCATCATTTTAGATGTGACCTCTATGTCCCTTCATTCTACCAAGGATCAAAATCACGCCAACTTACTAATTATCTTTGGGACTATGTGCCAGCTTTGACACAGATAAGGCATCTGAAGCTTGAATTACAGCATGATTAATGTTGGGTGGCTGAAACTCTTCTCTGACGTCTGTATTGATATTTGTATTTAGTAAGAATACAACTAGGAAGCGACGGAGCACTGTACCTTACTTGAGGGAAATGGGAGGTTATCCACGAGCCTGTGTGCATCAAGTGGGGATTACATGAATATAATTCATGAACACACATTTTCAGGCACAAGGAGAATAAGCAATTTACCCAGAATTTCAAGATGCTGAGTCAAGTGACTGAGGCAGGGATTCGAACCTGGATCCTCAGGTTCTCTAGCCGCTAGTGCCACACCTCCTCCAGAAACACGCCTATACAAATAAAATAGATTATTGCATGGAGTAAGTGAAACTGGACAAACAAAATCACTTTCCTTGTGGTAACATTTGCAAATGCTATTATTGTATATTGCACTTATAAGAAGAAGCTATAAAGCAGATAAAAGGCTACCTCCTTCTGGTCCTATCATGCAAAGTAACTGAAGAAAATGAGCTTGTTTTTAAGAGTTTGGCAGAAGCAGAGCAACAAGAGTTAAAGTGTAGGAATCAAACTTTCTAAATACCTTCAGTTCCACTGCCTCATTTAGAGGTGGGGAACCATCAAGCATGCTCAACATTAATAGTAATATGAACCAAACATGTGAGATGGTGAATTACTCCGAGGAGAGCAGAATTTGGGGGCTTCAGCAAACCCAAATCCTGGTGCTATGGTGTAGTCATAGCCCCCTATTCGAAATGTAACGTTCAAAGTTCTCCTAGATGGAGAGTAGATGATATCTCAGTAAGTTTTTAAGCTAACAGTCAACTTTTTATTATAGTGGTCTCCAGCAATGCTCCTGAAACTTGCAATAGTGTTCTTCTTTTCTCTGATTTCTGATGTATTTTAATGTTAGCTTCTAATTAAAATGAATACATTTCCGCATAATTCAATCTAATCAAAGTTCATGAGAGATGACATGAAGCTATCCACAGGAGAGTGAAAGAATAAGTGAGGTCAGGAATAAAACGCTTTAAAAGTAGCTTGAATTTTATCTGTGATGGAAGCAAAGAATGATTAAATGGAAAGAGACTTCATGGTTAATCAAAGAAATTTCCAATTTGTCCTTATGGCTTAAATTAATTTCAAAACTATGAGATTCAGATAGGAAGACAAAAAACACATTTGACCAGCAAAACACAGAATACATTAGAATAGCCCTAAGGGCAACTCATTTAGCTAAAACCACATAAAACATAAAACACACACCACAAATGTTGATTATTTAGGTGTTCTTTGTTAAAAGGTGTGTGCCTACATATTTAGTTATTGTGCCTCTAAAATATATGAGTTACTTAAGAAGTGATAGCTATCTTCCAATATTGGTGTCATTTGTTGTACCTGTCACGTTTGTACCACCTGCTGATATGGCATACATTTATAGAGACAGGAACTACACACACTCTACAGTGTGTAGGTTATATGTGATACAAACTTCTGCCTCACAAATGTTGAATTTCCAATAAGTACACATCACTATTGCATTTCAGATAAAGTACCAGCAATGTATGAAAGCAAAGTGTGTTAGGTATGTATTATGCTCATGGGATTAAAATGAAATCAGTAAAAGCGCGTAGGAGGAGATTTGCAAAGTGTGAGATACCTCTTCCTCATCTACGTAGATAATCACTGTTAAGTAGGAGACCATAACTGATTGTTAGACCTGGCATCCTTGGCATGGTTTCCTCAGATGTTTTGCCTTCTGACCTTCTGTCTTTTCACTGTTGTGCTGACTTCGTTTTTGCTGGCTTTAGGAATCTGGGCACTATATCACTGCTAACTAGTGCTAGAGTGTATGTGCTCTTTACTTAAATCCTGGTAACATTGGCTTATCCACTATTTTCATATTTAATTTACTTATAAGTCCCTAGTAAAGTGCGCTACATGTGCCCAGGGCCTGTAGAATAATATCAAATAGTAGACCTGCAGCACTGAGTGTGCAACCCACTTAAATAGCTTTTTAGATATGTCTGTCACTTCAGAGCCTTTGTGTGCAGTTTTAGACTGCCATGATGACCTGGCAAGTTAACTAGGGGTGGGTGACGAGTTCTACTCTGCCGCCAAAGTTCAGGGAGTTTTGCCCACTCCGTGCTCCGCGTTTAGAATGTTGGCATTATCTTACTTAAATGCCTGCCTCTGTAGCACATGTCTGAGGTGAGTGACAGCTCGCTTCCTGCATTCATGCTAAACAACCACACACAAAGGAAGGGTAGGTATTACTGAGTAGCCATCTTCATGTTGATGGGTCATCCAGAGCATGATGGACGGGAGAAGCTGACACATTACACCTGAAAGGGCTGCATCCTCTCCCCACACAAAGTGTTGCATCCCCCACTGTAGTGAGTCTGGAGCCAGGGCTGGAAAGGCAGGGTCTTATGCACTTCAAAGCTTCTCTTTGGAGTCTCCCTACTTTAAATGCCCAACTGGGTATGACTACTGAACTGCTGACATCACCAAATCAGAACACTTCTGGAACTGAGGACCTTCTGCCAGGAAGGAGGACTGCGGTGCTGTATGAGGGAAGTGCTTTGCTGTGTTGGCCTGCTGGCTGGGAGTAAGAAATACTGGGTCTTCATATCTACATACCAAAGCCTAAGTATCTCCACAGGCTTGTTGGCTTGCCTATCGTTTTGGAAGCCTGAGGGACATCAAAGACTTTACCTTCATCTTTAAGTGAGCACCTGGATTTTACCTACTGTAAGTCTTGCTCTGTCAAGTGGTGCAAATCCAGTCCGGGGCCCTTGGAAGTGAGGTATAAGTGCTGCATATTCCAGGACCTGTGCATCGAAGCTGTTGCACCAGTCGTAATGAAAGCATCTCCTGCTGCCAGATTGGGATTGACGCATCATTGCTGTTTCAGGGACCAGATCGGTACATCGCACAGACTGCTGCATCGCCTCTGGAACCACAGCTCCGTAACCAATGCATCCGACCACCACTGTGTGTAGAAAATCAATTCAATGCCACCTCTAGTGTGGTTTAACATGGCGCATAGCATTTGGAACAGTCGCACTCGGAACTGGAGCTTCAAAACGGAACCGGCACATTGCCACAGTTGCATTGCAAAATCAGGTGCAACACACCAACTGCTTGGTGATCATTGATGCATCTCGTGCTGTGACAAGGATTAAGAAACTTTTGCTCAGCTGGCCCTGCGTGGGTCCTGTAAAAGGCCTGCAGTACAGTGAGGATGGCCTGAACTCTTGACTTTGTCACAGTGCAGCGTGACCAATGAACTCCTTGAGTGCTATTTGATTCTAAGCTCAATTTTTGCAATAAATCTGAAAACTTCATATTTTGACTTCAACTGATTGGACGTTTGTTGTTATTGTTTTGTTGTATTTATAGAAATATTCTCTATTTTTCTAAATTGATGTGGACTCCTTTTGTAGTGTTTTCACTGTGTTACTGTGTGTTGTGGGCACAAATACTATACACAATAACTCTTAGTTAAGCCTGACTGCTGTGTGCTACCAGAGGGTGAGCACAGGTTAATATAGAGTGTGTTACTGACTTACCCTGACTAGTATTGTGGTTCCTGCTTGGCCAAGGTTCATACCTCCACCAACTAGAAACCCAGTTTCTAACACATATAATACCAAGCAACACTCAAAAAGCATGCAGCATCATTCTCAAGAGATGTGTTGCATTCTGAAATCCAGATTCAGAGTAAAAGAAACCAACCATTAGTGATGACCATGAAGCAAGTTGGGCAGTGTACCAGGGATACACTTTCAGCCAAAATCTATCCAATAGCTGCTTTGGCAAAGAAACACCGAATGGCAAAATTGTTCTTCCCTTGTGTTAGTCTTCACCGCACATTCCCAAACTCTGGCCAGGGATGGTCCAGTAACTTCCACAAAATATTAACGGGAATTTCACCCTTCATCGCGCCCGCCCCCAACTGCTGCAGCTCCTATGAGAGCATTGGTTCTTGAAGTCCAGGGATCAGCCTTTAGGATGACTGAAGAACTATTGTCAGGCAGATGTGATCTGAAAGGCCAGGGGCATATTTTCTTTCCTTTCTGGTGGGCTTTCTTTGATGTGAAAGTTCCAGCTGCCCAGCAACAGGCAGGAAAGTTCCATGTGAACTGTAGGAGGTCAACCAGTCGTGTTAATTTCCTGATGTTAATCAGTACTGCAAAGGTCTGGTACATTAATTTAAGAAAATGACAATAGCACCATTGACAACACTAATCTGTCAAATCGAATGGTCTCCTTATACAATATTATTTATAGCAAATTAGGTTTTAATTGAATGTTTCCATCAAAAGTTACATAATACGTGTAATAATTTAGGATTACAATGAAAACAGTTCCGTCCCTTATCTGAAAGAAATAAGCTTCTATAAAAGCACGAAATACAGTTTAGGTGGTAGTTAGAACAATGACAAAAAACTTTTCTGTCACTTGACACCTCAAATCTCTTCTTTACACAACTACAAAAAACCTTTGTGTACCTTAAGTTTAAGTTAATTTAAGCATCTCCGCAGTCAACATAAGCATCAGAATAGCAGAGAGAAAATATAGGAAAATTCTGTAAAAAGTTAGATTTTACAAAATTATTTGTTGGAGGAATTTTATATGTGCTTTCTTGGTTTTGTTTAAGTATATATTAGTATCATTTTGATTTGAGAAAATTCTCAGGTATTGATGACGCACAAAGCTTAAGACATATAGGCTGCATTTGGATATGTGTTTTTCGTTAAGTACTTAAAATTCAATTTAGCTGGCTTAAGCTTTTTAAATAAAATGGAGGCCCAACAAATTTTTCTATGCTTATTAACTATTAGAGAGCATGGATAGGGACATACCTAGCAGTTAAAATTCGACAAGCATGAGGCAAGCCTACTTACATTGAGTCTATCACAGGGACAGAAATGCTGGCAGTTCTTACAGATTATCGCTGCAGTCTGGCAGGAGGCTCTACATTTGCGGAGAATGCTCTCTGCCACAAATTCCCAGCAGTCCATGAAATTCCCTTTAATTTGGAGATGCTGTAGCCATCTCAGGGGCATATTATCAACGGCCAGCCATAATTATCGCTGGCCATGCTTAGCGATATTTTTATTATCGCAGGCTATCTCTGGAATTTATCACCCTGGTAGCGCGTTATTAACAACGCGTTACTCCAGGGCGATTAAAATCCCAGAGATAGCGAGGTTATCACCGATTTGCAGGGAACATCGCTGGTTTTCCAGCGATGTTCCCTGCAAAACTGCGATAACCTTGCTGATACGACCCACAGGGTCGTATCACCATAATCCACCCCAATGTTAGGGGTAGGTAAGTCTGCATTTTAGCAGACGTTAGCTTTTGGAGAAAACAGCAGTTTTCTCCAAAAACTAACGTGTGCTAAAATGCTGGGGCAGCCTTGTAAATATTACAAAGTGAACATCAGCGATATTTGCAAGGTTGTCCATCCGGGGTATGCTCAGTGACGCCCACTTTGCATCTCATTAGAGATGCAAAGGGAGTCGTTGGGAAAAAGGGTGCTAACATGTGATTATGCATGTTAGCACCCTCTTGTAAATAGGGCGGTAGTTTTATCTCCGCTTTTTTGGCTTTTTAAGCCACAAAAGTGGAGATAAAGCCCTTCTAAATATGCCCCTTGGTTTCCGTAGTATAACATTATTCATCTCCCTGGGCAATCATCATTCTATATTGCTTTAACCAGAACCGTGCTTCTCAGATCTAGGAGTATTTTGCATGAACTGTTCCTTCCCTTTGGAGTTGTTTTCAAGGATATTGAGAATACTGAAAATAAATCCAAGAGCTTAGTCATGAGTGAAAATTAACTTCGAACTTTTTTGAACATTTAACTTGAATGTGCTAAAAGACTGCAGGATTGTCATTACACTTAAAGTTATCCGGCAACGGAACTAGAAGGATTCTTAAACCAGAAATATATTTGCTCATGATATGCTTTAATAATAAAGTAAGGTATTCCGAGTTTAAAAAAGCTTAAAAGAATGATTTAGTGAGAAGTCACAGGATAATTATGTATGGTATATATTTTACAGTCGTCAAGGAGGAGGGAGAGAGATCAGTCGATCAGACGGGCACCAATTACCACCCAGAAAGGGGGGAAGGTCCAGTGTCAGCTTGTGCCCGTGTGAGTCACACGTTCAACAAAGGAGGGTGCTGAACTGTTCCTAAAGAAGAATAAACAGACTGGCGTGACCGTAGGTGTGTGTGTTACACCTTTGGGCATCCATTTTGTTGGACGTGTTTGCCTCACACACCCGAAAGGGTGTCATGCTTCATCATAGGCGTTGCTCCTCGTCGGGGAGGCGGTGCAATCCCCGACGGGCTCACCTCAGAGAGGGGCTCTTTGGCGGAGATCTTTTTGTCCAACAGCCTATTGGTGAAGTGCGGGTATGTGGGTCAGGGCAGTAAGTTTCCTGGAAGAAAGGGTGATTAAAATGTAGCAGGGGGTGCCGGAAAACACTTTATTCTGGGGGTCCCCCTACTGCAGTTAAAAACGTGGAACTAGCTCGCTGGGTGACGGCAGATTAGGTAGCGTAACCCTAGACGAGACTAGAGTGAGGGTTGGTCAACATGTTTCTCGCCTGGGAAATTTCCCGCGATTCGTCAGGACCTAGTGAAGGTGAGGGTTAAAAAGAAAGAAAGAAAAACATGCTGGTGTCATGTGTTTCGTGTAGTTTTACCTCAGGGGTTAATCCTATGCCTAGATAATGGAGAAAAAAGCAACAAGGTTAACATTATCAACATTCTCTTGTAAAGATATAAAAGGTCGTAGCCAGGACAACAACATAGTGCAGTGAAATAGCGGCAGTGTGGGGATACTCACACGACCAAAGCATGCCTGTGTTGTCGTCGGGTGTGGTGTATAGTGAACACTCTTCCACACTATGTACGTGAAGGGAATAGTGTGGTGTAAAATTAAAAACCAGTGTTACTAAAAACCGCAGCAGCAATCACATAGAGAAAACCATGACTATGGAGGTGTGGGTGCCAACAGTGGTGGTGGTATGATGTTGACTCACAACTCACCTAATGGTCTTGGACTAATTACCACATGAGTAGTCGGCGGGTCGGTACAACGGGCTTGAGCCTACAGTTCTGGTTGAGGGAGAGGATGGAACTATTAGCCTGGGAAGGTATAAGTCAATGCAACCCCTAAAGAGGTCAAGGATGTGTTGACTCCGGCAGTGAGATTGCCAGGGGTTAGATAGGAGGGGACTGTCTAACCTCAAGCTTCCCGTGTCCGTGCGGAATCACCTACCCATCACCGCCGAGCTCGAATAGGTAAAGACGCTCGGGGCGTGTACTATTTATAGGTGACCGCGTCATATGGTTGCGCCAGTGGACGCCCACTGTATGGATCACGTGTTGACTAAAGGGATGTTGTCGGCCATAGTTAAGTGGTGGTAGATAGAGTTGAATTATAGAGCCAAACTTCGTTGTGTCAATAATATCAGAGGTACGTAGGGCAGGCAGAAAAGCTCAAAGGGAGTGGTATAAGGGTTGTAATATACAGGATAGAAATGGAAAGGTTTATGTCAAACCAGATGGTAGATGGGCGAGACAGACAGTGGCTGGTTTATAGAGAGTGCCAGGGGATGTCTTCATTGAGTCCTTGTTTATCTGTAGAGAGGCGGTGGACCCATCTTTGTTCTTTTCGGAACAGGGCATTCTTGGGGCAGTTAGGACTAGATTCAAGTACCACCCACCTCATTGAGTCTGCGTTGTGATTATTTTCCACATAGTGCTTACACATTTTGGTGTGGGTCTTCTTACACCGAAAATTACTGCGGTGTTCAATGATTCGTGTTTTGATTGGGCGAGTTGTCATCCCAATGTATTAGAGACCACATGTGCATGTTAGCATATATATGCAGTTGGTGGTGTTGCAGTTAGTGTGGCCCCGGATTTCCCACTTGAAGGTCTCAGAAAGTTGGAATGTGACCTGCCGAGAACCAGCCGATCACCTGTGTCCCTACTTTTACCCACATATCTAATAAAATTAAGAGCACAATCAAACGCCACTGGGGGATCCTCAACACAGGCGATATGAACTTTGAACAACCCAGGTTCGCATTCAAAAGGTCACAAAACGTGAAAGACATCCTCATCAACACTAGACCTAAAACGACAAAGAAATGCACCCAGCAGACCCTATGGAATCTACCTCCCGTTACCGGCCATTACCCATGCGGCACATGCGGGGTATGTAGATACACCACACCCCAAAAAACAATCCAACTTTCTGAGACCTTCAAGTGGGAAATCCGGGGCCACACTAACTGCAACACCACCAACTATATATATATGCTAACATGCACATGTGGTCTCCAATACATTGGGATGACAACTCGCCCAATCAAAACACGAATCATTGAACACCGCAGTAATTTTCGGTGTAAGAAGACCCACACCAAAATGTGTAAGCACTATGTGGAAAAAAATCACAACGCAGACTCAATGAGGTGGGTGGTACTTGAATCTAGTCCTAACTGCCCCAAGAATGCCCTGTTCCGAAAAGAACAAAGATGGGTCCACCGCCTCTCTACAGATAAACAAGGACTCAATGAAGACATCCCCTGGCACTCTCTATAAACCAGCCACTGTCTGTCTCGCCCATCTACCATCTGGTTCGACATAAACCTTTCCATTTCTATCCTGTATATTACAACCCTTATACCACTCCCTTTGAGCTTTTCTGCCTGCCCTACGTACCTCTGATATTATTGACACAACGAAGTTTGGCTCTATAATTCAACTTTATCTACCACCACTTAACTATGGCCGACAACATCCCTTTAGTCAACACGTGATCCATACAGTGGGCGTCCACTGGCGCAACCGTATGACGCGGTCACCTATAAATAGTACACGCCCCCGAGCGCCTTTACCTATTCGAGCTCGGCGGTGATGGGTAGGTGATTCCGCACGGACACGGGAAGCTTGAGGTAAGACAGTCCCCTCCTATCTAACCCCTGGCAATCTCACTGCCGGAGTCAACACATCCTTGACCTCTTTAGGGGTTGCATTGACTTATACCTTCCCAGGCTAATAGTTCCATCCTCTCCCTCAGCCAGAACTGTAGGCTCAAGCCCGTTGTACCGACCCGCCGACTACTCATGTGGTAATTAGTCCAAGACCATTAGGTGAGTTGTGAGTCAACATCATACCACCACCACTGTTGGCACCCACACCTCCATAGTCATGGTTTTCTCTATGTGTTTGCTGCTGCGGTTTTTAGTAACACTGTTTTTTTATTTTACACCACACTATTCCCTTCACGTACATAGTGTGGAAGAGTGTTCACTATACACCACACCCGACGACAACACAGGCATGCTTTGGTCGTGTGAGTATCCCCACACTGCCGCTATTTCACTGCACTATGTTGTTGTCCTGGCTACGACCTTTTATATCTTTACAAGAGAATGTTGAAAATGTTAACCTTGTTGCTTTTTTCTCCATTATCTAGGCATAGGATTAACCCCTGAGGTAAAACTACATGAAACACATGACACCAGCATGTTTTTCTTTCTTTCTTTTTAACCCTCACCTTCACTAGGTCCTGACGAATCGCGGGAAATTTCCCAGGCGAGAAACATGCTGACCAACCCTCACTCTATCAATCAATCAATCAATCAATGGCACTTATAGAGCGCGCTACATACCCGTAGGGTCTCAAGGCGCTGGGGGGGGGGGGTGCCGCTACTGCTCGAACAGCCAGGTCTTCAGCTTCTTCCGGAAGGAGAGGTGGTCTTGGGTCAGGCGCAGGTCGGACGGGAGGGAGTTCCAGGTCTTGGCGGCCAGGTAGGAGAAGGACCTTCCTCCTGAAGTCGCTCTTCGGATGCGGGGGACGGTGGCGAGGGCGTGGTTGGCTGATCGGAGGTGGCGTTTGGGAGCGTAGAAGTTGATCCGGCTGTTGAGGTAGCTCGGGCCTTGGTCGTGTAGGGCTTTGTGTGCGTGGGTGAGGAGGCGGAAGGTGATTCTTTTGTTGACGGGGAGCCAGTGAAGGTCTCTCAGCTGTCCGGAGATGTGGCTGGTACGTGGGATGTCGAGGATGAGTCTGGCTGAGGCGTTCTGGATCCGCTGGAGTCTCTTCTGGAGCTTGGCGGTGGTACCGGCGTAGAGGGCGTTGCCGTAGTCCAGTCGGCTGGTGACGAGGGCCTGGGTGACGGTCTTCCTGGTCTCGGTGGGGATCCACCAGAAGATCTTCCGTAGCATGCGTAGGATGTTGAAGCACGCCGAGTAGATGCTGTTGACTTGCCTGGACATGGAGAGGGAGGAGTCCAGGATGAAGCCCAGGTTGCGTGCGTGGTCTGTTGGTTTGGGTGCGGTGCCCAGGGCGGGAGGCCACCAGGAGTCGTCCCAGGCGGAGGGTGAAGAGCCCAGGATGAGGACCTCCGTCTTGTCAGAGTTCAGTTTCAGGCAGCTGGTCGTCATCCATTCGGCTACCTCTTTCATCCCTTCGTGCAGGTTGGCTCTGGCGGAGGCGGGGTCGTTGGTCAGGGAGAGGATCAGCTGGGTGTCGTCAGCGTAGGAGATTGTGCTGAGGTTGTGTTTGCGTGCGATGGCCGCGAGGGGGCTCATGTAGACGTTGAAGAGGGTGGGGCTCAGAGATGATCCTTGAGGGACGCCGCAGACGACTTCGGAGGCCTCTGACTTGTACGGTGGTAGGCGGACTCTCTGTGTTCTTCCGTCGAGGAAGGAGATGATCCATTCCAGCGCCTTGTCCTGGATTCCGATGTTGCTGAGGCGCTGTACTAGGGTGCGGTGGCAGACAGTGTCGAATGCCGCGGAGAGGTCTAGGAGGATGAGGGCCGCTGTTTCTCCGTTGTCCATCATGGCTCGGATGTCATCGGTGGCGGCGATGAGGGCGGTCTCGGTGCTGTGGTTGGCTCGGAAGCCGGACTGTGAGGGGTCGAGGGATCCATTCGTCTCGAGGAAGGCGGCCATCTGCTTGTTGACGGTCTTCTCGATGACTTTGGCTGGAAACGGGAGGAGCGAGAGGGGGCGGTAGTTCTTGAGTTCGGTGGGGTCCGCTGTTGGTTTCTTGAGTAGAGCGCTGAGTTCGGCGTGCTTCCAGCTCTCAGGGAAGGTGGCGGTGTCGAAGGATGTGTTGATGATGTCTCGCAGGTGGGGTGCGATGATAGTGTCGGCCTTGTTGAAGACGTGGTGAGGGCAGGGGTCGGTCGGTGATCCGGAGTGGATGGAGTTCATCGTGCGGATGGTGTCTTCGGTGCTGATCGGGGCCCAGGCGTGGAGGGTGGTGGTGGGGGGTGGTTGTTCGGTCATGGTGTGCGTTGGTTGGTTGTTGAAGCTGTTGTGTATGTCCGCGATCTTGTTGTGGAAGTAAGACGCGAGGGAGTTGCAGAGGTCTTGTGATGGGGTGATGTCGTTGTTTCCTGCACTGGGGTTGGAAAGCTCTTTCACGATGTTGAAGAGTTCCTTGCTGTTGTGTGCGTTGTTGTCCAATCTGTCCTTGAAAGCTGTTTTCTTGGCGGCGCGGATCAGCTGGTGGTGCTTCCGGGTGGCAAGCTTGAAGGAGGTCCTGTTGTCCGGTGTGGGTTCCCTTCTCCAGACTTTCTCGAGGGCTCGGCAGTTCTTCTTGGAGCTCTTGAGTTCGTCGGTGAACCACGGGGCTTTCTTGCTGCTGGGTCTGCTGGGCGGGGTCCTCAGCAGGGCGAGCTCGTCCGCGCAGCTGCTGATCCACTTCGTGAGGTTGTCAGCGGCCTGGCTGGGGTTCGCTGAGCTGGCGGGAGGGTGCTGGCTCAGGGAGGTGGCGAGCTGGTCTGCTGTGATCTTGTTCCAGCTTCTGCGGGCGGCCTGTTGCTGGTGGTGGTGGGTCGTCGTTCTCTTGAAGGTGAAGTGGACGCAGCTGTGGTCCGTCCATTGGAGCTCTGTGGCGTGGCTGAAGTCGATGTCTGTGCTGGAAGAGAAGACTGCGTCGAGTGTGTGTCCGGCGAGGTGGGTGGGGGTGGACACCAGTTGCTTGAGTCCAAGATTGGCGAGGTTGTCGAGCAGGGTGCTGGTGTTGCAGTCGTTGTTGTTCTCCAGGGGGAAGTTGAGGTCCCCCAGGAGGATGTAGTCGGCGGAGGGGAGGGCATGCGGGCTGACGAAGTCGGCGATGTCCTCGCTGAATTGGGTGCGTGGTCCTGGGGGTCGGTAGATCAGGGTGCCTCTGAGGGTGGTGTTCGGGTTGGTGTGGATCTGAAAATGCAGGTGTTCGGCGCTGGTCAGGGTGTTGTCGGTGCTGGTCGTGAGACGGATGGTGTTCCTGTGGATGATGGCGATGCCACCTCCCATCTGGTTGGCCTTGCGGTCCCTCCGGACGATCTTGTAGCCCTCTGGGATAGCGATGGCGATGTCGGGAGCTGAAGAGGCGTTCATCCAGGTCTCCGTGAGGAAGGCAACGTCAGGGGCTGTGGCGTCTAGGAGGTTCCAGAGTTCGATGGCGTGTCTGTGGACGGAGCGGGTGTTGAGCAGGATGCACTTGAGGTGGGTACTGCTGGTGTTCGACTTTGCGGGTGCTGGTGCGAGGCAGGTCCGGATGCAGGTGAAGTTGCAGGCGTGGCAGCTGAAAGGTCCGTGGGTGCGTCGTGGTGTGGCTTGGTGGCATTCTGGGAGTCGGCCGGTGTTGAGTGCGCTGAGGGTGGCGGCGGAGTACGTCAGGCGGGTCGGTCGGGGTCTTCTTTGGCCAGGGGTCCTGGCGCTGGGCGCGGTCCGGTCGCGGACGGGCGCAGACGGGCTTACCTTTGGCGTGCCTTCGGCGCACAAACGGCGCGTCCGCTGCGCGTGACCGCTGCGCGTTCGCACGGTCGCCATATATGGCGAAGTGCGCGGGTGGGCGGAGCAGCTGGGAGGCGGGAGCGGGGAGGGAACAGAAGGCAAAAAGGGGCGGGGTCTGCGGTGGTGGCGGGAAGCGGGGAGCGGGGAGGGAAGGCGGAGGGCGGCGCGGTAGGCGGGCAAACAGGAAGGAGCGCTGACACGGCAACAAAAAATACAATCACAAAACAAATGGGGAAAAGATGCTAACACGGGCACAGAATTAAACAGCAGGCACAAATTACGGTCAAAACAAGGTAAAAACAATCGGCAGCGGAGTCAGACGGCAGCCAGCAGCGAGGCAGGCAGCGAGCGAGGCAAAGGGGCACACGCAGCAGCTGGTGGCCGTGCGGCGCGGGGGTGTCCCACAAGTCTCGTCTAGGGTTAAGCTACCTAATCTGCCGTCACCCAGCTAGCTAGTTCCACGTTTTTAACTGCAGTAGGGGGACCCCCAGAATAAAGTGTTTTCCGGCACCCCCTGCTACATTTTAATCACCCTTTCTTCCAGGAAACTTACTGCCCTGACCCACATACCCGCACTTCACCAATAGGCTGTTGGACAAAAAGATCTCCGCCAAAGAGCCCCTCTCTGAGGTGAGCCCATCGGGGATTGCACCGCCTCCCCGACGAGGAGCAACGCCTATGATGAAGCATGACACCCTTTCGGGTGTGTGAGGCAAACACGTCCAACAAAATGGATGCCCAAAGGTGTAACACACACACCTACGGTCACGCCAGCCTGTTTAATCTTCTTTAGGAACAGTTCAGCACCCTCCTTTGTTGAACATATATTTTACAGTGTCACACAATTCAAATAGAAACTCATCTTTCACAGAGAGTGCATAGTAATGAAGCTTGAAGCGGTTATGATACTCATATAGGTAAGTGTTTTTGGGCTTGGCTCCATTGCAGCCCCCCCCCTTCAAACAGTTTGCCTCCACCTTTCTATTTTTTCTGAATAGGTTTGTGTTGGCCGTAGGAGTCTATGCACTTTACCACAGCTAGCCAGTTTAAAAGTGCTTGTACTCAATCCCTAAAACATGGTCAAATCAGCCTGCACTTGATTAGTATATTTAATTTACTTATACGTCCCTAGTAAAGTGTTATAGCATATATACAGGGACTGTAAATTCAATGCTACTAGTGGGCCTGCAGCACGAATTGTGTTTCCCATTTATGTAATCCTTTAAAACATGTCCATAGTCAGCTGTTGCAAACTCAATGCAGTTTTAAACTGCTAACTCGAATAGGCAAAATAAACTCCTTGCCAAGCCTTAAAGTCCTTTTTTAGGTCTCGCCTACACAGCACGCATGCGCTGCATGGGAAACCTTTAGTAATCGATTCGGTTTTGGCCACAAAAAACGTGCATGCGTTGCATTGCTTTCAATGGCAACACGTGCATATTTAGCGATTCCCTTGCGGGAGCGAGCTTTGAAACCATCTGTTTGTACTAACAGATGGTTTCAAATCTCGCTTCCGCAAGAGAAACAAGCTCAGGCCCCCTCCTCTCTCCCGTCCCCCTGCTGCCTCCTCCTCAGCGCAAGGCGCATGCGCTTGTTGTGCACTAGTTACCTTTTCCTTTGTCTCCTCCCTGCCTCTCCTTCTGGTTTAATCACTTTGTGTCTTTCGCGTTCTCTTCTCCTCCCTTTTAACTCTATTTTTCCCATATTGTTACTCACTAAATGAATGCGTCACTTCCTTTTCCACGAGCTCGTTATGCATGTGTTTTGTGAGCTTACATGAGCCGACAGGTTGCCAGTACCAGCCTTCCTTCCCTAATGCCCGCTGCAGGGGACGCAGACCGAGCACAGCCTTTCAATTAATGGATGGGTCATGCGCCTACCCAGGCCTCGCTCTGGCCTGCCGTCTTCCTACAACCAGCCAGGCCACCACAGATGGGCTACTCTCCCTCACTCCTGCCTTTACAGCCTGGCAGACATGGCAAAGCATTGTGGTCAACCCATTCCCTCTAAAAAATACCCTGTACGTCATTGCACCAGCACGAGTAGAGCAGATCTGCACTCTTCATTCATTCCTCGCTTCTGCCTCTCTGGAACGGCTGGAAGGGGTAACTGGATGGATGGAGAGATAGTAGAACTGAGAAAGGATGGGTTTTGATGTGTTTACTACGAGGCTGGGTCGGTGGCCTCCTTGTGAAAGAGTGTAGCAAGCATGGCCATAGCTCGATTCCTTACACTGCCACAAATCAACCTCGATTTTACCTGAAGCATGTTCTGTGGATATGGAGTGTGTTTTTGTCAGATGGGTACAGGGAATGTTCTGGGTTGCTGATGGGGGCGTAGCTACTGTTTGTGCAGCAGGTGCAGTGACACTGGGGCCCACTGAATACTGATAATTGCTGTATTTACCCTGCCAAAGGCAGTCAATTTCAATTATAAATCTTTATTCAGCACTTAGGAAGACACCATAAAAGCACATACACAATATACACACATATATTTAAATACAACATTTTAAAAAGGTTAAAATTTGGCTAAAAACGCATTTCATAAAGATAGGGAAAAGAGGAATTTACTTCACGTAATTAGGAAGCATTAAAATCATTTATTTCTCTAGTGTTCCTTAGCCGCAATGCAACCCGGATAAAACTTGTAGTGCAAAGCAACGTATGGGCTTCCTGAAGAAATCTCAAGGCCTTTTTTGCTTGTCTGAGTTTCGTTTCTTTCAGGATCCCTACTAAAAACTTACGTCTTGGGGCAGAGTAAAAGGGGTATAACAAAACAAAGTGAAGGGTATCCTGCGGAGACCTAGTGTCGCAGCCACAGGTACCCTTCGCCTCCACTGTAAGAGTGAACCAAGAAGGGACCGCAAGTAAATGGTGGAGCATATTTAGTCTGAATCGGGTCATATGGTAACGGTCCTGAGCATTATGCATGACCCTCAAATATGGTTCCATTCCTTGCTTCACTGTTAGTTGGCAAGAGGATAAAACAGTGGGCTTATGTCTTTCCATCTCAGCCCTAGTCGTAAGGGACCAGTCTGAAAAATGTTTTTTAACCATAGTTTTGTTCTGGCCAGTTAAGGATTCTGGGTCTGTGAAGAAATTTTTACAGCCAATTGCCTCCAGAGAGTCCTTTATATACTTTAGCCAGGGTATGTGACCACCTTTGTCACATTTCAGACAGTCTTTTATGATTTGTCTTGTAAGGACCGCTTCTGGATTAATCCAGATTTTAACCCAGGCAAGGAGAGGTTTGATTTTGATCCGGTCTTCAATGTAAGGTTCTCCAACTTCCTCGTGAATAATATAGGCCGGGATACTCTGTGGCAGTTTCAAGATTCTTCTGAGGAATTTATTTTCTTCCACCTGAATCTGTTGTAATTTTTTGTCTATAAAACCCCATACTTCTGCTCCATATGTAGCCTTGGCACAACAAATTGATCTGTACAGGTTCAAAATTTGCTCTGGGGACCATCTACCCAGTCTTCTCCCGTACCCCATTATGGCCCCTGTTGACGCCGCCAGCTTTGTTGCGTGTTTCTCCACCAGGGGGTTAAAGTTCCGTTGATCATCAAACAGCACACCAAGATATGAAAAGATCTTAACCTGGCCAATCTTGTGTGACCCAATTTTATAGGTAAATTTCCCTTTGTCTTTTGCTCCTGTTGACATGATGTAAGATTTTTCCAAATTTGTCGATAAATCAAGTCTGGCCATAAATTCGACAAAACCATCAATCAGCTTCTGTAATCCCAATTGAGTTCTGGCTAACAATACCGCGTCATCGGCATAAAGTAATACCGGCACCGCTCGATGGCCAATTTGGGGTGAATCCACGTGTAATTTAAGCAGTTCTTTCTCCAGGAGATTAATATATATAGAGAACAGGAAGGGCGCTAAAATGCAACTGGTGCATAAGAAGGGGTCAGTCCTACTTCCCTCTTGGTTATATCTCACACTTTCAGACGTATTCCAGTGTAGAGTTTTTAGAACGTCTACAAGGGGTTGATCCACTCCTAGACTTAAAAACAACGACCAAAGTTTTTCTCTATTTACACGGTCAAAAGCCGCGGAGAGATCCATGAACCCCATATATATGGTCCCACTGCTAGCGATGGTGTATTTTGCTGTCAGGAGGTACAGGTTCAGGCATTGATCAGTGGTGGATCTACCCTTCCTGAAGCCATATTGAACATCTGTCAGGACCTGATACTCCTCCTCCCATTCCTGCAGACGATGTAAAATGACACGGCCCAGTACTTTAGCTGTCACGTCTATAAGGGATATGGGGCGATAACATTGAGGGTCATCGCGATTCCCTTTTTTATAGATCGGGACTACGGTTGCTGTTGACCAAGAGCGAGGCAGTCCTGCCACCACTGCCTCGTTCAAAACCCTTGTGAGCAGTGGGGCCCATAGGTCTGTGTTGCTCAGGTAGAGGTCGGGGGGGTATCCCATCAGGGCCAGGTGCTTTATTCTTGCAGAGTCCCACTATTGCCAATTCCACTTCTTCCAGGCGAAAGTCCAGTTTTGTATTTGGAATTAACCTTGGTCCTTCACCCTGAAGTGAGTGTCCTGCATAATTATAGGTGCTCTGGAAATGGGTCTACCATTGTTCGGGTAAGATCGTGTTAATTATTTTAGGTGCTCCTGGGTCCTGGAAGCATGGGGTATTAATAACCTTCCAGAATCCCGAGGTATCTCGCCTTTCTGCTGCCTCCCTCAGATCCTCCCAAGCTTGAATTTGTAAACTCTTTTTTCGACTATTCAGTGCTTTTTTATATTCAATTCTGTGTTGTGCAATTTTAAGCTTATCCCTAGGTTTGGAGTGGAGACTAAGTTTAAGTTGTTTGTGCGCCTTAGTGCAAACAGAGTCAAACCAATGCGGAGTGGAAGGAACTTTACTATCTTTAGAAGTCTGTAGTAGACTATCCACATGGCGCGCAATTTCTTCAAATGCGCTAACCACTGATGCTCCTTCCACTTGAGGGTCGAGACATATATTTATGGCGTTTAGTCCCTCTGTAATTAAGTTTCTATAAAATCTATCTCCGTCGATCTTTGCCCACTTAATCCTCCTTCCCTGGTCCACTGCCTTTTCCATAACATCTGATCTCCTTGTGGATTTTTTAAAATCAAACCCTTTTAGTACAAGGGTCAAGGGGTTATGGTCACTGAAGATGCTTGCATCTATGGCCATGTTACTAATGTTTCTCTTTATGAGGGGTGAGACTAGAATAAAGTCAATCTATGACTGGCAACCTCTACCTCTGAAGGTTGGGTTGAGGTCTCCATTTTCACCTAACTCTGCAAGGTCCATAGTGTGATCTAGATTGTGCCTTTTTGTTAATTTCTCTAAGTCCCATCCCTCAGTTACATGAGCAAAATGTGGCCCTTTAGCTACAGTGAATCTTGACCAATCTCTGTTGAATGGTTTTAAATTATCACAGAGATGACAATTAAAATCCCCCATAAGTATTATACTGGGGGGTTTGGTGTCTTATTTGAGGAAACCAACTTTTCTAAGCAGGAGTCCAATTCCTTAACAACGGACCCCTTTCCCATCGTGCCTACGGCATTGTACCAGTTTAGTAAAATCAAATCAAAACAGACTTTATTCGGTAGTATTTCAACCATAAAAGTACAATAAAAACATACAGTACATACATCAAATTACATTGTAGATTCAGAGGATAAAAAGCTGTGATCATTGCATACAGTGATTCAGTCATTGATCCAGGCCTAGTCGCAATTTAAGAGTCAGTTTTAAAAATTCAAGAACTTGAAGGACACTGTTGCTGTGTAACAATTGTAGATATAAAAAGGCTGGTCGTATCTGATTAAAATTCATTTCTTTTAAAAGGGCAATTAAAAAGCGTTTACGGGGGAATTCATAGTATTTACATAAAAACATAAAATGCATCATGTCCTGTGGAGACTTACCGTCGCAGCCACAGGACAGAGGATGTTTACAGAAGCTCTCCTTTTTAGGTCTGATAAGCAGATGTTGAAATTGATTGAATCTAAATCTTGTAAGCAGGAATTTATCATGGGTGCTGAATGTGCCGAGTAGATAAGGCTCTGTTGACAAACATGTTTTTACCATAATGAATTTCCTCACACTAACTTTTTGTAGCTCAACACCATCCCTCTCAGCCTTCTTGCGCTGGAAGAACAACAGCTTAACTGAGTCAACATCCGCCTTCACAATTCCTTCTGGATGTTCAAATAATTCCGGACGACCCATCTCGGTAAAACATGATTTTAAGTACTTCAACCAGGGAGTGCGTGAGGCATGCTCAAGAGCCAGGAAATCCTTAACAATTAGGTGTGTTAGGGGGATTTCCTCACATAGCCACATTTTCAGCCAGCATAGCAGAGGTCGTAGGGTCAGGATATCACTCAGGTACCCTACTCCTAGTTCCTCATGTACTATGAAGTTTGAGGTAGCGGCCGAAACACACAAAAGCCGTTTAAAGAACAGATTTTCTGTGGTCTGAAGTTGTTCCCCCACCATATAGCCCCAAAGCTCACTCCCATATGCTGCGGTAGCTACAGATTTTGCTTCATACAATTTGATCATAGCAGCCGTTGGTTTTTTGCCAAGTTTTGACGCAAAGTTAAAAATGGAGGCATTAACCTTTGAAACATCACATTTTTTCTTTGCGAGTTGGGGGGCCCAGGATAGTTTAGAATCAAAAAGTACTCCCAGATAGGAAAATGTGCTTGAGAGTGGTATAACTGTCTCATCTAATTTAAAAGTATGTTGTTTCTTTGGCTGTTTCCCTACCTGCATGATGAATGATTTGGAGTTGTTCACTAACAAATCCCTATCTTCCATAAATTTTTTAAATGCATTCAGTAACAATTGAAGGCCATTTTCAGTTCTTGCTAGCAGAACCGCATCGTCTGCGTATAACAAGACTGGAATACTTCTAGTCCCCACCCTTGGGCTGTCTGATTTTACCTCCCGTAAAACACCGTCCAGCTCATTTATATAAAAATTAAAAAGGAAAGGGGCCAGTATGCATCCTTGCCTAACCCCCTTCCCGGTTCTAAAATCCTCAGTTACAGATAAATCTTGGGAGTACCTTACATTTGCACTGGTGTTATTATGGAGGTCAGCCAGAAAGTTTATAATATCATTGTCCACTCCCTTATCCTTCATGGACCCCCACAGCTTCCCCCTGTTAACACAGTCGAAAGCTGAGGATAGGTCCATGAAGGCCAAGTAGACTGTGCCTTTTTTAACGATGGTGTATTTACTTAGTAGTAAGAAGAGATTCAGGCATTGTGTTGTAGTCGAGCGGCCATTACAGAAGCCGTATTGGGCGATGGACATGATGTTTTTGTCCCGTGTCCACTCAATTAATCGCCGCAAAACTATTCTCCCCACCAGTTTGGCCACAGAATTGATCAGGGAGATAGGCCTGTAACAAAGGGGGCTGTCCCTGTCCCCCTTTTTGAATATGGGCACAATTGTGGAGAGACCCCATGACGTCGGGCACCCTGCCCTTGAGGCTGCATTAATAACTGCTGCGACAATCGGAGCCCAAAAATTTGGATCAGATTTAAAAAGATCCGGGGGTATCCCATCCGGGCCAGGTGATTTGCCCGCTGTAAGCCCCTCGATACCCATCACGACCTCTCCTATACTAACATTCATGCATGGACCCCCAGTAGTGCATTCATACGGTACCACATTAGTATCTCCCCCCCCATACAATTGTTTAAAATGAGCAACCCAATCCTCTTTTGAGATGACACATTCTAACCCTTCCCCTGGGTCTTTCACCAGGAAGGGTTTCTTTAACACCGCCCAGAATTTAGCACTGTTTTTCAGTGTTTGTGGTTCCAGGATCTCGGCCCAGGCCTCATTCCTTAGTAAAAGAATGTTAAATCTTTAAAAAAAAAAACCCCACAGCTTGTATATTCCGTGAGTTCCAATTATGATTAGTCCAAGTTCCCTGCATGTGAAGATCTACATACATTATCAATCCCCCAATCGCTCTACCCGATAGTGACTTAGTAGCTGGCACCGAAAAACATTTATACCCCTCTAAACTATACAAGTTTGGGTCAACCACCCATGTTTCTTGGAGGCATATAATTTGAAAGTTTTTAATATAATTCTGCCATTCCTGGGATTCAAATTTAGCTGCTAGTCCAGCAATGTTCCAGGATATAATTCGAAGATTTCCGTGATTGCCCCCCCTCAGTTGTTCTGTAGGATCCCTTGCTAGATGCTCTTCCTGTACTACTTCTGGAGTTGTTATATTGGTACGGGGTTCTGGGATGTTGTCACTATCCTTATTTTGATCTGGGGTTACCTTTTGATCTAGTTGTTCTATTGTTTTATTTCCCCCTTTTTTGGTTTTTAAATTCTTTTTGCTAACTTTCCTACCATCACTGTGCCCTATGGAGCTTGGAGTTCCGATTCCTGTTACAATAGGCCCTTCCTCCTCTGATCTTATAAGGGTATCTAACGCAATAGATTTCTCTAGTTCAAGTCAGTCGACCTCTTCAAGAGCACTGAACCTGTTCCAGTGCACGTGTTGAGCTAAGAAGGGGTCATAGGCTGAATTGGTTTGATATGGGTTTTGCCCTTGGACTGGTCTATACTGAGGTTCCATCTGTGGGACCCTATTCATGGGAATTCTATTTCTCTGCACCGGTCTTTGGGGTGTGTATGGATAAAAGTATGACAGATGTAAGGGGTGGATTTGTGTGTGAGATCTGCTAGGGGGTGCATTGCATATATAATTTACTGCTGCAATGTCTCTAAAGTTGACTGTTATTATATCCCCTGCTATTGTTTTTATTCCTCTCCCAATCCACTCCCCCCTCCTTACTTTAAGAATTTCCCCACAGATGTTAGCGGGTAGGGGTCTATTTATCTGCAACCACTGCACACATTTGTTTTTTAATTCCACATGTTTCCCTTTTACCCTCTTTTAGTGGTGGGACTCCTGTTAATACGACCACAAAGGGCAGAGCTTCGGGTGGCAGATTGATTGTCCTAAATTGGGTCGATGTTGTTTTATTTACTGGAGCATACGTTGACAGGGTAGGGTTTGCCGTGGAATTGTCTTTCGGGGGTTGGTCTATCTTTCCGTTTAATACTTGAGCATTTTCTTGGCATTGTTGTTTTGTTTGGCCCTGTGTTGTCTCATTGGTGCAACAGAGGTTTGGAGGTATTGGGGCTTTTTGCGCAGCCTGAGTGTTCATTTGTTTAGCGCTCTTTGCTTTATTTGATGCCAATTCATTTGTTGATGTTACCTTGTCTTTTATTATTTTTTTGGACGAGCCCCCATCATGTCCCACTTTTGATGAAGCATTGTCCTGTGCCAATTGTCTTGTTTGGCCTACTCCCTTGTTGTTTATTAGAGAGGTTAGTCTATCGATTTTGGACATAAGGGGTTTGATCAATGCAGTGATTGTGTCTTCTAGATCAGCTTTTAGGTCAGCTACCATATTGGCGATCCAGCAAGTAATTCCTGGTGTGGAGGGAGTTATTGGTGCCACTAAATTATGATTCACAGTTTTATTGTGGCCTTTTTTTTTTACCTGTTTTGAACATTCTCTGGGCCTTTTCCCCTCCATAATATTTGATTTAGCCTTTGTTGTATCACATGTAGAGCTTACATTAATATGAGTATTCACTGTCTCCTTAGTGTTCTCAATAGGGGCCTGAGCGCATGGGAGATCCGCAAAGGAAGAAGTCGCCCCAAGACTAGTATCTTGATCATCTGTGACGTCTAGGGTGACTACAGAGAGATCAGTAGCCACTTCCTGTGTGTCTTGAATAATAGTCATTGGTGGTAAGGACATCCTTCTCTCTGTATTTGCTATTGCATTAGTTACGACCCCTATAGTCTGCTGTAACATTTTGTCAATGGCGGTAAGTGTAGGTACTGGTTGTGGGATATCCGCTTTTTGTTTAGTACTCGATCTTAGAACAGGCATCCTGGTGCTTTTAGATAACTTCCTCATCGTTAGGCACCTAGCAGCAGTACGTAGATAAAATCAACAGCAGTTTTGACGGGCTAAATACAATAATACCTTGTATGTAGCAGTATGGAGACTTCAGGGGGGTGCCCCAGCCCAGTCTCTTCTGGCCGCTGAGGGCCGTAGAGGACCCGCCCTTTGCCCCGGCTTCGCCCGGATGGTCCCGCGCGCGGTGATTTCAGCGCCTCCGTGCGCGTCAACGGCGTGTGTGGGCGGGGCCGCCGGGAACTCTGGGGGATGTAGTCCCCCCGCTCGGCGGCCGCGAGGTGTAGGCAGCGGCGGGGGGGACCAAGTGCCCAGATGAAGGAGCGCTCGTGAGCGCGGTACCCAGCAGCAGGTTCAAAGCAAGTTCGCCCAAGTCCAGGTAGATTTTTGCCAATCCCTCGTTTGACTCCAAAGGCAGTCAACTGGGTCATTTTCCTTTCTTGCACCAGGGCTCATGGCTGCATTGCTGTGCCACTGGTGCTGAGGGATGCTGGGTCTTTCTTTAGACAGCTCTTTTTGGATGAGGTTCATTGTGGTGGTGGCTCGAGGAGTGATATGAACCAACACTTTGATATTAAAGTCACAGAAATGGATTTTGATGTCTCCCTTCTGAGCTCTACTCGTGCTGTAGGGTTCGTACCACCTAAAGATGGTGGATGTGGGCCCTCATTATACAAAATGTAAGTGTTGCTGGAGGGAAAACAAAGCTCTGCTAATAGCACTGCTGTGCCTGGGCAGGAGGCATAACGCCAAGTGATGCCCCCTGCAGAATGTGAGGACTGCCTCCAGAGACTCCCATTTCTCACAGATGTGCACTGGCCTTGGACCCCTTTAGGGTTTGGGAGACATTTGAAGGGTTGGGGCCCTCCTACTCCTCAGAGGTTGCAGGGGCCTGTGTTACACCCCTGCAACTCTATAAAACTGCAACATCACCTTACACACCATCATTACCCCAACCCATGGCTGGGAGTTGCAGTAAATTGCATAAAGAGCTGAGAGGGCCACAGTTGTCAAAACTAATATCACAGCGGCATCCATGCACTAAAGGTCACAAATGGGGGCCAACACAGACAAGAATGCCTGCATAGTCTGAGGCAGCGGAAAGAACGATCCAGCACAAATGAGGTTAAAACTCACAAACTAATTTCAGTGGTAACAGAGATGATTTAATCATTCAAAGGCAAAGCCACATAGCATGAGCAGAAGCGGATATATCAACAAGTGGTTCACAGATCTGGGAAGGACATTTGAACTTTGGTAGACGTTATAGCAATAGTAGTAGCAGTGCAAGCCTTACGTGCATTCACATACCAGATATAGCACATTCAGCAGCTGTTCAAACTACAGTCACACACAAAGATCAAATACAGCACATTCAGCAGAAGCACACATTACACTCTCAGAGATATACAGCACCTGCAGCAGTGCAGGTTTCCTCTTTTTCACAGACAGAGAAGAGCCAGCACATGCAGCAGCAGATCAAACCACATCCATCACAAAGAAGAGATTCCACACCCCCAGCAGTACACATAACAAGGACAGTTATTATACAAGCAACAGACATGCACTTCCCTCAAACACACAGAGCATATACTGCAGCAAGTGCAGAAGCAGCACATCTGCAAGCTTCCCTAAAACACACAGAACGAACATCCCTTGTCCTCAAGCAGCTTTGAGATGCATAACACATGACTTCAAAGTGGGTGCACAGTATAGCAAGGTCCAGGGCTGTAGCTGGGGGCGGTATGTAAACATATCGATGTCAGTAGCATCGATTTGTACATTTATAGACTCCAGAATATGTACTGCCAATATATTGTCAAAGTAAACATAGATAGGCAACAACAGGTTTCCCATTTGTAACTCCACATCTGCTTACCTTGATATATTGCTAGTCTATGTAGGCGTAGGTTGGTATAACAAACAGCTCAATACAGGAGATGAATACCATGTGGAGGATTCGCTTAAGGAACATTGATGTGCAAAAGGAGCAAAAATAAAACTAGAAGGGAAAAGGTTACCTTACAGCTGAGCGGTGTACACATCACTAGCGAGACCTCATATGGAGCTATGTGTGCATAAGAACCATTGCTGTGTCCTGTTTAGTAGTAATGCACGGTCAAATTGCTTAGAGATGCTCCTGTTTAGATCTGGATTAGAGACAGCTTTAGCTGTTTCTCCAGCCTCTTTTTTTTAATTCATTTTTTTTAAATGTAAATGTACATCTGTGAGGAGCTTTTTGGTCGGCCATCTTCCATTTGTTTGTTCATATGTCATTGATATTTTGCTTCTGCCATTCACAGCTTATGGCGCAACAGAGTCAATGACTGAAGACAATTTGCGCCATGTTGTCAGTGACGACATTTTGTCTTTTCACTCATGTACATCCGACTAAATATACATGCAGTTTAGTGCCAGGACTTGAGGACAAATAATTACCTTTGCTAATTCTTTTTTTTATTTTCTTTCCCTACCTTTATTTTTTAACTCTTCTTTGTGTTTCCAAGCTGTTTTCAGCAAACACCCTTTCTGTCTGCACAGGAGTGTCTGTCAATAAGATCTATGAAGCTTGTCTTATGTGAGCTTATGTGTACCATTGCTCCACAATTACCCAGATTCCTGTGCCTGATGCTTTAGGTGGGCTTTTGCCTCAAGTGCAACCATCTTCCAAATGTGCCAATAGCTATGGCTAAACACTTATAAGGTCCCAAAGGCGAGACCTAATGGCTATGCCAATGCTTGTTATTACATAGACGTCACCCCTAAAGCAGGTCCTAGGAAGCCCCGAGGGAAGGTGCATAGCAATTAAAAGGTTGGGTATGTACTTTTAAGTTTTGCATGTCCTGGTAGTGAAAACCTCCTACATTTGTTTTTTAATACTTTGAGGTTTACCTCTCCCATAGGATAACATTGGCTTGCTTTATTACATTTAATAAGTGCTAACCTTTGATTGTCAACAGGAAAACAGCTCATGTTTGGTGTCAGAGAAACGTAATTTAAAACCCTCTGGCAGTTTGGGATGGACTGTTACCATGAAGAACAGGATCAAGACTGATTTGCATATGGCTGGGTCCAAACTGAGGTGGCATGGTGGTGAAAAAATTATTGATTGAGATGCAGCTCGAGCAATTGCCAGTGGTGGAGAATAATTAAAGAATTCCATCCATCACCTTGATGTTTTTACTTTTAGAAAGTTATCATTTTCCTGCTCTATTTGGTGCCATCAGCCTGTTTCTGGGTCACATATCTTATGATCGTATTTGGCAGTTGGACTTTGTTTCTTCCTCCCAGACAACCACACACTAGAGGAATTAGGTATGCATGGATGGGACGTCACTGGTAGGATGGGTGGACAGAGCTGGGCAGAGCCTCACATGCAACTGAATAGATTGTGCCCTCACATGCAACTGAATAGGTTGTGCCCGGCCTTCCCGCAAAGGACTTGTCACCACTGATCCCATTAAGGTGCGCGCACCTGTGTGCTCCTTTCTTAACGGGAGCGCGCACTGCCATATGTGCAGTGCACCCACACACACACGACATTGTGCGAGAGAGTCACGCATGGCCCCTCCAGCATCGGGGATGCCTGGCTTCACCTTGGAGATGCCCAGGAAAGACCATCTCACAGGGAAAGCCAGGAAGGGTTCCCCAGCGGTATACAGCGCCAGGACACTCCGAGATGGAGTCACAGTGCGCTTTACAAGTATACACATTTTTTTATTTTTTGCAGCGAGCGGCGCAAAAATCACTCACTTCCTGGATGCAGTTTGCCGGAGAGAGAGTCAGGACTCAGGAGTGCAGGTAAGGGGGGCTTTGGGACTTGCGGCTGTTGGCACTTGCGGGGCAGATTATTGGCTTCAAGTGGCAGATTGTGGTCTTTTGTTTAAGTATTCATGTTAATCACAGCCCCTTCACGAGCTGTGATTAACATGAATACTTTAAAAAAAGTCCACAATCTTCCCCGTACCACGGTTTACTTACTAAAGAGAAGAGCAACTTTAAAAACACAACGTGTACCAAAGAGGCGCAAAGAGTCCTTAAAGTCCAAGGGGCATAGTTGGGCCCAGGCAGGCTAGCACACAGGGCCCTCCAACAAGGAGGCAGTCCCTCATGGCGGTTCCTCCTGGGGCCGAGTAGCAGCAAGCCCTACGTCACAAGGAAGCACAAAAGCCCAACCCCTTCATGGAGTCCCAGCCCCAATATTTATACCCACATTGGCACAGGGCTTAGGGGAACCAGCCTAAATTGGTTCAGGGGGGGTTTTGGAGCACTTTGTTGACAAGGCTCCTCTTCCCCTTTTTCAGGTGGGGTTCTTCATCAGACACACCACAGGGGGCAGAGCCACCATTCACACAGGCAGGCACAGCCCTATTCAGGGTCAGAGAACTACTCCTCCCACTACTCCAAGTGCAGATGCCCTATTCAGCCTAGCGCTGACTCACCCTGCCCCTTCTAGAGCCACACACACCTCACCAGCCCCTGTCACTCCAAAACCATACATGCAATACACATCAGGCAGGTAGACACATAGCACACAGAAATGCCAACTTATAAAAGAGGCATTTCTAAAATAGTTATAATAAATCTGCGCACACATTGTGCAGTATGTATTATTACCATTCCAAATATACCAAACTTGACCACGCTGCTCCTCTCATATCAGGAAATACCACTGAAAACACTTATCATGGAATCCCCAATGCATTCTTAAGAAAAGGGCAGCCCCATAGCAGTGAGAAACCAAAATGGCTGTTTGTTACTACCAGGACATGTCACACACTTAAGGTACATGTCCTGCCTTTTACCTACAATGCACCCTGCCCATAGGACTAGCTAGGGCCTACCTTAGGGGTGACTGACATGCAGTAAAAGGGGGGTCACAGACATGGCACACACTTTAGGTGCCGCAGCACTAACACTGCACGCACAGGCCTTGCAATGACAGAGGCCTGAGACCAGTTTGAAAGGCTACTTTGGTGGGTGGCGCAATCAGCACTGCAAGCCCACGAGTAGCATTTAATTTATCGGCCCTGGGTATCTGAGATACCACTTTACAAGGGACTGACAAATTAAATATGCCAAACAGGTGTAGACCAATCTTACCATGTTTACCACCAAGAGCACACGCACTTTATACTGGACAGCAGTGCTGAAGTGCCCAGAGTCCTAGAAACGCCAACACCGTGTCAGAAAAAAGCCTAGGAGGGAGGCAAAAAGTTCAGAGATGACCCTGCCAAAAGGGCCAAGTCCAAAAGGCTTCCACCCCTACAAATAACCCAATTTCTAACAAAGAGCTTGGAAAAAAATACAATAAACTACCTGAACGATGTCACCCCAGGTTTAGTTAGATCCAGAATAAATCAGTTGCATGGACATTACTCTTGACATAACAGCAGCAGGGGTGGGGAGGGGAGGCGCCCCTTGGGTATCAGAAAGTCCCTTTAACAGATGCCAGCAGGGCTTAGGCAGGTCCAGTTGCAGCAGGTCAGCTAGGCAGTTGCAAGGAGGCCTCTGGAGTTTGTTGTGTCACAAGAACACACAAGAGGTAAGTCAACTGCTCTTTGAGTTTTTCAGATTAGCCTAGGATGAAGATAGGGCCTGGCCTGGCAGTTCGGTCTAGACTGATCCCATGAGGCACAGGGTCAAGACTGATTTGCAAATGGCTGGGTCCAAACTGGGGTGGCGTACTGGGCAAAAGAACGATGGATTTAACCCAGATCTTTTGACTGGGGAGAATGTTTGCATTATCGGCATTCAGTCCATCATTTGTTTGCTGTAACACTGAATTCAAGCTAGCGTAGCTGATGAGAGGTGATACCCCGAAACTGGTCCCCGGGAGCTTGTTTCCGGTTCAGGGAGGACCAGGCCTGGCAGTTCAGACTGGACTGTACCCATTTGAATCAGGGTCAAGACTGATTTGCATGTGGCTGGGGCCAAACTGGAATGGGGTGGCAAGCAAAACAAACACTGGATTAAACCTAGATCTGTGATTGGGTGTAAATGATCGATTTGTTCAGAATTCCATCCATCATCTTTTCTTTTTTCATTATGAGCCTTTAGGGCTTACTTACAGGTGACGTGTATGTATAAAACTAGAAGGTTTGGGCATGACAAAAGGTTAATTTTGCCAGGTCAAAATGCTAGTTTAAAACTGCATAACAGCCTGCAGTGGCAGGCCTGAGACATGTTTTAAAAGGCTACGTTAGTGGGTAGAACAATATGTGCTGAAGGCCAACTAGTAGCATTTATTTTACATGTCCTTGGCACAGGTATTGCCACTTTACTAGGGACTTACAGGTAAATAATACTCATTTTTAAATGTACTAATCAGGTAAATGCCAATTGTGCCATGTTTTAGGGAGAGAGCACACACACATTTCCACTGGTTATAAGGGAAAATTGCATGGCATCTCAATGCCAACAAAAGCAGGGTCCAGAGACAGAAGACAAAAATCTGCGGGAGAAGTTGTAAAAAAAGGCCAGGTCCAACACTCTTGAAATGTTAAAAGGTGTACATACTATTGTAGGAGATTTGAATGTTTGCACATACTTCTAGCTCTCAACTTCAGCCTAGGAAATTATGTTGGCTCTACATCTTTGGCGAGAAGGGGACTTGGGACATTTCAAGTAGTTTTATTTCTTTTTTGTCTACTAAAATAGCAATGCCAATACATTTAAGTGATACAGTATCCTTTTTAGGGGTTTCAGATTTTCCATTTGATAACTTTATTTCGGTCATTGGCCACAAAAGTGCAGATAAAATACATACAAGCACAATAATAAAATCCATAAATACGAGCAGTTAAAAGGTTATTAAACAGCAAGTTATCAAAAAGGGAAAAAAAGGGGGAATTACTCCAGTTAGATCCTTATCAGAAAGGTGGTCCTTCTGCGTCACATACCATATAGGAAGCGGGAAACCGCACAAACAATAGGAGGGGAGGTATCAAGTGTTAAAACTCTACAAGCCTGTGCACATTGTCTGAGTCCCAAGTTTCTGCACAGTGGAGACAACCAGCATTTTCGTATTTTGCTATACGCCGGGCAGAAGAACAGGACATGCACAATATCTTCTATGCTATTATTACAGGCTGGGCAGGTTCCCTCATTTAAGATAGTCCATTTAGAGGTCAGCACCCTAATGGGCAACAGCCATGTCTCAATTGGGTATATAGTTTTCATCGCAAGAGGAGGCTGCACTAGATCTAGAAACTCCTCCCTTTTGGGTGCAATTTTCACCTGCAGAAATTCAGTTGATAGCCTACCCAGAGTTGTCGAGCAGTGTAACATGTTAAGGCTATGGTTTCTCAAAATAGCCAACAGCTCTGACCTCTGTAACCTTGGGCAGCTCTCCCCCGGGGACTCCCACAATTGAGGCAATCCAATTTGGTAGAGGAGAACCTTGATGTGGAATAGCCAGGGTATATTTTTGACCGTGACCTGCCCCCAGACTGCTGAAAATTCTGCTCTGTAATCAACAAGCTCCGGTACAGTCCAGAGCCTTCTCCAGTAGAGCAGGGGTCGTGCGGCTATCAGATCTTTAATGGACTCAAGGCCCATATCTAGCCGCAACGGTGTGAGTGGGGTGCTTTGGGGTAGGCCAACCAGATTTCTCATAAAAGCTTGCTCAACCTTTAGAAGACTCAGTGCGTTCTTATGTCCCCAGAGTTCTGCACCGTACATAGCTGCTGACCTGGTCTGGGTTCTATAGGTTTCAAGAACAGGGGCAACTGGTTTAAATTGTGAAGTTTTGTGAAATTTCCCAATCCCCCCTGTAATCTGTGAAAGTCTCAGGGCGGATCTAGACACCTGATGACCCCAGTCAAAATCTTCGGTTAGCGTGACACCGAGGTAAACAAAGGTTTTCACCCGCTCAAGCGGGGTGCCATTCAAGACAGGGTTCGGGCGTGTGTGCCTTGGAGGATTGAAAACCATGAACTTGGTTTTATCCAATTTTCCCTTCAATCCCCTCGAGGCACAGAAGGTTGAAAACCCATCCAGAACCCGCTGGATGCCCGTTGATGTTCGGGATAACAGCAAAGTGTCACCCGCGAGAACATCAGAGCGGGCACCCATCCAGTAGCCAATCTCGGGGCATCATTATCCATGACTCCATCCAATTCATCTACCAAGCCGCCGTTAACATAAAGGCTGAAGAGTGTAGGGGCCAGGGCGCAACCCTGGCGTACACCCCTGGTTACTGGGAAGCGGGCCGAAAGTTCTCCATTCCTTCCGCACCTGACCTGGGCGAAATTTCCCGCATGGAGTCGGATCAAGACATCTAATAAGTAGGACGGGAGGCTCCTCCATAATTTCTCCCTGGGCACAGGATCGAAGGCGGCCCGCAGGTCCACATAAACAAGGTAGAGGCTGCCACCCTCTACTCTTGCAGTTTTCCAGAAAAGGACCTGCAGCCTAAAAATCTGGTCCAGGGTCGAGATGCCAGATCTAAATCCGGTCAGTATTTTATGTTCCTCTACCCATCCCAATATTCTGTCCAGTAAGATCCAGCCCATTAGTTTTTGCGTAGTGTCTAAAAGACTAATGGGCCTGTAGTTGGACGGAGATAACGGGCAGCCCTTCTTGTAAATGGGGATGATCTCAGCTCCCAACCAGGTTTCCGGTAACTTGGAACCCCCGAGGATCGCATTAAACAAGACTACAAGATACGGAGTCCAAATTTTGGGCTGGGAGCGAAAGAGGTCGCCAGGTAATTTATCAAGGCCTGGGGCTTTGTTTGGGAGCAATCTTTCAATAGCTGACTCCACTTCCTTGAGAGAAATACTCTCAAGGTTTTGAGAGGAAGTCATCTCCTGATCATCCAGCGGGCCCCTCCGATGACCCAAGCCGAAGGCCCCCGGCAGTCGATGCTCGTGTGGGGGGGTCTAGGGCCGGGGAAGTCCGAAGGGTCCTATCTACTTCTGGCATCTGGGCCTGCCGTTGATACATGTTAGCACCAGTCTCAGGGCTTGTATAAAGGGCTGCGAAGTGTGCCTCCCATATTGAGGGAGCTATGTTTGGGAAATTAACCTCCCCCCCTTTGTACCAGCATTTATTATAGCCCAAAATGATTTGCCATCCTTTAAAAGGAGCGCTTGTCTCAGTTCTTCCCACCTGGATTCCTCCCACTCTCTCTTGCCCCTGATGATCTCCGTTTTGTACCGCAGTCTAGTTGCCCTAATTAATGCATTATCTTTGGATTTAATTGCTGCAAGGAGATCCCTCTTTACTTCGTTACAGGTACATTCGAACCAGGGGTGCGACCTAGGCGTGCTTCGTTTGTTTCTACTTACTGGGTAGAGCACCTCCCCTAGTGTCATAGCTAGTTGCGTATGTATTTCTACGGGTTGCCGGCAAAGGGCCGGTTCGCCCATCTCGCTTATGCGGGGAATTGCAATCTGGTATATTTTTGCGAACCTGGTGGGGGAATTCGCAAAGTGGGGCCATTTAATCCTTTTCCTATTGTTTGTTACCATGAGAGGTGTCATCACCATGGCAGGATCTGGGACTGCATTTGTAAGGCCAAAGGACCCAGGCTTGAGGGTTAAGACCAAGGCATTATGGTCACTATCATGCCTTGGTACAACCCTGAATTCTTTCAGCCTATCCCAATATTTTGCCTCCATCATGATGTAATCAATGATGGAGGTTTGGTTTGCCCTATTATAGATGACTACCCCTGGACAGTCGGGATCCAATCTCTCATTGCACTCCCGCAGAGACGTTGCAAGGGAGAAAGCTTTTATCTGGAGCACCAAAGGTGTCCATGCCCTAACTTGAGTGATCTTGGGGTCTGGGATACGCCAGAGTGAGTCTACCTCGTCTTGTTCACGGAACTCCATACTATCCAGAGGCTCGAACTGGCAGTTAAAGTCACCACCCAAAATTATCACGATAGAGGGGTCCAAACCCTGCATAAAATGAGTGAGTGCTTTAATTGTGTTTGATTCCTGCCCCTTTTTAACTGGCCTTGAGTAGATATTTATTATAGCTACTTGTGGTTTACTTTGAGGTGTTAATAGGACACACTGGACGTCTAGGGAGTTAGTTTGCATTTGTTTTGCCTGGATGCCCAAATGAGTGCCTATCCATATTGATAGTCCGCCCGAAGGGGGCCTCTACCTGTAGATACTGCAAGGATATCGTACGTTGCAAAGGCCAGACTTTTGCTCTCCTCCATTGCCCAGGTCTCCTGCATCAGGCAGATATCGTGAGCAGCCATAAAGGAATGCCACTCTGGTGTGAGCAGTTTGTTTTTTAGCCCGGCTATGTTCCAGGAAATTATTTTTAAACAACCTTCCACTGCTTTATCAGAACCTTGTGCATCCCCCCCTCCATTTACAAGGGGGGTATCCAGGTTACCCGTTTCTCTGGTCCCCTCCTTCCTCAAAGAGTAAAATATTGAGTCATACCCAATGGAGTTAAATGTAACCTTTTCCTCCAAAGCCTGTCTCCCAATGGGCTCTTCAGTGGTAGTTTGTGGTGGGGAGTTTCCCTTCGATTTGAGTCAATCTACCTCCTCCAACACACTAAACCTGTTCCAATGGGGTTGAAGGAGGTGTGTAGGATTATGTGGAAACAAGTCCTCCCCAAATGTCGGCCTGTATTGCATTCTACTTGATGGTGGATGAATTCCCCTATTATAGTGAGTCCCGTTAGGGTGTGTTAATCTCAAATTGGGGGTAGGGTAAAAGAATGACAGGTGTAGTCGGCATATTTGGGAATTTGATCTACGAAAGGGGGCAATACAGATGTAGTCCACAGCGGAGGTGTCCCTAAAGTTTATTATTACAACATCTCCTGACACTGTTTTAGGTCCCCTCCCTATCCAGTCTATTCTTCTAACTGCCAGTATTTCCCTTGAGACATTTGGAGGTAGGGGTCTGTTTGTGCTTAACCATTGGATGCACTTATTTTTCAGGTCAATCTCCTTTTCTCTTATCCCATCACTTAAGACTGGAACTCCTGTAAGGGCTACCACGTATGGTTGTGCTTCCGGGAGTAGATTAATGGTTGGTAACTGGCAGGAAGAAGCTTTGGGTGGTACATTCCTGGTCTTTAGAGTACTAGTTTTACTTTAATTTTTACCCTCCTTCGGCTTCAAATCAGTTTTATCAGAGTTGGCAGTGGAGTTTCCCACTCTCAATTGGGTTTGGCCGTGTGTGTTACTATTGGGTGGTAGGGGAGGTAAAACATGTGTAGACTCAGTATTTAGTTATTGGTGTTACTGGGTTTTTAGTCTGTTTTGAGGTATTTTTTAATAAAGCAACCCTGTCACTAGACGTACTTTTAGGTGTGCCACCACAATCAGAATCAGATAAGGATGCAGAGTTTCGCAGGGGATTTACTGACTTTGTTATCCCTGCCCCCTTATTATTTAGCATAGAGGATAATCTGTCAAGCTTTGACACCAAATGTTTAATGTGGGTAACAATAGTCTGCTCCAGGCATGCTTGCAAGTCAGCCACCATGTTAGTGACCCAGCACGGGATTCCTGAGTTCGGATGCGACGTGTTAACAATTGGGGTCACCAGGTTGTGATTGGTCAAGTTCTTTTTGCCTGATTTTTTTGGAAGTCTCTTTCTTTCTCCTGGGATGTGGTTTGCCTACTATGGGGGTTTCCCTAGGGAAGGAGGGAGTCAAAACAATAGGTGAGTCCTCTACAACTATAGGGGTCTCTGTAGACACCTGTGCACAGGGCAATTGTACATAAGACGATGTTAAGTAGGAGTTTTGATCCGGGACATCAGTTGCAATAGCTGAACAGTCACCCTTCTGGCTTTGCAGACATAGAGTGGGTGTAATTGATAACCTTCTCTTAGTATTTTCGATCGCAGTGACCACAACCCCAATAGTTCTTTGTAGCATCTTATCGATTGCTGTTAAGCTGGGAAGGGGCTGTGGTGCTGCCGCTTGCAGTCTAGTGTTTGGTCGTGTAGCTGCTGGGGTTTTTGTTTTTTTCCCCACTTTACTCATTCTGAGGAGGTCGATAATACTGGGTCGGGATAAAATTAAGCAACAAGGACCCAATCAGATAGGCTAACTCCCTCAAAGTTGCAGAGTAAGCTGCTGTTGTAGTGCATTTTTAGCCCGGGGGAATTGAATCCAAGTAACAGTACCTTTTTATGGGTTGTCTTCACTTTGAAATTGACCGCGGCCCTTCTCCCGGGCTTCTCCCGGACTTGTCCCGCGTGCGTCCCGCGGTGCGGGAGGTGTTCCGTCTGCTTAAGATGCCTCCAGGCGCGCCAATGAGCTCACTCCCGCGCCGGTAGAAGGGGCATCTGGGAGCTGGAGTTTAGCCCGGCCGTTGCCCTCACGGCACGCGGGGCTTGCTGGTAGGGATAGTGGCAGTACTAGGCAAGAGCCGCAGGAGCCGTTGCCCTCACGGCATGTCCTCTTCGCAGTCAGGTAGGGCCCCCAAATTCCAAACATGTGACATCTATAATGCTCTAAATTGATTGCTCTAAATTTGCTAAATCCATAGCCAAGTCAACGTATTTGTGATTTAAACTCAGAAAAATATAATTTCAAGACAGTCCCACCACAGGGGTTTAAAGGAACTACCTTCTTCCCAACACCTGGGACGTCCTGTAGGGGTGGTAGGATAGATCTTAGAAATTTTGCTTGAGGTTAAATATTTGCTTTGTAAGTTAAAGAACTATATTAACTTGTATCAGGCCTTCTGAGATCCTTGATGAGATTGAATCAT
Source organism: Lissotriton vulgaris (assembly GCF_964263255.1). Classification (NCBI taxonomy): domain Eukaryota; kingdom Metazoa; phylum Chordata; class Amphibia; order Caudata; family Salamandridae; genus Lissotriton; species Lissotriton vulgaris. Next base: position 160,150,663 of record NC_141697.1, on the reverse strand, counting down.
CTTTCCCCTTCCTTTCTTTGTCATTAAACACATATTAACATCAAACTCCTATTGGTCATGTAGGGGCTGCAGGGAGAACTTAGAAGGCCTTATAAAGCCTGCAAACTTGTCTACGCACATCACCCATAACATAATAGGAATTAATTATCGAATGTGCAGCAGGTTCCTTTTATTTAATTCCTCAGTGTGACTGGAGGGTCTTCACAATTCTGTCATGGAACAAGAATTGGCCTAGTTAAATGCTTGAGTCAGCAGCCAGCATGGCAAATGTAACTATTGTCCCCTAACTGAAAAGATCACCTAATTGTGATATTCCTGCTTTGTTCCACCCAATAGAGAATGCATGCCAAGTTGGAATTCCCTCCAGTGGAATCTTTGGGCCATTTGGCTTCTTTGTGGGGTAAGAGCACAGAGTCCTCTTCAGACAAGACCACACAGTCAAGACCATCCTAAGGGGACACTAGGTGGTGTCTGCCTGGAAATGAAAGTAGCATGTAGTTGTCCTTTGTACCACTAGGAGATGGAGAGACCCGTTTTGAATAGGTTCCTTCCTGCCAACCAGCTGGCAAGCCATTGCAGCTTTGAAGATGAACTGCAAGGTCTGGGGCACCTAGTTCGTCTTTATTAATGTTTAGATCCAGCTTCTGCAAAGGACTGCTATGTCTACCCATCTTCCATATCAACCTACCAATAAGACTATTCAAATCAAAAAGTATTTCCTAGGTATGACCATTGGGTGATAAGCAAATAAATAAAGAAGATGTGGCAGTACTATCACCTTCGTCACTGCAACTGTACCAGCAACTATTAGCAGAAAGATGAGCAAAATGTCACCTGTCACCGAAGACGACAATAACAGCCCCCAGGTTTCTGTCTAGGAGATCCTCATCAAATGAAAGATATTAATGCTAATATATTGGAACGTGTGCCGTTCCCATCTCAGTTCCCCATCCCTTAAATTAACACTGCTAGAAATCAGTGGGTCAAAGAGAAAGGCACAGATTTCTCCCAAGTGATGCCAATATATCCTGAAAGAACTTGAGAACCTCAGTTAGTTGGGTAAAGGTCATTCTGGATTTTTTTGCATATAACAGTGTCTCAAAGACGACTGTGCTTTAGCACACGGCGTGTTTGAGACTCTGCTTTTCTTTTCTTAATTGTGCACAGCTGCTGGGCTGATTGTGACCCTTTGAGATAGAATTCTTGTGAACTGCAGTGCACACAGGTTGCAATTAACATGAATACTAACTCAAACGCCCACAATCAGCCCTGCAGCTGTGCACTGTTGGGGCTCGCTGTTTTTTGGGAGAGGAGTTGCACTTGGGCTAATTTAGTATGTAAGTAGTTTAATTTTAGCACACTTTTCCAAAGGAAGCAGCGTGACAGGACACTCGTCCACAGAAAGCACCTAGTGCCTTCCAATGGGTTAGGAAGCACTTTATAAACGCAACTGAGTGGAAAAGTAAAAAGAACAAAGCCCATGAGAAGAGGTCAAGGTTTCCAACATTCGTCGCTTAGAACGAAGTGCAGTTACCTGTGCTGGATGGGCAAGTTTATCAGTAACTGGCCACATGTGAGGCTTCCGGCATGGCCTTATTCAGTCTGGCAGCATCTTAAGTGAAAACCTACCGCTGCTCAAGCCAGAGTTATAAAAATGAATAGGTAACCTGCCCCTGTGACATCGTTGCCCGGTGTGTGCCAGTGGATGCCTGCGCCTCCACTACAACAGGGAGTCCATATAATACTTACTATCTGGGCATGCATGTCTGGTTTGATTTTCAAACAACAGGTCATGGTTTATTTTCCTGGGAAGGAGGTATTATTTTCAAAGACAGATTGGTGTTTACAGGTCTGGGTTAGCAGCACGTGACCGTCTCTTTGCTCAGAAATCTTACGGAATGACTCGTTTGTTTGTAATACAGTGTCACAGAAAAAGATAAACTGTGCCTGGATTTGATCATGAGGAGCACCTTTTACAAAATTCTTAATCTGATAAAAGGATCCTGCTTCTTCAATTTTTATATCTTTATATCTTCCATTTTATAGCTTAGATAAATCGGTGATGAAATCTCACCCATTTTAAATCTGAAATTCAAAACCGATTATTTTGTAAAGGTTATTCCTTTTCCTTCTGTTAAAAATCAGAGCAACTACCACCCGTTCTTTTTCCGAAGTCGAAGTAAGTGTAACTCTTATGGTAATGTTTTTGCAACTCTTTATGATGTGGTTCTGCCATAGGGCAGTCGCTAAGGCAGCAGATATTGGAATGTGCCATTTTCATGTTTTTGGATATGTAGGCTTAAATTTCTTTGCTTTTCCATTATTTCTGTTTGCCCTATAATTTCTCTGTGTTCTAGATTTTTCATTATTCCAAAACTCCCTTAATCCAGTTCTCCTCCGATTCATAAATGTTCTCCACCCTACTTAATGCTCTTATTCTTCATTTTCACGTTTCCATTTTCATGTCTCAATTATCGTGTCCTCATGTATTATTTTATTATTGGTTCCATTCTATCCACATTATCCTTTATCCCTTTCTATGTTACCTCCCTCTCTCTCTTCTGTTATTCCTCTCCTTCTCCTTTTTCCCTATTCTCCTCTCTCCCTACCCTTCATGAACAGTCCCCATTGTTAGAATTATTCCTCTAGTACTCTTCCTTCTCGCAATGTATCTTCTAGCCCAACTTTCGGACTCATTTCAAACTTCTTTATGCTACTCTTTCGAATGCACTACTCTATTTCTCACCCTATACATCTATCAATATATCCTCTACATTCACTCTCTCATTTATTCCAAACCCATGCCACCACTATGATCCCCAAAATAACTGTTTCTAGACTCTCCCCTGCTCTACCCCTCCTTGCATCATCTGACACCTCTTTTACTATACTGATCCCCCAAAACAAACCTTTCCAATCTCTTCCCTCTGACTCTACCCCTCCAGAACCCCTTTTTACTCATCCAAAGGCCTCGTCCTACTGCTATAACCTCCCCTCCCCAAAAAATATCTAAATCCTTCACTCTTCTATCCCTCCAATATCCCTTTCAATCAAAATAACAGACTAACATGTTCACTTCTCAAATTTCATATTCCACAATACTAATTCATCACTAATCCTTTATGGGTTCCAGAGTAGCATGCTACTCGCCAATGAAGCGCTTCAACACCCCCTCAGGGTTGCAAGAGCTATATATATGCAAACCTTTTTCCCTTTTCAACCCCTCCCCAACCCTTCTCAATCCAAATAACTGACTAACATAGCCACCACTCAAAACTTTCATATTTCACTTTACTGATTCAACACTGATCCTTATCGGTTCCAGAGTAGCGTGCTACTCGCCAAAAAAAGCGTTCAAAACCCCATCGGGGTAGCAAGCGCTATATAAATACAAATCTCTTTCTCTCTTCTATCCCACCACCTGCCCTTCTCTATCCAAATAACTGAATAACATATCCACCACTCAAATTACTTCATATTTCACTATACTAATTTTCAACACTAATACTATATGGGTTTCGGAGTAGCGTGCTACTCATCAGAAAAGCGCTTCAACACCCATCAGGGGTAACAGGTGCTATATGAATGCAAACTTTTCTTCCCCTTCTATCCCTTCGATATCCTTCTCACTCCAAATAACTAACTAATATGTGTGGAAACCTTATTTTCAGATTTAAGCAAACGTTTGGAGGGATATTTGGCACTGCACATATGTGCGGTCTGGTTCCCGGCGCACATAGCCTGTGCAATCAATCAAAGCATTTATATAGCGCACTACTCACCCGGAGGGTCTCAAGGCACTTGGGGCGGGGGGGGGGGTCCGCTACTGCTCAAACAGCCAGGTCTTGAGCTGCTTCCTGAAGGCAAGGTGGTCTTGGGTTAGGCGGAGGTGGGTCGGGAGGGAGTTCCAGGTCTTGGCGGCCAGGTAGGAGAAGGACCTTCCTCCAGTGGTGGCTCTTTGGATGCGGGGGACGGCGGCGAGGGCGTGGTTGGTCGATCGAAGCTGGCGTGTGGGGTTGTAGAAGTTGAGGCGGCTGTTGAGGTATCTTGGGCCTTGGTTATGTAGGGCTATGTGTGCGTGGGTGAGGAGACGGAAGGTGATTCTCTTGTTGACCGGGAGCCAGTCCAGGTCTCTCAGGTGTCCGGAAATGTGGCTGTGTCGGGGGATGTCGAGGATGAGTCTTGCTGAGGCGTTCTGGATCCGCTGGAGCCTCCTCTGGAGTTTGGCGGTGCTTCCGGCGTAGAGGGAGTTGCCGTAGTCCAGGCGGCTGGTGACGAGGGCCTGGGTGACCGTCTTCCTGGTCTCGGTGGGGATCCACCGGAAGATCTTACGTAGCATGCGCAGGATGTTGAAGCAGGACGAGGAGACGGCGTTGACTTGTCTGGTCATGGAGAGGGAGGAGTCCAGGATGAAGCCCAGGTTGCGTGCGTGGTCTGCGGGTTTGGGTGCGCGGCCCAGGGCGGTGGGCCACCAGGAGTCGTCCCATGCGGAGGGTGAGGAGCAGTGCAGTGAAGTGCACAGAGACCCTACACTGCCGCACACAGAAGAAACAAATTAGAGGGAACATTGATTTGAAGAGAGTAAAATTGCATGAACCAACCTCCTTAGAGCAATAGCCCAAATCTTACCCGAATTGAGATTGCCAAAGGCTCAATAATTCCTGCAAATAAGAGGAGAAAGCAGGCGGACCTAAGTTGTGCCCCTTGTAATGTCAAAGGAGTCAAGAGTTCAGAATAAAGAAAATTAACCCATCAGGTCATCTATTTACCAAATCCAAAGTAATCTAGGACTCTAAACATATGCTTCCAGCTAACCATACCAAAGGTTCTATCAAGGTCTAGAACAAGTCACACACCAATTCAGGCCAACTTTTTAGGGCTTCTTTTAGAATACCAAATAATCTACTGATATTCGACGAAGTATTATGCCAAGGAATGAAACCAGACTGATCCAGGTTTAATAATCCTAGGTGATTAGGTAGAATTTGCTTCACTAGAATTGAAGTGATTAATTTCAATCTGTAATTAAGACTGAGATAGGTCGATTTGATGTGAGCTTAGTAAATGAGAATATCAGGTTGTATGCCAGAAGCGTGCATGGATAAATCGCAGATACCTCAGCAACGCAGTCCCAACATCGAATGCGTCTTAATCACGCATTCCTTTACCACTCATCCACACAATTTCGTTGTAAAGGCATGATTGGTAAAGGAATGCATGGTTAAGACGCATTCATCCTAAAACTGCGGCTTGGGGCACTTGTAAATGAGTGCCTATGTTCAGCTCCGGTTAAGAATATTCTCAAGCCTGCGAAGTGTGGGCACTGAGCACAACGAGATGTGTGTTCAGGATCATTCAGTTTTGCTGAAGTGGAAAAGCCGAGATTCGTCTTCTGATTCCTCAGGCCACAAATAAGCTAGCAGCCTAAACCCCTCCCATTTGGAACAGATCATCCGAATCACAGAACAAGCGTGAGCACCATTCCACTTGTTCGCTTGAAATGCAATAATGTGTGTTTTCATATTGCGTTTGCCTCCGCTGTTTGATGAATAGTACAAATGTAAACATCAGGGGGCTAACAACAGGGTGCAAAAGCAGTGCAACTTACCAAAATAATGGCCACCAGTGCAAAAACTGCACTTCACTGACTTAAATCAGTAACTGAAGATGTGACCATTGCACCACCCAGCCGGTGGAAATGTTTGTACCATTTGGGTAGTTGCATGCCACTTATTCAGTCCAGGAAGATTGAAAGTTACAGTAACTGTGGCCGCCTCAAGTACATTGAGGGTAGCTTACAGCTGGACTGGCCTGGCATCAAGTTTAAAGTTCATATTTCCGCTTGTATGAATGACTCCAAAAGCCGCAACTGCCAACTTCGTCCTCCTCTCTCTTTACCAGCCATGAGCTACAATTATCCAATGGGAGGCTCCAACAAAGGAAAAGATAGGGTGCACCAGGCACTGTGACGAATGCATGCGACTAGAGCTAGATGAGGACAGGACATCTTCGGGGTTCACAATGGCCTTGCCTAGTTCCTGAATCAACGTGAGCCAGCCTGAAGATATGCCAAGCAGTTCAATCATGCAAGGTACATTTTTCTTTTAGTTTTTGATTCGGGACCACCACTAACTGAAGAAAAAAACATCAGTAGACCCGGCCCTGCAATATAAGTGCCAGTGTCTAAAGAAATTTGGACAGGCATGAGCAGCCAGGTGTGGTCCTCGCCTCCCTTTCACCAGGAGGTGACTTCTGGGGCATAACAGCTTTTAGCTAATCCACAGGTTTATATTCACCCCAAGCCATCTTAGATGCCTCAGCGGTACAAAAACGGATAAGGAGGAAATCTCCATTCCATCACAGGAGTGGGTGCATTGTTTAAGGGCATTGTTCGTAGGACCCTATGTCACCTTAATTGTCTTTACAGCCAACCCTTAAATCTGATTTGACGTGTCATCTCATAACCCTCACAGCGGCTCAGCCTCCACTCCTGTGGTAGCTTGCAGTCTTACAGTAAGAACAAAGGTAGAAAAATAGTGACAAAGGGCGAAAGCAGGGATGAGAAAGAACCTGTAAGATTGAGATAAGGAGGCAGAGAGTGTCAGATGGTGGATGAAAGCGGCACAAGGTTTAATCAAGACTACACAGCCTTCGGTTTCAGCACCTCTGCAATTTGAAATTACCAGCAGCGGACCTCGGAGCAAAACTTTGGGCCCCGGCAAATTAAGCACAGGCATATCATCAGCGGAAGACTCTCATATAACATAAACAGATCTGTGATGGTACCATTGAAGGTTTTGGTGACAAAAACTGTAAAGCAGTATTTTAATTTGCTGTGCAAATTGTTAATGGCTGAAATACCACTAGCAACGATACAAATGTAATTCTGGTACTAACATCAAGTCGTGCCTATTTTACTACTTGCAATTTAAAACACCAGCGGCATATATACCTGTGAATGGTAGGGTCAGTCCCAGAGACACATTCAAATCCTGCCATCGCAAAATACTTTCTCATAGTATCTAAAATGACAAATTAAGAGGTCATGTTGGTGCAGTGTAGTGGAATCATTACAGTCGCCCCACAGTAATGCACATCGATTTTTAGTCCAGAGTGGAGTTACAAATCAGCTATTTTTTTACCGACAGTAAATGTCTAGAGCGAAACATTGCAAACTGCACAGAGATTGACTACAGCACTAACAGAATGGAAATTATGTTAATCCTGTTTTCGCGGGAAGAGACACACGGCATTGAATATTGAAGGGTCTGTACTGTGCTGACACCGGGATCCGGGATGTGTTCCAAGGGACGGTGGCACTGCGTGCGATGGTGTGTGCCTCCCCACCTATGGAATTCACAGCCAGACCCTTCAGGATGAACCATCTGTCAAAATGTGACAGGGATCAGCTGGAGGCCTTTCACTTGTCAGTGTTTTTGGCCTCTCACCTCTCTCTTCCAGGTGAGAATTGGATGCATCCGTTATACTCTTGTCACTAATCCAGTTCCAGAAGCGATGGGCCTGCTACGCTTTAACTGTTGATAGTGAGGGAGGGAAACTGGCTCCAGGCAAATGCCGCGTGCCAATTTCAGCATCACAGCCCTCACTAGAGATGAAACTGACTGCAACTGAACTGAGCAGCTACCACTGAGCCCGCTGCACCTTCCGGGTAAGGGGCAGGCAGTTCTGCTCTATGGCCCAAAACACTGCGCGCATCTGAGTGAATGCATCCAAGAGGTAAAATAGGGCAATCCCGTGCCAGCGGCAAAGAGTTGCAATGAAGCTGTAAACTATTGAATAATCCCATTCATCTGCTTTTTGGGGATTAAGGATCTTAAAACTGCAGTGTGTGTGAAGCATTTACAGGATTAGCAATTTCATCATCCTTCACGAACGGAAGTTAGGGTTTTCGTGAATAGAGTTAATACGGTGTTTATTTGAATCCGTACCAAGATAGTCTCAAACAATGCTGCACCATCGGGTGGCGTATGTTGTTTCATATCTTCCTATAACAGAATTTCAATTTTATTGTATTTTAGGTGATTTTGATTCTAATTCACAAATGTATTCTACCTCTGCCTCGATCTTAGGTGCGCAGTTCCAACAGCAAATTCATATATAGCATTCACAAAACGTGAATTTGCACTCGTTAAGGCGTTTGACTCACATCAATTTTTACATAGGTACGATGCATTGTTATGTGTGAGATAACCTGTCCACTGGGGGCCAGGCTCTGGGACTTCCACGAAAAAGTCTGCCTGTACTCTGTTCTCCGCAGAGCCGCAACTAGAGCCACATTTCGGAGGGGGTGGGGGCTGGGGGATGGGCTACAAACAATTTTTGGGGGGCTAATTCTTTCTGCGAAAGTCAGAGTGGAGATGCAGGGGCTCTAAGAAGGGGTGACAAAACAACAAAGCCATATTAGCAAGTAAACGGTCTTTTAAAGTCCTGTGAAGTACTCGGGTGTGGCTGTGTGTGTACCCGGGAAGCTTTCTCAGCTCGGGCTGGCCCACACAACGGTGGGGGGGGGGGTGGGGGGGGGGCTGTAGCCCTGTCAGCCCAGTGGGCGTAGGGCGCCTGGCTCTCGTGTGCATTGCCTACCTCCTACCTCCTGCCTTTCATGGTCCGTTTGCTGCCACTTCCCCTATCATCTCCCCTCCATGTTCAGATTGCCGACTCTACCTTCAACTTTCCCCTATGTTCTCCATGTGCATGCGCCAGCCTCCTCCCTCCTGCCCTCTGTGGTAATTGTGCTGTCACTTCGCCTCATGTCTACCCTTGCTTGGGTGCCAAGGGCCGGTATACCAAATGCTTCTAGTGGGCCTGCAGTACTGATTGTGCCACCCACACAAGCAGCCTTTGAAATGGTTCTCAGACCTGCCACTGCAGTGTCTGCACACAGTTTCTACTGCCATGTCGACCTGGCAAGTGCCCTAACCTTCCCTGTTCTCACACATAAGTCACCCATAAGGTAGTCAGGGTACCTGTAGGCAGGGTGTAGTGTAAGGGAAAGGTAGGACATGTACTGGTGTTTGTTACATGTCCTCCTAATGGTGAAATACTGTGCCTTTAGTTTTCACTGTTGAAAGGCTATCTCGCACATTGCTTAGCATGGGAGTTGCTTTGTAACTCCTTTACAAATTTATCTTGCCAGGGGGAGCTGATAGAGAAGTGGGGTTTGGCATGCCTGAACTCAGGATTTAAAAATACATCTTTTAGTAAAGAGATTTTTATACATTGTGTGTTTGGAAATACCTCTTTTAGAAAGTGTATATAAAGTGAATATTTCTTTGTCTAACCATCCATGTGCCTCTGCCTGTTTGTGTATCAGCTGTCTTGGTTTAAGACTGATAGGGACTGGTTTGTGCATTCACACTAGACAGGGACACATAGGGGGCAGAGATGTGTCTACCCTTTCCCGGGTGACTCATCGCCTGGCTGGTGGGTCTGTCCTGCGTCTAGAGTAGAGGGAGAAGTTGCCTCATGCACCTGAATGGACTGTGTCTGCGTTCCACAATGCTGTCTCCACCTCCTGTAGTGTGCCTGGCCTTAGCAGGACAGAACTGGATTATGAGTGCCATGAGAACTTTGTACCAACACCTCAGAACTTCAAGGAGAAATGTGGTAGAAATATTGGCGCCCAGACCCCAGGATTTTTTAAATCTTTTGGATTAAGGAACTTACCAAGAAGAAGAGCTGGAGAAACTGTGAAGAGAGACTACGACTTTGCTGTATGCTTTTCTGTGTTGGCCTGCAGTAGCTGCCTCTGTTTTGGGCAGAGAAAGGACTGGACTGAACTGTCTGCAACTTCTCACTGAGTGTCTCCAAGGGCTTGAGGTAGAGCTCGCCCCCTGTTGAAGAAGTTTCAGGAACACCAAAGACTTCAAGATCCTTTGAGTACCAGCTTCTGGAACTGGGTGTTTCAGTTGCCACAGAGGAAACAGCAACACAACGCCGTCCCCAGCTCCATGACCTGAAAGTACAGCAGAGGGCACTGCCACACTGCAAACCTGGTCCCACCAATAACACAGTTTGATGCTGCCACCGAGCACTGCACCACACTCCGCACTGCCTCGCTTCACACTGCCACCCTGGTTTCCCTGACGATGAAGCAATGCCGTCACTGACGCCGCTGCCTGCACCGTGACCTGTTGACACCGCTCATGGAAAACACGGAGCCCCGTCTTGCTTCACACGGCAGCCCTGGTCTCACTGACGATGACGCTCCAAGCTGACATTAATACAGCTGTCTCCATCGTGGTTTTTTGGGACCCGCTCGTAAGTTGCACGATGCACCTCCCCATCCCACCCCTCAGTCTGGGCCCACCAGCACCAGACCCATTGACTCCAGTTCATCAGCCGAAGACAGCACTTCAACGACACTGCTATACAAGCATCTAATTTATATGCATTTACTCTAGGTGATAGATTACTTTATAGAACTTATGAAGAAGCAAGTCTGAGGGGCAACCATTAAAACTCGTAGGTATAGCACAGTTCTCTTGCGTCATTTCTTTAACCTGGAGAACGTTACACCCAGTGCTATCCATTAAGTCTGCATCAGGAATACAAGGGCGAGCATAGTTATACTATTTAACGAAATGTATAAAACCCAAAGGGTGAACAGACAAAATATCGACTCCAAAATATCGACTGGACATAATATCGAGTTTTAAATATAGACTGGACAAAATATCGACTGGACATAATATCGACTACAAAAATATCGTTTTTCAGGTAAGTGAAGTAATATCGACTGTTTAAAATATAGATAGCAAAAATATCGAATTTTTAATAATATATAATATTTTATAGTGTATTTTTATGTAATAATATGTGTGAAAAGTGTGTATTAATGTTATAAAATATTTTATTAAATGGAATTTGTTTTTTTAATAATTGCGTTATGTAATTCTGTAGCGGGTTGTGGGTTTATAGGGGAATAGGGTGGGAAGTAATTTAATAATAATTAATTAATTAATTAATATATGTTTGTAAATATTTATAATTAATAATTAATTGTTAATTAATAATAATTAGTTAATTAATTAATATAATTTTGTACATATTTTGAATTAGTAATTAATTGGTAATTGATTAATTGTAATTAGTTAATTACATTAATTAGAGTACATTTTAATATATATAATTTTGTGTTATTGTTAAGTAATTAATTGGGAAAAAATAATATTAATTATTAAAATAATTACAGCTAATGTGCTAATATATTTACTTTATTGTTATTGTTAATTAATAATTAATTGGTAATTAAATAATATTGATACATTTTGGGAAAAGGAGTATTTTTAGGGTTCAGGGTCAGTTTTTAGTTTTTGGGTAAAGGGGCATTTTTAGGGTTCAGGGTCAGTTTTCAGTTTTTGGGTAACGGGGCATTTTTAGGGTTCAGGGTCAGTTTTCAGTTTTTGGGTAAAGGGGCATTTTTAGGGTTCAGGGTCAGTTTTCAGTTTTTGGGTAAAGGGGCATTTTTAGGGTTCAGGGTCAGTTTTCAGTTTTTTGGGTAAAGGGGCATTTTTAGGGTTCAAGGTCAGTTTTCAGTTTTTGGGTAAAGGGGCATTTTTAGGGTTCAGGGTCAGTTTTCAGTTTTTGGGTAAAGGGGCATTTTTAGGGTTAAGGGTCAGTTTTCAGTTTTTGGGTAAAGGGGCATTTTTAGGGTTCAGGGTCAGTTTTTAGTTTTTGGGTAAAGGGGTATTTTTAGGGTTCAGGGTCAGTTTTGGGTTTTTGGGTAAAGGGGTATATTTTAGGGTTCAGGGTCAACAAATAAGATTGTAAATTTTTTTTTATTATTTTCATTTATTATTTAATTATTATAATTTAATTTAAGTATTTTTAAGTATATTTTAGTCAATAAAATTTAATATTAATTTAATTTAACACTGTTTTTAATAAAGTCGATATTTTTTACATCTATATTATTGTTAACGATATTTTGTACTCGATATTTTTGTACTTACCTGTTTGTAGATAGAAAGTCGATATTTTGTCTGTCGATATTTTGGCAACGATATTTTTGCAGGTCGATATTTTGGCAGTCTATATTATTTCAGTGATCCAACCCAAAGGTAGGCTTGGCAGAGAGATAGGGGTATCTGCTTTTACTCTCTCCCATTTTAGGAACCTACCCAATATTCAGGTAGTTCCTTGATTGATTGGAATTTTAAGAAGAAGGAATCCTGTGAGGACACTAGTAATAAAGCACAAGTACCAAATAGGAAACTTGAATCCTTCATCGATTGGTGAGTGTGGAATTGTGGAATTATGAATGAGATGATTGAAGTATGCCGAGTGTATTTCGGTGACAGTGGCCTTTGTAAATAACAGGTGATACTAATTTCTACATGTCCCAAAATACATTATAGAGATGCAGAGTATATAATAAAGGGTACATATAAGGATTCAAGGATTAAGTTTGTTATGCCGAGTGATAGTACCATTCCAGTATGCAAAACACTAGTGGGAGGGGACAGTTTGGCACATTGAACATTTGTCAAAACATATGTATTTGATGCACTCCAGTGGAAAAAATTGTAATACTTCTTTAAAAATGAGCAGGTTCACCGAAATGCGTCTGAATCTGTGTACATTTCTGAAATGATATATGGGTGATACCTCAATGAAATCAAGCATCGTATAATGTTTGAACAGATCAGTAAGACTGTTTTTTTGTTTTTTTTTCCTTCTCCCTGTGTTTGTTTACAACTTTGCTTGAATTTTATTGTATGGATTCGTTTTGCGTATGCATTTGTTTTGCGCCGCACTGTGAGAAAAAATCTGCTTTGTGTATGAAGTTTTTAAATAGTAACTAATTTTATCTGGTTTTAATTCTGGAAAATAGTATAATCATTGTCTAATGTGACATATTGCATGAACCTCAAATTCGCATTTAAAAAAGGTATTTGAGAATACAACATTTTAGCCTAGTGTCTCTTTATACTGAAATGGTACTTAAGTTGAAGTCATTAGACCATATTTCCTACAAGCTTCTGTGTGCTGGTTTGAGAGTGAAAGTAGTAAATACATATGGTTTGGTATCTCCCAAGGGGAGATTTGACTTTCACTGCTTAATACGGAGCTCCTGCCCCTTGTTGTGTGGGGCCCTCTCTCTTATTCCTAAGTAGTGTTAATATTGGAAAAATTGATGTACACAATGATACATGTGTATATAAAAACAATATCACATTCCTGTTGTGGAAATCACCCGATATGACCTCACCATCAACCCCGAGTAAGAAATACGTGGTCTGTCAGGTTTTGCGACCTAGGCCAGAAGCACCTAATTGACAGATCACAGGTGAAGTGGCACATAGCCAGCAGGACAAATGCACAAACATGAAAAACCTAGATCAGTCCCACATATAAGCAGAAACACCATAACTGTCTGGGGAGATTGTGCCCCCCTATAAAGCACCCCTGAGTTGAGGGGTGCGTGTTCCCAAAACACCATAAAGTTAGATGCCACAGGAGGTTAGGAACACTGAGCCAATTAGGGCAGAGCACACGTAGTGATCACGCGCTCCTCATGCTGGACACCTGGACATGTTACCCACTGGCCCTCATTGTGTCCATGCAAGGTCGAGACTTACCTGCATTTGTTATCAGGTGGAAGTAATTTATGACTAGGCCAGCATTCTTCTTCCTAAAAAGGATCTCTGAATTGTTTTATGATTGTTAGACCTGGCATCTTTGGCGTGATTACCCCCATCTTTTTGCCTCTGCCTCCTGTATTTTTTGATGCTGTGCTGGATTCGTTTTTGCTGGTTTAGATGCTTGGGACACTCTGCCACTGCTGATCAGTGCCAGAGTGTAAGTGCTCCCTATGTAAATTGTTATTCTGATTGGATATACATGTTTGGCATATTTGTATCACCATGAAGTCCCTAGTAAAGTGCACTGGGTGTGCCAGGGCTGGTGATGACAAATGCTACTAGTGGGCCTGCAGCACTGATTGTGCCACCCACAGGAGTAGCTCTAAAAATGGTGTCTCAGGCCTGCCACTGCAGCGCCTATGGGCAGTTTAGAACTGCCATGTCCTCCTGGTCAGTGTCCCCACTGGCCAGGCCTAATCCTTCCCTTTTCGTGCACATCAGTCACCCCTATGGAAGGCCCAAGGTACCCCCCTGGGCAGGGTGCAGTGTATGTGAAAGGTAGAGCATGTACTAGTGCAGGTGACATGCTCTGGTAGTGAATTACAGCCATTTTCGTTTTTCACTATTGTAAGGCTATCTTGCTCCATAGGTTAACATGGGGGATGCTGGCTACAGTGGTTAACAGCATTTCTTCCCATAGGAACAAGATAGGACATAAGTATCTAGTATCCCTGAACTCCGAATTTAATAATACATCTTTTAGGAAAGGTGGTTTTTAAATCCTGTGTTTGAGAACAGCACTTTTAGAAAGTTGCTGTTCTCTTGTCTGACCCTTCTGTGTGCCTGGGCCTGTTTGTGTATTGACTGTCTGGTTTGTGAGTGACAGGGGCTGGGGAATTCCCCAGAGGCTGGATGAGTCAGCACTAGGCTGAATGAATGCAATTGCAACCTGAGTGGTGGGAGGAGTTAGCACCCGGGCTGAATAGGGCTGTGCCTGCCTGCCACAATGCTGGCTCCACCTCCTGCTGGGCGGCCGAGGACCCTGCCCCTCACTCTGAAAGGAAAGATGCAGCCAGCAAAACAAAGTGCTCAGGATCCACCCAGAACTGGTTCAGACCGGGCTCAGGGCCCACATGCACAGAGAGAACAAAGACTTTAGGGGTATAAGTACAGGACCCCTGACAACAGAAAATTAGATCATCCTGGAATCAAGAAAGAACCTCTGCCAAGGAGAAAGCTGACTCTGAAGAAGGAAGACTGTCCTGCTGTTGCTCTGCTGGACTGACCTGCTGTTGCTTTGCTGCCAAGGAGAGGGGAAGGACTTTGCTGTGAGCTGTGTCCCCTGTCTTGAAGGAATCTCCAAGGGCCTGAGAAGAGCTGGCTCCCTGTTTTTGAAGTCCCAGGAACAAAAGGACTTCACCCCCAGTTTCCCTGAACTCTGCTGAGAGAGTTCTGTCCTTCCTAGAGTGCTTGATCCAGTTGTGGGGCCTCTGGAAGTTGAACCTGAGCTGGGAAGCTTGAAACTAAGCTGAGAGACTTTTGAAACTGAAAAGTGTCGCATCGCTCGCTTGCGGAGCGCATCCCCGACAGTGCGAGAAGTTTCCCGCCGCTACGAAGGTCGAGATCGGCGCAGCGCCTGACGCCGCTGCCGGAGCCGTCGCATCCTTCGTTTGCGGGACGCACCAGACCGGTGCGGGAGAATCGAACATCGCTGCGAGTGCCGTCGCAGAGCCTGTCGTCGCTGGGTGAGATCGCCGCACCGCTTGCTTGCGGATCGCATCACGTCGCTGCGAACATCGTCGCAGAACCATCGCATCGAGGAGCTGCGAGAGAGAGGATCACCGCTGGACCACGCATCGTTGCCCCGGAGATCGTCGCAGCCCCTACGAGATCATCGCATCGTACCTTTGCGAGAACAGACTTCCTACGGTACCTACGCACCGGAATCCACGCAAGCGGCCTTCCTCCCCATACAGACCGGATTCGTCGCAACACGCCTGCTGCTGCAGCGGGGCTGTCGCATCGCCTCCCCAGGGTCTCAGGAGCAACGCATCGCTTGTTTTCCACCGCACCAGCTTCCTGCTTGTGGAACTTTGTTGCATCTAAAAGGTACTGTGAGTAAACATGACGCAACTGTGAACTTTTCACACATCTGTGGATTATTTTAACGCAACTTAAAGAACTTTGATTACAACCTGAAGAACTCTTTTGAAACCATATCCTTGAACTGTGTATGTTGGATTTTTGTCGTTTTGGTCTTGTGTAGTTTAGAATAAATATCTTTATTTTCCTAAACTGTTGTGGAATCAGTTTGTGGTGTTTTCACTGTGTTACTGTGAGTGTTGGTACAAATACTTTACGCATTGCCTCTGGTTAGCCTAGACTGCTCAGGCCAAGCTACCTAGAGGGCGAGCAGGGGTTATCTAAGAGGGTTATCTCCTTGCCCTGACTAGAAGCAAGGGTCCCTATTTGGACAGTGGTACCTACCTCTGCCAACTAGAGACCCCCAGTTCTAACATTGGTGGCAGCGGTGGGATTTGAACTTGTATTTGTACTTGACCCACAGTAATTGGTGTACATCACTAGTGAGTGCAGACCACTACGCCACCGCATACTATTGGTTTTTGAGTTTTTGAATTCTATTTTTGAGTAACTCTTCTAAAGCATCATGTCTCTGAATGGGAAGGCACCCAGTGAGGAGGCAGATATAGATTTGGAATTCTCGATTGGAGATCTGTACTCCTACCCGGTAAAGCATCTTAGGTACTTCTGCCAGAAGTTTGAGTGCCCCATAAAGAGCGCCTACAGGAAGGAGGAGCTGCAGAGAATCTTGAAGGTCCATTGGGAGGCACAAGAGGGAAATAATGTTGTGGATGTAGAAAGTGCTTTTCAAGGCAAGGATCTGCCAGTGGGCAGAGTAGGCTCAGGAGCTGGCAGCAACCACTCCAGTAGGGGCCTCACCCCAGAAGAGTTACAAGAAAATCAGAGAATGAGAGAATATGACTTGGAAGTCATGAAAATGAAACTGAGGCAATTGGAATTGGAGAAAGAAAGGGCAGCGGAAGACAAGAGAGAGGCCCGTGCCCTAGAGGAAAAGAAATTGCTTTTCGCTCATGAGTTGAGCATGAAAGAACTGGATCTTAAAGCCAAGGAGGAGGATGCCAGTTCAAATGGTGGCAGCGCGCAGCCAGTGCATGGGGGTAAAGTATACATTCCCAAAGACCTGGTACAGAATTACCATAGGAGTGAGGATATTTATGCCTGGTTCACTTCGTATGAGATTGCATTGAAGATGAATGGTGTGCCTGATAAGCATTGGGGGGCGGGTCTGTGGAAACATTTTGAGGCTTCTGGGAGGAGTGCTCTAGAGCCCTTAGAGATGGCAGGTGCCATGACCTACCCCAACATGAAGGAGGCCTTATGTCTCAGGTATGGCCTTACTCCTGAGCAGTACAGACTGCAGTTTAGAAACTCCAAGAAGAAAGAGTCTGAGACTTGGATGGAGTGTGTGAATGGGTACTCGCGTGCACTGGAAGGTTGGATGAAGGGCAGTAAAGTAACTGATTTAAAGGGGTTGTTGCATTTAATCAGTTGGGAGCACTTGAGTAGTCTTTGTGTTCCAGAGCTGCGCCAGCATCTTTTAGACAGCAAGCTGACAGACCCCATTGAGCTTGCTAAGGAGGCGGACCGCTGGACCAGTACCAGGGTCCACAGAGGAAGTGTGGGTACCACAGCCAAAGGTGGGCAGGGTCCCCAGCAGAAGAGTGGGGGGGACAGGGTAACCAAAAGGAGTTCTCACAAGGGCCCCAAAATAGTTCCCAGGAAAAGGATTCCCAACCCCCCAAATCTAAACAGCCATGGCCCTCTAAGGGCAGGCGGGACAATAGAGACAGGAGAAATAACCAGGGTCCTCCTACCTGCTATCACTGCAAGGAGGTGGGCCATATTGCTCCAAAATGTCCCAAGAAGAAGCCCACACCCACTGGTGCTCCCGCCCCAGCGTTAGCTAGTGTAGCTTTGGGTGGGGATTTGGTTTCTAGTGGCTGGGGGGAGCTAGCAGTCATGACCCTTGTCTCTCTAGGAGACCGAGAGATGGTCCAGGAAACCTTACTGCCCTCTAACACTAAGAAATATGGGCAGAAGGTGACCATCAATGGGAGGGAGGTTGAGGCTCTGAGAGACACCGGAGCCAGTGTGACATCGGTGAGGTGTCAGTGGGTGTCTGAAGAGCAAATCATCCCTGGTGTACTCCGCCCTGTAGTGGCAGCTGACAGCTCAGTGTGCCTCTGCAAACTGGCGAAGGTTTCCTTTGAATGGGGAGGAGTCTCTGGTCTTTTGGAAGTAGTTGTCAGTGATGCCTTGCCTGTGGACTGTCTGTTAGGCAACGACCTGGAGAGTTCTCCATGGAAAGACATAGAACACAGAACTCACTTGGAGATGTTGGGTCTGCCTGCGTGGATCTGCGTGACCACGCGTGCTATGGCAGCCAGTAAGGGTGAATCAGCAGAACTGGAGCCTGAAACAGTGGCCCAGAGACCTGTCAGGAGAGGAAGAGGCAGAGGGCCCGGGAAACCAGCCCCAGCCGTTCCCACGGTCCAGGAGGAAGCAGAACCTGAGGGGGATGCCCTGGAACCTACAGGGGAACAGGTGGCCGAACTGGGAGACCTTCCTGAGCTGACCCATTGGCAGCAAGAAGGTGGTCCCTCCAGGGAGGAGTTCTGCCAGGCGCAGAAGGAATGCCCTTCCCTCATTGGTCTGTGGCAACAGGCTGTAGATCAGGCGGCAGGTGGAGCAGTCAGAGATCACTATGTTTACTGGGAAGGTGACCTACTTTATAGCGAGCCTAAGTTTGCTGAGCCCGGTACAGCCCGTGTGCTGGTGGTACCCGAGCGCTTCAGAAACTTCCTAATGGGTCTGGCTCATGACGTGCCTCTTGCAGGACATCTGGGGCAAGACAAGACCCTGAACCGGCTTGTCACCCACTTCCACTGGCCCCAGATGAGAAAGCACGTTGGTTCCTTTTGCAGATCTTGCCAAACCTGTCAAGCTAGTGGCAAGGCTGGAATGAAATTGAAGGCCCCCCTTCAACCCTTCCCAGTAGTGAGCACCCCTTTCGAGCGGGTGGGCATAGATATCGTAGGGCCCCTGGACCCCAAGACAGCCTTAGGCAACAGGTTCATCCTGGTCTTGGTGGACCATGCCACCCGGTACCCGGAAGCAGTCCCTCTCAGGACAATCACAGCACCCGTGGTGGGCCGTGCATTGATGGGGATCTTTTCCCGTGTGGGGTTCCCCAGAGAGGTGGTCTCCGACCGGGGTACCAACTTCATCTCTAAGTACATGAAGTCTCTGTGGGAGGAGTGTGGGGTAACTTATAAGTTCACCACTCCTTACCACCCTCAAGGAAATGGGCTGGTTGAAAGGTTCAACCGGACCCTGAAAGGTATGATTATGGGCCTAGCGGAGCCCATGAGACGGAAGTGGGAGGTCTTGCTACCATGCCTGTTGTTTGCCTACAGGGAGGTGCCTCAGAAGTCCTTAGGGTTCAGTCCCTTTGAACTCCTGTATGGCCACCCTGTTAGAGGACCTCTCTCACTGGGGAAGGAGGGTTGGGAAAAGTCCCGTGGGAAAACCCCCCAGGATGTCTTCAGCTATGTGCAGGCCATCCGCAACCAGACACAACGCTTCAGGAAACTCGCTCAGGCGAACCTGGAAGCAAGC
Organism: Lissotriton vulgaris; assembly: GCF_964263255.1. Classification (NCBI taxonomy): domain Eukaryota; kingdom Metazoa; phylum Chordata; class Amphibia; order Caudata; family Salamandridae; genus Lissotriton; species Lissotriton vulgaris. Next base: position 160,131,338 of record NC_141697.1, on the reverse strand, counting down.
CAGGAAGAAATGAAAAGATGGTACGACCAGAATACCACTCTGGTCGAATTTCAACCTGGGCAGAAAGTGTGGGGGATGGCGCCAGTGGAGCCTTGTGCGCTCCAAGACAAGTGGTCTGGGCCATATGAGGTGGTGGAAAGGAAGAGCGAGGTAAACTACCAGGTTAACCTGAAGACTCCCAGGCAGCCCCTGAGAGTCTTGCATGTGAACCGCCTCAAACCACACTTTGAGAGGTCTGAAGTAACCATGCTCATGGCTACAGATGCAGGAATGGAAGAGGATAGTGACCATCTCCCTGACCTCCTGGCAGTCAAAGAGCAAGATGGGTCAGTGGATGGTGTGGTCCTCTCGCCCACCCTGACCCCAGAACAGCAGAATGACTGTCGCCAAGTGTTGGGTCAGTTCTCCTCTCTGTTCTCCCTGACCCCAGGAGTCACCAACTGGTGCGTCCATGATGTGGACACTGGGGACAGTCTGCCTGTGAAGCAAAAATTTTACAGGGTTGCTGACAAGGTCAGGGCCAGCATCAAGGAAGAGGTTTCCAAGATGTTGGCGCTAGGGGTGATTGAGCCCTCCAGCAGCCCCTGGGCTAGCCCAGTGGTCTTGGTTCCCAAGAAAGCTGCTACCCCCGGTGGCCCTCCAGAACTCCGGTTTTGTGTGGACTACCGTGGGCTCAATGCGGTCACGAAGACTGACGCACACCCTATCCCCAGAGCTGATGAGATCGTGGATCGGTTGGGAGCTGCCCAGTACCTCAGTACGTTTGATTTGACTTCGGGGTACTGGCAGATTGCCTTAACTGATGGGGCCAAAGAGAGGTCAGCATTTTCAACGCCAGAGGGGCACTTTCAGTTCCGTGCCATGCCCTTTGGGTTGAAGAATGCCCCTGCCACATTCCAGAGACTGGTTAACCAGGTACTGTCCGGGCTGGAGGAATTCAGCGCCGCATACCTGGATGACATTGCTGTGTTCAGCTCCACGTGGGAGGAACACTTGCAACACCTCTGCGAAGTGTTGAAGGCTCTGCAAAAGGCAGGCCTCACTATCAAGGCCAGCAAGTGCCAGATAGGGCAGGGATCTGTGGTGTATTTGGGACACCAGGTGGGGAGCGGCCAGGTGGCGCCCCTACAGGCAAAGATTGATACCATTCTGGCTTGGGAGCCCCCCAAGACCCAGACAGAGGTGAGAGCCTTTTTAGGACTCACAGGGTATTACAGACGGTTTGTCAAGGGATATGGCACCATTGTTGCCCCCTTGACAGAACTCACTTCCAAGAAGTTGCCCAAAAGAGTTGACTGGACTGACGCCTGCCAAACTGCTTTTGATGCCCTGAAAACTGCGATGTGCACAGCACCGGTGCTCAAGGCACCTGACTTTTCCAGTGAGCTCATAGTTCAGACGGACGCTTCAGAGCATGGTGTGGGAGCAGTACTCTCACAAGCCACTGAGGAGAATGGAGACCAGCCAGTAGCTTTCATTAGTAGGAGGCTACTCCCCAGGGAACAGAAGTGGAGTGTGATTGAAAGGGAGGCTTTTGCTGTGGTCTGGGCTCTGAAAAAGTTGAGGCCCTACCTGTTTGAGACTCACTTCCGTGTTCAGACCGACCACAGGCCCCTCAGGTGGTTAATGCACATGAGGGACGAAAATCCAAAACTGTTGAGGTGGTCCATCTCCCTACAGGGAATGGACTTTACGGTGGAACACCGCCCTGGTATAGAACACGCCAACGCTGATGGTCTGTCCAGGTTTTTCCGCCTTAGTGAAGAGAACTCCCAAGAGGGTGGGTACTAGTTCTCCCCACTTTCAGCTGGAGGGGACACGTGTTAGACCTGGCATCTTTGGCGTGATTACCCCCATCTTTTTGCCTCTGCCTCCTGTATTTTTTGATGCTGTGCTGGATTCGTTTTTGCTGGTTTAGATGCTTTGGACACTCTGCCACTGCTGATCAGTGCCAGAGTGTAAGTGCTCCCTATGTAAATTGTTATTCTGATTGGATATACATGTTTGGCATATTTGTATCACCATGAAGTCCCTAGTAAAGTGCACTGGGTGTGCCAGGGCTGGTGATGACAAATGCTACTAGTGGGCCTTCAGCACTGATTGTGCCACCCACAGGAGTAGCTCTAAAAATGGTGTCTCAGGCCTGCCACTGCAGCGCCTATGGGCAGTTTAGAACTGCCATGTCCTCCTTGTCAGTGTCCCCACTGGCCAGGCCTAATCCTTCCCTTTTTCGTGCACATCAGTCACCCCTATGGAAGGCCCAAGGTACCCCCCTGGGCAGGGTGCAGTGTATGTGAAAGGTAGAGCATGTACTAGTGCAGGTGACATGCTCTGGTAGTGAATTACAGCCATTTTCGTTTTTCACTATTGTAAGGCTATCTTGCTCCATAGGTTAACATGGGGGATGCTGGCTACAGTGGTTAACAGCATTTCTTCCCATAGGAACAAGATAGGACATAAGTATCTAGTATCCCTGAACTCCGAATTTAATAATACATCTTTTAGGAAAGGTGGTTTTTAAATCCTGTGTTTGAGAACAGCACTTTTAGAAAGTTGCTGTTCTCTTGTCTGACCCTTCTGTGTGCCTGGGCCTGTTTGTGTATTGACTGTCTGGTTTGTGAGTGACAGGGGCTGGGGAATTCCCCAGAGGCTGGATGAGTCAGCACTAGGCTGAATGAATGCAATTGCAACCTGAGTGGTGGGAGGAGTTAGCACCCGGGCTGAATAGGGCTGTGCCTGCCTGCCACAATGCTGGCTCCACCTCCTGCTGGGCGGCTGAGGACCCTGCCCCTCACTCTGAAAGGAAAGATGCAGCCAGCAAAACAAAGTGCTCAGGATCCACCCAGAACTGGTTCAGACCGGGCTCAGGGCCCACATGCACAAAGAGAACAAAGACTTTAGGGGTATAAGTACAGGACCCCTGACAACAGAAAATTAGATCATCCTGGAATCAAGAAAGAACCTCTGCTAAGGAGAAAGCTGACTCTGAAGAAGGAAGACTGTCCTGCTGTTGCTCTGCTGGACTGACCTGCTGTTGCTTTGCTGCCAAGTAGAGGGGAAGGACTTTGCTGTGAGCTGTGTCCCCTGTCTTGAAGGAATCTCCAAGGGCCTGAGAAGAGCTGGCTCCCTGTTTTTGAAGTCCCAGGAACAAAAGGACTTCACCCCCAGTTTCCCTGAACTCTGCTGAGAGAGTTCTGTCCTTCCTAGAGTGCTTGATCCAGTTGTGGGGCCTCTGGAAGTTGAACCTGAGCTGGGAAGCTTGAAACTAAGCTGAGAGACTTTTGAAACTGAAAAGTGTCGCATCGCTTGCTTGCGGAGCGCATCCCCGACAGTGCGAGAAGTTTCCTGCCGCTACGAAGGTCGAGATCGGCGCAGCGCCTGACGCCGCTGCCGGAGCCGTCGCATCCTTCGTTTGCGGGACGCACCAGACCGGTGCGGGAGAATCGAACATCGCTGCGAGTGCCGTCGCAGAGCCTGTCGTCGCTGGGTGAGATCGCCGCACCGCTTGCTTGCGGATCGCATCACGTCGCTGCGAACATCGTCGCAGAACCATCGCATCGAAGAGCTGCGAGAGAGAGGATCACCGCTGGATCGCGCATCGTCGCCCCGGAGATCGTCGCAGCCCCTACGAGATCATCGCATCGTACCTTTGCGAGAACAGACTTCCTACGGTACCTTCCTCCCCATACAGACCGGATTCGTCGCAACACGCCCGCTGCTGCAGCGGGGCTGTCGCATCGCCTCCCCAGGGTCTCAGGAGCAACGCATCGCTTGTTTTCCACCGCACCATATTCCTGCTTGTGGAACTTTGTTGCATCTAAAAGGTACTGTGAGTAAACGTGACGCAACTGTGAACTTTTCACGCATCTGTGGATTATTTTAACGCAACTTAAAGAACTTTGATTACAACCTGAAAACTCTTTTGAAACCATATCCTTGAACTGTGTATGTTGGATTTTTGTCATTTTGGTCTTGTGTAGTTTAGAATAAATATCTTTATTTTCCTAAACTGTTGTGGAATCAGTTTGTGGTGTTTTCACTGTGTTACTGTGAGTGTTGGTACAAATACTTTACGCATTGCCTCTGGTTAGCCTAGACTGCTCAGGCCAAGCTACCTAGAGGGCGAGCAGGGGTTATCTAAGAGGGTTATCTCCTTGCCCTGACTAGAAGCAAGGGTCCCTATTTGGACAGTGGTACCTACCTTTGCCAACTAGAGACCCCCAGTTCTAGCAATGATGCTCTACGAAATGATCATAATGGCGCTCAGATCGATTCGTCTTTGAGACAGTCCTCAGACCCGACTTTGTAACTGTTCTCCTGGCCGAAGTGTTTGATTAAACCACTGTTCCTGTTTTGCCAAATGTATTGTTTTTTAAGGTAAATTCACATTCAAGCAACAATAGCTTTTGCTATACAACAGCCCCTGGTGTCTACCTTCAGATCATCCACAATAATGACATTAGGAGACATAGTGGCAGCAGCTATTAGGCCCTCTGTCATTCCTCCATCAAGTAAGTCTGGGAAGCTATGATCTTAACTGAAGATTATAGGAGACTGTGTGCTGGACATATAGTAAAATCCTAAAACTACAATTCACTATGGGTCTGATTACGATGTCAGGCAGGCACAACCGTTGCGGATTGGAACTGCCCAACCATGAGTTATGTTATGTTATGTTATGTTATCAACATTTATTTTGCGCACAGATGCTCCAGCTAAGGAGCGTCCTGGCGCATGGAAAAGGTGTACATAACACAACACAAAGAGAACAGAAAAGTGAGGGTCAACATAAAAGATTAAAACAGGTAAGTCTTCACGGCCCTACGGAATGCTAAAAGATCCTCTAACAGGTGGATTTCCAAAGGGAGAGAGTTCCAGAGAGCCGCAGCTCTCACACGGAACGAACGACCGCCCATCCGGCTAAGCTTGAAACGCGGGATAACCGCAAGGGATTGCCCAAAAGATCTGAGGGAGCGAGTCGGGACATAGGGGGATAAGAGATTATTGAGGATCTCAGGTGCCGATCCTTTTAAAATTTTAAAAGCAAGGCTCAGAGCCTTAAAGTGGATTCGGCTTTTCATTGGTAGCCAATGTAGGGACCGCAGAGTATTGGACGTGGGACAGGACCTCGGCAGACCCACCACTGCTCTCGCAGCCGCGTTCTGAACGCGCTGCAAACGAACGATCTCAGATTGGTTAACTCCCAGCAGGAGCGAGCTGGTGTAGTCCAGCCGGGAGATGATCGTCGCTTGGATGACCAACTGCCTCGTCGGAGCATCAAAAAATTTGAGCACCGGCCTCAGTCCATGCAGAACACCAAAACAGCATGCCGCCACTCTCTTAGTGTGGGTAGTAAAGCAGAGGGTGTGGTCAAGCCATACTCCCAGGTTTCTGAGTTCCATCACCGGTGTAGGGGCCGGCCCGAGCTCCTGAGGCCACCTTCCCACGATCATCACCTCAGTTTTTTTCGCGTTCAGCTGGAGACAGTTGTTATTCATCCAGCTGGCCACCTCTCTCAGCCCGTCTCGGAACCTGGGGGCATCCCGTTCGGCATCCCTGCTGATCGTGACCGCTAGCTGTGTGTCGTCGGCATATGAGACCATGGTAAGGCCCCACTGCCTGGCGACATCAGCCAGAGGCCGCACGTACAGATTGAAGAGCGTGGGACTCAGCGAGGAGCCCTGAGGGACCCCCAGGCCAACTGATGGAATTTGGACTGAAAAGGAGGGGTGGCAACGCAGAAGGAGCGATCGCTGAGGAAGGAACGGAACCACTGCAGAGCGGGGCCACAGATGCCAATGTCCTCCAGGCGGTGCAGGAGGATGCGATGGGACACCGTGTCAAAGGCAGCGCTAAGGTCTAATAAAATAAGCGCTGCCGTTTGACCTGCATCCAACACACTCTCGCAGATGTTCTACCATTGCCAGAAGGGCGGTCTCCGTGCTGTGCCCAGCACGAAACCCATTCTGCGTAGAATCGAGGACATTGGCCAGGGCCAAATGCTCCGATAGGGCCAGGTTGACATGAGCCTCCATGACTTTGGCCGGCCAGGGAAGCAATGAAATCGGGCGGTAGTTTTCTGGTTTTAACGGATCCAATGATGTTTTTTTCAGGATCGGGGAAACCACCGCCTGCTTCCACTTGGCAGGAACAGTGCCTGAGGTCAAGGAAAGATTAATTAGTGAACACACTGCCGTGTGCCCCTGAAAAGACGGATCTCTGAAGAGGGCAGGTCTGAGCGGATCCGCCGGGGAACCGGACTTGACTCGTTGTGCCAACTTGACAAACCCATCCCAGGAGAGAGTAGGGAGAGAATGTAATGTCGGGCAGCTGCGAGGGTCGTTTAGAGGAGTGAGTGGCAGCGTCGTGCTGGGAAACGACTGATAAATGGTCTTAACTTTCTCCAAGAAGAAAGCGGCCATGGTCTCACAATGTGAGGTAGAACCGTCCACAGGCGGAACCACTCTCTTAGCCATCAGGTCTTTTAGAGCTTTGAAGATGGTCTTCGAGGGGTTGTGGCTGTTATGGAATTCCGTCGCATAAAACGCCGCGCGGGCTCTACAGATAGCTCCATGATAGAGCTTAATAGAGGCCAAGTACGCGGTTTTTTTGACGGCATCATACGTCTTCCTCCACTCCCTTTCTGCCCGTCTACATGAACCCTTCAGAGCGCGGAGGGAGTTGGCAGTTCCGACAGCACAATTTGGATGCCACTGCCCTATGGGCAGTCGAAAACATACATTTTTCAATGGCAGCTTGGGTGGGGTGCCAGAAAAGGCCCACAGCACACGTTGCCATTTCAAAAGGGATCTTTGTAATTATCTTTGCACTGTGTGACAGGCACCATGCGGTGCCTGCCACATGGTGCAGGGAGGTTTAGGGGAGCATTGTAGGAGCCCCCCAGGCCCGATACCAGAGGTCTAAGGGTACAGGTGCCCTGCTAGGGGCTCCCAAAGTCACTTTGCGACAGCCTTCCCATGTCAGAAAGCCCCACATGGAAAGGCTGTCCGAAAGTGACATTATAATCTCGGCGGCTGAGCGGAGGCTGGCTCTGCCGATTATGGGATTATGAGAGTTTCACCGGAGCACAGCGGATGGTGCCACCACCCCATGCCTCCTCCCGCGCATCGTAATTTGACAGGCGGACCGCAATGGCAGATGTCGGGTGGACCGCAACTGATGGTTGGTTGGTTGCGGTCCACCCGAAATCCTAATCGGGCCCTACGTTTTTTGTAATGTGTTTTTATTGTGGTCGAATGTAGCCTTGACAAGTATACTGTTACACTATTGTATACTATACTTTTATTTTATGGTTTAAATCTTTTATTAGGTTTTTCCAAACAAACAATACGTTACAGCAAATTGGGATGGAAAACCGCCCGCATACACTGTGCTGCTTTCGTTAGCAAGGTACTATAGTAAATAAGGAGCAAATACAAACAGAACAAAACCCACTTTATGTGGGAAACTGAATTCGCTCTCCCCCCGTTCCTTGTCCAACAAACAAAAGGAAACATTTCAGTCCTGGAGTCCTGCGCTAAGGGTTCAGGCCCTACCCACAGTCTCCCTGGGAATCAGAGATCCGCAACAGGCGGAGGTACCTTGGGCATGTGACTTCCCTAAATTCCAAGGCTAAAAGGGACAGAAAGGGTTGCCACTACTCTACAAACTCTAAACTCCTCCCTGCCATCGTCAATGTCAATTTCTCCATCCCCAAAACTTGCCACAATCGATGCAGCCAGCCTGTAAGAGTGGGGATCTGGGTGGTACACCAGTGTGTTAAAACATTTTGTACTGCTGAACCCAGCGCTATCACCATCAGCCCGCCTCGGCGGGATCTCAGTGGGAAGGTCATCGGGTTTGATAGACCCAAGAGAACATAGGCCGGGAAACGTGGTATCTGTGTATCTAGGTGCGTGTCTATCTCATCTAAGATCTGAGCGCGGACTCGCTAGAGGCCACTAAACAGGGTAAACAGCAGCGTATGGTCGGAGCGCCTGGTTAAGGGCTCCCAAGTTGTAATCTGGTTACTTACTGCATCACGAAAGATTTATTGCTTTGTACCAGCCTGCTGTTAAATCCTCCATTGCCCTGCATAACAACTTTGTGACCTTCACATCTTTGTTTTTCAAATCGCTGCATTGCTTTTTAATTTTACTCACCAAGCGTGGTCTGGATATCGGCACCAGGTTGCATCTTCCCTGTTCCACCACGGAGTGTTCCGTTTGAGTGGAGAGAAGGCTACGCAGACCGGAAGTGCCGGTGTGTAACCAGGACGGTCAGCGCTCTAGTCTCAAGTGCTCCACTATTAAACACCATGCACGCCTCGACGCGCAGTGGACGCGCTGGAGGCCACTGGTCAGGGTAAACACCAGCGAATGGTCGGAGCGCCTGGTTAAGGGCTCCCGAGTTGTAATCTGGTTACTTACTGCATCGCAAAAGATTTATTGCTTTGTACGAGCCTGCTGTGAAATCCTCCATTGCCCTGCATACCAACTTTGTGACCTTCACATCTTTGTTTTTAAAATCCCTGCATTGCTTTTTAATTTCACTCACCAAGCGCGTTCTGGACATCGGCACCAGGTTGCGGCTTGCCCGTTCCACCACGGAGCGTTCCGTTTGAGTGGAGAGAAGGATACGCAGACCGGAAGTGCCAGTGTGTAACCAGGATGGTCAGTGCTCTAGTCTTAAGCGCTCCACTATAAAACTCCATGCACGCCTCGACGCAGAGTGGATGGGCTAGAGGCCACTGAACAGGGTAAACACCAGCATATGGTCGGAGCACCTGGTTAAGGGCTCCCGAGTTGTAATCTGGTTACTTACTGCATCGCGAAAGAGTTAATGCTTGTACCAGCCTGCTGTGAAATCCTCCATTGCCCTGCATAACAACTTTGTGACCTTCACATCTTTGTTTTTAAAATCGTCGCATTGCTTTTTAATTTCACTCGCCAAGCGCATTCTGGACATCGGCACCAGGTTGCGTCTTTCCCTTTCCACCATAGAGTGTTCCGTTTGAGTGGAGGGAAGGATACGCAGACCGGAAGTGCCGGTGTGTAACCAGAACGGTCAGCGCTCTAGTCCCAATGGCTCCCCTATAAAACTCCATGCACGCCTCAACACACGCAAAAGGCCAGCCCGTCTGCGCCTGTCCGCGCCAGACCCGGCCCAGGGACCGGAATCTCTGCCCTCTCTTCCACAGCCCCCCGTTACTTCAGGGATAAACTCCTTCAAGTCAGGCAGGTCTCAAAGCCCCCATGCTCCCATTCAATACTCCTAGAGGAATCACAAAGCCACTGTACGCATTGCCCGTTGGTCTTCTCACAAAAAGGATCACCAACCCCTGCTGGAAACTGGGTTAACATGGCTCTGCTGAACTGTAGATCCCTGCCTAAACATTCCCTGGAGATCTCGCTACTTCTCCAGGACACCAAACTTGATGTCCTGTTCCTGACAGAGACATGGCTCTCCCCAATCTCCGATCCTGACACCGTACAGGCCCTCCCTCTGGGATACCTGATCCAGCACCAAGACAAAACCTGTGGAAAAGGCGGGGGTAGCTATCATCTACAAGAACCACCTTTCCTGTCACATCCTGGACAGCCCCACCCTAGATTGCGAGAATATCCACTTTGTCATTCAACTCTCCCCCTCAAAATCATTCTCTGGCATCCTTGTCTATCACCCCCAGCTGCATTGGGACAATTCTGCAACTCCCTATTGGAGACAGTACTCTCCCGGGCCAGAACTTCATCCAACTTTACTGTCCTGGGTGATCTCAATCTACATTTTGATGACCCTCTGGACAAAGTGGCAGGGGAATTAGCACTTGACCTCGCAGCCTACCACCTTTCTCTTAAAAGCCTCCAAGCCACACACGTAAAAGGTCACCTTTTAGACCCTATGTTTTCTAATATCTCTGACTTAAAGGTTATGGAACCCTCACCCATTCCATGGTCAGACCACTCTCTAATTACATTCAGCTGGCAAATTTTTATTGAAGACCCCCAAGTCCCTGCTCCATGCATCCTAGAACGTCACTGGTTCAAATTAGCCATGGAGTCCTGGAAGCGCAAACTCCAACTCGTCATCCCCACCCATGACTCAGACCCCGTAATAGCAGATGAGAAGTTCTCATCCTGGATCGAGAATTCCCTGGACTTAGTGCTGCCAAGAAAAATTATACTGAAAAAAAGCGGAACCTTCAAATCCCCCTGGTTCACCCCTGAACTCCGTGACACGAGGAAACACTGCAAAAAACTGGAAAGAGTTTGGAGAAAAGATTTTGACAGCACAAAAAAAGCTGAATATAGACTAGTCATTACATCCTACAAAGCTGCCCTTAAAAAGACTCAGGCGGCCTTCTTTGAAGGAAAAATTAGATCCTCCGCGAACTCCTCCGGGGAAACATTCTGCATTGTCAAGGAACTCTTGAAAACCCCTGACCCACCCCCAGCTCATGACCCCTCTGGTCACCCATGTAACGAACTGGCAGAATGTTTCACCAATAAATTGTAAAATATCCTAAAAACACTCCCAAAGATTGACTATACAGAGCCATTATCCTTCAGAGCCCCAGAATAACGCCCTTTGCCTGGGTTCATTTTCCCCCATTACAGTGGAGCTGCTCCTTCCAATTCTAGAGTCAATCAAGAGTGGTTTGCCTCTAGACCCAGCACCTTTTAACATCTTGAAGGCAGTTGCGGCCACCATCAACCCTCCCATTTCCAACCTAATCAATGTCTCCCTAGAACAGGGCACTGTACTGACCAATTGGAAAAAAGCAATAGTAAAGGCACTGCTAAAAAAAAACACCTCGATCCCACTGAGATGGGCAATTATAGGCCCATCTCTTTACTACCAGGAATCAGTAAGGTGGGGGGAAATGTGTCACTCAACAACTCTCAGCCTTCCTTGAGCCCGGTGGACTCCTACACTGGTCTCAGACAGGCTTTCACCCTGGCCAGGGCACTGATACCGCACTGATGGCAGTGGTAGAGGAAGCGAGAAAGATCATTGACTCAAGAACGTCCGGCCCATCTCCCTGCACCCATTCCCATCTAAAGTCATAGAGAAAATCATCATCATGCAACTGACCCGCCACCTGGAAGACAACAACATCCTGGACCCGTCCCAGTCTGGAATCAGACAAAACCACAGCACCGAGACAGCCCTCATCGCCGCCACAGACGACATCAGGCATCAACTAGACAACGGCGAAACATCAGCCCTCATCCTCCTGGACCTGTCGGCCGCCTTTGACATGGTCTGCCATCACTCTCTAAAGACACGCCTCCTAGAAGCCGGAATCCAAGAAAAGGCCCTTGACTGGACCACGTGCTTCCTCACCGGCAGAACCCAGAGCGTCCGCCTCCCACCCTTCCGATCCAAAGCCACCAACATCATCTGCGGCGTCCCCCAGGGCTTATCCCTCAGCCCGAGGCTGTTCAACATCTACATGGCCCCCCTCACACTAGTGGCCCGCCATCACGACCTCAACATCATCTCCTACGCCGACGACACCCAGCTTATCCTCTCCCTCACCAAGGACCCACACACCACCAAAACCAACCTCCACGAGGGAATGAAAGCCATCGCCGACTGGATGAGGAGCAGCCGTCTGAAGCTGAACTCGGACAAGACGGAGGTCCTCATCCTTGGATCCACCCCCTGAGCCTGGGACAACTCCTGGTGGCCAACCACACTGGGAACAGTGCCAACACCCACCGACCATGCACACAATTGAGGATTCATCCTCGACTCCTCCCTCTCCATGTCTAAGCAGGTCAACGCAGTCTCCTCCTCCTGCTACAACACCCTCCGCATGCTCTGCAGGGTCTACAAGTGGATACCGACTGAAACAAGAAGAACCGTGACACAGGCCCCCGGCAGCAGCAGACTGGACTACGGAAACGCACTCTGTGCAGGAATCCCAGCCAAACACCTACGACGACTGCAACGCATCCAAAACGCCTCCGCCCGACTGATCGTCAACATCCCCCGCCGCAGCCACATCACCCCCACCTGAGAAACCTACACTGACTCCCTTTCGACAAGAGGATCACCTTCAAGCTCCTCACCCACGCACACAAAGCACTCCACAACACCGGACCAGCCTACCTGAACAGCAGACTCAGCTTCCACACCCCCACCCACCAACTCCGCTCTGCCAGCCTCGCCCTCGCCGCTGTCCCCCGCATCCAACAAATGACCTCTGGCAACAGATCCTTCTCCTACCTCGCCGCCAAGACCTGGAACACCCTCCCTACCCATATACGGCAGACCCAAGACCTACTCACCTTCAGAAGACTCATCAAGACCTGGCTCTTCGAGCTGTAGCAGCACACCCCCCCTCCCTTCAGCACCTTGGGACCCTCTCGGGAAAGTAGCATGCACTACAAGTACTTTGATTGATTGATTGATTGACTCCGGAGGATTAGCTGCAGTGATCCTCCTGGATCTATGCGCAGCCTTTGATACGGTGAACCACCGTATCCTGGGTCACCGGCTTAGTAGGATAGGAGTGACAGGGTCGGCTCTATCCTGGCTGAAATCATTCCTTGAAAATAGAACCTTTCAGGTCACTGAAGGCAACATCCGCTCCAGAGCTATTCCTCTCCAATGTGGGGTACCTCAGGGCTCGTCCCTGAGCCCTACCTTTTTTTAATGTATATATGTCACCACTGGTGGAAAGAGTTGCCCCCTTTGGAATTAAACTGGTCACTTATGCGGACGACACCCAACTCGTCGTCTCAATGAATCAGTCAGATCATTACTCGGAAAACCTGTCCTCCTGTCTCAAAGAAATCTTTAGCTGAATGACCGGCTCTCAGCTTAAACTGAATGGCAAGAAAATGTAACTCCTGGTGCTGGGTAATCAATCCAATCTCACTCCCAAGCTCATGTGGCCGACATGTATGGGGCCAGCTCCCTTTCCAAAACCACAAATAAAAAGCCTGGGCATCTGGCTTGACCAGGATCTCACCTTTCAAACTCAAGCTAGGAAAACCGTAGGAGTCTGTTTCGGCCTGCTAAGAACTATACGCAAAATCCTCTCCTTACTACCAACCCACTCTAGAAAACTCCTTACTCAGGGTCTCATTCTCTCCAGACTTGATTATGGGAACGCCCTCTACCTTGGCGCTCCCAAAAAAGCATGTCATTTCCATCTCCAACTTGTCCAGAATTCAGCCCAGACTTCTGACAGGCACAGAAAATCGGTGCTCAGCCAAACCCGCCTTAAACACCCTCCATTGGCTCTCAATTCAGGAAAGAGTTAACTTCAAATCCCTTTGTATCACACACAAAATCCTTCAGGACAAGGGTCCCCCCATTCTTCGGGCGCTGGTTAAAACTTACAAGCCCAACAGAAAGCTCCGCTCCGACTCCCTCCACTTAGCCTACACCCCCAGAATTAAGAAGGCATGATCTGGAGGACGCCTCTTTTCTTACAAAGCCCCCAGGCTCTGGAACTCCCTCCCTCCCTCTTAACATCCGGATGGGAAACTAACCTATTAAAATTACGCAAGCTCCTGAAAACCTGGCTCTTCCTTTAATCTCAGTCGCTCCCAGGCTAAGTCTGCAGGGCTGGGATACCCCCGGGTAGCCATGCGCTCTACAAATCCACTTCCATTATTTTCCACTGTGAGCACAGTCCTAAAGCAGGTGTACCAGCATGCCGACCTTCCCGCATTTCGGCAACAAGTGACCTCTTGGCAAGGGTCTATGGAATGGAGTCTTTCAGGGGTATAATACAATAAGAGACAAGTTTGGTGAATGTTTAAGTCAGACCCATGCGATAAGCGAGTGACTGGCCCTGTAATATATTCCTTCCCATTCCTTGTGAGTAAGTGTCCTGCCCAAGTCTCTCTCCCACCTCACTCGGCTGGCACTATATGAGTGAGTATTCCGGGTAAGGTGCATTTTATAGAGGTCGAATGTGAGTTTCTTGTCAGATGTGCGGGTGACCAGTCATTTTTCGTATGTAGTCAGGAGCCAGCATCTGGGTGTGGAGGACCCAATCGCGAATTTGACCATAGTGAAATGTCTCGGACTCAGAGAGTCCATATTCTATTTTCAGTTGATGAAACTGTATAATCCAGTTCAAGTCAAATAGATGGCCTGCCCAGCGGCAGCCCAAGGACCTCCATCTGGTGGCAGTCATTGCGTCCATCCCCGGCTGGAAATCAGGATTTTCAAAAGCAGGGTAAGAGACGAGGGCAAGTTAGTGAGATTGTGTTTCAGGTTGGTGTGGTCCCATGTATCTAGGATAGCCCGGGTGATGTGGGACACATACAGGGATGCGGCATGCGATTCTTGTTGAGGAAGGGAATACTCTTCAGCGGTTTGGCGGCTATTGCTTGGTTTTGGAATAGCTAATGTTTCTCCGACTCCAGGCGGTTCCATTCCACCAAGTAGCGTAACTGGGCCACCTGGAAATAAAGGAGGAGGTCGGGGACGCCAAGTCCCCCTGCCTCAGGGGAAAGCATTGTCAAGGCTCGCATTATCCATGGTTTCTGGCCATTCCAAATAAAGCGTGCAAGGTCAGATTGGGTCTGTGTAATCCAGCCGACGGGGGGTCGGAAGGGCAAGGTGTGAAATAAATATAGGATTTGAGGCGGGATGGTCATCTTGATCGCAGCTATTTTGCCAAGCCAGGAGAGCAGATAGGGCCTCCACTGGCCCAGTTCTTTGAGAATCTTCTGACACGGGTTGGTATAGTTGATGTGCACTATCACTTCCAGGGAGGGGATCAGTTGGATCCCTAGGTATTGGATCACTTTGGTCACCTACTGTATAGGGTGGCACGCTTGAAGATACACACAGGTGTGGGACGTGGGGGTGAGATCAAGTGATACTGATTTGGCCATGTTCACCTTAAACCTGACGCCAATGCAAAGGATTCCAACTCTGCTAAGCATACCAGTAGTGTGTTGAGAGGATCCGAAACAGAGATCAAGACATCATCGGCGTAAAGCTAACTGTATGAGTGTAACCCCCAAACCGAATTCTGGAGATCCCAGGATGTGTGCGAAGGCGTAGTGCCAATGGCTCCATGGAGAAGGCAAAAAGGAGCGGTGACAGGGGACATCCCTGCCGTGTGCCCCTCTCAATGGGGAAATGAGAGGATGGGTGGCCATTTGCACGTACCGTTGCTGAGGGAAATTTATAGCAGTTAAGGTGAACGTACGGAATTTCTCCCCCATTCCTGCTCCGGTCAAAACCTGTTCCGGGTATGGCCAATGTATCCATTCGAAGGCCTTTTCGGCACCAACAGTAAGAAACATATATTCCCCTTGCAACTGGGAAGCTTTTTCAATAAGATGGAGTACCCGTTTAGTGTTGTCGCTTGTCAGATGTTGAGAAATAAACCCTACCTGGTCCGGATCGATGAGTTCAGGCATGTAGGGCAAAAAACATGTCGCTGGTATTCCAGTATAGAGCTTGAGATCAACATTGAGGAGGGAGATGGGCCGATACGCTCCACACACCATCCTGTCCTTTCCCAGTTTTGGGATAGCGACTATGAAGGCCTCGAGCATTTCCGACCAAATCGCGCCAGGGTCTGCGAATGAGTTAAAAAGCTTGGTTAGCACGGGGGCCAATAGCGTGCAAAATGTTTTGTAAAAATTAGCGGAAAAGCCATCCGGTCCCAGAGGCTTAAGCAAGTTTGAGTCATGAGCTGGCCACAATGACCTCCTCTGCCCTGATGTCGTGATCTAAATGATCTGCCTGAGCCTTCATTAGGTTGGGCAATCCCTCAGGAGCTAGGTAGTTGGCACCGTCCTCGAGGGTGAGGCGGGAACCAGAGTAAAGATGGGCATAGGAGTCCCCCCGGTCTCAGCAATCTCAGGGTCGGATGAGACTCGCCTACTACCGTCCTGTTGGATCTCCCTCACCCCTTGTTTTTGGCGAGTGTCTTTTAACCTTTGGGCGAACAGATGGCTACATATGTCTCCACCCACGTAGTAAGTGTGCCCAGCCAAAGAGCCGCATACTCAGCTCTGTCCTGATCCAGGGTGGCTAGCTGTTGTTGCACGGCTTTAAGTTGATGCCAGGCCCTAGGCACTCCCGTTCACTGATGAATTTGCTCCAGTTCTCTTGTTTGATGGGAAAGGTTTTCCCGCTTGTGCTTCTGTTCTACATTCTCCGCTGTCGATATAGCTATCAGTTCCCTTCGGATAACCGCCTTCAGCGCCATCCATTGCGTGGAGAGTGAGGTGTCGGTGTTTGCATTGTGAGATAGATCATCTTTTATGGATCGCTGTACCAGATCTACCACTGAAGTGCGATGGAGGAGTGTGTCCCAGAGGTGTCAGACCCTTGGGCAGCTCTGTGTGGGAGGGAGGGTGAGAGTGACCATGACCGGTGCATGGTCCAATAAAGAGGCCTCCCCTATTTATACGTTCTTGACTAATGCATGTAGGGGAGTGGAGGCCAGCAGGTAATCTAACTGGGCGTATGTTTTATGTGAGTTAGAGTAGTAGGAGAATTCACAGCTATGTGGATGCGCGCAATGCCAAAGGTCTTGGAGATCTAGGTTGCGCAGTCGGGTTAGACCTGAATTGGAGAGTGCATTCCTGATTAGTACACTGGCTAGATCTGTCTGCTATTTTGTCAAAGACTACATTTAAATCCCTCCCCAGGTGAATCCTACGCTCTGCTGTAGCTGTCGCCTCCGTGAGTGCTGTGTGCAGGAACCGCTCTTGACCTTCATTAGGGCAATATATGTAGCCCATGGTAAGTGTGAGGCCGTCTATCGTGAATCAGTAAATGAGGCACCGCCCTTTGATTTCAGCTTCTTTGCGTAGAATGTCCCCACGGAATTGCTGTGCAACCAAAATGGCCACCCCACTAAATACGTGGGACCAAAGGAGAACAGTTGTGACTGGAATCGAGGTGATTTGAGGCGGTGACAATCTCTCGCCAATAGATGCGTCTCCTGAAGGAGACATATATCCGCTTCTGTGTGTTCTAAGCAGGACAGTATCACCTTACGCTTAACAGGATTGTTGAGACCCGCACATTTAAGGTAAATATTTTAAGTGTGTTAGGGGTCATGCAGGGAGAAGTGGGATAGCATGCTCTAGATGAAGACCAGCCCCTCCAAAAGTGTAAGTGCATAACAAATGGCGAACAAACATAGATTCCAGAAAGGCCTTGGTGATCGGTTCCCCGCCGTCGCCCCCCGCAGACGTGGGGTGTTCAATTCCCGCTGCCATGTCGTTAGCTTGTTGGTCGGCCTGCGCCTTTGCAAATAAGTCCTTCAGAGTTCTCTCTTTACGCCCCTGGGAGGAGTATATATTGTGCAGGTGGAGCACTGTTCCGACCAATGCGGCCTCTTATCTCCCAGTCGGGCCACCCCATGGCGCAAGAGGTGGTTGAGCCCCAGGGCAGACAAAGATGCAGAGGCACCCCGCAAGGCTCCAGGCGACGCAGGTCTCCCAGCAATCCCCTCTCACCTCCACACGGTCACCCTCAGCTGTCGCCACCTGCCCTTTGAATCTGTAGTTACTGCCTCTAGTACCGCCAGTGTCTGTAATGTCTGGTCACCTGTCAGTGTGTTGCCCTTCCTATCGCTGCGGTGTGGGGTGGCGCCAGAGCAAAGAAGTCTAGCTTATGAAGGGCAATCAGCCAGGATCGCGGTGCTCCCCCCAGTCTCTGCCTCCACACTATGCTGCTGGACCCACAGCCCCTATCGACCCGCTCCCTCACAGTCCTTCCCCGCCACGTGGTTGCGGTTTAATGCAGGCACTTTTCCCACACAGGCAAGTTCCATCGATGCTGCCCTCAATGCTGTGGACCATGACGCCGATCTCCCCACGGATGGGGGCGGTCAATTTCGCAGGCTCTGGCACAGGAAGGCCCAGACAAAGCCCCAGGACCCTCAACCAGCACCGAGCCCACCCAAGTCTCGCTGGGTCGCCCCAAGATGGCGGGCGAATGCAGCTCCCCTCAAACCCCCTCCAGGGCCCCAGGATCCAGGGGCAGTCGCAGCCCCATTCCGTCCTCGTCTCTGCTGGGCACCTCTGTGGTGCTGTGACTCTACTCGTGGACTCGCCCAACTGGGGGGCCCGGCCGGGCCACAGGATCTTCAATTGGCCCTAGATCCGCTGCTCCACTGTTAGGTGCTGTAAAATGGCAGCCGTGATCCCCTGTGTGACAGTCTCCACAGGGCCCGGTATCCCCACTACCAAGAGAGCAGGGACTCCACCTCCTTTGATCGCTCCGCTGCACAGGCCTAGGGGGTATGTCTGTAACCTGGAGCCCCCGCCAACACCAGGGCCTCCAGTGGATCAATTAGCCGGCCCCAGTCTGTCCGGTGGGGGTCGGCTCCACTCCGATGGCCAGCCGCTGCCCGTTCTCACGACCCCCTTCAATGCTGCTGTATGCTTCAGGCAAAGCAACAGACTTCCCTCCAGGGGCAGTCACCGACAACTCCGCTGGGCCGTCAACCAGTGTCAGGCCCGTCTAGGCCCCACTAGATCTCCTCAAAATGGCGGGCGGGACAGCTCACCCCCACCCACACCTTGTAGGAGGCTTGCTTCTTCGCCGCTCTAGGGCAGGTCTGTGCCGCGACAACTCCAGTGGCAGGGAATCACCAAGTTAGGTCTCACCCCAAGCCAGGCCCTCCAGGATCTGCCGCTCCGTCGTCTGGCCTCCGATCCTCGCTGCTGGGCACCCCGGAGCCGCCTCACATAACCTCGTGGTCTGGCCGTGCCACCAGCAGCTCACCGTGCACCGCGGGGAGACGCTCTCCTGCGGTCCGCCACACACTTAGGCACGGTCCCCGTGAGTTCCGCTTCTAAGCCAGCCCTGGTGTTTGGACAGGTTGTAGCTGTAAACGGCCAAAAGCCGGTGCTATGGTGGGCCGTCGGACGGGAGCGACAGAGCAACACATCTGCTCATGCTGCCATCTTGGCCACGCCCCCTATACTTTTATTTTAAACATTTTAAGGTCCTGTTTTTGTCATCAACCTCTGCTTCTAGCAGTTCACCAACATCTGGATTGATATCACACATTATACAGATGGTACATACTGAATGTTAAATGTCTGCACTTTTTCCAAAGGATCTAAATTATTTAATATTACTGACAGGATTGCTGTATGAGTTTTGTCACACATCCATGTTGTCACAATGCTCAATATGTCATCCTCTTTTTTCAGATATTATACATTAGTTATACAAAATATTGGCCGTAAACTTGACAATGTAAGGGTAAAGTATCTGTTAGGTTTTTTTCAACATGTAAGATAACAATCTTTGTGACTCTTAAAATTAGTACTAAAACAGATAACTAGCTTTTCTTGTATGATTTACTCCACTCTATATGCCTTTCTGCTATACAACATCCCCTGATGTCCACCTTCAGATTATCCACAAAAATGACATCAGGAGACATTGTGGCAGCTGCTATTAGGGCCCTCTGTATTCTCTTCATCAGGTAAGTCTAGGAACCTATTATCTTAACTGAAGATGAGACTTTGCACTGGTCCATGATGCTAAACCATCTACAATCAGAGGAAGGTGGGCAGTCCAAGGAAATAATACAATCCTCCTCAAAGCTGCAATATCAGCAGCCAATATTGCTCCACAGAAACAATGGGAGGAGGAGCAGGAGGTGGTGAGGAGGTAGAGGACCTTGCTTAAGAGAAGGGTATATTTACCACCTCAGAGAACATCTTCAAGGAGGCCCCTTCACAGCCAGGCAGTAGTTTTTCTCCTAAATCATAAAGAGTGGCAGTCCCCAGCCATTAGGTAAGCAGTTCTGCCTACACAGGACAGGTATCCCCACTCACAGGTACCTATGCACAATCTCCGGCACACTCTAGTCTTCTCTCAGTCATTTGAAGGACATACTATCCCTAGTAAGGAGCAGGCACCCCTCATTAATGATTCACCACCTTCACAATCTCCCAGATGCCACCTCTCTCTGTGCCGGGCAAAATGCTGGCCATATCAATAGCCACGTGTGCGGTGGTTGGCATGGGTTCATGCTTCACAGTGGAAGGATCTGTTTTACCAAATATAGTCTAATCTGCTGGAGTTTTTTTTTAAATATACATACTAGAAAACATATTTTAATAAGACATATACATATTGTGGGGAAAAGACAATAAAATACTTGTAAACCTAGGAATGCATCAAACTTCCCCAGAGAGGGATACGAGGAGAAATGTGCACATTTCTCCTTCTTCCTGCTTTGTTCTATGGGTGCTTCATTCTGCAGCACATGCAAAAAGAGGAAAATGCCTACAAAGGATATTTTTTGAACAGGGAGATGTGACCCACACATAATCCAGGAAAGGTGAATTTGAATTGATTGTAGTGCTTTTGAAACCACATTCTTGCTAAAACAAAAACAGTCTTCCCAAAATCTCATATATGTATCTTAATATAATGCTTTCAGGAGAATATAATTATTGGGTGCTGAATTGAATGTTGTTGAAAATAGACTTCTTCAAGTGTATGCTCATTACTACCTGGAAGTTCAAATCTAAAATAGTAGTATTTGGTAATTTGGGGCCTGAATTAAAGCTTGACAGACAGATGAGTACCCTTTGGGATGACGGAGGACATTATGTCCACCATCCTGACAAAACTCCATCCGTCAAATCTAAAGAGGACTGCCAGCACAGCAGTCATCTCTGTACCTTGAAAGGAACTTCCATCACAGCATTTTTTTTGAAGGTACAAAATGATTGGGATTTCTACTCCTAAAGTTGGTGTTTCTTTCTGAAAAACAAAAAAAAGATTGCCCCCCCCGCAACAAACCAGGAGCTTTTCTCCCAGGGTGTGGGGGTCATTATTATTTTTTCTGCCCCTGGTGATAACAGACAGAAAATAAATCCCAATCTGTTCTTCCTAGGGCAGGAGGAGTTATGGCTTTACTCCAACTGTCTCTACTTCATCAGGCCAATGAAGTAAGCTTTCAATGAATGGTGCCAATGCGTGCTCCCCTGACAGAGCACCTACTGTCTCTAAATGAGGTTGGCATACTAAGAGTTTGGTGGACAGGGTACCGCATCATATTTGCAATTGAGTATTTGCTCTGCTAAACCCTAAATCTGGATCTTATTGAGCTAACAATACTAGCAGGTTTCTATGATTGTTGGGAGAGCACCAATGCTTCACACAAGGAGACCAATTATAAAATATACAGGTCTGCTACATTAATACTAAAATAAATTACTTGTTTGCCTTCTTATTGTTTGAAAATTATCAACATCAATCTAGTGTACTGCCACGAGGCCCGTCCCACAGCAGTTGTAGAGCGTGTTATCTCTGCTTCAGCTACAGGTCTACAGTATCCAGCTCTACTGTCTCTCCTTCACGGGCTACAACCATAACTCTTTCAAGCACTGTTAAGCATTTATACTCTTAACCCCACATGTTCCATCAAAACACGTTCCCCTAATTTCCACTTCTAATCCTCGGATCTATCCCAGCTTCAACAAGATATGTGACCATGATACAGTATCCGACATGCTTAATAAGCTAATGGTGAAGCCGGAAACAAGACTGAGAAAACAGGCTGACTGAGCCTCTTCTATACCCGAGTCCAGTTCTCGTGGTTTGGCGGGATTAACAAGGATTTTTGTGGAAAGGGATGGGGTCCGGAAAAAGGGATGCATTTAAAAAAAGAAAAATGAAACAGTTTTGTATCATTTTTTAAGGGCAGGTAGTGGTCCCTGGAACTTCTGCCTGCCCCTAAAAAATATTTTTCCCTGCACAGTCACAAAGGGGAAGGGGTCCCCTGGGGACCCTTCCCCTTTTGCAAGGGCTTGACCACCATTCTGAGGAGGGTGGTAAACTGCGTCAGTTTTGTGACCTCCATTGCAAAACAGTCATACATAGGGCTCAGACTCGCAATTAGGAAGGGATGCCCTCAGAACACCCCTTCCTAATAGTGAGTCGCTAATCCTTAATAGCGAGCCGCAATTAAATTGCAAGTCACTAAATAGGGTTAGTACATGGCCCTTTTGTATTTTGCATGCGCAAACGGCCGCAAACCCGTTTAAACATGCGAAAAAGGGTCGTACATCTGGCCCTTGGTCTGGTGTACCACTGCTGGAAAATATGTATGTTAAAGAGGCTTCTCCCCCAAAATCTGAAAAGATTTGGGGCGAATGGGGAAAGTATATTGTATATAAATACCTGAAGAGTCGACCATCTGGAACTGGAAGAACAGACAATGCCCCCTGCTAGCCGTCAATGGAAATAAGAAGTCCCACCGGAGTAGAAAGGGAACAGTAAAACTGTTACATGGTTGTGTTACTGACTTAAAAATACCACTGCTTCCTAAAGTGTATTTTTTTGTGTGATAATGTTTTTTTGGTCATCTACATATTACCAATGTTGTGCAATGTCTACATTGCTACGTTGTGCTGTGACATTTATATTAATACAAATTAACTTGGTTTATTTTATATTTAAATACCATTTATAATGATTACTTTTCTACCCTTGGGACCAAAATGGCAGGATAACTATCGCGCCAAGGATATTGCAATACATTATAAAATAAGATAATTTTCCTGTGATGCCTTTGCCACACCATCCTTATAAAGCAAATCAATCCTTGAAAAAGAACAGTAAAGCGAATTAGCAAGGTCTTTGTCAAATGGCTGACCACTAAAACACATTGGTTGTAACTTGTCAGTTTTATCAGTTGGATTCTTTGTCATTTGCAAGGTCTGCACCTAGGTTCATTAGAAACAGTTTACACTGTGAAATTGGATGTTCGAGCAGATGGTTATCAGAAGACTGCGGTCTGCAGAATGTGCGCTTTAACATCTCTTTAACAGCTTGACATGAACTGCTGTCACGAGGCATTAAGGAAGTCACATTATTACCTGTCATTAATAGTCTCTGCCGTTTTGCCTTTGTAATTTCCGACCTCTGTTAGTTTAAGGGCTCTAAATTAAACGCTCTATTCATAGGCTTTGTTGTAAGATTTGTAAATGTCACCAGAACCCCGAGTTGGCATATGGAATATATTAAAAAAGATGTCTGTTTTTAGTGCTATGTTTATTTTGGTGCATGCTTTTTTATAAATAGTGAAATGTTTTTTCGGAAGGCGTACCTGAAATATTGGATTATACTTCGGATTGTCTGTAGTAAACAGAAGAAACGATTATTTAGTTATAGAGTTGAAAATACAGGGTCTCAGCTAAAACAGGCATTGGATCCTTAAAACATGTTTTGACAGAAAAAAATAGACTTTATTAAAGCTACCAATTGACATTGAGTGCAATTAAAATGTTTAACTTTCATGAATAAGCTGTTTATTTAACTATAGACAGTGGTTAAGCTCAGAATGTTCAATATGTTTCATGGAAATAAGCAAATCTCGTTTTGTTAACAGTAGTCTCAATTATAAATAAGTGCAAGTTACATTAAAACCATTTGCTGGAATACTGAATATCTATAAATGAGCTGCAAAAAAAATCAAAATATGCAGTTAGGAAAGCACAAATGAAGCACATTATTTTAATTCTGAAGTGTTATAGAAACAAAGATTAAAATGGGATCAAAACAAATCAAGACATTTTACTTAAATGCTAAATGTTTGCTGAAATTGGATTTCCACACATTATTTCTGGCCGTTTGAATAGAAAATGAGTTGTCTGTAAATGAAAGGGCAATTCCACACCTTGCTTTAGCATATATATTTGTGACACTCTGATCCAAAGTGCACAACAGACTATGTTCCACACCCTTACCACTCTCCTGCTAAATATCCGTTGCTCATTTCTTATGCTTGTTCTTCGTGTGATGATTGATTGTTCACAATCCCTATAACTTCAGTGATGTAACATAGATGAAAATTGTTCCAGTGACACTGTGTGAAAGTGAGTCGATGAGTAGAGAAAGAAAAAAGCACGACAGTGGAGAGGCAAACTGGAGAGACCCACAGGAGAATGTATAATGCCGGGGTAAAAAGGCCACTTCAGACAGACACCTAGTAAAGAGACAGGTGAAAAAGAGACAACAGAAAGAGAGATCAAGAGAAAAAGCTAAATGGGTTACATAGACCCAGGTGACAGGTGATACTCAAAAAGAGAGAAAGACATCCAGAGGTAGGAGGCAGACACATGGAGGTGAGAGAGCATGGTGTATCTATTATTTGTGCAGCAGATTCAGTGGCAGTGGGGTTTGGAGTTGTGGGACACACAACACTGCAATAATAGATGTTTCTTACTGCTTAAAAATAAAATGTGGGAAGGGCTTTTCCTAGCTTGTGTTAGGGCCAAAGATACCCTTGCTATGTCGCAGGGGAGACAGGTGAAATCAAGTCCTGCATTTTCAATAACAGTAGGCCTTGATCACAAGTAGCACAAAAATATCCCATAGTCTACACAATATTTGAGAACCTTATGTTTTTCTCCTGATAAGGACTGCCAAAACGTATGAATACCCAGAAAAATGTACATTAAAATCTTCCAGTGTTTTCGCACAGCTTTTTTTACGTCATTAGACACTGTACTAAAAGTGTTAACAAAAGTTAACCTCGATGTTTCTTCTTTTGGTTCTGATTGTTCAAGCAGGGCTTCTCTATTGTTGTTAGTTGCCTGCTTAGCTGAACGTCGTACTAGTTTGGGAGGGTATTTCCTTTCTACCAGCTGAGATGTTACACTTTTCGCATGCATCTGAAAACTGTCTTTAGTGGACCAATTTCTGTGAATCCGCAGAAACTGACCATATGGGAGAATGTCCTTCAATGCCCTCGGGTGATGACTCTCATAACTCAATAATGAGTTCCTTGCCATGGGTTTAGTGTATAATTTGGTTTCTTGCCCAGTGGGGGAGGCTAAATCAACAAATAGAGGAATGCCAGCTTCTGTTTATTGATTTCAACTGTAAATCTCAGAAAATCATTTCTGCCATTAAGCCAAACAAGGCAGCTGTCAATTGCTGCTATTTCTCCTCAATAATTGGAGGTTCATTTTACTGTGGACTGCACCCAGTATTTACGATTTACTGTGTGGCATTGGGTCTAGATGATCTAGGGACCCGCCAGGCCACGGTGTGGACGGCCAAACGATAGGACGGATCACTTGGTTTGTTTGATGGTTATCCACAAAGTTTGTGTACTGGATTTGGTTGACCAGTTTGTGATTGTTTTCTAGACACTACTTTTCTTGTCTCCCACACACGTTTCTCTTGCTCTTCTCTGTTTAACCTTCAGAATTTACTATATGGTGACTGTAGCACCAACTGACATAGTGATAGATTTGTCAGTCCGGCCAGTACAATGTTTGGCTCATAGACCTCCTGGGTTCTTGTTTGTGATTCATATGCTATTTCTCATCGCCAGATGACCAAACCATTGCCTATGTATCGCCTCCATAGGCGTATAGATTCACGGAAGGGATTGGTTGCACTCAACACATGCTCCTGCTCGAACCCATGCACATATAAGTTTGCCAAGCTAGGAGCAAAAATACTTCCCATGCTGGTGATAGATGGTATTCTCAAATTTGAAAAGAATTTCCTTCATGGCAATCTGCGCACATGCCATGATAAAATGTATAGGTGTTGTTGAGTTCAAATCTCTCTCTGTTAGGAGTAACGCAATAGCGTCTAATGTCTCGTCCTGTGGGATCGAGGTGTAAAGTGACTCCACGTCAAAAGATATGAGCAAGGTCCAATTTCAATCTCACATAAACAGTGATGAAAACATCCTCAGGTTCCTCCATCAATATGATGGAGTTGTAGCCCTTGAAGTCACAAGGTTGACTATCAGATTAGACCCAGACGATGAAGTATGTAACCTGGTTTGGTGAGTGATGGGAATCCGAAAATCGAATGTATATTTTTTTGGGTATTCATACGTTGTGGCAGTCCTTATCAGGAGAAAAACATAAGGTTCTCTATTATTGTGTAGACCCTGGGATATTTTTGTGTGTGCAGTTTGTTTGGGGCATGCCATCCTGGTAGGTCTTTAAATATTGCCTCTGACCCTACCTAAAATATTTTTGTGTTATGTTCTTGATCACAAGTAGTCTGTTTCCTGGAGTTACTAGGAACAACAGAATTAAAAGTTGTGGTTTTTCACATGAAGATTTCAACTACTAAAATCTGGAACACGGTGGGGCAATGTGCAGGAATCAGCACGAAAACACATATTCCTGCATTTTATTCTCTAAAGACTTGTAATTCTCATTATGTCTCCACCCAAGAAATTTTGGGGCAAGGAAATAATGGGGATTATTCTAGGCAACTTGTGGTTGAAGAAAACAGGGCAGACATATCAAGACTCTGTGAAAGTGCCAAGTGGCGCAAACCTCCAGTTTTGATGTAATGCAAATAGCAACTTACGTCAATGGGGCATGCCATGGGTGGTACATGGGCATTCACACACTATTACCCATGGTTTACGGTGTCAAGCCCTAGTTACCAAAAGTGTTCGTTAGGACTTTGCATAACAGCAGGCGCTAAATACGAAAAACATTTCTATTTCTCCCAACTCCACATATTGCATGCATGCTGCACTGTACAGGATACATTCAAGGTGTGAAACGTTTAAAAGTTTGTCTGGAAGGGTATCTTTCCAAAACAAAACCTATGCTGGACATCAAAAACACATTTTCACCAGGGTGCAGAGGAGTGTGCATGAGTCTAGGCATCCTGGTCATGCACTAGGTCTGACGAAGAGAGCAGCAGTGCCATATATGGCTATGATGACTCTCCACTCCTCCCTTCTCCTAAAGCAACACAGCATACCAACTTTAGTTGCTACTTTGAATTGCATTATTTTTTTAGTAAATCTGCCCCAAAGTGTGAAATAGACTCTGACATTCTGTGGAAATGGGGGTTGGAACTAGGAACCAGTACTGGCCTACATGAAGCCAAGCATAATCCAGGAGGCCAGCAACTCAGTAGTGCAAATAATTATGTGCGTTGTGTTCTATTCAAGGCATTGATACTGCCAATATATTCTAGCAAAGGACAATGGATATATTTGTCTCTCACACAATATGATACCCACGTTTTCTGTGACAAGTATAATCATTTTTTTTTTGTTTGTAAGGCACAATGATGTGGGGGGCACTAGAGGGCGCACAGCGGAATGGCTGACTCTTGAGGCAGCTCTGCCGGCCAGGCCAGAAATGCGGCGTAATAGTTAGCATTGCAGACTCGTAATCGCAATCAAAGTTAAAATCTGGACGTCGGAATACAATGGCACTGATATGTGAGCCTCACACTGCTGACTACGCAACGCGACAATAGCAAAATCCGCAAAACGGCAGAACAACACTGAGCGGACTGCGACTTCCTCAAGATGGCGGCACCCAGTTAACTGAATCCAGCGGAATAAACCTGATGGAACACTGCGAATGTGTGTCACTGTGAGTGCTCAATTAATCAGGGAGGCTTGCACCAGACAAATTGCTGTCCCTTGATCGACACAGGTGTGGCACCAGTGGCAAAGCAGAGAGTAGCGTGCACGATTGTAAACAGGACCAGGCGACATTGATCTAACATGGCTACGCGAACCATGAGAGACGACCACTGCCGCTTACCAACAACATCCCCATAAAGCAGGCCAACCAGAGGCTGTACATGCACTGACTGCCTGGAACAACTGCATCGCCCGTTACGTGGGACATACTGCTCATGCCGGTACTGTGTGAATATATGGGTGTAATGGATTGACTTATGTCTGGTTGCTAATATGTCAGCAACATCCGGGAACAACAGTACCTAAGGGGGAGACAGTGCGGCATATGCAGAGCGACCAACTGTGACTCTCGGGGGGGGCATGAATGCTCCGACCTCCATAAGCTGCTGAATTAACTTATTGTGGCAAGAAAAGTGGGCAGAGAAAGGAAAATTGCGGGACGTGCTGCACCGGACACAAGATGGTAACGCCCAGTGACCCAGTGCGAT
Organism: Lissotriton vulgaris; assembly: GCF_964263255.1. Classification (NCBI taxonomy): domain Eukaryota; kingdom Metazoa; phylum Chordata; class Amphibia; order Caudata; family Salamandridae; genus Lissotriton; species Lissotriton vulgaris. Next base: position 160,103,441 of record NC_141697.1, on the reverse strand, counting down.
CAGGGCCAGCTCAGCATGAGGTGGGGGCTGTAATATGCTGTGGGAACTGAACTAGACAGCGAAGTAAGCACCAAATATACCGCTGACCCAAAAATGTGGAGGTGCAGCATGGATGGTACAGCGTAAAAAGGTATGCAGACTTGCTGAATGGACCACGCAGTACTAGAGCAAAATGGCGGCACGAGGGGTATGAGACGGGCGTTACTATGAGCCAACAGTGCTTCATTGGAGCCTCCTGGGCAGACTCTGCGTCTGCACGCTGAAGCAGTTAAATAAAACACCGCTACTGATCAGCCTGTAGAAGTGACTGCGGTGTGTGTGCGTGACATAAGAGTGGATAATCGAGTGTCCTGCTGCAACTGGAAGGCCACTGTCCCGGATTGTCCTGGCCCATTGGGAGGGTGCATAGCACACATAAAGGAACCTGCTGTATATGTCACATTTACCTAGCTGCCCCTCTGCTAGCGGTTCCTGCTGGTGTTGTGCGACGTCCACGGTGGCACCTTTACACAACGTAAGCATCCATGGTGTGTCGTATTCATGCAGTATCGTGCGTGCACTATATTATATGCTGACTGGATTGCATTAGTCTCAACTCGCCGCTGTACAAAGTGCGTCATCCTCACCGCACTTCCTGGAGATCTCTACCAAGCTCTGGCCACACTGTAGGGCACACCTCATGGTCTAAGTAGTGCAGGCACATCCCGGAAGACCTGTGATCTATCTAATACCTCTCCCATTCCTGGTTGTATACTGCTGTACCACAGCTGCGCGACAATGGGTAAGCCTGAGAAGCAACAATCCAAGTTGCCATTTCAGTCAAAGAAACAAACCAAGAACGCAACGGACGTTGAAACGGAGGGTGAAGCGGGGCAATCTAGCGGCATGGAGCATGTGCTGCAGGCCATACAGCAGAGCCTACAAGATATTAACGGGAAGCTGGACACCATCACGCAAAGTGTTGATAGCGTGGCGGCTAAGTTGGACAAACATGGAGAACGCCTGGTGGAGGCTGAAACCAGAATTGCTGCTGTGGAAGACGAATAGCACACCACAACCAAGAAATGCTCTGACATTGAGAAGATCTTAGATGTCATAAAAAACAAAGCAGAGGACTTGGAAGCGAGATCCCGCCGCAATAATGTCCGCATTACAGGTGTTCCAGAATCTACCAACACCGGGAAAATGGAAACATATATGGAGGAAATGATCAGGAGTGTATTTGGTTCAGAACCATTCTCCACAGTACTCATAGTAGAAAGAGCGCACAGATCATTAGCCCCGAGACCAAAACCTGGAGCAACTCCGAGACCAATAGTGGTCCGCTTACTTAATTACAGAGATTGTGACGCCATCCTAAGGCTGGCAAGAGAGGAGCGGGTAATAAACTATCAATGTAACACTCTGGAATTCTACCCGGACTTCACCATGGCATTCCAGCAGTGCGCAAGGAGTACAACCCGGCAAAACAGAAGCTGCGTGAGCTGGGTATTGAATATGCCATGCTCTACCCAGCACGTTTAAAAGTGATACATGATGGTCACACCACAATCCTTCCAAAGCTGAAAGCGGCACAGGACTTTCTGAAGCAACTTCATCGCAGATGCAAGGAGAAAAGTTGTGACAAGCAGAATCTCGATTCGGAATGAACAATCACAGAAACTGCTGTATGCACGGTATTTCCGAAGTTCAAATCTGGTAAGATGCATGGGTGGCACTCAACTGCGACAGTGAATTATCGACACTTTAAAGCTATGCTACGGGCCCAGGCTATCTGTGCACAAACTGGTTGAGGGACTCTGTCGTGACATGCTAGATGCTGTAAATTACCCGCCTGTAGCCTTTGTAGAACGCTATCTGTTATGGGGGTGATTTTTGTAATCAGTAGGATGGAGTGCATGCGAGGAGTAAGCGATCATATAGACTATTAAATCCCAGCACTACACGCCAAGCCAGGAGTTTTTTGACACTGAACTGGGCACGGATGATAATGAAGATGTATGTATAAACTGTGTTATACTTCCAGTGTTATTATCATAGTCACCTCTGTTGTGCATAGGTTACAAGAGTACTGATGAGCAGAACAGTGGGTCGTGGCATCACCGGAATTACCTGCTTGCATATTTGAGATTTGGGAAATTTGACTATTTTCCAGTCCCACGAGCCTAATATTATTGTTAATTGGATGCTCTGCAGGAGGGCTGTCTATACATTTATATGCCTGGGAGTCAGTTACACTACCTGTGAGGTGTTACCAATCTTACTGCTACCAGGTCGGACTGCAGTATGTGCAGTCCGTATATCTAAATTGGCACCTGGCCACATCCACTATGTTGGATGCAGATACATGCACCGGGCGGACCCCCCCATGCACGAATTCCCCAACCAATGTTTAGTTTTACAATTGAATGTTGTAAGGGTTTTGGCATAGTTGGGATGCTGAAGTGGGTGGGTGGTGGGGGAGACAAAGTTGGGTATTGTTTCATGGACCTATGCACTTAAGAAACATCACAGAAATCCAGTACTCTTCCACCATATGCATTCTGGATACTTCATTTAAGGAAGGTATATGTGACATGTATGCTTTAGCAGTTATTCAACATGATATCAAATGATGCGCTTCACTGACCTCTACTGAAAAATTGCAGTCAAAACATTTTAATTTCTTGACCTGGAACGTAAGAGGTTTGAACAACCCACAGAAAATTCGCCAAATATTCCCTTATTTTGAATCGACATAGCTCTCCTCCTGGAGACGCATATAGCTTCCCATACGAACAACAATATAGGATGCAGGTGGGTGGAATCAATACATAGCTCGGCATATTCCTTTTATTCCAGAGGCGTCCTCATATTGGTAAGGAAAGGTTTGAATTTTAACATAGCAGAGGTCGTTAAAGACGACGAGGGGCGCTTTGTGATGATACCAGGAATCCTCAGGGGGCAAAAGTTAGCTGTCATTAAAACGTATGGCCCGAATATTGATGACACTGAATTTTATCGTAAAATATGGGCCAACCTTCATGAAGTGCGTGACGTTCCTATAATATGAGGTGGGTATTTTAATATTGCAAGATGGCCTGGATAGATCATGGGGCTCGTCAGAACTTCACAAGCAAGCATCGGGTATACTGAAGGACATCATGGCTGATGTGCACCTTACTGATAGCACGTAATCCCACACTTACGGAGGCCACACACACCACTGCAGCACACAACAGCTGTTCACGTATTGACTACTGGCTGGGCACAGACGACTTGTCACTCTGGACGGTGTCGATCAAACACATGCCCTGGACATTATCCAATCATAGTCCCGTGCTGATCTCCTTGGTCATACCACACCACGTACCACCACCCTTCAGCTGGAGATTTAATGCAAAAGCACTTTTAGACACCGTGTGCACTGATACCATTCATAACGCCATAACAGAATACTTTGCACTGAATGCTCCTACAACTGAGGACCCGGGCTTGCTGTGGGAAGCTTTTAAAACAGCAATCAGGGGGGTTTGTATTGGCACTAACGCTGGTATTCTTAAAGGTATAAGACAACAGCTTGCTACAAGAGAGGACAAATTGAGATCACTAGAGCGGGACTATGAACATACACAAGACACTAGGCTACTTGGGGAAATCAGAGAGGTATTAGTAGAACACCAGACATACGCTTAAGATGATCTAAAATATATCACAAAACGCCAAGTAGCACGATCCTACGGAGAGGGGGGTAGGCCCAGTAGGAGTTTGGCATCGAGATCCAGAACTCGTAATCCGTACAAATTATGGTAGGGCGGTAAGTGCCATAGAGGACAAAATTGTTAGATGGAGCCCCCTGCCCGCTGTCGCTGGCTGATCGGTTTGCCATAGTTAAAATGGTAATCCTACCAAAGCTGCTATATTTATTTAATAACATCCCAATAAAGCCACCAATGGCAGTGTTTTGTAGGATTTCCACCATGGTACTGAGCCTAATATGGGCGGGAAAACATGCAAGAATAAAACTAAGAGCTCTAACATTACCCAATTCACAAGGGGGATTTAAGGTGCCTGATTTTATGCTGTATTATCTATGTGCGCAAGCGCAATACGCACACTTTTGGTAACATGAGGTCCCTTACCTCACCCATTTTGCCATAGAAGAAGGTGATGCTTTTCCTATACCACTGACAGCTATTATTACACACCGCAGACCCCCGCTGCATAACCGGCATATTAACAACATAGACACAACAACAGTTGTCCTCTCTACAACTATTACTTACTACTTCAACAGCGAAACGCATAGTATCCAGGTGATATGTTCAACTGCAAGGGGACATAGCAGACAACACGCTGTATGCACTGTAAATATGGAATGCCAGTTTGGATTCCCCACTAAGGCCAGAAGAATTGGTCATAACATGCACACTCATGGGATTACTGACACCGAATGGAAACCTCCGTATCCTACATTACAAATACCTACACCAGACCTATCATACACCAGCACGACTCCATAGATATGGCTTAAGGGCAGATTCGAAATGTACTAGATGCCATGCTGAAGAGGCTGACTTCATACATTTAGCCTGGCATTGCCCCAAAGTGGCAGAATGGTAGGAATGTTGGTGGTAGGAATATTAAGCGCCATGGTGGGTGTCCCCATTGAATGCACAGTGCGAGCAAGTCTATTGGGTCTGGTGCCTGATGCCCATGCCACCAAGCGTAAATATTGTGTGATTGCACTGCTTCTGGCTAAGAGGAGAATATCGCTTGGCTGGAATAGCACAAGAGCTCCGACTACCAAACAATGGCTACTGGACATTACGTATTGTAAAGACACACTAATAACTTATGAAGAAGAATTACCTGCAGGCTCCCGGCCGAGAGATTATTGGAAATATTTAATTGAATACTTAAAGACTGTAATAAACTAATGAAATACATGTCCGATTGATATTGGAAAATAGGTAAATATGAAGTATAATATAATGAAAATAATACTGGACAATAGATATTGTTGTGCAATGGTCTCTATGTTTACTTAAGGTTGTCATTGTAAGATTTACAAATGCCAATAATTTTTTTTTTTAAAAATGGTGTATTATATATATATTGTTGCAGGGATTCTGCTCAGACACAGTACTGTGAACAGAGACTCGGGACCTCAGTGAATTAGGGTGTGCCAAAAACTCACATTAGTACCCAAAATCCCCTATCAGTGTCTCATTAGCTCTTTGCCCTATAGCAAAGTAACCAATGATTAGACAACCCAGAACATGCAACTTCGGTTACCTTAGGTAAGATGGGAAACATGAGCACTCTTTCGTTATACTCTCATACCCGTGCAAAACAGGGAGTAAAGGGAGACACAAGCAAGTGTAAAATGTTTTTTTTTAACTCAGTGTTCTCAGGTGCAGCATCTTAGCTAATACAAACAGACATATGATAAGAAAATAAGATTGTCAGCATAGTTACTATTCCATAAAATACAAAGGGAGAAAGCATGTTATAATGCTAAATGTAAACAGGTTCAATACATACCTATATTTCACCCTCCCTTGCTAGCAGGTTATTTTATACCTAAAGAAGGTCTCTTAGGCTTGCATAGGCGACCCCATACCTCAAGGATTAGCAGGAGTGAATCACATCAAGTTCTGCACAAGCTCTCAGCATACGAATGTTCTCCAAGTGTGTTTAATCATGCCTACACAGTGCATTAATAAAGGCGCAAGTATCTGAGTTGGCCGCAGCTGCATATATGTTATGGTTAGAAGGTGCACTGATCAGTAGGAACAACAACTATAGTGTTGAGATAACCTTGAAGGCCTCTGCACTCACTGTTTAGACTAAGCTTACGAAGAAAGTTTAGCAATATAGAAAAACAAGTTATTCTCATGTGAAGCAAAACACTCAGCCTAATTCTAAACAATAGCTAAAGTGTGTGCCGTGTGCAAAAGACAGCAAAGGTAAACTGGCGTTTAAACTTCTAATAAGCTCATGCTAACTTAACACTGTGTGAGTGCAAGGCTCAGCCCCACTACACCCTCCCTTGATCGGAGCACGGTCAAATAATGGGGGAAATCAGGAACGCAGAGTTCAAGTTCGAGAGATAGAATTAAGTTCAAATTTGCTATATTGAAAAACTGGAGCAAACTCCGAATTATGAACCAATTCTCTTAGTTATCACTTGTGGGTACCATAAAGTAAGTAGGCGGGAAAAAAAATGAAAAATAAAAAAAAATCGGATCTTCAGGATATGAAGTTGTTTGGCAAAGAGAGAGAGAATGAAATGTACCTCACTCCAACCGTGTATACGCACAGTACGTTGCCACAACCTCCAACAGGAAGTAATTTTTTTCATCCGAAAACGTTTCAGCCATCCAATTTATTAACGGGAATGAACATACATGTTCCTCAATAACTGGAGCCTCTAGTATTATCAGAGGACAACTCAGGTTTTCTTCAATGTAACTGCGAGCCACGAATTCATGCGCCGCTGCAAAACATTCCAACGTCCCAGGACTCCATGCATCGCTGCAAAGGCCATAATCCCGCAGCCAGAACAAAGCAATTCATGAGCAACTAAGGGGCTCATCAGTTGATCATAATCCGCGTTGGGAGACACCGTATTGCAGAGACACAAATCCATAGCCCATCCGAAATCGCAACTCAGGCAGTGAAAGACAGGCTGGACGCATGTGAAAAAGAAAAATCGATACGATAATCCATGAGCCGCACTCAATGTAGCCAGCGGCAGCGCTCCATAGTAATAAAGCATTCAGTTGCGGAGCAGCAACAGCGGGAGCAGATTGTCTTGTAACACAGGATGTGCATTCATTTTTAAATAAACAAATGAGTAGAAGCCCTCCGTCAACCAGAGTGAGCATCAAGGGAAATCCTCCAAAGAGGCTGGAAAAAATTGAATGAAAAAATGCCGGGAATACACCAAATATAGTTTGTAAGGAAGTTACAAGGCCACTACTAACAATTTTAAAAAAGTGAGCCAGCCCTGTAGCCGATGAGGCATTAAAGATAGTGTGAATTAACTCCACGAAATACAAGGGAAGATCCCTATTTAATAACGCATGCACTTCTGTGTGGGTGTTTGCCACATGAAGGACAAATGTTTCACAGGCAGATGTAAGGGCGACTTCTTTCTGGAACAAAAGATTTCTTATTCGACTCATCTTGTTGAACTCTGCTTTCAAGGTCGGAATCGACGGCCAGATGGAAACATCCAGCTTCCCATGTGGAGGAGGAAACAGTACGTTTTTACAACAAACGCAACATTGGGAGACCGTAACGATGTAAGGAATTCCAGCCAGCATCCCACAACAATCTTCATTATTTAAAAGTAAATAACTACTGTTTGCTAGTAATGTGAATGTGGGTGTGATAGCAGGTGTTGGTGTACCTTTTAAAACACAGGCTAAATTAGGTACATTCTGATTGCATGAGCCATGCAATTAAATATTCCTACACACTAACGAGTGATCAGGTGTTGTCACTGTGCAATCTTCACCATTCAAATAAACCTCTATTCCCTCTCTCAGGCACCTATAAGTAAAAGGTAGTGACCAAGCTTCATGGAGATAAGCGATGCCCAGAGGTTCATTTGGAAGTTTGAAACAAGACCCATCCACCCATAGGATCCCATCCGGGTCCCCAAGTGGTGTGTCTTTTAAATCTATTCTGCCTTTCGTCTCCTCCTCTGTTCGGAGAAAACAATAATGCTGTTGTTTTATGCCTTTCTCGTCCGGGATGGGCAACAATGTTGCTAGATTCAAAGTATCACACCGTTTAATGTGTATATGGCTAGCCAAGAGCGTCAGCTCATATCCAGACAAGCGAGCACTCGTGAGGTGTTGTGTTTTCGTTCTATTCAAAAAAGTATCTACTGCATGTGGTACCATGACAACAAGAGTGTTATCTAATACCAATCCAGCAGATTGACGAATAGAGATTGCTGCCCCTGCGGTAGCTTTGAGACAACTAGGCAATGCCTTGGCTACTGGATCCAACGTAGCCGAAAAATAGGCACATGGCCGTTAATTGTCTCCAAATTGCTGCGTTAAAACTGACAACGCGCAACCTTCTCTTTCATGAACGTAGAGTGTGAACGGCTTACTGTAATCCGGAGTACCTAACACAGGGGCAGAACACAAGGCAGTACGTAAGTCAGAAAAACACTTTTGACATTCATCAGTCCAAGGATGAGGTTGTGGTGTATCTTTCAACGTGAGTGCCAACAGAGGTTTAGCCAACAAAGAAAAATTCGGAATCCAGTGTCTACAATAAGAGGTAATGCCCAGAAAGGCACGCACCTCCCTTTGTGTGGATGGCACAGACATTTGTGCAATTGCTTGAATTCGTTCTGGGGTCAATCGTCTTCCCTCCTTCGACAAAAGATGACCTAAGTAGGTAACCTCTTGGCGGCAATATTGCAACTTAGAGGGGGACACCTTGTGATGCAAGTCAGACAAATGACGCAACAGTGAAACAGTCACATCCTTACAGACATCCTCCGAATCAGCAGCAAATAACAAAGTGTCTACTTCCTGAATCAGAGTGGCACCTGGAGGCAAAATGAAAGCATCAAGCTGAAATTTCAAAGCCTGACTGTAAATGGAGGGACTTTCACAATAGCCTTGAGGTGCACGCTTGAACCGGAAACTTCGGCTTCCGAGAGAGAAGCCAAAAATATCCCTACTTTCCTCAGCAATAGGACTACTAAAGAAAACATATTTGAGGTCAATAACCGAGAACCATGGACAACAGGAACCTCTGGGACAACAATCTTGTTGACCTCCTGAAGATCAATCACAAAACGATATACAGGGGGCTGAGAAGCATCAGTGTGTTTAAGAACAGGTAGAACAGGACTATTGCAAACATTACCTCTCGTCTCTTCCACCACACCCTTCTGAACCAGCTCATAGATAATAGCCAACAAAGCTCGTTCACCATCATTAGAAATCTTATACTGAGGAATACGTGGCAATTTAACATCAGGCTTAATAGTAACCACGTAAGGTGGAATCTGGAGCAGACGAACATCATTCGGACCTGTAGCCCAAAGCGTAGCAGGGAGAGACTGCAATTCAGGCGGGAATCGATCTTTAGATAGATACGTAGGAGAAACCAATTTCTCACCCAAGGTAAGATGCACACCAGAGGGGGGACAAAACAACATTGCATGAAGACGTTTTAACAAATCCAAACCCAACAAGTTCTCTCCGCAACCAGTCGTTAGAATAAGCTGAGCTTCCAAATCGTAAGGACCAATCGAAAGAGGCAAAGGACAAGAAACCGAGTTAGCAACTGGGGCGCCAGAAAATCCTACAGAAACGTTCGTTAAGCCAGACAAAGGTGCCCCAGGGAGTTTGGAATGAATGATAGAACTTCTCATTGCACCAGTATCCAAAAGAAATGACTCTGCAACACCCAATGCAACAACTTCAACATAAGGCCCATTCTGATCCACTGGAACTGATACGACTCCCTTACTTTGTCCATGGCTGTCCTAACTAGAATGAACATCCTGAACCTCACCTTCAACATAATAATCATCAGTATAATATTGCGCAGACTGAGTATTCTGCTGATCAAAATAATGTAAAGAATTCTGAGGGGGAAAGGAACGCTGTCCTTGAGGCAACTCATCTAGCCCTCTACCTCTAAGTGCTGATTGAAAACCACCATGGCCTTGCGGCCCTGGAAATCCACCATTACGCTGTAATAAAACCGGACAGCTATTCTTAAAATGGCCTTCCTCTTTACAATGGGCACATTGATTAGGACCAAGCAAGGGTCGTGGAACAAAAGGTTCAGGTTTCTGTAACAACCTTTGAGGCTGGGGAGGCTGTTGAAACTGACGCTGACCAGAACGAGGGGGATAAGCCTGCTGAAGAAGAACCTTCGTTTTTAATTCCTTAGTCTTCTTCTCCATCTTATCTTTCTCTTCTTTATCCCTATTCTCGTAATACTGGGCAGTGGCTAATATCTGTGCAGACGAAGAAACAGCCCAGGAACTTTCAGAGTCTTTCAACTTATGCGACAATTCAGGAAGTAAATTAAATACAAATTTATCCACAAATAATCGCTGTCCACCTTCAGTACTCATATCCTGACCACTGTGATTGATAAACGTTTCCTCAAAACGAGTAAAGAAATTGGAGACACTCTCATCTTTCTTCTGTTTGCACGCAGCTATCTTATCCCAATTAACGCGTAAGGCAGGCATCATTGTCTTCATTAAAGCGATGACCCTTCCAGGCAATTGTGTAATCAAATCAACTGGCTTAGCACCAACCACTTGTGCATCATCTGCGGCTGCTATAGCGGCCCAATTACCACCTAAAGCTTGGTCGTGGTCCTCTCTACGAATCCAAGCCCACAATGCTTGTGGAACTACATTCCCCATCAGCATATCAATATCCGCCAAATTCATAATACACGCATCAACAGTCTGGGACAGCTCCTTAAGATATCCAGCAGGATTTTTACGAGGGTCCGGTAGAGACTGTTTAAGTGCCAAAACTTCAGATCGTTTCCAAGGGACATGTACCCATATACGCTGGAAATGAGCAGGGACACCCGGAACAGCACCCGCTTGCGGAGCTGCTTCCCTCCATACTGGAGGAACTTCCCTCATAGGATAATTTTTCGTTTTCTGTCTAACTGCAGGAGCAGGTTCAAGAACAGTCTGAGAAGAATATAAAGACCTAAAAGTAACAAGTGTCTTTATAGCGTCCTCAACTTCAGAACCCACAATATGTCCTTTATCAAACCTGTCCCTTATATCTAACAGACCCTGAGGAGTTAAATCCAACTCCATATCCTCCCATCCTTTGACAAGAGCGTCACACATGATATTAAAAACATATCTCTGCGTGGGCGCATTCCACTGGAGAAAGGTATTCAAAATATCAGGTACACTATATAGTGGACCACTCATGATCCATTTGTGTGCAAGAGAGTCCAATGCGACTCGTTCGGCAGAATCTGGAATTTGACTATGGGATTGCCTTCGGGAAAAAGCAGGAGTCCTATCAAAAGACCCAAAAAGAGAAGAGAAAAGACCGGAAACAGTATCAACCAACCGATTACGACTCGGGGAAGAAGCAGACAGTAGAACTGGAGACGCAGTATTACGCAAAGGAAGAGAAGGACCAGCCGTCACAAGAGAACCGGAAGATGAAGGAGACTGAAGTACAGAAGTTGGCGGCAAAGGAGGTGCAGGTGGCAATACAGGAAGAGGCAATTGCGGAGGAACCAGAGCACCTGGCTAAACAACAGGTTGCTGGACAGACGGCAATAATACAGGTGCATTACCTCCTGGCACATAAGGCGGAGGCAATCTCAACAAATGAGACATTAAGGGATCTTCGTCAAGATCCTTACTCCGTGGAGAAGTAGGCAACACAGGGTAGCATCTATCTATTGCCATATGATTTTGCCTGTCTAAGACTTCAATCGCTCGATCAGTCTCGTTATCCTTGAACTGCTGGGCAGCCTGTATGATCGTCATAGCTTTCGCTTTTCTATCTCTTTTTGCCTGCTTAATTTCTCTCTGTTTGGCTTCTTTGCGCCAAAGACGGAAAGAGTCCAACATTGCCGGCCGGGTTTTTCTTTTAAACAAAATTCCTTCCAAATTATCTAATATATCAAGCTCGAAGCTACCATTTTGTTGCCACCGTAAAACACCATCTTTCTTCGTGTATCGGATCCATGCCTCATTAAAGGCAATGGGGCCAACACCATGTTTAGAATTGAGCTCATAAGTGGGAGTTCCAACGGGAGGAATCGGATATGAGTCCTTGAGCCGGGAATCCCTATTACAACCAAAACAACAAAACTTTCTGAATCCGCTCAGACCAGGAATCTTAAGTTCACTGGTCCGTTTACCAACTTCAAGGAGTGAAAGCAAAGAACACAGTACAAAATTCAAAAACAAAACAAAGAAGTGGGCACTACCCACGAATACTTAACTAAATGGTCTTCTCACGCCAACAGAGGTCCGTCTAACGTCTCGCGATACTAGTCATCACCAGAGGATCCAAGGCAGGGCGGCAGTCAGGGCAGCAGTCGTCAGCAGCCGTCGGAAAGGAGTAGCCGTACAAAAGACCGTCGGTCCACTTCGACATACAGGGGTCACTTGACGTGGCTCTCGAATCCTCCTGAATTTTCTTGTGAGGCTTCTCACGACCCTCGGGCTGAACCACTACCACTGAAGCCACCCCACGTGGGGCGCCAGTTGGAGACCCGGGCCTTATGGGCCTGGCGGCCCAGGGCATGCCTTAAATCCAAGAGTTCACCTGCCTTGTCGAACAGAGACACAAGACACTCTGTTGGGCGTGGAAAGCCAGATTTATTAGCTGCAGCCAAGCACAGTTATCCCAGAAGTTACACCCAATGTGGGTTCTGAGGAGACTGCCACTTCAATCCGTGGCGCACAATCTTTTGTAGGAAACACATTTAGAGAGTTCACTTCTTACACATACAAAAAAAAACAATAAGAAAAGTTGGAAAACAAGCTATCAGATGTCTCAAATACGCCCCTTTCTCAGACCCTGTGTGTTACCCCTCCCAACAAATTAATCAGTACTATTACCAACAATCCAATTTGCAGGTGGCAGGACGTATTTGTGTGCATCAAAGGATAGTTGTGTACAGGAGAATACAAAGAGAGAATAGCGAAGGCCATAAGATAATGTAAGGAGAGAATAGGAGAAGGCAAATAGTCAGTCGAGACGGGGATCAATCAACCCAGACATGGATTAACGAACTCGGCCAGACCCTGACATCGGTTTCGTAAACAAAGGCAAAGGAGTTACTCTTTAACAGAAAGGATATGCAGCAGCTAAGAAAAGCAAAAACACTTCGTCCACCGTGCTGCCTGAGTGAGGGCAACACAAAATGGCGACGAGACACAAAATGGCGGCTGAATACGGGACGAAGTCAGAAATCGAAGAACCTCAGTTTTCCCTGCGACAGTGAGCGTTCCTTTAGAACCGCCATTTGCACTGCTGTCAAAACTTTGTCCACAGCGGAAAACCGCATTTCAGCTGAAGTGTACAAGTATGACTTGTAAGCGATAGGTACTGTGTCACCTTCGGTAAAAGTAAGGTAGGTGAAACCCACCGCCCCAGGGATGATTCTTATCACCAGGTTGGTGTGGTTATCACGAGTCAGTAAGAATTTAGATTCAAGAAGATCAGCCTGCAAAGATCACAAAATGACTGAATGTTCAGGCAGCCAGCACGATTTGGTAAAAGTTGGCTGTATCAAAGCATATAATGGCTTGATACGCTGGGCATATTTGGGAATATATGTGCGCCCGAAATTAGAAAATCCCAGCAAGGATTGTAATTTTTTCAGTGTTGTAGGAGCGCGCAGTTGTGCACATTTCTCCAAGAAGTGTGGAGCCAATCCTCGACCTTCATTGTTGAGCTCATAGCCCAGGAACAACACTGTGTACTCTGCAATGTGTGACTTAGCAAAGTTAATTTTTTTTTACCGAAGTCCGCAAAATTACATATTATGCGGTCAACGCGGCACAGATGCGCCCATATCTCGTCGTCTGTGAGATAAATGTCATCCACATACGAACATGCATCTGGGTCAACTCTCTCCAGAAGAGGGACTATATTGGCAGCAAACACACCTGGACTATTCTTATAGCCCATAGCCAAACATTTTAACTTTCGCTGTGTGCCACCACTGGTAAAAGCGGTCCACTGACTACTTATATCCAAAAGGTTGTGGGCAGAAAAAACCATTGGATATGTCAAGTGTGGTTTTAAACTTTTTACGCACAAGACCATCCACTAGGGCAGAGCCGTGGGTATTCTGTACTGCACAGGTACGGCAATGCAAGTTTAAATGCCGGTAATCCAAATACCAAACGGTAAGAACCATCAGGCTTGGTTACTGTAAAAAGAGGGTTATTCATCAGAGACACACAAGTTTCAATCACTCCTTGATATTCCAATTGTTCAAGGATTTCAGCGACCTAAGCTTTCACCTCATGCAGCAGGAGATATTGAGGTTGAGGCTGTGGCATAGACCGTAAGGGAATCTCATGCTGGGGGGAGAATTTATCCCAACCACAGTGAGTATGGTACAAAGCCGGTGCAAGCACCTTAGCCCACTCTTCTGCAAAATTCAGCGCATGCTTCTTAGACATGGTGTGCGCGAAACTATTGAGGATTACCTCCTCTCCTCTCAGAGCTGCGAGAACAAAAGGCGGGGGCCAGTCAGCCTCCGCTAACAAAATATCATAGGTAGTTGTAAGATTTTCCCAAAATGCCCCTTTTATGGTACGCTGTATGTCACCTTCAATTAAAAGGTCAATTTCAAAAAGCCTATCAGGGGGAGCTACTCTAGTATCAGCTATCTCAACAACAGCGAATTGGTCAGTCGCTGTCACCTTCAGTAGTGGACGCAGGGCCTCTCGGACAATGGAAATCTCTGTCGCGTTGTCCAAGAACGTCAGCGCCCATGTCTGATTCCGAAGCTGTGTTCTCACTATCAGTGGCATATCTCGCTGTTAAAGCTGCAACTTTCTTTTTCTGAAACTGGGTTATTTTCTGCAAAGAATCGTCCTGCTTGCCTTTTCCGTCTTTTGGGCAGGGCTGATTGCGGCTCTGCTGGCCACCCGGACCTCTGCCGCTGCCTCCACTACCGTTTAACGAAGCCGATGTGTTCTATAAAGAACGAGGAGAACGTTGATCAGTAACCTGAAAACGATCAGGTGGCTTAAACCTAGCGCGGTTGTGCAAGTCATAAGCACGTTCAGTAGACACAGGCACTGGTGACGCGGGACAGGACTCCTGTTTCTGTGGTTGTTTCCCTGTTTCTTATTTCTGTTCCAATTTTGCTTTGAAGCTTTGGGTCGATCGTCTTTCTCATACTCCAAACCCGGAGTTTGTTTCTTCTCTTTGGTAGAAAAGGGCTTGACACCCAAACTATTACGGCATACGGTCTTTTAAGCCACTGTAATACGTTTTGGTAACTGACAAGGTTTATCAGCATCGGGGACTTCGTGCAAAGCATTAGACACCTGGAAGTTCACTGCATCTCCCTTTATATTAGAAAGGACGACATCGGAAACTACGTCAAATGAGCCTAAGAATCTCATTCCCAATTCAACCACAGCCTCAGGTCCGTGTTAATCTTGAACACGCTTAATGACCATCGAAAGGACAGCCATTGACGGAGTGCCGAATCACCTCGTGTACACTGCCGCAAAGATTCTACCCCATGACTCGAGGTCACCGGCTTCCGGTGCCAAGTCCTTAGGCAAACTAATTGTGAGAATCCTGTCTTTCTCTACAGGACTCGAACTAGGAAACACTGCTTCCAGTTGGTCAAATTTCTCGGCAACCCAGAAAGGCATATCATCCTTATCTTGGGGACTCTTGCCCATGACGGCATTAACCATCACGGGACTAAGCTTCATCCCGCTCGGTCCAGCCGGAAGAGCCGCAACACCAGGGGCCCCGCCCTGGAAATTCCGGGTAAAATATTGAACTAGGGCCCTGATAACCCCGATCGCAGAGGTATATAGTGGGCCTTAAGTCAGCAACGGGGACTGCCCCCGCACAAGGATGTGTGGTAATTCCAGCCAACACAGGCCAAGAAGCACCTGGAATGGACAAAGGACCTAATCTAATTGCCGTTAAACTATGGGGAAGGGCGCCATTAAACCAAACACGGTGCTGTCAAGCAGAAATCAGAATTTCCTGCGTGCTTTATGGAACATATACCACGGGCATGACTGCGTGAGTATAAGTGTGAAACACCTGAGTAGCTGCATGCACTGCAGGAAAAGTCACCCACGAGTAGAAAATCTCAAACGGGTAAGCTATCTCAGCACTCACCATCAAAATTACCGCCATGCCCTCCAAGGGGACATTATAAGCCTGCAAATTTTTGCGGACCACGATGCGACCATGCTGCAGTATGTCAACATCACACATAATGACATAGAAAAGTAAAGGTACAATGGAAAACTATGTAGCACAACTGGGTAGTAACTCAAAACGAAAAGATTCAAGCTTGAAAAACCCATGTAACTGTAGGTAGGTTTATCCGTCACTACTGTTAACCGGAAACAATACTGAAGGGGTTAAGGACTGATATAAACACTACTCAAGCGTCATGTAAGCCACCACTGTTAAGGTGCCATATTGCAGGGATTCTGCTCAGACACACAACTGTGCACAGAGACTCAGGACCTCAGTGAATAAGGGTGTGCCAAAAACTCACATTAGTACCCAAAATCCCCTACAAGACTAGCATCAATGTCTCATTAGCTCTTCGTCATATAGCAAAGTAACCAATGATTAGACAACCCAGAACATGCGACTTTGGTTACTTCAGGTAAGATGGGAAACATGAGCACTCTTTCGTTATACTCTCATACCAGTCCAAAACAGGGAGTAAAGGGAGACACGAGCAAGTTTAAAATGTTTAATAGAAGCAGACATATGATAAGAAATAAGATTGTCAGCATAGTTACTATTCCATAAAATACAAAGGGAGAAAGCATGTTATAATGCTAAATGGAAACAGGTTCAATATATACCTATATTTCACCCTCCCTTATTTTATAACTAAAGAAGATCTCTTAGGCTTACATAGGCGACCCCATACCTCAAGGATTAGCAGGAGTGAATCACATCAAGTTCTGCACAAGCTCTCAGCATACGAATGTTCTCCAAGTGTGTTTAATCATGCCTACACAGTGCATTATTAAAGGCGCCAGTGTCTGAGTTTGTCACAGTTGCATATATGTTATGGCTAGAACGTGCACTGATCATTACGAACAACTACAGATATGAGATAACCTTGAAGGCCTCGGCACTCACTGTTCAGACTAAGGTTACGAAGCAAGTCTAGCAAAGAAGAAAAACAAGTTATTCTCATGTGAACCGAAACACTCAGCCTAATTCTAAACAATAGCTAAAGTGTGTGCTGTGTGCAAAAGACAGCAAAACGTAAAATGGCGTTTAAACTTCTAATAAGCTCATGCTAACTTAACACTGTGTGAATGCAAGGCTCAGCCCCACTACAATATGTTATGATATAATGATTGGTGCCAACTCTTTTATATAATGGTTGGGAAATATTTTGGCAGTGTGTTTCTGGGAGTAGGATAGACACAATTGAATGCATTTGCTTTTGGAGACTTACTGTCTTTGGCCACCACCCCATTTCGAGAATGTGGACCTCTAACAGATCTACAAAACTGCCATCCATAAGAGAATGAAAATTTGGTTAGCCTTCGAGGCTTCTCCCAAGATTATACCCAATTTCACTCAGACTGACCCTCTCTGAGAGTTGTAGCAGAGTGCCACAGTTGAAAGCTACAGTGTAGAAATAAAACCTTTTTAGGGGTTCACTGTAACACCTGGTCCTTAAACTAACAAACACGAGCTTGGCAAGGCAGCTGCAATATCAAAAGAATGCATTTATTAACCTCACATGAGGGAGACTGCGCCATACAGTACCCTCAGGCCGCTGTATGAGACAGTCTAAGGAGTACAGAGAACAGGGACATTATATATGCATAATCAGCATAAAACCAAGGGGAGGTCCTGACACATACAAGCATGGTTATTGACTAATATGGGTATACAACATTTGCTTGCTCAACAAAGTGGGAGGGGATACATTTCTCCTAACATCAGTGACAAGAGCTTGATAGTTATACACTGGAGCAGGGGTATTGGCAGCTACAGGTCTTTCTGAGCATGTGCAAGGCTCTGGAAGAGGGAGAAAGCACATGGCGAGCACATGGCGAACTAAAATGACTGTCAAGCACAAAATGGCGTTTAGCTCATGCTAACAGCAATTCCTGCAAACTTTAACAGACTGGCCTTTTAGCATGAGCTAAAGACTTTCCTATAATTTACAAGGAGCATAGAAAATATTTTGCACATTTACTCTCATAAATTCATCAATATTTTAATCCATTGCTAGGTGGGCATTTTTCATTCTAAATATTGTTAAGCGGGCATATATAAGGTATAGACAGAAGCACAAAGGGAACAGAGCATTGGGTCATACAGATAGCAGGAGAGAGTAATGACTATTATCACAAACAGAACTATCAATATGTTTCAACCCCAAGCAGAAAGCAAATCCCAAAACCATCCAGTCCAATTCTATGTTTCAGGGCTCCTATGTATTTAAGTGACCATCTATTTCAATGTCAGAATAGCCAACAGCACATATCTAATAAAAACATTTTCAATAGACTTTTCCAGTGTTCCTTTTATGAGGGCTAGAGTGTCAATTAATATACTCAAGGAAAGGGCACAGTAACATTTGTCAACTCCTCAGAAGAACGTTTTTCTTCCAGAATTAACATTATTCCAAACAGTAATATTAAGGAACGTACAAGGATCATTACACATACTATCTTGGCTGCAGGGGACCAGGAGGACCACACAGGACCATAGGAATTAGACAGAGGAGCCGCAAAGGGCTGCTCCTCCTCAAAAATGGGATGACCAAAAGGGTACATTACTAACAAAAAGGAGTCCTTGAGAAATTGAAGCCGCTGTACAACCAGCCAGAGGGGAGTCTAATCCCTGTGTCCGTTTGAGCCTCACAGGCAGGCTCTTATTGTTCCCACGGTGGAGCTGCACAACTTACAACTCAATAAAACAATCCCGGCCCAGTTTGAGGAGAAAAAGTCTTTCTTTCAGGATAGGGCAATCACTTTCCCGGAAAAATACCCTCAACGATCCTGTCGAGGGTCTCAGGCAGTGCACCAGTTTTCTTCACTTTAATCTAACAGGCACAACAGACACAGCACCTGTACCCTAAACTCAAGTCCTTCCCTAACTCCTGTATTTCTCTGCTGGCGCACTGCTCTTTTGTTGGGGCCACAGATTGCACCCAGTATGCCCAGGTATCTCTTGATCAACAAACAAAAGCGCAGACTTGCATTCACTTTGGGACCAGGACTCAGAGGCCTGAAGCAACCCTTGTTTCAAAGGGGGTCACCTCAAGCAAAAACCTCCTTGCCGTCCTTGTTGGTCTGTGACTCTCAGCTGGGCATCAACAACTTGATCCATGACTTCTCCTTTCTGATTTGTGACCCCATCTTTCGCACAAGACAGTGGCAGGGGTACACACTTCACGTCCCATTGCTTCTGGCCTTCTACCTTCATTGAGGTCCTAGTTGCCAGCAACGCCTGTGCTGGTTACCTTCACCTTGGCTTCAAGCTGAACTGGTGCTGACTCCCAGGCTGGATCTGATGTCCGGCCCCTCTGGCAATGGTTGTAGGGTAGCAAATATCTATTGGTGGACAGAACAAAAGGTATTTCCACAAGGCATTCAAATAATCTATCAACAGAGAGGATAGTCTCAAAATACTTCCTTAGTCTTGGGGCGCCCTATACATTAGAAAGGCACCCAAGAATCACTTCCATCTATCCTATCTGAGAGTTAAAAACCACCATTCCAAGCAGCCAAGGAAGTCTGTGTTAATTTACTAAATTCTGAGGAAAAAAGAAAAACTATACAGACATACTCTCAATCCTTACATTTGTGTATTCCTATATTATTCATCTGAAGAACCTCAAGAAAAAAGGAAATGTTCTACACTTTTACTCATTAACCTTGCATTATTTGTACAGGACTGCAGATGCTTCTAAAATTATTTCTCTTTCATAAAGACACCTACATTGTACGCTTAGGACCATGCTCTCATGTTATAGGCACAGCAGGAAAATCTAAAACTGCTAATTTAACAGGGATTCTTATTACATAAATAACTAAAAAAAACTTCAACATAGTGGGTACATGAACTTCTCCAGCAGAACATGTTGTGAAAAACAAACTCCTATAAAACAATATTTTCCTTCAAAAATGTTTGCTGAGGATCACATGGGTGTCTTTCCTGCATTCTACTTTTCACATCCTGGACTATGCAACATAATTTTCAAAGAAACAAATACCCTATTCACCAGCTCTAATAAGGGCTGTCAGCTTATTTACACAGACTAGCTAATAAAAGTCTAGCAATGCCCTGGCAAAACTGTATATAGCACGAGAATAACATATAGTTCTCCTTAAAGGTCAAATAAGGGAACAGCAATCTAGACTACTCATCCTTTCACAATTTCATTAGACAGGATGGACAGTAGCATGGCATATTTTGTATTCATTTTATTAATGCTTACAATTTTAAAACAGTATCACTGAATAGCCAATTAAATGTCTCGTGGTCGTTTCCCAGACAGCTTAGACCTGCTCAAAACAGAGTGAGAAAAAGAGAGAGAAAACAAAAATTTGCTTACCCTTAATTTGCACAGGAACTAACCTCCTTTCCCCCATTTCAACAGTAAGAAACCTGAAACAGGTGACCTTCGGTCGACACTATCTACCCCTATTTGTGGCAACTAGGCACAAAGAAACTTGTAGGAGGTATCTTAGAAAGTGGCCATTGTCTTATTCAGCTTAACACAAGCACATTGAGTTAACTCAGAAAGCGTTAATAACCAATTATCAATTCCTTTAACAATTGTACTAGTTTAACATGAGGACGAATGAATGCCAACAAATCTTATTGCCTCCTTATCTCAGCCCTTGCACAGTAATCTTTAAGCTAAAACTATTCTTTTTATATACATGGCAGGGCTATGCTCTACTCAGGGCCCACATACACCAATATCTTTCCTTCTGTTCATATGACTGCGCAAAACTTGCTTTTGCCAAAAATAGTAAGCAGAGCTTCTCTTTCTCTCCCTGCGCTGTCATCTCGTCTTTCAGAATCTTTCAGAGGTCGAAGTATCAAAGCAAACCTTACCCTTAGCTCTGCTCAAACTCAACTCAAACTTTGACCCTTACCAGCTGTCCTATTTTTATGCAAGGCTTTTCCATTTGGTTTTTCCAATTCAAAACAACTCTGGAGACTCACAGCTGAAAGGCAGTCCTGTTCCGACTGTTTGCCAATAATTTAAAGGTAGGATAATAACTTCTGCTGGTTTCTTTATACTTACTTTCATTTGTGTGCAGTGTGTGATGTGCTGTCTAGCAGTATATAGGTCAGCTGGCTGTTCTGTACTTGCATGTGTGCATTACAAACTACCCTGAGTGGAAGAACTGCTTTTAAAAAGTACATTTTGCTCAAATTCGACTTTGGTGGTAGGGGCACTTAAAAATGGATAACCTACAATGTTTTGGCATATTAGGGCCCCCAGAGTCTCCCCTAGATACCCCAGGGATGGGGGATCAGAAATGTATAAGGTACACCCTCATAGAAGGAGTGTTTATACGCCTGGATAAAGTGAAATTTTACATTTTATTCCCCACATTGTGGTAAAATACTGCTAAAATTTCAACTTTGATGCTAGCAGTCATAGATTATTCATAGTAGGTTTATTCGATGTATAAGGATCAAAAACTATTTTTGTGCAATTATTTTTAATATAAAAATTTCCTCATGTAGTCAATTTTTTTTGTGATGATCGCCAACCCTTTTGATGGTTCCACATATGAAAAGCAAGCCTCATTCCTTTCCTTTTGCCTTTAAATGCATTTATTAATAGCACTAAACACAGAAGCCTTACTGAAATATGAAAAGTCTGCATCACTTTTTAAAGGACAGTAATTATTTAACATCAAAACCATAGATGTGCTTATGTAAAAAGGCAACAAGAAAGAAAATCCCTACTTTTAATCTTTTTCTCTGTTATCCAAAATAATGAAACTGTCTTTTCTAACTTTTAGAATCAGCAGTCTGTAATGCACGTCTTCATACCATGTTTGCACTAACTTAAGCTCTAGTTGACCCAGCATTTTTCTTGTGTGGCCAGTGACCAGGAATAGCCATGTATTATTTACGCAGCTGTGCTCTGACCAGCAGGCGTCAATTTCTGCACCTTTCTCAGGAAAAAACACCCCTTTGTTGTATTGTAATGTCCTGAAAAAGTTTAATCTTAGTTGGTTGTGACAGACAACTTCCTCTCAGTGAAACAGCTTGGAACAGCTGCAAAAAGAAGGGCTCTCTTTCTGGTGCTGAAATGCAAGCACAGTCACAGTCTATTTAAAAGTCAGGCATTTCAAGCCAGTCAAAATCTATCATTTTGTAATGTGGTGTTTATTTCAGCAACAACCAATTCACTCAGATGACGTAAATGCCTGTTATTATCTAATACAATGTATCTAAGGAGAATGTTGTAACATTTTGTATTTTAGTCCTAGTTATTGCAAAGCCCACAATTTCGTTTTTTTCTTTCTTTCTATGACCCCAATTTTATTCCTATTGAATGTGAATTCTAATTTATCTTTAGCATTGTGGCAATTTGCACACATCTAAAGTTTCTTACTTATTCAATTTTAATGGTAGTGTGCAGCTGTTTAGCATATGTTACATAATTTATTTCTGGAATTTTAAAAAGTAATTCATTCAATGACATTCGCATAACAGAATGATGACAAAAAACACATTGAGCTAATTTCAGACATTTTCAGAAGGGGGTCATACACTGATAACACACAACACAGTGTGCTTAAGGCTAGCCATTCTTATACAAAGAGCGCAATCGCTACTCTCTCACACAAGTACCACTGGTGTCAAACCACAAACCACATAGACATTCAAACACACAATCAATCCACAAATCAACACTTAGGACAAAAACAAGCGACAGCCCACATACTGTACTCAAACCAAACCATTTGTAAATACTAATTGTAAGTCATATTTACAAAAAGAGCTCTAAATAAACTGCACCAAACCAGCCCTAAGACTATTCCATGTTCAAGAAGCCAAAATACACCACATTTGCCAGTGCGGCTGGTAGAACACTCAAAAAGTGCCCTGCATATCACCACTTATGAATGTTACTAAGTGCACAGACCAGGATCCTTTTTAATGTATATATTTAGTTCCATGGTACTTAGTCACCATGGAAGAAATACCTTTTGTAATATACCTAAACCTATTTAGGTATCCCCTCTAGGGGAACCGGCTGAGTTCATTCAAGATTCACAGTGGTACCTGCAAGAAAGCAGCACATTCTTCGAAGTGCGCTTAAAACAGGCATGCCAAAAATATTGCAGCATATACAATATTATTCACCAAGTGACACTTAACACAATGTGTGCCGGTCAAATTCTCACACACAAATTCTCACAATTTAGAGAAAATCTACTCATTACCTGCCTACATAAATTGCAAATCATATATATTTTCAAATTCCAAAGTCTTTGGCCAAACAAACAAATCAAATGTCGACCTTACCAAACACAAATCTCCAGCCTCCCTACTGCCAAGTTCTGAATGACCTAACGGTCGTTTTAGAATACTCACAACAAAGAGGATCTCAGTCCGGAGCGGCTAATACCTGGAGAGCCAGATCAGGGAAACCAGAAACAAATGAGTCTGCAAAGATAAAGAATCTCTGTGCACAGGGTACCTCCTCAGTAGATTCCTATCCTGTCCTCCTCAGTAGATTCCTGTCTTCCATCAAGACCACTCCCTTGGGTAGTCACTTCTCCAATGATCCCCATGTCCGGGCGCCATTCTGTAGAAATAAAAACCTTTTTAGGGGCTCACTGATACACCTGGACCTTAAACCAACAAAGAAGAGATTGGCACGGAAGCTGCAATATCAAAAGAATGCATTTATTAACCTCACATGAGGGAGACTGCGTCATACAGTACCCTCAGGTGGCTGTATGAGACAGTCTAAGGAGTACAGAGAACAGGGACATTATATATGCATTTGTTGCATAGTCAGCATAAATCAAGGGGAAACTGGCACATACAAGCATGGTTATTGACTAATATGGGTATACTAAATTTGCTTGCTCAACAAAGTGGGAGGGGAGATATTTCTCCTTACATCAGTGAGAACAGCCTGACAGTTATTACTGGAACAGGGGTACTGGCAGCTACAGGTATTTCTGAGCATGTGCAAGGCTCTGGAAGAGGGAGAAAGCACACAGCGAGCACATGGCTAACTAAAATGGCTGCCAAGTACAAAATGGCTTTTAGCTCACGCTAACAGCAATTCCTGCAAACTTTAACAACTTTGACCCTGTTGAAGTTGTACAAATACTTTTGAAGTCCAAGCATTTAAAGTTTGAGACACCATATGGCTGAGTACAGATCAGGAATCCAACATGCAAACTACAGACATATGGTCATACTGACATGTTGTAACAAAAGGAGGGGAGAGAAAGGATCGGTTATGATCCAAAAGGGCTGAGACTACCACTTGAGGAGGGTGAGTGGAAGGTCCAGCCACAGTCACAGCCCTGAGAATAGCGGTCAACAAAAAAGAGGCTGGGCTGTTCCTAACAGGAGGAAGGGAAGGTCACTAAGGTGCAAGGGATAGTGCTCGTTGGAGAGCTAACCCTGGGTATCCATTGTGTTGGATATAATGGCCTCACACAACCTTGCAAGTGTCATGCTTCATCATAGGCAATGCTCCTCGTTGGGTAGGCGGTGCAATACCCAAAGGGCACACCTCAAAGAGGGGCTCTTTATCGGAGATCTTTTATCCGACTGCCTATGGGTGAAGTGTGGGTGAGGGGCCAGAACAGAGTAGACGGTGTGGGTGAGGATAAAATGAGGCACAAGGTACCGGAAAACAATTTTATTCTGGTGGTCCTCTGCCGCAATTAAAATGAGGATTAGTCTGTACTCGCTGGAACTTAAGTTTCCAAGAGCGAGACAGTACTAAGGGGTGAAAGTTGTGGTCAACATGTTTCTCGCTTAAGGTTCATTGACATGCGATTCTTTAGGACCTAATATATATCAAAACTACTATCTACAGAAACATGACCTACAAAAGTTGTACTACCTGTTTAACACCTCCTCTTGCCTAAATTGGGAGACAAAAGAGACCGTTACCACAGGTAAGTGACAAAATGCATTCCCTGTAGTGACCGTGAGCACAAAGTGAAATAGTGACATACTAGTGAAGGGTGTGACTAGTATGTGGCTAAAAACCAAAGTGGCAAATCCAAAGTTGGATAGCTTAAAAGAAATAAAACCAATAAATAGCAGCAGCATTCATACCTAGAAGGGTAACTAAACGAGTAGGAGCAATTTACTCACCTAGTAGTTAGAGTTAATAGGTGTCAACAGTACCCGGCAGGTCTGACATCAGGGGATAAGCTATTGTAAATAAGGCTGAGGAGAGGTATATAGGTATTAGAGAGCCTCAAGGTTCCGCCAAAAGCTAGGATGTATGTATGGCATTCTTAGTGAATAACAGAGCAGCCAGATAGGCTGCCGGTCATAGGGACAATGTGCACGGTCTATGGGAAAGCCTATATTGTACTCAAGTCTGGAGTGAACGATTAAATTGGTCACCACCGTGTATGTTTGTGACAGTCTGACTCATCTCAACCGGGTTCCCACTATCTGTAACATAGCTAGAGGATGTAAAGGCTAATGGAGATATCCAGAGTCTGCATTAGATTGGACCAGAATCGACATTGTGCCAGTTGCTATCTACAAAATGTCAGGTGAATTCAGAGCAATACATAAAGACTACCTAGCGGCAGGACCAGCCAGCTGAATAGGACTGGAAAAAACAGGTCGATTAGGTGCCCATTGCTGTGTAAGTGCTATGAGGTGAAGACAGAGAACCAAAGGTCTGTCTAACTGTTGTGCCAACTCGATCGATCACCGGCAGTATGCCTGTGGCCTGAAGCGGACCCTAAAGTCCTTATATATATATATATCAAGTAGATATAATTAATTGTGCTCTGGCTATTCCCTCTGACAAAGGTTGGAGTGAGAAGCTTATCTAAACTAAATTTGTCATTATAGGTGTGCAAGCCAATGGTCATGGTAAGGGACAATAATTGAAGTGCCATGGGTGACCAAGTGCTAAGCGGTTTGTCTCCAATGTCTGGAAGCACGCTGAAATCAACGCTCTCCTCAAGAAGCCAAAGCTGACCCCAAGAAACTCAAGAACTTCCGGCCCATTTCCCTTCTCCCGTTCCTGGCAAAGGTCATTGAGAAAATCGTCAACATGCAACTGACCCGCCACCTGGAAGACAACAACATCCTGGACCCGTCCCAGTCCGGATTCAGACAAAACCACAGTACCGAGACAGCCCTCATTGCTGCCACAGGGGGAACATCGTTTACGACGCGGTTTTTATACCGCAGTGCCTTTACCCCGCAGCTATTACAACGCAAGTCGTTACTACGACTTGCGCTGGATGGCGCCGTGGGATAAGGAATCTTGCAATTTTATATTCCAACACCTTCCCTACTGTTACGGGGACTGGTGTTGGAATATAAAATTATAAGATTCCTAAATCCACGCCCTACAACGCAAGTCGTTGTAACGACTTGCGTTGTAAGACTTGCGTGGTAAAGGCATCCGTTGTTACAACATGCGTTGTAACAACGTACATCCCTGCCACAGACGACATCAGGCACCAACTAGACAACGTCGAAACATCAGCCCTCATCAGCCCTCATCCTCCTGGACCTGTCAGCCGCCTTTGACACGGTCTGCCATCGCACTCTAAAGACCCACCTCCTAGAAGCCGGTATCCAAGAGACTGCTCTTGACTGGACCACATCCTTCCTCTCCGGCAGAACCCAGAGCGTACACCTCCCACCCTTCTGATCCGAAGCCAGCGACATCATCTGCGGTGTCCCCCAGGGCTCATCCATCAGCCCGACGCTGTTCAACATCTACATGGCCCCCCTAGCACAAGTGGCCGCCATCACAACCTCAACATCATCTCACGCCGACGACACCCAGCTCATCCTCTCCCTCACCAAGGACCCACGCACCGCCAAAACCAACCTCCACGAGGGAATGAAGGCCATCGCCGACTGGATGAGGACAGCCTTCTGAAGCTGAACTCGGACAAGACGGAGGTCCTCATCCTCGGACCCACCCCCTCAGCCTGGGACAACTCCTGGTGGCCCACCACACTGGGAGCAGCACCAAAACCCACCGAGCATGCACGCAATCTAGGATTCATCCTCGACTCCTCCCTCTCCATGTCGAAGCAGGTCAACGCCTCCTGCTACAACACCCTCCGCATGCTCCACAGGATTTACAAGTGGATCCCCACCGAAACAAGAAGAACGGTGACACAGGCCCCGTAAGCAGCAGACTGGACTACGGCAACGCACTCTACGCAGGAATCCCAGCCAAACACCTACGACGACTACAATGCATCCAAAAGGCCTCCGCCCGACTGATCGTCAAGGTCCCCCGTCACAGCCACATCACCCCCCACCTGAGAGACCTACACTGGCTCCCCGTTGACAAGAGGATCACCTTTAAGCTCCTCACCTACGCACACAAAGCACCCCACAACGCCAGACCAGCCTACCTAAACAGCAGACTCAGATTTCACACCCCCACCCGCAAGCTCCGCTCCTCTGGCCTCACCCTCGCAGCTGTCCCCTGCATCCAATGAACAACCTCCGGCAGCAGATCTTTCTCCTACCTCGCCGCCAAGACCTGGAACACCCTCCCTACCCACATACGGCAGACCCAAGACCTTCTCGCCTTCAGAAGGCTCCTCAAGACCTGGATCTTCGAGCCGTAGCAGCATCCCCCCATCCCCCCAACGCCATGGGACCCTTACGGGTAAGTAGCGTGCTTTACAAGTACTCTGATTGATTAATTGATTGAAATGCCCCTTGCTTCGTTTTCATCCTCAATAATGTCTGTTAATCCTTCCAGGGGCCTGTAGATGGTGTTAAAGTCAAATGCGAGTACAACAGGGAATTTGTCAAAGCTCTCAGAGAGATGGTGGGTCAACAATTTTAATATTGGTGAATTCTTATTCCTGACTGGACAGCGGTTGTAGATGTTGTAAACTTTAACCCTACGCCCATTCTGCCCACTAATACACAAACATAAGATGTCATTACTATTATTATCTAATGTTTTTACAGTCACACCTGGCATGTGTTTAACCCAAATCAGTAGCCCTCCAGACGGGCAGGTGAAAGTGGTCTCAGGGGGATCAATGCACTAATTGAGCAGGCAGGAAGTGGCCCTTCTTTCAGTCAGTCTACTTCACTCAAGCAAGATTTCTTGGATCGCTTAGAGTCAATTACGTTCGTTATTGCTGGCACATCCTGTCTCCCTTGCACACAAGTCTTGTAATTGCAGGTGGCACAGAGGGAACAAACAAGGTGTGCCACTGAGTTGATAGCCTGGCGTACTCCTGAGATGAATTGTTGAGCATGCAGGTGGATAGGATCATGCACCAAGGGCCAATAAGTCATTGGCTAATCGGGAATCCGTCTTTGTTAGCTTGCTTTTATTTCACTTCTCCATAGGGTTAGGTAGGCATTGGGCAAAACAAATGTATGATTTACAGGCGTTGTCTTTGGGATGTAATCCAGTGGGTGTACTTGTTTACTAAGGATTCTGTTGGTTCCTTTTGATCAGGCTTAGGTCTCGGGACATTGGCCATAAATACTGAGGGATGATTGCTTTGCCAGCGTGTAGGTAGGGGTTTTTGATTAACAGCCTGAAAGGAACTTTACCAGTTCCAGAGGGATGTTCAATTAGAAAAGCAAAGAGAGTTATTTGCTCCTGCTAATTGATTAAATGGCTTATGGGTATGGAGAGGAGTAAAATAAATCCCTTGACTAGACACCTATCCTTGGGGTGTGACTTGCTGTGTAAAGGGATGTAGCTCTTCTCCTATACTTTGTTGGTTAGTACGTTGGTTAGATCTTGTACGATGGGCAGGTGGCACTGTGACTTATGGAAATTTGGGTTGGATAGAAAGTTGTTGTACCCAGTGATTTCTGATCCTCACTATCGGGGGGCTTGGCCGGCAGTGCTGGCAATATTGTCACATTGCATACATTCCAGATATATGAGTCTTAAATTCTTTCAAATGGTTTGCATTCAGCTTCAGAGAGATTAACTACTCTTTGGTTTGTTTGTTTCAGGGTGGCCTTCATATCAGCAATATCCTTCCATGTCAATGAACAGGGTTATGTCCCCCAAGCTGTTAGCTATTGGCACACTTACCAAGGATGATAGTATGGGATGTGTGATTTTTTTTCGAGTATCGGATCAGCCAGTGGGGTAAAGCAATTGCTGCATATGATGTTAGAGATTAGGACTGGTTGGTTTTCTGTTAATTCCATACAAAGTGGTTAGTCATTGATAGTACTTGGCTGACTTAGGGAAGGGTTTGCTGGATTAACAATCCCTGCCCCATTAAGAGCTGCCAGTCCTGGGGTGGGGCTAATGATAGTACTGCTAATCTTGCTCTCTTTGTTTTTTTAGAAAGTGAGCTATTTTTGATTTTGCACCCTTTCCTTCCACTTGCGCTTTCCTTTGGTTGGCAGATCCTCAACCTCCTCTATTAGATTGTCAATATCGTCCAAAGTACAGTTTTCTGCAGCGTGGTTTTTTATGGCAGATTTAGGCTTCTTTCCTTAGCCTCTGATGGGCTCTGTGGCCTTCATTTTCCCCATTTAAGCACTTGACCTACTTGCAAAATTTGCATTACCACCTCCCCCCTGGAGGTGAATGCCTGCTTGATCACAAAAGAGACAACCACAGTTGTCGGGGGAGGGGGTGGCCCTGCCCTGCCTCTTATTGTTGCTGAGGCCTGGGCTTGTCCCATGCAGCAGGAGTAAGGTCAGTGCCAGGGTCGGCTCTAGGGCGGTGCGGCTGGTGCCACTACACCTGGTGCTGACTTTTCATGGGGGCGCCTGTTTTGCTAGTTTATATTGTGCAAAAAAGTAAGGGTGGGCGTAGTACGCGTAGTCACGCTACGCAAAGCCGTTCTCGCACTACGCGAGCTTCGCGTAGCTTCGCGAGCTTGCGTAGTAGCTTGCTGGTCCCGTTCGCGAGCCGTTTTTCTTGCTCGGGAGCACGTAGTGCGTGTTCGGGGCACTGTCTGCATGTTCGGGGGATTGTAGCATGCAACCTTACCCATGTGGTGGGCTATGGGCGCGGCCATCTTGTTTTTTCAATTGTCCCGCCCGCCCACGTCCCCTATGTAAATGTAAATGTAAATGTACAGGAATTTATATAGCGCAAATCACCGAGCCGTTTCTAAGCACTTGCTTAGGGAACCCGTCCTGGTATTCCCCTGTGAGATAACCCTGGCAGGGTATCCGCAAGGTGAAAGCCAGGCATCCCACCGCGAGGGGCCGTTGTGGAGATTAAGCAAGCTACTGCCCAGAGTCGCAGAGTGTGAACCCGTGAATCGAGTAGGCAATCGAGAATTGTCGAGTCCATAGACATTTTAGGACTCAAGACCCCGCCGAGCAGGGAATTGAACCCTGGTCCCGGGCTGACCTCTGCTTCCAGGTCTACCTCCTCTAACCAGTGAGCCACACTTCTCCTATTTCCTCTTCCGGGTCGCGAATAACGCGTTCGCGCGGTGCACGTCTTGTTCGGGAACACAACTACTTGTTCACACTGACAAAGTGCGTGTTCGCGTGAAATCTCGCACAAACTTACCCACGTGGTCACGAGGGCCGCGGCCATCTTGTTTTTCACACTCTATGCTATGGATCTGGGCCTAGTTTTCTATCCACCTTATATCTGTTCAATCTTTACCTATTTTCACAGTTTTTCTCACTTTTTTTACTTCTCATCTATCTCTCTCTGTCCCTAAGTTTATATTTTGCATTTTATTTCTACTTTTCCACCTTTTTTTTAGCTTTTCTACTGTTTTATTTTACTTCTTTATTTAAGCTCCTACTTCTTCCCCCTAACTTTTTTTCCTTTTGTTCTAACTTTTCTTTTCCACCTCCACCTCCACCCCAGACCATGGCAAAGGGGAGCAGCAGAACCGGCTCGAAGGGCAAGGCGCCTGCGCCCAAGAGCCGGCTGCCTTGCGGCAGAATGCGACCTGCAGGGGTGCAGGCCCGGAATCTTTTTGGGGAGGCGGAGGTGGCCGCCCTAGATTTTTTCATCCAGTGCCACCTCCCTTTGACCTTGGCAGCAGGCGGCAGGCCAGGGTCCGGTTACCTCCCAGAGGAGCCTCACCGCCGGTGGGCGAAGGTGCGCCGGGCAGTATACCGTCGCTAGGAAATCCGGCGCACCCACCAGCAGCTGGCCCACTGGTGGGCAGACATTCTGGACAGGGAGCAGGACCTGTTGGACCTGCTAGGTGTTGAAGTCGTGGGGCTTGGTGAGTAGCTAGTAATATTAATAATTTAATATATATTATAATAGTATAAGTATTGTGTATAATTTTTGGACGAATAAGTAACACGGTTACTGGTGCGCTTAGTTACATTGCAGATCAATTCCGTCTCAAATTATTCTGTTATTGTATGACACAGGTGCTGCTCGCCACTTCTCTTACTGGTTTGTAACTTAGCGCTAGCTTGGGCTGCTGATTATTGATGTTAGAGTTTTTAGAGAACTGAAGTTAGTTGATGCTATTGCTAGAGTCTAGTCCTTACATTGTCCTTTAGTGAAATAGTGATGGATGGATAGTATTAGTTCATATTTTTTTAACGGTCTGCATGACGCCTCCTCTGTCACTGAATGCTTAGTTAGTTCTTATTTACCCCACCCCTTCATAGAACCGGTTTGAGTTTGTTTACTGAGTGGTAGGCTTAGCACAGCAATAGCATGGTCATGTGAGTCAGTAGCAGTTCTGACGCAAGCAACCAACTATTACGTGTATGTACAAATTTATGCATGTGTCCTCCATCTCATCATCTATGCATGTTTGCGGGCAAAAATAAAATTGAAATGCCGACTTACTGAACAATTGGCCCGTCTGGATTCTTGAATAGGTGGTGTAGGTCAGGTGGCACTGGCTTCGTTAGTATATTCTGCAATCAGAATGTTTATGGCACATACTTATAGATGGTCTGCGGTTTATGGCACATACTTATAGACGGTCTGTGGATCTTACAAGCCAGTAGTCATTTATACTTCGAAGTCAATTTTATTGGAATTGTTGTTTCCTAAAATGTTTGAGAGGATTTTTGAATGAGGTCTTTGTTTCACAGCACTTAATGTTTCTCTTTCTTTATTATTTCTTACATGATCAGCACCACCCAAGGGCAAGAAGACGGGGTCCGAGTTGGCGGGACAACCACAAGAGGAGCGCTCCTCTACCGAGGATCTTGCTGCTGGCCCCAGTAACTCCTACAGTGCTTATATTATTAACAATTATATTTCCCTAAATTTTTAACGCACCTTATTTTTTCCAACTTATTAATCCTCCTTCCCATTTCAATGTTAGCAAAACCTTCTTTGGTCTTAAATTTGTTTTCCAAATTTTGGGTAACTATCCAATGCCATCCCTGACTTTCAGTTCCTTCAAACTGCCTCTGCCCCAAGACTCTCTGTGACTACTATTAGACTGTGTGTAGCTAAGCTTGCCCTGTTGGCCACTCTTTAGTTAAGGTGTCCTTTGGAATAAAGCTGTGATAGAATAGCTGTAGCCACTGGGTCCACTCCTGTCTTTTGCGTTGTCCTCTGTAATCTCCAGTCTTTGTCAATTCCCACCAACAAAAATGCGCAACCAGATGTTTGCCTACTAATTTTTGTTCAGTTAGTATACTTCTACTACTGTTGTGGGTATTATTCTCTGCACATACTCATACAGAACTATGCACAAGAAAATAGGATGTTGTTGATGTTGGTGATAGGGAGGTTGGACCTTACACCCTGGTCACAGAACTCAGTCAGAAGAACCCATAATCCAATGACCGTCTAGTCTACCTACCTAAGTGTCTCGGTCATAGTCATTTGTCCCACTCCCGACCCCCACACGAAGATAGTTAGATATATATACCCAATGATTTTATTACACAACCCAGGCCAGAACAGAAGAAGAACCTTTCTCTCACTCACTCGTTTCAGTCCACAATACCCCAGACACTGAAAATATACCACAAAGTCTATGTGCAAGTTCAAAAACTTTATTTTTTTAATAACAAGCTTTGTATTGTTGTAACTTGTAAGTATTTCCATGAAAAACATCCTGCTCCACCATGCAAAATGAAGAAGAATAAATACAGTAAATTTTGTACATTTAGTGCACAATAGAGAAATGTGTGAATTGTGGGAGACCTCTCACCGTTGAACGTATACTGTTAGTGGTTACACATGCATCTTTCGAAAGCTCTGCAAATCCCTTGTTTCGTAGAAGGCAATCTTCTCTTCTCATCTGCCTATGAGAAAAATGTATACTCAGATGTGAGTCCCAACTCATTGCACCATCAGGATTCAAGCAAGCCGGGCCGAAGACGGCTGAAATGCCAGAAACCGGTCCCCGGTAGCTTGTTTCCTTCCCAGTATAAGAATTGGCTTGGTAGTTTGGTCTGCCCTGTTCCCATGATGCACTGGGCCAGGGTCAGACTAATTTGCATATAGCCAAGTTCTGAGCTGGGATGGTGCAGTGAGCTGAAAAACGGTGATGGATCAAGCCCTGATCTTTGGACTGGGTAAGAGTGGTCTGCTCAATTCAGACACTCTGTTCATCACCACCCCCTTTTCTGAATCATTTTTGTCCACCATAAGCGTGGAAGGGTATACTCAGATGTGAGTCCCTAGCTCATTGCACCATCAGGATTCAAGCAAGCCGGGCCGAAGACGGCTGAAATGCCAGAAACCGGTCCCCGGTAGCTTGTTTCCTTCCCAGTATAAGAATTGGCTTGGTAGTTTGGTCTGCCCTGTTCCCATGATGCACTGGGCCAGGGTCAGACTAATTTGCATATAGCCAAGTTCTGAGCTGGGATGGTGCAGTGAGCTGAAAAACGGTGATGGATCAAGCCCTGATCTTTGGACTGGGTAAGAGTGGTCTGCTCAATTCAGACACTCTGTTCATCACCACCCCCTTTTCTGAATCATTTTTGTCCACCATAAGCGTGGAAGGGTATACTCAGATGTGAGTCCCTAGCTCATTGCACCATCAGGATTCAAGCAAGCCGGGCCGAAGACGGCTGAAATGCCAGAAACCGGTCCCCGGTAGCTTGTTTCCTTCCCAGTATAAGAATTGGCTTGGTAGTTTGGTCTGCCCTGTTCCCATGATGCACTGGGCCAGGGTCAGACTAATTTGCATATAGCCAAGTTCTGAGCTGGGATGGTGCAGTGAGCTGAAAAACGGTGATGGATCAAGCCCTGATCTTTGGACTGGGTAAGAGTGGTCTGCTCAATTCAGACACTCTGTTCATCACCACCCCCTTTTCTGAATCATTTTTGTCCACCATAAGCGTGGAAGGGTATACTCAGATGTGAGTCCCTAGCTCATTGCACCTTCAGGATTCAAGCAAGCCGGGCCGAAGACGGCTGAAATGCCAGAAACCGGTCCCCGGTAGCTTGTTTCCTTCCCAGTATAAGAATTGGCTTGGTAGTTTGGTCTGCCCTGTTCCCATGATGCACTGGGCCAGGGTCAGACTAATTTGCATATAGCCAAGTTCTGAGCTGGGATGGTGCAGTGAGCTGAAAAACGGTGATGGATCAAGCCCTGATCTTTGGACTGGGTAAGAGTGGTCTGCTCAATTCAGACACTCTGTTCATCACCACCCCCTTTTCTGAATCATTTTTGTCCACCATAAGCGTGGAAGGGTATACTCAGATGTGAGTCCCTAGCTCATTGCACCTTCAGGATTCAAGCAAGCCGGGCCGAAGACGGCTGAAATGCCAGAAACCGGTCCCCGGTAGCTTGTTTCCTTCCCAGTATAAGAATTGGCTTGGTAGTTTGGTCTGCCCTGTTCCCATGATGCACTGGGCCAGGGTCAGACTAATTTGCATATAGCCAAGTTCTGAGCTGGGATGGTGCAGTGAGCTGAAAAACGGTGATGGATCAAGCCCTGATCTTTGGACTGGGTAAGAGTGGTCTGCTCAATTCAGACACTCTGTTCATCACCACCCCCTTTTCTGAATCATTTTTGTCCACCATAAGCGTGGAAGGGTATACTCAGATGTGAGTCCCTAGCTCATTGCACCATCAGGATTCAAGCAAGCCGGGCCGAAGACGGCTGAAATGCCAGAAACCGGTCCCCGGTAGCTTGTTTCCTTCCCAGTATAAGAATTGGCTTGGTAGTTTGGTCTGCCCTGTTCCCATGATGCACTGGGCCAGGGTCAGACTAATTTGCATATAGCCAAGTTCTGAGCTGGGATGGTACAGTGAGCTGAAAAACGGTGATGGATCAAGCCCTGATCTTTGGACTGGGTAAGAGTGGTCTGCTCAATTCAGACACTATGTTCATCACCATCCCCCTTTCCTGAATCATATGAGAAAAATGTTGCACGTTAGACAGTGAATACAACTATGCCAGTTTTTAGCAGTCATGGCAAAAAGTGCAACATTATGGATAAGCAAAAGGGACTAACAATACTGCTTTGTCAATTGTATGCAACACTCATGTGGCCTCAATGGTGTCTTTCTTACTGTGCAACAAGCTGCGAGGTAACATGGGCAAAGCAGTAGACCCGGGTCTAAAAATGGTTATATGGCTCAGGCTAACCTTCCAAAGACTAGAGTAGGAGTAAATTAAATGACCCTAGGGACCATCTAATAAATTAAAACTAAACTCTGTCTAATGTGACTGCTGTACATTAGGACGGAATTTGGACTAGTTACACTGTCACAACGATTCATGTTGTACGTAACTGTTTTTTCAATCTTCCTTCCTGGTGAAAAAGTACAACTAGTAAAATAGGGGGAGGTGTGCAGGCATCTAAAAAGGTGTACTTGCTTTTATAGGTGCACAATCACTACCAACCACCAGTGCCGACGGGGCCAGCGGCGATGCTATTGCCATCCAGGAGGGGACAGAGGCTGCGGCACCTGCAGGAGCATCAGTGGGGGAGGAAACTTCAGCGGTGGGCAGTGGTAAGTTATATTCATTACTTATTTGCATTACTAGGTGGAAGGGGGACATTTTTCTCCACACTGTGCTATGAGACTTATTAAGAAAGTATGAATTTGAAGTTGTACTGGACAATATACAATGGTTGAAGAAGACACCCTTTGTAGCATTACCAGTTTGAGTTGAGTAAACAAGGCCTCTTCCATCAGGCTCCAACTCAGCTGTGAAACTTATGGAGAAGACTAAAAGTCAGATCAGATGACCTTGAGGGATGTGTTGAACAAAAAGGGAAAGAAGTGAACTAGGGTGGAAGGAGGAAGGACTAAAGAGATGTAATAATAAGACTAACTACCATAGAAGGATACGTTGGAAGGTTCATTCACATGGCTGATATGAATTGGATGCATGGGTTGTTAAAGGATGGGTAGAACTGGAAGGTCAAAGAAAATGCAGGCCTGGTTGGGCAAAAGAATATGGGTGCATGGATACAGTGGATAGCAGGAATCATGAGCAGGGTTTGTGTCAATGAAACCCAAGGCAAGGAAGGAGTGGACGCATGAGTGGTTGCTGGTGAAAGTGAAACCAGCTAAGCCGATAATAAAGAATGATAGACATTTACTTTTGGGTGGATGTCCCCTAAATGTATTTGTATTCATCATAGGTGAAGACTGTCCCTGGAAGCAGAGTCTTACTTTGAAAAAATAAAAGGAGATACAAAAAAGACTTTTGTTCTTATGTGTACTCAAGGCCAACCAGTACTAGAATTGTATGTACTGCGCTTGGTAGTGCTACTATGCCACAATGTACTGTTGAATTAATTATGAAGAGTTTCAGTTACAATTCAGTTTCTTTTTTTATAGATACTCTTACTCCTTCCTCAAAACCATCGTGGAAGGAGTTGGCAGCCTGGCCCAGCAAAGGAAACTGCAGTCCATTGTGGAGGAGTACCGCAAGCTGGTGGCTGAGGCTGAGGAGGAGGAGGAAGAGGCGGCGGCAGCAGCTGCTGCCTCTTCCAATGCGTCTGGCCCCAGCAAGGCTCCACCTGCAGGAGAACGGCGCCGCGGCCAGGCAGCCGCTCACCGCCGGTATTAAACATCTGCCACCCCCACACAGCATGGATGCAAATGTAGGTGCCGTGCATTTCGGCAACAACTTCTCCTCCGGGTGGCCAAGCTGGAAGGCCAATTAGAGGAGCACGTAAAGATCATTGTGGACAAACACCTTAAAGCCCGCCAATTGTAATGGACCCAGACCCTGTTGATTTGCCCCTTTTTTAATACTTTTGTTGGTGGGTGGGAATTGGGTGTTGGGGTTATTTTTGTTGGACATTCTTTGGACTTGGACATTGGTTGGGGTTAGGGTGAGGATAGGGGTGGGATAGGAGGATATTTTTATACATGAATAAATGTTATTTATTTTCAACTTACACATATGATATGATGTTGTTTTGTGGTGGGGTTACTGTTGTACGTCACAAGGTTTACTCTAGATGCAGGGCAGCGTTTGATTGAAATACTTTATTAATTGACCACATGTGTAACATGCAAACAGATAGATGCTGTGCCCCTCACTGAGTTATATTTGTCCTATTAGTACTACCAGCCTCTCCTTCATTATACCTCCCAGCAAACTTCTCTTCTTACCTGTGATTGATGATGATTACGTTTGGCACCGCAAGGGCTGCATGGTTTCCCAAGACAACGGAGAATATGCAGTGGTTGTGTGATAGTAGTAGACTAGACTCCTAGACACTGGCACTAGCATTGGAAAACAAAAACAAAGAGACAGTCATTTGCCTGAGAAAGAATGTGGGAGAAGTAGAAAATTACAGTACATAATACGGACAAAAAATACAACCAATATTGCAACTGCTAAACGATCTCAAAGAAATCAATGGTGTCGGGGACTGAAAAAGTAGAAGAAGATAACTAGTTGCGTTGGAGTCATTAAAACACAATACAAATCGTAAACGTAAATGCTCTAAAATTAAATTCAAACAATGCCAGCAATGATTTACATTTTTTCGTTGGGTCACTTTGGGAAATTAATTGCCTTGTATACTATTACATAAAGTTAGCTTGGGTGGGCAAGCAGAAGAAGATCCTCGCCCTACCTCGTTGACATTTGATTTCATTAGTGTTGGTTTCACCACATCTGCCCCAGCAAGCGTGTGATCAATTGTTGGTGTAGATTTAATGTAGTAACATCACACCTTAATATAAAACCACACAGCCCGGCGGAAGAGGGTTAGGGTTTGATGAATGGATGGGAACGGGGGTTTGGGGAAAGGTTTGACAAAGAAAAACAGAACGCATGGAGACAACAAAAAGCAAAACAATGAAGACGATGATTGCTGATCCACAATTCCCCAATAAATGTAAAGTCAATTAAGAACAACGAAATGGATGCACGATGAATGTTATTATTAACTTGATGGTTATTAATAAGTGGTAATTAGTACTTAACTACTACTACACAATTCAAAGGAAGTACTTCTTATGATATGATATGACTTTTGCCTAGGCTGTATGCCCTCTGAGAAACCGTAATACCTGATGTAGCGGGCTGAAAGCTAGCAAACAAAATTGAGATAGTTTAAGTGAACAATCAATTACCAAACACAAGCGTAAAATAAATGAAGAGGAAAATGGAATCAAAGAAAAATATGAAAATGATACTAAAGTTAATGTATTATCCAGGGCCAAATGTGTAGTTGTATCTCGTCATTCATTTTTTCCTCCCTTCCATGGACACTGTTGTGACTGATTGATTGATTATATCATTCTTGGGCGCCTCTGGCAGGATGATGATGAGGAGGATTGGTAAGGTAAGTGTGAGTTGTTGCTCCACGTATAATAGCGCTGGGTGAAAGGCCGGCCTGTAAGTGTTGATGAAAGAATGGGGTATTACAAAATAAGTTAACAGAATGAAAACATAAAAATCAATTACGGTGTAGTGCAAAAAAGACAAGACTCGTGAGCGAGAAGATTTTCAGACTGAGGCTGCTTGGATACATTGATTAACTCTACTCTTCTAGTTGCACAGCAGTCATCGAAAAGAACAACAAGATAGGAGCCAGCACAGAACAGTTACAGGGCCACATCACAAAACCGGGACGTGAGTCTGTGGCCCAAACTCCATTTACCTACATTTTTCAGAGTTTCAGACAAAAGGCATATACACCAACCTAGTATTTCCAAAACAAGTGACTAATGTAAATCAATGCGCCAATGTCAGTCAATCATACCACTATTCCATTCCACCACTGCACACACATGTAGCCTAGGTCTGCTGTGCTTCTTGTTGATTGGTTGTGTGTTTACCTTGTATTCCACTTCCTGAACATATTCCATGAATCATCTCTGATCAAACTGACTGACAGCGTGCAAAGATGGTATGGTGGTCATCATCATCATCATCATCCGGTGTGGCACGTGTACGTGTTCTCCAACAGACCAAAAACAGCAACTAAGTCTGTAGTGAGTGACTACGATTAAGTCCAGACTGCACCTGCAGTAGTAGGAGTACAATTGGATACATATTATTAAACAACATAGAAACATTGACCATCACTTGAGACACAAGCACTTTGAAACTACTAGTATACTAGTATACTTCTACTTCATGCACATTTGCTCTGAGTCAGCAAGCAGCCAATGCAATGTATGGCATCATTTATTTCATATACCTGTCTTTCTCTTCTTTGTGGCTGTCAGATCACAGATGCAGCAGAGCCTTCTGAAAGTGATGACGAGTTTACTTTAATTTTGGAGCCCTGCTCAAGTTCTGACATTGAAGAGTTGTGTATGCCTGCAGACAGAGGTGTAGCCTTAAGACAGTAATGCATTTCAGATTGGAAACAAAACAGAAGATGGCTGTAGTCATGTACGTTTCACTTGTTATGGAGGGACTGAGGCTACATTATTGCACTATTGTCCATCGCCATCCAAAGTATGGCAAGATGGAAATGTATTTAGGGTGAGTCAGGAAGATGGAGCGGGACTCTGATGAGTGGAGTGCACAGTAAATGCTCAGATGTGCAACTCCAATAGGTAATTAAAAGATAAAGGAAGATGGTGTTGGTTTTCAAGTTTGAGTCAGAAAGACAGATACACACAAATAAGGAAGGGAGAAATAAAGGAAGGGAGAATGTAACGATTTCCAAGCCTAGTTGTCAGGGAAGAGGAGCTCGTCCTCAAACCCTGGTGGTTCTTCTGACAGAAGTAGGTCCTGTAACCCACTACTTATTTCTTCCGACTCGCTCTCCTCTTCCAGCTCTGATTCACTGACTTTGTAGTCTGGTGGTATCAAGTGCTGATTCATTTTTATCATGGTTAACCTCTCCACGCTTTTGGGCGAGAGACTGGTCCTTCTCACAGTCACAATGGCACCAGCAGCACTGAACACACGCTCAGAAGAGACACTTGCAACAGGGCAAGCTAGATACTTTATCGCCAGCCTGCTGAGCACTGACCATTGGCTTCTTGTCCTATACCAATACACCAATGGGCTTTGCTCCATGACACCTCTGTTGTGTCATCCAGATAGGCCTGGACCATCCGCTCAATGTTCATTGGTGCTCTGGTTTGCTCGTCCTCTTTTTGCTTTGCGACAGCAACGGACTTCCCCATCCCTTTGTGTAGAAACCAAGCAGCTATTTTTTTGCTTGTGTCTGATGAATCAGATCATGTTGGTGCAGTTGTTGTTATTGTTTGTGTTGGTGACTGCTGGGAAGCAAACGCACTGCTCGCATGCTGTGAAGAAGAACTTGACTCTGTAGGATGCTCTGTAGTACTTGCACTGTCCTGGGCTGGCACTGGCAGGCCTCTAATTGATAGCCGTTAGTTTTCGAAATCAGTGGCTTCCTTGGCTATTACAGTTTTGTACTTGGGAACATCCCCTTCTGAAAAAGGAATTACTGCATTACTGTTCACAAATAATTTGTAACGTGGATCCAAAATTGTGGCAGTAATGTAATGTTGATGTGACAAAATCTTATTTTGAATCCTTGTATTCTCAGATAAGTGGCCGGCTAAGGACTTCACAAAATTACAAGCTTCACGTTTTCCTTCCACACCTTCGTATGTTTCAGACACCTCCTTCAGCTCTTGCTCAAGCATGTACAACAATGGGATTACTTGGCTCATAGTACAGTCCTCCCTGCTGACTGCACGTGTGAAGACCTCAAAAGGAAGTAGCATCTCAGTCAGGCATTTAATGAGGTCCCATTGCCACATCTCAACAGTCATGGCTTTAACAGTAGGATCCCCTGATCTCCTTGTCATGACATAAGCATTAAGTGGTATGTACTGCTCAAACAGCCGTTCAAGCATGTAATACGTAGAGTTCCAATGTGTTGGTACCTCCTGGATGAGTGCTTTGACTGGCATGTTACACTCACGTTGAATGACCCGTAGCTGCTTCCGGGCTTTAAAAGAATGATTGAAATGCGTGCAGATTCTTCTGCAAATGGTCAGTAAGTTGCTGACTTTGCTTTCATTTTTCAGAAAGTCTTGAACCACAATGTTAATGCAGTGTGCCAAACACGGGACCCTGGCCTTAACTACATTACTGCCATTGTCGGTGGCAACAAAACCAATATTGAGGCCTCTTGGTCACAGCCATTCAAAGACCTTGCTATTGAACTCATCCAAAATGTTTGCAGCAGTATGCGATTTCTCCATAGCAAACATGGCTACAGTAGCATGTTTGCGGGTATCATTAAAAATCTCAGTAGTGTCAATGCCTGTAGATATCTTGTCTCTAACACCTGAAAAAGAGATCCAGTGTGCAGTGATGCACATGTAATCTGTGGCTTGGCAACTGCTCCACATGTCTGTTGTCAGGTGGATACTATGCACAGCACTCTGCTGCAAGGCTTTTCCAAGCGATTCCAGCACGTCGTGGTGTAGTGCTGGAACAGCAACTCTGGCAAAATAGTAGCGGCTGGGAACATTCCATTTTGGGCAGAGGGTTGTCACAAATTCCAGGAAACCCATCCCTTCAACAAAAGAAAAAGAGAGAAGGTCCAGAGCTAACATTTTAGCAAGCTTAGCATTGTACAAATGTGCTATTGGGTGGTTGCGCTCGTACTTTCCCTCCTGCCTAAACATGCTAACAATGGTACGCTGCTTGGTATTTCTTTCAGATATGCCCGATGCAGTACTTTGTGTCACAGACTTCGCACCCGTACTCCTTGGTGTCTCCGGGTTACTGCTCTTACTCTGGTGCCACAGAGATGTTGCTGATGCAGAGGATGTGGGTTCTACCACTGCAGTGCTGGGGAGTGGGACAGGGGTACTTAGTGTAACACTACCAGATAGAATGTCTCCCTCTTCTTCCTGTCCGACCCGTGGACCTTCTACTGCTTCCCCACCAACATTAATGGTTCCTGCTTTTATGATACGTAGGTGGTCCTCCCACTTGATTGCGTGGTGTTTTTTCATATGGGTCATTTGGCCTCCGGTACCATAGTTTGTACCAGGCTTACCACGACTAACAGAGGAATGACAAATGGAGCATATAGCAATGTTCTCCTCATTTGCGCTAACTGTAAAGAAGTCCCACACTGGGGAGCTTAACTTTTGTCTCCTGCTAGAGGCGTCACTTCCAATGCCGGATGAACTGGAGGTTGTGTTGTGAACTTCACTATGTAGCTGCACAGTAGTACCACTACCTACTTCTGCTGAGGTGGAACTTGTGCTGGATGTTGGACGCTGCCGGCTTTGTGCAAATGTAAAAATGGAAGCTGGAGGTAGTTTTGGTGTGGCCTGTGTTGGTGGTATGCGCGCTACTACATCCCTAGTCGCAGCCATTCTTGATAGGGTTAAAATGTTGGTCTCAATGTCCTCAGGGCCAGGAGTAATGCTTGTGATGACTGGATCTGACTCATCATCACCATCATCATTATCCGGCTGCTGAACATCGCACTCCATAAGTGGTAGGCTTCCTGGAACCTTCCTTTTCCCTAGCCTGGTCTTCTTGGGATGTCTCTCCCTCTCATGCTCAGATTGTTCTGGATTCCAATTGAGGTCAAGATCATCAGAAGTGATGCTTGGCGAAGAACTCGATGGACTAACCCTCCTTTTCCTTGGTGGGGATTTGGAAAACAATAGATCTCCTGCATGAGGTGCTGCCTCTTCTTGCTCTGCATCAGGCTCAATTTCCTGAACTGCCCCGATTTCGGGAGGAACAACAACTACTATTGCCGGTGGTGGTTCTTGAACAACTATTGCAGGCGGTGGTTGTGGTAGTTGTTTTTGTTGAACATCTACTATTGCGGGCGGTGGTTGTGGAACAACTACTATTACAGGCGGTGGTTGTGGTTGTTCTTTTCGTTGAGCATCTACTATTGCGGGCGGTGGTTGTTGAACATCTACTATTGCGGGCGCTGGTTGTTGTTCACCACTTTTCAGCTGTGTTCCACTTGCGTGGAATGTGTACTACTTTGAGATAGAGATAAGTTCAGGTCAGGCTCAGTATCACTGCTTTCTACCATTAGGCTGGCAACCTCTTCCCCACTCATCTGCTTGTGCCTGCAGTGGTGGCTTTGGCCCACTGATGCAGAGGTGCTGGCCCCAGCTTGGACACCGGTCACTGCTGCTGCAGGCGTACTTTTTTTTCCCAAAAAAGGTTTTCGGGTCAACCCCAGACTTAAGTGTCACTTCCTTCTTCTGTTCTTCCTTCTTCTCAGCAACTTTCTTGGTCTTGGAGGACCCAGTACCTGCTTTCTTTGGGCCCATCTTTTTCAGATGTCAGCAGCAACACTCAGTTGCACAAGTTGCTGAGAATGATGTCTGGTCAGGTTAGTCACTCACACCACACTTGACGTAGTACAGAAGGACGTCCGTCTGGCAGTAGAACAGGCGAAGAATGATGACAGACACCTCCTCTTCAGTCTTTTGTGCACCTACAAGCAAAGAAGGCAGAACAACATCAGTCGCATAGGGATTTTTTTTAGCTTTAATTACTACTACAAGTATTAGTACATCCAGTAAGAGTAAGAATAGCAAAGAATTAAAATGCAAATGTAGTGGAAGTGGAACCTGTTTAGCCTTAATTTGTGCATCATTTTGGATGGATGCAGCATCAGTGACCTGCAGCAGATAGCAATGGGGATGTGAACAGTAGTAAGCCAACAGGAACAATGGCAAGACACAGGCCAATTTGTCAAAAACAAAACAGCACACTACTACTACCACCACAGCTCCACATGGGCACTCTCATCACAGGTACATGG
The DNA here is from genome assembly GCF_964263255.1 of Lissotriton vulgaris. Taxonomy (NCBI): domain Eukaryota; kingdom Metazoa; phylum Chordata; class Amphibia; order Caudata; family Salamandridae; genus Lissotriton; species Lissotriton vulgaris. The sequence goes on along the minus strand of NC_141697.1, from coordinate 160,059,431 downwards.
GTAAAGGCCAGAAAAAAATAAACTCAAGCAGGCCTATATCCCTCCCTATATGGCCAGAAAAAGGAGGATGCCTACATCACAGCTTAATGCAAAAAGAAAATTCCCATGGCTACAAGCTTTGAAAGTTACACAACAACACAAACAACAAAGGCATTTGGAGTTTTCCCCCAAACAGTTAACTACACCCCAAACACCACATTTGAAAATTCAATGCATTGCCACCCATGCCCTAAATGATGTGAAATTCAACAGACAAAATGGAAACCGCTACATCAAGCGTCCCCGCTGACTATCTCTGGGACTCTAGGCCTACTGGCAGAAAAAAATCACACAACTTTGTAGGCCTGCGGCAAAAAAACTAAACCAGGATTGAAGGTCACACAAAATGGCCGCCCCCACATGGCCTGGCCAGTGCCACCACCAAAAACATGAAAAGAAAGAGAAGACAGACAATACATTCCTATAGCAAAAGGACAATGCTTGGCTTGACAAAATGGCCACCAAGCCGCCCACATGGTCAGGCCACCCTAAAACAACAAAGTACATAGAGGACAGAAACAGAAAGTGGTCCATGCTCCAAAAAGTACAAGCAAATGACAACCTGAGGAGTTTCTTTTAGCAAAATGAACAGCATCTACATTTTCGGGAACGTTTTAGGCAACTCGAGAGATATTGCTTGCGAGAATGCAAATTCGGCGTGTTCGGCGGCGCGAACTGTACAAAACGTCGTGATCGCACGCCCGAGCACGCACATTGAGCGCGCGAAGAAGACAAAAACTGTAAGGTTGATTGTAGCAGTGTGCAAAGTTACCAAAACTACACGAGCTGAATTCTAGGGTTACCTAGTGCACAGGAAAAAGCCATATTATTCAACACACACCCAAAACCTGCAATTCAACACCAAAAACACATTTTGCTAATTAATCCAAAGCCATCCATGACCTACATGATGTTACACTTACAACTTAAACACCCCTATAACAGTTGAACAACTTTCATGCACCCATGATGAGGAGGACTCTAGTAGTACCCTTGGGCCTACCTACTGGCACAGTAGGCCACAACCTTGGAGGCCTATGGCAAAAACACAGAGGCTGCTACTAGTACCAGGAATTAAAATGGTCGCCCCGCATGGCCTGACCACCCCCAAAAACATGAAAAGAAAGAGAAGACAGACAATACATTCCTATGGCAAAAGGACAATGCTTGGCTTGACAAAATGGCTGCCAAGCTGCCCACATGGTCAGGTCACCCTCAAACAACAAGGTACATAGAGGAAAGAAACAGTAAGTGGTCCATGCTCCAAAAACTACAAGCAAATGACAACCTGAGGAGTTTCTTTTAGCAAAATGAACAGCATCTACATTTTCGGGAACGTTTTAGGCAACTCGAGAGATATTGCTCGCGAGAATGCAAATTCGCCGTGTTTGGCGGCGCGAACTGTACAAAACATCGTGATAGCGCGCCCGAGCACGCACATTGAGCGCGTGAAGATGACAAAAACTGTAAGGTCGCGCTGTAGCACTGTGCAAACTTACCAAAACAGTACAGGCCTCCCTCAATAATAATTTTTAAGAAAGATTGAGAAGCACAGAAAACTGTAGTTAAAAAAAAAAACATTTACAGTACACCAATTCTCAATTCTCAAACTTACTTGTGAAAGACAAGTTCAAATCCAAAATTCCTCAATAAATCCAATTAAATGCTATGATGGAGCAGACAAACACAAAGAGTGATCCTTCCAGCTCCAATTCCAAATGAAAGTGAACACCACATGGACAAAGCACTGGGAGGAGCCTGGTGGACAGGAACAGGAAGTTGGAGACTCAGGGGCACTTCCTTTCTCTTGAAAAAAAGAGTAGAAACAAAAATAGGACTCCTAGTTTAAAAAAATACAGCCAAATCACAATCTGAGGGGTTAAATGAACATTTTTGAGAAACTTTTAACATGCTCGAGAGATATTCTGTGCCAGATTGCAGTTTATGCGTGTTCGGAAACGCAATCTTACCAACATGGCGCTGCAAGGAGGATTGCGCGTCCCATGACATGTTTGCGCGTCCGAATGACGTAATCGCGTTCTCAAAGTCGCTTGGGATTGTGCGGCCGGATTCCAAACATCGTAGCGAACGCGACCGGAAGAGAAAAGCGAGAAAGCGAACGCAGAACCACGGTAAGTCATTACCGCGCACGTGAGAATGCTATTGAGCGCGCGAGGAAGAAAAACTACTACGCTACGCTGTAGATTGCAAAGTAGTCAACAGCTTCGCGCTCTCCGCGAAGTGCGAAGTTGCCGAAAATTCGCAAACTCCGCGAACAGAGCGTAGTTCTCTGCCCAGGGTTACAAAAAAGCACCTGCTGTCCTGTCCCTGGCCTCCAGTAATTTTCATGCAACAAATATTATGTCAAGAAAACTCTGATTAATGTTCTTCCAGGCGAGATCAGAGTTTTGTCTAGTAGAGGTTTTGACTCCTGGAAGTTTTGATTCATGGTAAGGTAGCACAGAGGGTTAATATGCCTGCTGCAAAGAACATGTAGCATGCAAATCACAAAGTGCATGTAATGTATACCGGTCAGTGGGATACAGCTTTTGTCAATGACTTCCTTGTGTTAGTTGCAGTTTACAGTGAGCTATTAACTGTCAAAGAACTGTGTGCAGACTTCAAAGTATATATTAGAGCATTTGTATTTTTTCCCCAGACTTTCATTATTTTAATGTTGCAAAAAGGATTCATTTGGGTACAAATCACTTCTTTTTTATTAAAGAGAGCCCCAATCCATGTGTTACATTTTAAATTCAGAGTTTGTGCTTCCCCAGACCAAGTACTCTTCAAATATACTGCCTACCTGTATGGATAATATGTGAACCCACCCCTGTTGTCCTGTCGTGTGTAACATTTTCTATACACTGATTTACACACCTATAATTGATAGTCTCTGTGTAATCTGTGTGTTATGTAAAGTGCTCTGACACCCTTCACTTTTATGAGTGACACTATAAAATTAATTAAATGCATCTGAGAGAGAGTGGTTATGGAGACTGTTAGAGGGTGGTGGGGAGGGAATCCGTGCTGGAGGTGAGAGAATAGTTACAAGTAGGCGCCAAAAACCATTGTTGCACTAGGTGCTACCAATGCTAAAGCCGGGCCTGGTCAGTGCTTTCAGGAACTTAGGGGCCTCCTATTGCTGATGATTTTGGGGCTTGCAATCCCTTGGTATGGCGTTCGGTTATCCCGCGCCATGGGAGAAGAGTTGGTGCTTTCAAATGCTTTGGTACAAAAGGGGGTGGTGATGGACGGAGCATCTGAGTCAATCAAACACTCACACCCAGTCAAAAGATCTGGGTTTAATCCATCACCGTTCTTTAGCCCACTCTGCCACCCAAGTTCAGACATGGCTATATGCAAATCAAGACATGGCTTGGCAGTTCAGGCTGCACTGTTCCCATGAGGCACAGGGTCAGACTGATTTGCATATAGCCATGTCTGAACCGGGGTGGCAGAGTGGGCTAAAGAACGGTGATGGATTAAACCCAGATCTTTTTACTGGGTGTGAGTGTTTGATTGATTCAGATGCTCCATCTATCACCACCCCCTTTTTGTACTTCAAATGCTTTGGGGCTCTTCCTCAGACCCTCAGGTCGTGTGCCTCTTGGCACTGATGATTGTGGGGCTTGTAGTCCCCCTGGTGCTGCATCCTGTTATCCCACACCACAGGAGAATATAATATACTTTCAAGTGATTATGGGCTCCTCAAGCATCCCCTCAGGCAGTGCTCCTCCAGCAGCTGATGATTATGGGGCTTGCCGTCCCCTGGTGTGGCAATCTGTTCTGTTTATATGAAACTCTGCGGAATTCTGTGGTGTACAACTCTCCAAGTTCTGCCCACCCCTAAAAATAACCAAAGGGTAGGGCTGAAAGGTATAATGAGGGAGCCCCCACAACATTTGCCTAATATGAGGTCCCCCAATTCTGGCATTCATAAATCCGCATGGTGTGGAACTGTCCCACAGATTACACAGACCCACAAGCTCTAGATTTAAAGTACAGAGCTAATCTTCTTATAGAACAGAAGTTACAAGCTCACATCTGACACTAGCAGTCTGAATTCACAATCTCACTCACTCCTTATAGATATCTTTGTATTACTCTTCCCTTTCATATCATCCTGTTTCAAAAAGTCTGACCCACCTCCAGTGCTCTACGTGTAATGCATAAGGGTGGGCGTAAAATCCGTTTCGCGGGCGAATTTGCGGATTTTCCGTGATTTCGCGATCCGCGAATCTCGCGAAATCGCGGTAAAATCAGCGAATCAGCAGGGACGAATTTTCAGCCAAGCAAGGGTTACAGCAGCAGGTGCAAAAGTTGAACCTAATTTCTTTGTAACCTTTTACAAAAGGGTTACAAACAAATTAACTTCAACTTGGACACCTGCTGCTAATTGCTTCCTGGCGCCCCGTTGCCTACTTGCAACTATTCTCTGACCCTGCTCTGACCCTTGAAGCAGGGTCAGAGAATAGTTACAAGTAGGCAACGAGGCACCTGTCCAAGGAATTAAACCTCATCAGGAAGCACTTACAGATATAAAAAACAGGAAGAAGGGAGAGGATGGCAAATACACCCATTTTGAGTTGTCAGGAGGGGTTAAACTAAAAGAGACCTTTACAGCACAATTTTCATATGCATTTTGCTAAAAATAAAAAGCTGTATGTTCTGTAGGGGCAACTCAGGAATCTGGCCTTTCAGAGATCCGGCCTCTCTTTCTTTCTCTCGTTCTCTCTCTCCCTCTCTCTTTGTCCTCTCTTTCTCTCTCTTTCTATCTATCTATCTATCTATCTATCTATCTATCTATCTATCTATCTATCTATCTATCTCTCTCTCCCTCTCCCATAAACGACTGCATGGGTAACTTCGCTATGCAAGCGGAAGACGCAAAAATCCCCGCGAACACACAAAAAACCCCGCGAACACGCAAAAAAACAAAAATCCACAAATTCGCGAATTCGCAAATCCGCAAACTCGCGGATCGCGAATTCGCAAAATTCGCCCATGCTTATGCACATTGTGCAATGCACATTTCTTATTGCTCCTGTACCCGCATTGTGAAAAGATAAATGTTGGTGGCTGCTACGACAGCCACTAGCTTTGTCAGGGTGCACTCCGCAGGGTCCAATTGTAGCAATATGGGCTCCACCTCCTGACCTCACCAACACCCTAATATATAGATACACAGGGTGTTCGAGCGATCGGGCGAGGGAAAATAAAGAGAAAACCAGGAGGGACGGAAGGGAGCAGCAGGGAAGGGATAGCTGTAAGACAAAAAAGACACACAGTTATAACAGACATAGGAATACTACTCTCAGTCTGTCTAGTCACATTGCTCTTATTCTCCACAAACGCCCTCCTGCTGCTGTAGGTAGATATATGTATATGACAAAATATGTTTCTGATCCCTAGTGACAGAAAGAACACATTATAACACATGCCCATACATGTTTCAAGCACAACCACTTTAGGAAAGATTCATAGTGGAAAGAAACGCACCCCCTAGTATTATTTTCATAATATAAAGATGTTCCATGTGAATACTGTTTTCCAGAAGAATGAATAACCTTATCCTCAGGTTAGTGTTAATCCAAATTATCATGAACTCTGCAATCCTTAGAAACCAGGGTTCAATTTCACCCAGTCCAAGTATATCAAGAATAGTTTACACAAACGGCAAGATGTAGCCTTTACTACTACCATCCGCTGTAATAGTTCAGTAATTGTTACTTTCACAATCACTAAGAACTATGCATGGTATTCCGTACTCCAAATACGGCGAAGTGTAGGGCTACCCACTACCTCCCGCTTTGGCACTTTTATTAGTGCAATCCACTTTTCCCCAACTGCCGTGGGACAACTCCGCAGCGCTCCAAAAACGAAGCCAGCCCAGAGCCAGGAAATCCGTCGGGGTCACAGATAAACCCTATACAGTAAAGTACCAGTAGAGCCGCTACAAGCAGGAGGCTCTCGTACTCACGCTTCACAGCGGGACTTCTCTGCAGCCAACGCCGTCAGGACTAACGAGCAGCCGCTCACCAGTCGAACAGCATAACAACAAGGAACCGTCCCGGAAGCAAAAAGGATTAGAGGAAAGATGCTAGGCAAGCACCACGCTCGGAAACCCCGAGCTGAATCCTAACACGAACAGGAACCAAAGGCACTTCGAAACAAGGGCAGGACACAGCAAGGATACCTTCCTCACTGCAGCCTAAACTGGAACTAGGAAAATAGTCAAAATCACGCATGAAGTCTCCTGGACCCGCCCATATTTATACTCCAGGGAAACACACAGGTCGTATGGGGCATGTAGTTTATATATCAGGTAGGCGCGGCTACGCAATCCTGACAGTATGTCCCCGTCGCTAGCGCCTTCCAGGACCGGGTTTAGCAGGGTTCCTCCTATGGAAAGATCTAACCGCCCTTGGAGCATGGACATTCGACACTGGCTCCTAGGAGTCGTCCTCGGCTGAATAGCCCTTCCAAGACACCAGATACTATAGAACGCCCCTACGCCACTTTGAATCCCTGATGCTCTTTACCTCATATTCCAGCCCTCCTTCGCTCACCACAGGTGGAGGGACCACCCTTCTAGAGGCCAAGGCTGGCTTCAAGAGTTGCACGTGAAACACTGAGTGTATTCTCAATGACCCCGGCAACTTCAATTTGTAGGCCACGGGATTGATTCTCTTCACTATAGAGTAAGGGCCAATGTAACGGGGATGGAAAACGCTTCGTAGCTTGAAGCAAATGTTTTTTGTTGACAACCAAACCTTGTCCCCCTCTTCATACCTGTGTTCCTTCATGCGGTGCCGATCCTCCCACTTCTTATACACCTCTTTTGCCTTAATCAAATGCTCCTGCACACCCTTGTGTACTTTTCTCAGTAGCTGCACCTTTTCCTTCACCGAAGGCTGATTCTTCACCTCCTCGTGTATGTCTATTGGCAAGGTATTAGCATCATACCCAAAATTAGCCTTGAAAGGAGACATACCTATGGAACTGTGCCAAGCATTATTGTAAGCCAATTCAGCCATCCATAACAATTCAACCCAGGACTTATGAGCCTCTTTCGAATAGCATCTCAGATACTTCTTCAGCGTCTGGTTGAGCCTCTCAGTTTGGCCATCAGTCTGGGGATGGAAACTAGTAGAGATAGACGACTCAATGTTTAACGCACGACACCACATGCGCCAAAAATGGGCGATAAACTGGGGATCCACGATCAGAGACGATCACTCTTGGAATCCCATGCAACCGTATGATGTTGCTGGCTAACAGCTGGGCTGTCTGTCCTGCGGTGGGGAGGTTTTTACAAGGTATAAAGTGCCCCATCTTTGTGAGACTGTCAATCACCACTAGAATGGCAGAGTAACCCTGGTCGGAAGGTAAACCTGACACAAAATCCAAACTAATGTTCTGCCAGGGTTGATTAGGGGTAGGCATAGGCATGAGCTTCCCTGCTTTCTTGGTGTTTACTCCTTTTGCTCCAGCATATACATCACATCTCGACACCCACAATGTTACATCCTTAGACAAAGTTTCCCACCAGAAATGTCTTTGCATCGTAGATATGGTCTTACGTACGCCAGGATGTCCTGCCACGGGCACTACATGGCACCAAAGAAAAGCCTTTCTCTTTAACTGGACGGTGGGCAAGAACAATCGATCATGCTGAAAAGGCAACCCTTGCCTCACCGTTCTCTCATACATTCCAGCAGCCCAGGAATTCCAACCCCCAGGGAACGGATGTATCTTCACCTCCTCTAGGAAGCATTCAACTCTCACCACACACACCACTTTATGGGCTGGGATTATGGCCTGGGTGTCCTCATCTTTGGGCATAGCTGGCATTATTTGTCTGGACAAAGCATCTGCCTTGCGATTCTCCCTACCCGGCCTGAATATAACTACAAACTCGTATTCAGCAAAGAACAACATCCAGCGCATCTGTCTTTGCGTGAGATGTCTTGCAGACGACTTGTATTGTAGGTTCCGATGGTCTGTGTACACAGTGATGGCATGACGAGCCCCCCACAAATACTGCCTCCACTCCTGAAAAGCTCTCTTGATGGAAAGGAGTTCTTTGTCCGCTATATTATAGTTGAGCTCAGCAGGACTCAGCTTTCTAGATAGGTAAGCTACCGGATGGAGCTGTCCTGTTCCAGGGTCTCTTTGAGATAGGACCGCCCCTATTGCCTCATCAGAGGCATCAGCCTCTACCACGAATGGATGTTCCAGGTCAGGATGGGAATGCACAGGAGCAGTGATAAACGAAGTCTTTAAACTCTCAAATGCCTCCCCAGCCTCTCTTGTCCACAGGAAAGGCACCCCCTTCCTCAGTAGCTTGGTGATGGGAACCGCCACCTGCGAGAAATGCTGAATGAAATGGCGATAGTAATTAGCGAAGCCCAGAAAACTCTGGACCTCCCTAACGTTCTTTGGGGTAGGCGATTTCTGAACTGCCGCCACCTTGCGCTCTGACATTTGTAAACCATTTGGACTGAGCATCACCCTCAGGAACTCGACTTCGGTTACCCCAAATTCACATTTGCTAAGTTTAACGTACAGTTGGTGTTCCCTCAATTTGTCCAACACCTTACACACCTGTTCTGTGTGACTAGAAACCTCCATGGAATGAACCAGGATGTCGTCAATGTAAAAAACGACTAATACATCTATGTACTCTTTCAGCACATCGTTGATAAAAAACTGAAAAGCCGCCGGGGCATTACATAGGCCAAAAGGCATGACCAGATACTCATACAGGCCGTACCGCGTCTTGAAAGCCGTTTTCCACTCATCCCCCTCACGGACCCTGACCAAGTGGTAGGCACCCCGCAAGTCCAAGCGGGTATAAACCTTGGCCTCCCTCACCTGATCAAGTAATACTGGTATGAGGGGGAGAGGGTATCGGTTACGGATGGTGTTGTTATTCAAGACGCGGTAGTCAACACATGCCCTCAAATCCCCATTGGCTTTCGGAATAAAAAACAAAGGAGAGGCGGCAGGGGAGAAGGAAGGTCTAATAAACCCTATGCTCACATAATGGTCCAGGTACTCCTTCAGATGGGTGGTTTTGGGAACAGACAGGGCATACACTCTACATGAGGGAATGGTGGCGCCTTCCACCAGGTCAATGCGGCAGTCATACTCCCTATGAGGAGGCAATGTTTCTGCTTTGCTTTCACTCCTCAAGGTATGATGCATATTCTACTGGGAGAACTACCTCCTTCTCAGCGGCCGTGGCCACTAAATAAGGCCTTGCCAGCACTGCCACCTGCGAAACCACAAAAGGAACAAAATGATCCTGACAATACTCTGGCAAGAACTGCACTGTCTTAGCTTTCCAATCGATGGAGGGGTTGTGGTAACTCAACCACGGCATCCCCAGTATGAGCTCGTATTGAGGTGCATCTATGATGTTTAGTTCCAGCACCTCCGTGTGTCTCTCATCCTGTACATCTATAGACACCACCACTTCACCTGTCTTTTCTGTTATGAGCCCCGATTTAATAGGCTGTCCATCGACCGCTAATACCTCCTCTGGGTTTTCCCTAGGCACTCTAGGTATATCCAGGCGGGATACCAATCCGTTATCAATGAAATTTCCAGTAGCCCCCGAGTCCAACATTACTAGCACTTGATGGGACTTCTGTTCACATTCCAAAACCATAGTGAGTACCAAATGTGACTCAGCCTCCCCTATCCCTTTTGTGGACAAAGAAGTGAGTTTCCAATCCTCAGAACCCTCTATCCCTTGTCTAGCACTAGCTACGTTTTCTGACTCTTTTACTGTCGAATTAATAGCCACTTTCTTATTTCTAGTCCAATTATTAGGCCCCTTGGGTTTGGCAGGACATTCTCTGACATAACGTTCTTTCTTGCCGCAGTACATACATAAACCCTGTACTCTCCTACTTTCTCTTTCCTCTCTAGACAAGAGTGCCCTAAGGGCGCCTATTTCCATGGGTTCAGGACCAGATTCTACTGTACTCATAACCTTGCGTGGGAAGCGATCGTAACGGTATGAGCTCTTTTCCCATTTCCTCCTGTCGCCTCCTCTCTCAGCCATCCGGCTATCCAGTCTTAACGCTAGATTAATCATATCCACACAAGTGGTAGGTTGAGGATCAATCTGTGCCACCACATCTTTCAATTCATCTCTTAAACCTTGATAAAAAATAGACATACGCTTCCCTTCTGGCCACTCAGCCTCCGCTACCAAACAATTGAAAGCAGTAAGATAAGTGATTAACTCTCCTTTACCTTGCTTAACTCTAGTAGTTCTTTATCAGCGCAAAAAGTAGTGGCCCTGCGATCAAAGACTCTTTCGAACTCGGTCCTGAAAGCTGACCAATCAGACAAGATAGCGTCATTGTTCTTTACAAAAGGCACTGCCCAATTCGCTGCATCCCCCACCAGATAGGAAATGGCGAACGCAACGCATGAGTGGTTAGTTGGAAACGAAGCAGGCTTGCACGAGAAGTGTAGTAACACCTGTGTAAGGAACACCTGAATCTTACGGGGGTCACCAGCATAACGCTCCGGGTTTGCCAAAGGGATGGGGGGTGGAACCGTAACCTGAATTTGTGAAGTACCAGCCGAAGCATTAAAATGATTTTTAGACAATTGTTCTACCCTGTCCTTCAAAGCAGATGTCTCTGCCTTGGAGGATGCTAATTCCTGCTGTACTAAAACTAGAGCATGTAACACGTCATCCATGGTAGCCATAGTTGCTACAACTGGACCAGGCAGAATGTAATTCTTGGTGTGCGTGATTCTGTCAGGGTGCACTCCACAGGGTCCAATTGTAGCAATATGGGCTCCACCTCCTGACCTCACCAACACCCTGATATATAGATACACAGGGTGTTTGAGTGATCGGGCGAGGGAAAATAAAGAGAAAACTGGGAGGGACGGAAGGGAGCAGCAGGGAAGGGACAGCTGTTAGACAAAAAAGAAACACAGTTATAACACACATAGGAATACTACTCTCAGTTCATTCTCGCTAATGTCTGTCTAGTCACCTTGCTCTTATTCTCCACAAACACCCTCCTGCTGCTGTAGGTAGATATATGTATATGAAAAAATATGTTCCTGATCCCTAGTGACAGAAAGAACACATTATAACACATGCCCATACATGTTTCAAGCACAACCACTTTAGGAAAGCTTCATAGTGGAAAGAAAAGCACCCCCTAGTATTATTTTCATACTATAAAGATGTTCCATGTGAATACTGTTTTCCAGTAGAATGAATAACCTTATCCACAGGTTAGTATTAATCCAAGTTATCATGAATTCCGCAATCCTTAGAAACCAGGGTTCAATTTCACCCAATCCAAGTATATCAAGAATAGTTTACACAAATGGCAAGATGCAGCCTTTACTACTACCTTCCGCTGTAATACTTCAGTAATTGTTACTTTTACAATCACTAAGAACCATGCATGGTATTCCGTACACCAAATACGGCGAAGTGTAGGGCTACCCACTACCTCTCGCTTTGGCACTTGTATTAGTGCAATCAACTTTTCCCCAACTGCCGTGGGACAACTCCGCAGTGCTCCGAAAACGAAGCCAGCCCAGAGCCAGGAAATCCGTCGGGGTCACAGATAAACCCTATACAGTAAAGTACCAGTAGAGCCGCTACAAGCAGGAGGCTCTCGTACTCACGCTTCACGGCGGGACTTCTCTGGAAACCAACGCCGTCAGGACTAACGAGCGGCCGCTCACCAGTCGAACAGCATAACAACAAGGAACCGTCCCGGAAGCAACAAGGATTAGAGGAAAGATGCTAGGCAAACACCACGCTCAGAAACACCGAGCTGAATCCCAACACAAACAGGAACCGAAGGCACTTCGAAATAAGGGCAGGACACAGCAAGGATACCTTCCTCACTGCAGCCTAAACTGGAACTAGGAAAATAGTCATAATCACGCACAAAGTCTCCTGGACCCGCCCATATTTATACTCCAGGGAAACACACAGGTCTTATGGGGCATGTAGTTTATATATCAGATAGGCGCGGCTACGCAATCCTGACAAGCTTAGGCAAAATATTAGAGTAATAATGTATAGACTATATGCCTGAGTCTTTTGTGGTCTGGCACAGATATGTATTAGCAACATGTCAGTATGTCAACAAAAAAGAGGCTGGACTGTTCCTAAAAGGAGGAAGGGACGGTCACTAAGGTGCAAGGGATAGTGCTCGTTGGCGAGCTAACCCTGGGTATCCATTGTGTTGGATGTAATGGCCTTACATACCCTTGCAAGTGTCATGCTTCACCATAGGCAATGCTCCTCCAGGCCCATAGGAATCAATGGCAAATACCGACTCGGTAAATACCGAATCTTACCGATTCAGTATTTTTTACAGATTTTTTACCTATATAGGATTTACCAATTCTGAAATACTGAATCGGTAAAATTCGGTATTTTAGAATCGGTAAATCCAATTTACCTACATCTAGCCCTAGGTTCTCTAACTTGATGACTTTAATCTTCTTTTTTTTTTTAAACAATTCTTTATTGAAGATTTTTTGATCGTTCTTTCCCACCCATCCCACCCAATTATAAAAACAACCCCACGAAAACAGGCAATGAATATAAACAGAAATATTTTAAATAAGACGTTATGAAAACAATAAGTGAGACACATAACGGATTAGTGCAAATCCACACAAAGAAAATCCTTTCATATAAAAGCAATTAATCAGCATTACAAGTCTGATCTCTCGATCCATTGTGTAACGGGATACCATATTTCTAACCCTTTTTTTTCTTTTTAAGGCCCTTATGTTTGTATATGGCTATTTCCAAGCTATAGGTAGCAAGGAATCGTGCCCGCCATTGCTGGAATGTAGGCGGGTACGAGTCCAACCATGCAGATGTTAAGCAGATTCTAAGTACCGCCATTGAGATAAACAGTAATCCCTGCATGTTGGCGGATCTAACTTTCCTATCTACCCCCAGTATTATTTCCGCAGTGGTGATCTCAATATTGCTCTCAAATATTCCTGACAGAAACGTGGATATATCTTGTCTGATAGTATTTAGGGTTTGACATGTAGCTAACATGTGTACCAGATCTGCTTCGGACTTCGCACATCGAGGACATAATGTGCCTTTACCGGTACTCCATTTGGATATTCTAGCTGGTGTATAATAAAGTTGAAAAAAACGTCTTGTAAAATTGGCCTTGAAGTTTGGTTGACATTAATAAGCAATTTGAGATTTCTAGAGCTTTTCGCGTAAGAGGTTCTGTTAATTCTAATTTGTTTTGCCAATGACGGATATGCTTGTCTAAGTCATCTGGGAGACTTACAACTAAATCTTTATAAATTTCACCAATTTTAACACTATTAGTGCGCACCACTGTTTCGATTGCTGGAATTTTATTCATGGCCCTACTGCCACCCCCCCTTTTTAGCAATAAAATCCCTAACTTGCAAATATTTAAAAAAGTCACGCGATTCTAGCCCAAATGTAGTTCTTACGGATTCGAATGAGCGGAAGCCCGTACAGTCATATAGCGAGCCAATATGTGTGATTCCCGATCTTACCCATCGTGTCATACGATAATCTGTAAAGATCTCAGGGAGATTGGAATTTCTAACTAAAGTGGTATAGTGGGAGAACCTACCGAGCCCCAAGAGTTTTCGCACATGGTTCCAAATGATATAAATACCTTTAAGTGTTTTAAAGCGGACCTTTTTGAAATGACAGTCATATGTTAACCTCCACAAATGATCACTTGTCTCTTTGTCTAGAATGAGTTCCTGTGGGGTTGGGACTAACATATCTATATTGGGCTCTTGCCTGGGGGTTAAGAGAGCTCTACTGTATTTAAGGATGGTTGCCCACCAATAGATTTTAAAGTTGGGAAGCGCCAGACCCCCTCTTTCCCTTGGTAGGATAATATATTTTTGAGCTCTACGACTTCTTCCATATCCCCAGATAATACGAGAGAATATATTATCCATATCTTTAAATATTGATGGGTCGAAATTTAAACAGATGGTCCGAAAAAAGTACAGGAATTTCGGAAAGAACAACATTTTAATAAGATTACATCTTCCTATGATAGATACATATAAGTTATGCAGGCTGTTTAAACTTTTCTCAGTCTTTTTAAGAAGTGGGTTCAAATTGAGGCTTACTAAATTGTTTAGATTGGAGGTGATATTGACGCCATGATATAGTGCATTCTCTACCACCCTGTCATCAGAAAAATTGATTTGACTATTGGTTACAATCTGGGTTTTGGTTTCGTTCAAATTATACCCTGATATATCGCCAAACTTTTTCGCTTCTTCTTCCATTTGTTTGAGTGTTTCCTCCTGATCGGCAGTAACTATTGCGATGTCATCTGCAAAAGCCAAGGTCTTTGTTTCACCATTGGCTGTTTTCCTGGGTTGTATTAAGTGGTTTGATTCTAGCCTTGAAATAAATGGATCAATAAAGATGGCAAATAATAATGGGGAGCAGGGACAGCCCTGCCTCGTACCTCTAGTCACGTTGATGCCATCTGATAAATCCCCATAAACCATTACCACTGCCTCGGGAGTGGTATACATCGCCTGAACAGCTTTAATAAACTGGTCGCCAATCCCACTTTTCGACATGGCTGTCCATAGATACTGCCAGGAGACCCTATCGAATGCTTTTTCGGCATCTAGCAATATCAAGGCCATAGGGTTTCCTGCCACTTCTGCCATGTCGAAAAGCATGATCACCCTCTGAATATGATCTGTGGTTGATCTCCCTGGGACAAATCTGTGTTGTCTGATGGATAAATTTTATGGATTAAAGGTGACAATCTACAGGCTAATAATTTAGAGTATATTTTGAAATCGTTGTTGATTAATGTGATTGGTCGATATGCACCAAGTTCCGTAGGATCCTTATTTTTTTTTGGCAAAGACAATAATTTTCGCCCTGGCCCAGGATGCCGGAGGGCGTCCACCTTGAAAGATATGAATCATTAAGTTAGTAAGAATTTCTTTCAGTATGTTACTAAATCTGGCATAAAATTCGGTAGGGATTCCTTCAAGGCCTGTTGCTTTACCCGACGGAAGACTATTTATTGAGAGTAGCATTTCTATCCAATCCGGACTAACCTAGAGAATATCTTGATCCAATTGAGATAAACGGAGCGTGGGCTTCTTCCTTTCTTATTAGGTTTTCCTGTAAGTTTAGCAGCTTTTGTTTTTCTTCTTTATTATTGTTGATGGAAAATCTAAGAGTTTCGCCCCTTATACCTGCTTTCAATGCGTCCCAGACCACATCCAAAGGGGCACTACCCATATTAAACTTTAAAAATTCTGAGATCCAATTCTCCATATGTATACAGTATTTTTTGTTGTGCAATAATGCTCTTTCAAAGGTCCACAGGCTACGATCTGATTGTATCATCTCCATATTCATGCACATAAGTAAAGGATTGTTGTCAGAAAGAACCCTGGGTAACCGATCTATTGAGCAGCTAGATACAAAGGTGTGTGAAACAAAAAAGTAATCCAGTCTGGCTAGTTTTTGATGAGGATGAGAAAAGAAAGTATAGCCTGGGTTATAAGGGTGTTTTACCTCCCAGCAATCTGCTAACCCATGAGTATTAGAAAGTAATTCCAAGGCTTTGAAACTTTTAGGTTTCCTTCCTTGATAGTTAAAGTTATGGCCAAAGGACCAATGTGTTGGGAGGTTAAAATTAAAATCACCACAAATAACCATGGGTACGGGCCAATGAGCGAGTTCATTAGATAAAAACAGTAATAATTCGGGGTCATCAAAGACACAGCCATAAACTGAGCAAATTGTGATCTTTTTCCCTTCAGCACATAGGCCCTCAGTAATTGCCCATCTGCCACAAGAATCTGCAGCAGATCTTGTAAAACGTATTCCACCACCCGTGCCAAAATAGCCACCCCCGTGTTTTATTTGCCTGTGTTGTAGCAACAACTAGTCTATAACCCAAATTTTTTAAAATGTGTCTTTGGGACCCCTCAATATGGGTCTCCTGCAGACAAACAATATCTACCTTGGTTGATTGTAGGCAAATTGCTATTTTTTGTCGCTTCTTAAGATCATTAAGCCCACATATATTGATAGTCAAGATTTTTAGTTTAGCCATTTATAGGTATTAGACAATTTTTTTGTATATATTGGTATTTGCACTTTTTAGTAGGGAACAATGCCCGTTTTTTCAATTTTCTCCCAACTATGTCAATCATAGATTCTGAGCTGATTTGTTGCCTGTTTGGTTGCCCCCACGCCCCCTCCCCCTAAAACCCATCTACATTTACCCCCCCCCCCACACCCCGCCACACCCCTCCACCTATTTGTGAGGCAACCGGGTTCCGTCGGAACCAGGTTGTGGGCATCGTGTGATTCGATGCAGCTGGCGTCTCTCCGCGTCCTAACCCCTATTACTATTGGGAGTGAAGGATTATATGTTCATTTTAAGCAATGCGTTTCCTTGTAGTCATTTTGCACAAACATAACATCTGTCTATGCTAGCTATATTGCCCACCACCCTCTCTTTCTCAAAAATATCTTTTCGCTTCTTGCCGCAGGTGTGCTGTTCATTAACATTCAGTTACACACTAAGTGTTATGTTTTTTTCCCCCTTTTTTAAGTTTATCTTGCCAACGCTGTTTCTTGTGGTTTCCTCTAGATAGGTTTGTGCCTGGATTTCGCTAATAAAGGTTCTGGTGTTTCCGTTGTACATGACCTTCAGTCTGGCAGGATTCTGTAGATATACTGTGGCTCCCAACTGTTCAAAAGGGGTAAAAAGTTGTCGCAACCGCCATCTTCTTTCAACCGTTGCATGGGCAAAGTCAGGTCGACTGAAGAACTTATACCCTTTGTATTCTCTTTTGTGTGTAGGACGAGCCAGATCAAATTCTGCTTCCCGTAGAAGAAAGTTACCAAAATAAACCAAGAATGCTCTTGGGTATTTCTCTGTTGAGTAAGATCGTTTATATAAAGTAAAGGGAAAACGATGAGCCCGCTGAACCTCTTTATCCCAGTCCCAGGCCGTTAATTCCGGGAAAGATTCTTTAAATAGAGAGATCATATAGCCCCTGTGGTCGTTCCCCCTACTCCCTCCGGTATCCCCAAGAAGCGTAGGTTGTTCCTCCGGGCCCTGTTTTCATAATCCTCCACTTTCATCATTAAATCTCGCACAATTCCTTTGTGTTCTTTCCCTTGTTTCTGGAGGACAGAAACATCCTTTTCAAGATTCTCTGTCCTGAGCTCAACCGACGCCATTCTTTCTGAAATGTCTAGGCAAGTTTGTCCCACCTTGTTGATGGAGCCTTGGAGTTTCTTACTGTCAGATTCGACGATATCTTGAAATTTCTTAACTGTGTTAAAAACATCGCCGAGAGAAGGTTCACTGCGACCGTCCTTTCCCTCAGATGATTTGTGTGCGATCATTTTTACATCTCTTTCTGAATTATATTTTGAATTATATTTTGGATTGGACGTTGATTGTCCTTGTGTTGATAGATTCCTATGGCGATAATCGATCCGATCTGTATTATTGCCTTGATCGGTAGTATCCGCATCTATTAGTTTATGATGTCTCCTTTGTCTTTTTTTCTATCTTGTTTTTTCCTTGCGCTATTTTCTTTAGGAGAGTCATTCGTCTTTTTAGAGTTAGTTTTGAAGTTGGAATCAGAGGGCTCTGGGCTTTCAAAATCTATCTGTTCTTATCTCAAACCATAAGGTTCACTTGAGGTAGACATCCCCGTCTCATATAGTCCGGACTCTGTCTCTGATTCTAGTTCTGACTCAGATCCCGGGTTGTCTAGGAGTGGAATTGTAGTATCAAGTTTTAAATCGAGCCTTTGAGAATGCTAATTTTTTCCCGCGACTACGCTGGTCGAGCTTGAGGGCAATGATGATAAGGAGGTTGGAGCGACTAGGCTGGTAGTCTGTGCGAGTTCTGCAGGTAACATGGCTGTCAGGCCCTCTGGAGGTCTTTTAAGTTCAGTTGAACTGCACACCTCGGTTATTGGTCCTGTCATGGCTACAGAGTATTTGCTCCGATTGCCAGGTATTTTAGACGGATTACTTGAATTGCTGTCGATTTCTGTTAGCTTCCCCTGGTCGGATTGCCCTTTGGTTGCTGGTGCAAATATGGTTGAGATCCGGGGTTGAGCATCATTAGCCTGGCCACTAGTTCGGGCGGCAGATTTTAGATTTTTTATAGTCTGTTTTCGCCAATAATTCCATCTTGGCCACTGTCTGTAGATTATCAGAACCAATGTCTGTATCATGCTCCTTATCTTGGATCTTGTCTTTAGCCTTGTCTTAGCTGAGTCTTTCTCCTTCTCCTTATCCCTCTCCTTATCCCTCTGCTCCTTCTGTTTAAATTTGTCCCTCTGTTTGTCGGTGGTTTTTAATTTCTCTTCTTTGTCTTTGTCTTTATTTTTAGCCCCCCTGGTCTCTGTCCGCCTCATTGGATTAATCGAGCCCTGAATACTTGCATCCTCAAGACACTTTCCAGCCCCCTGTGTGTCAGTTATAGTTATTACGCCCAAAGCGCTCTCGATGCCTTGCTCGCGCAGTACATACCCGGGGCTGGACCCCTCCGCTTCTGTCATGTCGGCCACCTCTTCCACTGTTGGTCAATGGTCCTGCTGGCCCTGCTGGCCCTGCTGTAGTCTCTCCAGGGCCACAGTATACTGGCTAGAACCGGAGCAGAAGCATACCGTTCTCCCAGCAGTTCTCGGTATCCGCCTGAATTCACTTGACCTCGGTGAACTCCGATAGAAGTACCCGTAGAAAAGCCATTTCAAAGGGCCTCCATTCGCCAGGCGTGACACAAACCTCAGGAGCGCTACTACCTGGTAGCCAAAGTGGCCCAAGCCGCCGGGAGCGCAGCCTGAGTGGAGCTGCCCTGAGCCCGAACCAAAACCAGAGCCAGAACCTGTTCCAGTCCCTGTTCGAGAATTCCCTTTGTGTGTGCTCTGCATTGAGCACCGGTCGGGCCTTGTAGCGCCTAGCAGCGTCTAGCAGCGTCTCTTTGGAAACAGGACAACAGTGGAACGTCAAGTCTATGCAGCCGTCGAGCTGTCAATCCGCCTCAGTCTGCCTCGAGGGTTTGAATTTTGGATGAGTCGTGGCGAGAGCCAGGCAGTCTGGAACCCCCGAACAGCGGGGGGCTACACGCGTAGACACCCGTAGACACCCGTATCTGCCGCAATGATGAGCGATGACCAAAAACCGGGAACCCTCTTGGCTGCGTGGGCATACACAGCTGGACTGGAAATCAGCTTCAAAACCGCGTCGGGGGGAGTTTGGAGCCGCAGCGCCGTAGGACCGCAAGCCGCAGAACCTAGCGGAAGTTATCTCTCCCAAGTAACAAGTACCAAGTGAGATACAGGTATGATTGTATTTTGAAATGTTTTTGAAAGATTGCCTGTCACACTTGGTCCGACTCCGACTCCGACTCCGACTCAGTACCACTCAGTACAGCACCGGTAGATCCGTTCTCTCTCTCTCCACCGTTGATAGTTTTCCTCTGTTACAATATCGCTACTACACCGCCTTCTCACCATTCACCATTGCCGTCCAGAACGCACCACCAGAATTTCCCCTCTGCCTTTTATCCTTTCTTCTCCTTATTCCTCACCGAGTTTTGCCCAGTATGCCATGTCTTAAAATCCATGGGTAATTTCCTGCGAATTCAGCTTGGCCGGCCCCCTGAGCATTGCTTCCTAACTTTACAGGGGTCTGGACACTACGGAGCTCTGCTTACTGCTTCTGATCACACCGACGCCATCTTGCCTCCAACAGTCACTCTGATGACTTTAATTTTCTACTACAATTTCATTTGAACTCCTTTAGTATTGCAACCATTTCCTTGCTCTATTTTCACTTTTTCTTTTACCTCGCTTGTCACTTGGGCCGCTCACTTTTTCACTCAAGCACTACTGTGCACAAGATTCTATAGGTTACATCCACATTTAATATAAATAGTGCTGATACCATTTTATGTATCCTATTTTCTCAAATACAGACAGCTCCTTATAATTTCAAATAACCAATGATGTCTCCTCGTTTCTTCTGTTCCTGTATTTGTTGTAAATGCTCTGCATAATTGTCTAAAAGAATATTACCTATTAGGATTTTGTAAAATCCACGCAATTGTCACCACGCGCTGTGCCAGAGGATGCTGTTTCTTTCTGCCGTGGGGGTAGATTTTCTACTCAAGCAGCATCATTCTCCATATAGACAGTAGCGACCTGCTGCGACCACCCAAATTGAGAAATCACAATGGGATTGGTTCTAGTGATCAATATTTCTCGGTCGTGCGAACCAATTTAACGTTGGCGAGTTACGCGCAAGAATAACACTGCTACGTGGCGGTTTGCTCAGGTTTTCCGGGGCTCCACAGTCCAGGCGGAGAGTGGAGTGGACAAAACTCTGTGGGCTCTGCTGGCTGGGCAGAGTTAACCTCCCAACCCTAGTTTTGTTATGCCACTGCCATGAACATGACAAAATGTTTCACTTCTTTGTGAGCAAACACTTTAACCCCTTGGCTGCGACGGTAATTCCGCCACAGCGCTAGGGGTGAGGGGGTACCGCACGGTGCCTCCATGCTCGTGACGGAACCACTCCGTCACGAGCCTCGGGTGCGCTGTGCTTATGATGGAGCATGGATGTGGTTAAAGGTCCTTACATGGTCGCAAACGATACCTACACCTACATCAGAAGGAAAGTCAATACATCATGCACTTAGACAGAGTAAATATTCGACTTAGGTCAGTCCCTGAAATGCTCTACTCACTTCCAAAATCCCCCTGCCTCGGCTGAACAAATCAGTAAATGTATTGATCATGCACGTACTTGAATCATGCACTATTATAGATCTCCTAAAATGAATTGTAGGCTTTTTATAGACTTCCCTTCACCTCTCTGTAAAACTCTGTGACGGTCACTGATATATAAATGAAGTAATTCTCCCACCATTATCTGGAGCCTTAAACATTCATCACCACCAATGCTGAGCTCCTACACTACATTTCCTCACACCCCAGAATCTGAACATGCCCCACAGGATAGCTGCCATCTCCCCAGCACTGCTCACTAGAGACGAAAAAGGCACCGACCCTCTTGAGACTTCATGTTCACATAGCAAACTTTTGCAGATATATATTTACTTTGCTTAATAGGCTAAGACTATATCTATGTTCTCATTTAAGACACATGGCTTTGCCCCACTAATTTACTTAATTAATTTCCACATTTGCTAGAATGCAGCATGTAACTTTGAAAAACTGATGACACATTAAGTTGGAGTACATGAGACTATGCCAACATTTGCTCTTATGCTGAATTGAAACTGTAGACAAGACTCTATACATAAAACTACATACCAACTATTGATCTTGTATCAATTGCAGCACGAGCCACACTAATTGTCCTCCATGCAAATCTTTATTTATTTCCATTAAATTCAGAACAACATTAGGATCAGATGCATGGTTTGGGAATTAATGACAAATGCCCCAATGATTTTGTACCATTTAGCATTGACAGTCACCATGAACATTTCTGGTACGTACACCATACATCCAATATGGGTCTTATATAGGAATTTAGAGCACACAAAAGTGCACTTGTCGGTCCCTAAGAATTTCTTTTTGTGTGGTGGCCAAGTTAGTTCATTTGGTATGATAGACTACACATTTCCATGTTTTTTAAGGTGGTGCTCTACCAAACAGATGATAACCATGGTAACTATTAAATTTGTCTTTGAGGTGCTTGTAAGACGTAACAGCACCAATAGCGAAGAAATACATATTCTATCCCATACCCAGCATTGCACCAAACCGAGCCACAACAAACCACTTTACAGGTATTTTTTAAGCATTACTACACAGATCTGATGTAAAAACTGAGATAACTACCCATTGAATGGCAGTTTCAAACTCGACAAAGGCACAAGACCTGGGCACATCACAAAAGAGCCATGGCAGAAATGCATATTAAGAAAGAAACCTGACATTGCAATTTAATTGATTAAATATGTGATGAGCCATGATTGCATGAACAATTCGCTGGCTTCCATGGCATTCACATTGAACTGATAATTAAACCTTGAACAATGGCTGCTCTCAGTGATGTCTGAAGATGTTGAAGGTTCCCCTTCAACCAATGGCCCTGATTGCAATCTGAAGGTCTGGCTGGTTTTGTTTAGCTCTCATGAAGAGGTTACTAATTAAACAAAAGGGCACTAGGGAACCTTTGCAGAGGCTGCCTTTGTGATTCAATTTCCACGAAATATGTAAAATAAGTCAATAGTCGTTTTGAAATATCAGTTTTTGTACCAGTGATCTTTGTGCAACTCAGATGAGATCAACAATTATGGTACGCAATGCACAATGTAAGTCACGCCACCTGCCATCATCAGTACACCGCTTTGCTAATGGCACAGGAGAGCAAGCATTGTGGATAGATTAGGCATTGAGTGGTAACACCTGTTTCTACGGTTTTTCATACACTTTATTCCAAAAACATTAAAATATGTCTGCTCATGCATTAGCATAAAGGCTCATGAAAGTCATCTGCTGTTCTGTGTGTAGTGTCCTGCGGGACACGTTCTAGTGTCCCGCAGGAAGCTGTAATCCCAGCCGCTCCCTCCTGGGCTGTACACACTGCACCCACCCACCCATCCATCACGGGTGCCACACGTGACGTGGCTCCGTCAATAAAAGGGCCCGGGTGCACGTGCTCGTGGCCAGTTAACTAATCATCACATCCGTGTTTGTGTCAGTCCTTCTGCAGTATGTGGGCCCAGAGCCCACATCATCACCACACTGTGGAATGACCTCCCACTTGACTTACGCCTGACAGACGACTTTCTGCTTTTTAGAAAGAATCTGTAAACCTTCCTGTTCACCAAGTACTGAGTCTATAAGTAATTACCTAAAAGCAACCTACGTCGCAATCAAACACCCTCTTTCTTATACTGCATGTTATGCTATCCTAGCACAAATGTTGCGCTCTACAAATAGAAAAAAATCTCTGCATTATTCCCTTATAAAAGTTTACAGAAACAGGCTATGTTTGAATGAGTTAAAAGCATATGCATAGGGAACTGCTTTGCATGTGCATGCATGTTCACGTGCACGCTGTGGTGGCTTTCTTTGAATGGGATTTTAGCCCACCAGTAAAATGCACAATGCTTGCTGTGTGCATGCAGGATGCAGTGCATTGCATGTAGCAGCTCGTGTCTGGAAGCATTGCCTGGAGAGCTAGTGGCCCTTGCAAACTTAAAAAAACCCAGTAATAATAATTATTTAGAAAAGCACACAAGGGCCCACAAGTCATTATCTTTGAAGGGGCTACTTTCTTTGTGGCTGATTTAATTGTACATCTGCAGAACCCTCTTGCCCCGGGGCCCTGCTGTCATAGCACCTGCTGCACCAATGAAAGCTACACCCCTGGCTGAAGTGTGCTGACCTATTATATCTTGCGGACCGCTGTGAAGCGCTGAAGCCAAATGTGAGTGACACTAAGGGATGAAGAGGGCTGACTGAAATCCCCTATAACTAACTAAAAAAGATATACATACTATGTCAAATCAAAAGCTGCTGACTAACACCAGTCATAAAAAACGACTATCTGCCAAGGGCAAAAGATGGCAGGGCATACATTATTGTGTGGAAACTGAATAAAACAATTCAGGGCACTATCGGCATTGTGCCAAATGAACCATAATTAACCTTTTATCTTTGTTTTTTAGCAAACATCTATCTATTCATGGCTAAATAATTATACGATTTATACATACATATATTTGTGTGTGTGTGTATATATATATATATATATATATATATATATATATATATATATATATATATATATACACACATATATATATATTCACTTAAAAAACCATAGGTTTCAGGCCCTATATAGTTAGGAATTAGCATTTTAAAAAGCATTGAAATTGCTCCTATATAGTTAGTTGTACTAACTATATTTCGCGCACCCGCAATCCACTGCTGATGATGTCACATATTACATCATTCATGACATGGTCAGTGACATCACTGATGACATCACTGATGACATCTCAAATGACATCACTGATGACATCACTGATGACATCTCATTTGACATCACTGATGACATCACTGATGACATCATCCAGATACTGTGTGTTTCTGTAAAGTTTAAATATGTTTTACCTATTGAAGAATGAGTGGATGTATAAGTGTCTGGATGAAGGGTTTAGTAGGTGCGTGACTGACTGTATGAGTGAGTGATTAAAGGTGTCTTACTAAATGCATGGGTTAGTGACTAAACTATCTGAATGTGTGCATCAGTATGTCTGTTGTTGTGTAAGCTGCTGCATGTGTTGATCAGTAGCTATATGAGTGGCTATATGGGTTATTGATTGGTTGCCCAAGTATTTGAATGGGAGACTGAGTGTGTGTGTGGGTGGCTGGGAGGTGTGTGACTCTGTGCATAGATGTGTGAGCAGTTGATTCACTAGGTGTACGAGTTCAAGAGTGCATGTGGAAACAGCTATATGGGCGGTTGACTGTGTGCATGGGTGTGTTGGTGAGTGAATGGATATCTCAGTTCTACATGTCAAAGTAAGTACATATGTAAAACACAATGCATGTGAGAGTTGGCATATATAAATGACTATACATGAGAGCCAGTGAATGTGCGAGTGGCTGTATGGATCATTGTGCACTTGTATCAGTGATTGTATAAGAGAGTAAGTATGTGTTAGTATATGTTTGAATAAGTAAGGTGTTGTGTGTATAACTGGATAGTTGAGGAAATGGAAGTGTGATTGAGTCTTTGCATGACTGACTAGGTGTGTGAGTAACTCCATGGATGAGTGGCAGTTTGTGAGTGTCTGTATAGGTGTATGAGTGCATATGATAGTGTTGTATTGATGAGTGACTGTATGTATGAGTGATTCTATGGGTGAATGAGTGAATGTGTGTGTAGACCTAAGAATCAGAAAGTGCGTATGGAGTAACTGGTATTGGTGTGTCAATGGTTTCAAGAATGGTAGTCTGTATTTAACACTGGGTGTATCAAAGGTTATATTAGAGTGTGAGGAGGTGCATCTTATTATCACATGAATGATATCATCAGTGATGTTATTTGAGATGTCATCAGTGATGTCATCAGTGATGTCCCTGACCATGTCATGAATGATGTAATATGTGACATCATCAGCAGTGGATTGCGGGTGCACGAAATATAGTTAGTACAACTAACTATATAGGAGCAATTTCAATTGTTTTTTAAATGCTAATTCCTAACTATATAAGGCCTGAAACCTATGGTTTTTAAATGAATTTGCAACGTTTTTAAAATGCTAATTCCTAACTATATAAGGCCTGAAACCTATGGTTTTTTAAGTGAATTTGCAAGGTTTTTTAAATGCTAATTCCTAACTATAATACTATATAAGGCCTGAAACCTATGGTTTTTTAAGTGAATTTGCAAGGTTTTTTAAATGGTAATTCCTAACTATATAAGGCCTGAAACCTATGGTTTTTTCAGTGAATTTGCAAGGTTTTTTAAATGCTAATTCCTAACTATATCAGGCGTGAAACCTATATTTTTTTCAATAAATTTCAAAGGTTTTTCTAAATGCTAATTCTATTAGCGGATAATGTTTATATATGTTATTATCCTTCTGGGACCACCTGAGCAGCCATCTTGTTTCCCAGTAGAAGTGAAGCACAAGAGAGAACAAAACAAGAGTGGGAAACGCGAAAAGGGGGCAGGGTAGAGACCCCCTGACCCCCTAGCCCTTCTCAGGGGGTCCCAGAAGGACCACCAAGTGCAAAAAAAAAGTCTTATTTTTTTTTTAAATCGCGGGGTAAGCGCACAACAGAAAATTTCCAGATTTCGTTTGCATTCTAATAATGGTTTGAAAAGTATGACTTTTTGATTTAAAAGCTTTCAGTTGCCCTAGTTCTGAAGGGATTGGATATATTTCCAAATTGTTATGAATTGCATGTGAAGGCATAAAGATATACATACTATGTCAAATCAAAAGCTGCTGACTAACACCAGTCATAAAAAACGACTATCTGCCAAGGGCAAAAGATGGCAGGGCATACATTATTGTGTGGAAACTGAATAAAACAATTCAGGGCACTATCGGCATTGTGCCAAATGAACCATAATTAACCTTTTATCTTTGTTTTTTAGCAAACATCTATCTATTCATGGCTAAATAATTATACGATTTATACATACATATATTTGTGTGTGTGTGTATATATATATATATATATATATATATATATATATATATATATATACACACATATATATATATTCACTTAAAAAACCATAGGTTTCAGGCCCTATATAGTTAGGAATTAGCATTTTAAAAAGCATTGAAATTGCTCCTATATAGTTAGTTGTACTAACTATATTTCGCGCACCCGCAATCCACTGCTGATGATGTCACATATTACATCATTCATGACATGGTCAGTGACATCACTGATGACATCACTGATGACATCTCAAATGACATCACTGATGACATCACTGATGACATCTCATTTGACATCACTGATGACATCACTGATGACATCATCCAGATACTGTGTGTTTCTGTAAAGTTTAAATATGTTTTACCTATTGAAGAATGAGTGGATGTATAAGTGTCTGGATGAAGGGTTTAGTAGGTGCGTGACTGACTGTATGAGTGAGTGATTAAAGGTGTCTTACTAAATGCATGGGTTAGTGACTAAACTATCTGAATGTGTGCATCAGTATGTCTGTTGTTGTGTAAGCTGCTGCATGTGTTGATCAGTAGCTATATGAGTGGCTATATGGGTTATTGATTGGTTGCCTAAGTATTTGAATGGGAGACTGAGTGTGTGTGTGGGTGGCTGGGAGGTGTGTGACTCTGTGCATAGATGTGTGAGCAGTTGATTCACTAGGTGTACGAGTTCAAGAGTGCATGTGGAAACAGCTATATGGGCGGTTGACTGTGTGCATGGGTGTGTTGGTGAGTGAATGGATATCTCAGTTCTACATGTCAAAGTAAGTACATATGTAAAACACAATGCATGTGAGAGTTGGCATATATAAATGACTATACATGAGAGCCAGTGAATGTGCGAGTGGCTGTATGGATCATTGTGCACTTGTATCAGTGATTGTATAAGAGAGTAAGTATGTGTTAGTATATGTTTGAATAAGTAAGGTGTTGTGTGTATAACTGGATAGTTGAGGAAATGGAAGTGTGATTGAGTCTTTGCATGACTGACTAGGTGTGTGAGTAACTCCATGGATGAGTGGCAGTTTGTGAGTGTCTGTATAGGTGTATGAGTGCATATGATAGTGTTGTATTGATGAGTGACTGTATGTATGAGTGATTCTATGGGTGAATGAGTGAATGTGTGTGTAGACCTAAGAATCAGAAAGTGCGTATGGAGTAACTGGTATTGGTGTGTCAATGGTTTCAAGAATGGTAGTCTGTATTTAACACTGGGTGTATCAAAGGTTATATTAGAGTGTGAGGAGGTGCATCTTATTATCACATGAATGATATCATCAGTGATGTTATTTGAGATGTCATCAGTGATGTCATCAGTGATGTCCCTGACCATGTCATGAATGATGTAATATGTGACATCATCAGCAGTGGATTGCGGGTGCACGAAATATAGTTAGTACAACTAACTATATAGGAGCAATTTCAATTGTTTTTTAAATGCTAATTCCTAACTATATAAGGCCTGAAACCTATGGTTTTTAAATGAATTTGCAACGTTTTTAAAATGCTAATTCCTAACTATATAAGGCCTGAAACCTATGGTTTTTTAAGTGAATTTGCAAGGTTTTTTAAATGCTAATTCCTAACTATAATACTATATAAGGCCTGAAACCTATGGTTTTTTAAGTGAATTTGCAAGGTTTTTTAAATGGTAATTCCTAACTATATAAGGCCTGAAACCTATGGTTTTTTCAGTGAATTATCAAGGTTTTTTAAATGCTAATTCCTAACTATATCAGGCGTGAAACCTATATTTTTTTCAATAAATTTCAAAGGTTTTTCTAAATGCTAATTCTATTAGCGGATAATGTTTATATATGTTATTATCCTTCTGGGACCACCTGAGCAGCCATCTTGTTTCCCAGTAGAAGTGAAGCACAAGAAAGAACAAAACAAGAGTGGGAAACGCGAAAAGGGGGCAGGGTAGAGACCCCCTGACCCCCTAGCCCTTCTCAGGGGATCCCAGAAGGACCACCAAGTGCAAAAAAAAAGTATTATTTTTTTTTTTAAATCGCGGGGTAAGCGCACAACAGAAAATTTCCAGATTTCGTTTGCATTCTAATAATGGTTTGAAAAGTATTTTTTTTATTTAAAAGCTTTCAGTTGCCCTAGTTCTGAAGGGATTGGATATATTTCCAAATTGTTATGAATTGCATGTGAAGGCATAAAGTTATGGTCTAGTTCTGCAAGGCAGCGATGGCAGATTAGATAGTATTCACAGAGATTGTATCTTTCTTCTGCAAATAGAAAGAGAGTTACATTTGTTCAAGCCAATTTGTCCAGATTTCCATTTTTTTCAATGAGAATGTTTATTTCGACTTGCTTCTTATAATGTGTTCTCCTGCAACAAATGAAAATCTGATTAGGGATTTTGGAAATTGTTTCTTTCAAATCTAGAATATCCATTTGGTAATTGGCTAAGTCCATTAATGGGTTTTCTGATTAATTCTCAGTAAAGGAAACTGTGGACAATTATTGTTGTCAGCGAGTACGTTAAATTATTTATATTGGATAGAGCCTGAAATATTTGTTACTTCTGTTGGATTACAGATAACAGTGAAATAGAGCACAATTTAGTTCCTTTAATTGCAATGATGATGTTTTCACCAAACGTAATACCCTGACAAGTTCTCTGATAGTTGAATGATGTGTGAACAGCATTTTGATATGATCGAATGTGGTGTCACACATGATTTCACCAACAACTTAAAAAATGTCCTGGTAGTTAGTAAAAGTCCAAAATAGACATGCATCAACATTTTGGAAAAGTTGTATTTCTTTATGTAGTGATGACCCTTTGTATGTCATCAGAAATGTAATTAGCTTCTGAATGGATGTGTCACTGATATTGCAAATAGAGGATAATTCATTCGCATATTGGTTTCTGCTTTTTCCTGCAAATCTTCACTAGATATTTTTTATTCTTTCATTTTTTTTTCTTTAGTTACTAGGATTCCATGTAAGACTTCACAACACTGGCCTTCATCTGTGACGTATAGCACAAAATTGTTATGAAATTTAACAGTCAAAGCTTTTGACATGATACATTACAAAAATATAGTTTTCTTTTCTCAAAAAATGTGTTTTTAACAATATGCCAATATATTGTTTCTGTATGTGTTTGCCCATCTTCTTCCTTAAGAAGGAAATATTTGATTTTTTTTTTAGGACACAAGATTTATAATTCTTTGTAGTTATATTCCTAATCTTGTCTCTTCCTGTGAATATGTATATATTTTTTAATAGTGTTAGAATTTGAGGCTTCTGGCTGGCAGAGTATACACCCTGTCCAAGCAGGAGCCACAATCCTAGTCAGGGTAAGCCATATACACAACCTAAATTCACCAGTGCTCACCCTCTGGTAGCTTGGCACAGAGCAGTCAGGCTTAACTTAAAAGGTATGTAAAGTATGTGTTCAACACTTGAATTACAGCAACACAGTGAAAACATCACAAAAGGACTCCACAGAAGTTTAGAAAAATAGAGAATATTTATCTGAATTAAACAAGACCAAAACTATAAAATTCAATCAGTAGAAGTTGAGATATGAATTTCCTAAAAAAAGTACTTAGAAGTCAATAGCGCAAAAAGTTTACTTGAGGTAGCACTAGACCAGGGTAAATCCAAAGTTCAGGCTGAGCAACAAGGGCGGGGCCTTTCTTAGGGCACCGGGGCCCCAGTCATATTTTGACCCCCAATTAAATGTGTGTAAAGTTCTAAACATTTGAAATAGTTTTTCTGGGTTGCAGGCAAGAGGCTGGGACCCATGAGAAGCCAGTCCGGGCCTAAGGGTACAGGGCTTTACAATATTGACAGACACCATCAGAGTCACCCAAGTGCGCATATCGGGTTGGACGGCTGCCTTTCTCTGGCTAGCCCGGCATGCACATTAGAGGCCAGCTCAGAGTCTCTTCCCTGCATACTCGAGCCTGGTGTGACTCATAGCCGCAGCTCATGGGCTCAGTAAAGAGCGTTTAGATTCCCTGCCCCAGCCAATTTATGCGCTTCTGTGACAGCAGGAGCAGTGTCTGGATTGGATTAGTGATACAGGGGTATCTACGTAAAGTGGGCATTTGTGCAGTGTGTGAGTGAGTCAGCGCAGGGTGAGAGGAGAATGTCTCTATTGTTCTATCCTTTTCATATGATTCTAGCAAGAAGAGAGAAACTCTGCAGCATGTATTGCTAGTATGGAATTGGCGCGCATTGATTTTATAAGAGCTTCCTGCTTCCACACAGAGGTAAATTTCATAATAAATGTAGTTGCTTTCCATTTCAGCCATTCACCATTCGCGCGCCTGGCATTCAGGAGCAGTGCTGTGGTATGAACAGTGCTTGATTAGAAATAACGGTGCCCAAAGAGCAGAGCCCCCTAGTCCTACTGTGCCTACTCTGGGCTGTTACAACAGCCCCAATCCCCCATCCCACATTTGTGCTCCTCTTGTGAGCCTGCCTTTACACACGCTCGACAACCGGACCAGACCTAAGTCAAACACAGTTCTTGGAAGCAGCAGAAAGTGCTCAAGAGGGGTGTTTATTACCCAGTGCCACCTGTGGTATTGAGGCTTTGTCTCATCCCCAACTCTTAGATATATATAATCAATGAAGGGGCACATTTATTGCTATTAAACATTACTCATGCCGCCATTTTATTTACACACAAGCTTTTTATATGGGGAAGGTTTTTCAATAGCTGTCACAGTGCACTGCTTTAGCAGATTTTATGGATATATATCAGACGTGAATAATGCCAACGTTTGTTCATGTTCATGCTTCAGGAATTGTTCTATGCACCAAATGCCAACTAAGCCTTTAAAGTTGTCCTTACTCTCATTTTAATGTATTTTTAAAAACTTTGCCTAGTGAAAAAGTGATGACTTTCATCCTCTTCACAGCGCTTTGGAGCACCACAAGCAAGTACTCACATTACAGGGATGTCACTGCTTCCTTAGCATCATACCCCTCCCTCTTTAAAAAAAACTGTAGGTCTTCAGTTGTGCGATTTTCTTTGTGAATTTGTTATATAAAATTGCATGCAACTGCTGCAACATGAAAAATGTGTATGGGATGTCCTCCTTTGTTCTCTGGCATTGAAATTGTGGCTCACCGTGAACTTTCTATTTAAATGCAAACATTGCCATCGTACTGACAGGGTAGCTTGCATAGTGATGTCAATTTGAGAATGTGGCTAGCGCAACAGTTATTAACTCAGCTTGCACTATGCCCACTCAACCTTCCAAGGTCAAAAATGTGTCCATAGTGAACTTTGGTTTTGATAATATATATGGGTTATATTTAAAGCACAACGAAACAGCAGCATGAGCGCTACACAAAAGTATATTACAATGTCCATTAAAAACAATGCGGTCAACTTCAGACTGATGCTGTGCTTGCATACTGTACTTAGGTGGTTTCATTTTGCAGCATTGCATTGGCAGTTGTTTTAGGGACACTTGTGTAAGGGTCTCTTACTAAGGAATGTCTTACGTTGTACTCTGGCATTGAAATTTTGGCCCAATGTGAAAAGCAAACCATTGCCACTGTACTGGCAGGGTAGCTTGCATTGTGATGAAAATTTGGGAATATGGTTAGGGCGACAGTATTTAATTCAGGCCTCAGGCTGTACCTACTTCATTATCCTATAAACTCTCTTTATTGATGTCATAATCACTGTTGGACCTGGCCCTTTTGGCAGGTTCACCCGGAAACTTTTTGCTTTTGCCTACCATGTTTCTGTAACCTAGTGTTGGTGATTGTAGGTCTCTGTGCACTTTTTCACTGTGGTCCAGTGTAAAGTGTGTGCACTCTCTGTGTGTGTGGTGAGAGTGACCTGCCCTCCCATAGGAATGCATAGGGAATATGTGTGACCATGGTACTTCCTGATGTGTGGGGAGTTCAGGGTCGAGTTTGGTATGTGCAAACTCGTGAGATTGAATGCTGTGCAATGATGTATGCAGCATGATTGTGTCTAGTGTGGAAGTGCCACTTCTAGAAGTTGGCATGTTAGTGTAATTTGTGTCTGGCGTGTGATTGGCTGGAGCTGACTGGTGAGCCTGGCTCCAGGAGTCAGGATGGGTCTGCCCCGGTGGTGAATGGAGAGATATGCATGTTGATGGCAGGGAGGGGTACACCTGGGACCTGAATAGGGCAGGTTCTTCTCTCCACAGTGCTGGCTCCACCCCCTGTGGTGCGTCTGATGTCCATAGTCTGGCCAGTGAAAGGGAGTTCCCCATAACCAGTTGTAGCTGGTTCTCACATTGCCTGCACCTTGAAGACAAAGGACTTTGCTGTATAAAAAGGGTGCTATGACACCCTGAAAATGTTCTTGTTTCCTGACTTGAATCTACTAGGGGTGTGCTGCTGCTGGGGCCCAGGGGAAGGCTTGCCTCCCTGGGCCCTGCCTAGCCCCTGGATGCCTGGAGGATTTTCCTTGCTGGGATCTGTGTTGCTCCATCCTTTGATCTACAGGATTTCTGGGACCTTACTGGCTGCTTTTGCCCTTGACAGGACCTTCAGCAGCCTTCCTGCGCCTTATTGTTTGACTGGGCGTGCTTTGGATGTACTTTCCCTAGAGAAGGGAGAGCCTGGGGGCTGAGCAGCGCGGCGCTGCAGCCCATATTGAGGGAATCCCCCTCGTAGGGATTCCCCCTGTGGCCCCTTCATCGCAGGAGCCCACCCTGCATTATGCCTGATTCTTGTTAATGTTAAATAAAGGGTGCCACCCCTTTTTATAGGTGCCTTAACGGGTGCCCACCCCGTTTCTACGTTTTTCTGGTACTTCGAGGGTGCCCACCCCTTGTCAAGGCTCCCGAGTATCACCGCCGCGGCCCTCGCACTGCAAAAAGGAAGTCAGGCACCAGGGTGCCTGACGATGGGTGGGACTTCCTGTTTGCGAAGGAAGTCCCGCCCGCTGCCGTGCTGTAATTGGTTGCCCGGCCGGGAGAAGAGACATGCTGCCTGAGGTGCCACGAAGGCTCCCCATGAAGTCCCCATCCCGAGATGGGGGACCGGGTGAAGAGCAGGGCGAAGCGGGTGCACTTTGAAGGCGGGGCTCACATGAGGAGAGAGAGCCCCGCCGAGTGCTACCGCTGCACAGGAAAGAAGAGTCCCCCGCGAGTAGCCCATGAGTACAAAAGGGCTGGGGGGCTCCGTGGGGACTATCAGTGCTGCCAGATCCAGTCGCAGCACCATTAGAGGCAGTATTCGAGCGGCCCCGATTGGCAGCGGGACTCTCCTCTGTTTTGCTGCTTGTTTAGCCTAGAGCCACGAAGGCTCCAAAGACGGCCCGTATTTGTTTTAAAAGTCCCTGTGAGGGGCTTGGGGGGCCATGTTTGTTTGAAAGGCCCCCCTGAGGGGCCTGTGCTGAGCCCCGTGGCTCCTACCTTTTCATGTTTGGAGAGCCAGCTGGCTCTCTGGGGCAAATCAGTTCTTTCAGAGCCAGAGGGCTCCCACGTTTTTGCACAATATGTATTCCTGGAGCCTAGAAGGCTCCCGTATTTGGCGCAGCTCTGTTCTGTTGCAGTTTTGTCCTACAGCTGCCCAGCAAGTAGTGGGCAGCGGCACCGTTTAGGCTTTTATTTCTTTTAGGGGGACCTGTTCTTTGTGAATCCAGGAGTGAGTCGCACTCCCTTCGCCCCTACCTTGGCCTTTCAAAGCTGCGCAGCACTTAGTGCTAGCTGCAGCGTTTAGGCCCTGGTGATGGTCATCAGCTGCCCAGCAAGTAGTGGGCAGCTGCAACGTTTAGGTTTGCGCCGGTGGCACACCCCTGACTGGCGCTGCATTGGCAGGGTGCCCTGACATTCTGTACACAGGGCATTTGAGCCCCTTCTTGGATGACCAGTTGGCCAGGGGGGCTGGTATGTGGATAGGGCGCAAGGCCCTATTGTGATTTTTGCGCAATATGATTTTCCACTATGTTTGTGATGATAATTACCTAATGTGATTTATGTGCTAAAGGTGATATGTGCTTTAAATGTGGTGCTAGGAAATGTAATGCATCTAGTATGTTTTATGCACCCTGTGTTGATACCTCTAGAGATGGTTTTACCTATCGAGGTTGGTGTTAGTGAGATTTTACTTCACTGTGAGTTACACCCCTATATGTGAGTTATTCTTAGGGGGTAGGGTCTAATGTGTTTAGACTAGTGAAGAGATTGCCTACAGTATTTATACTAGTTAGGCCTAATGTGATTTTGGCGTAATGTGCAATGCCATATGCCTGTGATACCTCTAGATGTGCTTTCATGCTTAGGAGGTTGTTTTGCCTAGTATAGTTTATACTAGAGAGGTTATGTGTCCATGCGTGATCTATGCCTATGGTTATTAGTATTGCATAGTGTGTACCTACCTGTTACCAGTGGTTACTGGTTGTGGTCTATAATTGTTATTTTGTGCTACACTTATTCTATGTTCTAGAAGTGCTATTTCTGCTAAGTGTTGATTCTGACGGTGGCCCATGTGGCCCTGTCCTGGTATAAGTAATCCCTTGTGAATATTGCCCATGCCAGTTGGCACAATGTACATTGTGTGATTACTATCTGATGTGTTTTGACAATACAAACATTTTTTTTAGATAACCTTGTGTGGAGTTCCTTTTGTAGTGTGCCTGGGATGTTGTTGCTATGAGTGTGCGCAAATGCTTTACACATTGCCTCCGGGATAAGCCTGTCTGCTCATGCCAAGCTACCAAGGGGGTGAGCAGGGGTTATCTTGCCCTGTGACTCCCTTACCCTGACTAGAATGGTGGTTTCTGCCTGGCTTTGGCGTAAGCCTTAACCAACCAGAAAT
This sequence comes from Lissotriton vulgaris, assembly GCF_964263255.1. Classification (NCBI taxonomy): domain Eukaryota; kingdom Metazoa; phylum Chordata; class Amphibia; order Caudata; family Salamandridae; genus Lissotriton; species Lissotriton vulgaris. The sequence goes on along the minus strand of NC_141697.1, from coordinate 160,024,308 downwards.
CCCAGTTCTAACATTGGTGATCAGCGGTGAGAATTAGCCTGGCTTCAGGAGTAAGGATGGGTCTGCCCCGGTGGTGAATGGAGAGATATGCATGTTGATGGCAGGGAGGGGTACACCTGGGACCTGAACAGGGCTGGCCCTACCTTCCACAATGGTGGCTCCACCCCCTGTGGTGCGTCTGATGTCCCTAGCCTGGCCAGTGAAAGGGAGTTCCCCATAACCAGTTGTAGCTGGTTTTCACATTGCCTGCACCTTGCAGACAAAGGACTTTGCTGTATAAAAAGGGTGCTGTGACACCCTGAAAATGTTCTTGTTTCCTGACTTGAATCTACCAGAGGCGTGCTGCTGCTGGGGCCCACGGGAAAGGCTTGCCTCCCTGGGCCCTGCCCAGCCCCTGGATGCCTGGATGATTTTCCTTGCTGGGAGGTGTGCTGCTCCCTCCTTTGTTTCTCCAGGATTTCTGGGACCTTACTGGATGCTTTTGCCCTTGCCAGGACCTTCAGCAGCCTTCCTGCGCCTTATTTTTGGACTGGGCGCACTTTGAATGTACTTTCCTTAGAGAAGGGAGAGCCTGGGGTCTGAGCAGCGCGGCGCTGCAGCCCATATTAAGGGAATCCCCCTCGTAGGGATTCCCCCTGTGGACCCTTCATCGCAGGAGCCCACCCTGCATTATGCCCGATTCTTGTTAATGTTAAATTAAGGGTGCCACCCCTTCCCTGGACGGGAAGCTTGTTGTCGGTCCAGGGAAGACATGGCTTGGCAGTTCAGGCTGGACTGCTCCCATGAGGCACAGGGTCAGACTGTTTTGCATATAGCCATGTCTGAACTGGCGTGGCAGAGTGGGCTAAAGAATGGTGATGGATTAAACCCAAATCTTTTGACTGGGTGTGAGTGTTTGATTGATTCAGATGCTCCGTCCATCACCACCCCCTTTTCTACCGCTTTTGGCCGCCATAAGTATGGCAGGGTATGCTCAGACGAGAGTCCCTTGCTCACTTTGCCACTGAATTCAAGCAAGCCGGGCTGAAGATGGCTGGAATGCCAGAAACCGGTCCTCTGAAGCTTGTTTCCGGTCCAGGGAAGACATGGCTTGGCAGTTCGGGCTGGACTGTTCCCATGAGGCACAGGGTCAGACTGATTTGCATATAGCCATGTCTGAACTGGGGTGGCAGAGTGGGCTAAAGAACGGCGATGGATTAAACCCAGATCTTTTGACTGGGTGTGAGTGTTTGATTGATTCAGATGCTCCGTCCATCACCACCCCCTTTTGTACCGCTTTTGGCCGCCATAAGTGTGGCAGGGTATGCTCAGACATGAGTCCCTTGCTCACTTTGCCACTGGATTCAAGCAAGCCGGGCTGAAGACTCCTGGAATGCCAGAAACCGGTCCTCGGAAGCTTGTTTCTGGTCCAGGGAAGACATGGCTTGGCAGTTCGGGCTGGACTGTTCCCATGAGGCACAGGGTCAGACTGATTTGCATGTAGCCATGTCTAAACTGGGGTGGCAGAGTGGGCTAAAGAACGGTGATGGATTAAACCCAGATCTTTTGACTGGGTGCGAGTGTTTGATTGATTCAGATGCTCCGTCCATCACCACCCCCTTTTGTACCGCTTTTGGTCGCCAAAAGTGTGGCAGGGTATGCTCAGACGTGAGTCCCTTGCTCACTTTGCCACTGCATTCAAGCAAGCCGATCCGAAGATGGCTGGAATGCCAGAAACCGGTCCTCAGAAGCTTGTTTCCGGTCGAGAGAAGACATGGCTTGGCAGTTCGGGCTGGACTGTTCCCATGAGGCACAGGGTCAGACTGATTTGCATATAGCCATGTCTTAACTGGGGTGGCAGAGTGGGCTAAAGAACAGTGATGGATTAAACCCAGATCTTTTGACTGGGTGTGAGTGTCTGATTGATTCAGATGCTCCTTCCATCACCACCCCCTTTTGTACCACCCCTTTTTATAGGTGCCTTAACGGGTGCCGACCCTGTTTCTACATTTTTCTGGTACTTCGAGGGTGCCCACATCTTGTTATGGCTCCCGAGTATCACCGCCGCGACCCTCGCGCTGCAAAAAGGAATTCAGGCACCGGGGTGCCTGACGATGGGCGGGACTTCCTGTTTGCGAAGGAAGTCCCGCCCGCTGCCCCGCTGTAATTGGTTCCCCGGCCGGGAGAAGAGACATGCTGCCTGAGGAGCCACGAAGGCTCCCCATGAAGTCCCGGTCCCGAGATGGGGGACCGGGTGAAGAGCAGGGCAAAGCGGGTGCACTTTGAAGGCGGGGCTCCTATGCGGAGAGAGAGCCCCGCCGAGCGCTACCGCCACACCGGAGAGAGGAGTCCCCTGTGAGTAGCCTGGTGAGTACAAAAGGGCTGGGGGACTCCGTGGGGAATATCGGTGCTGCCAGATCCAGTTGCAGCACCATGGGAGGCAGTATTCGAGCGGCTCGATTGGCAGCAGGCAGCTCCTCCATTTTGCTGATTGCTTAGCCTAGAGCCACGAAGGCTCCAACGACGGCCCGTATTTGTTTTAAAAGTCCCTGTGAGGGGCTTGGGGGGCCATGTTTGTTTGAAAGGCCCCCTGCGCTGAGCCCCGTGGCTCCTACATTCTCATGTTTGGAGAGCCAGATGGCTCTCTGGGCAAATCAGTTCTTTCAGAGCCAGAGGGCTCCCACATTTTTGTGCAACATGAATTCCTAGAGCCTAGAAGGCTCCCGTGTTTGGCCCAGTTCTGTTTTATGGGGGCTAGCGAGAGCCCCTGTCGCAGTTTTGTCCTACAGCTTCCCAGCAAGTAGTGGGCAGCTGCACCATTTAGGCTTTTATTTCTTTTAGGAGGACCTGTTCTTTGTGAATCCAGGATTGAGTCGCACTCCCTTCACCCCTACCTTGGCCTTTAACAGCTGCTCAGCACTTAGTGCCAGCTGCAGCGTTTAGGCCCTGGTGATTGTCATCAGCTGGCCAGCAAGTAGTGGGCAGCTGCAACGTTTTGGTTTGTGCTGGTGGTACATTCCTGACTGGCACTGCGTTGGCAGCGCGCCCTAACATTCTGGACACAGGGCATTTGAGCCCCTTCTTGGATGGCCAGTAGGCCAGGGGGGCTTGTATGTGGATAGGGCGCAAGGCCCTAATGTGATTTTTGTGCAATATGATTTTCCACTATGTTTGTGATGATAATTGCCTAATGTGATTTTTGCGCACTGTGGATACTATGTTTGTGATGATAATTGCCTAATGTGATTTATGTGCTAAAGGTGATATGTGCTTTAAATGTGGTGCTAGGAAATGTATTGCATCTAGTATGTTTTACGCACCCTGTGTTGATACCTCTAGAGATGGTTTTACCTATGGAGGTTGGTGTTAGTGAGATTTTACTTCACCCTGAGTTACGCTCCTAAATGTGAGTTAGGGGGTAGGGTCTAATGTGTTTAGACTAGTGAAGAGATTGCCTACAGTATTTATACTAGTTAGGCCTAATGTGATTTAGGCGTAATGTGCAATGCCATATGCCTGTGATACCTCTAGATGTGCTTTTATGCTTAGGAGGTTGTTTTGCCTAGTATAGTTTATACTAGAGAGGTTATGTGTCCATGCGTGATCTATGCCTATGGTTATTAGTATTGCATAGTGTGTACCTACCTGTCACCAGTGGTTACTGGTTGTGGTCTGTAATTTTTATTTTGTGCTACACTTATTCTATTGTCTAGAAGTGCTATTTCTGCTAAGTGTTGATTCTGACAGTGGCCCATGTGGCCCTGTCCTGGTGTAAGTAATCCCTTGTGAATATTGCCCGTGCCAGTTGGCACAATGTATATTGTGTGAATACTATCTGATGTGTTTTGACAATACAAAAGTTATTTTTATATAACCTTGTGTGGAGTTCCTTTTGTAGTGTGCCTGGGATGTTGTTGCTGTGAGTGTGCACAAATGCTTTACACATTGCCTCCGGGATAAGCCTGTCTGCTCGTGCCAAGCTACCAAGGGGGTGAGCAGGGGTTATCTTGGCGTGTGACTCCCTTCCCTGACTAGAATGGTGGTTTTTGCCTGGCTTTGACGTAAGCCTTAGCAAACCAGAACTCCCAGTTCTAACAATCACACTTTCACAATTGCCTTATTAACCTTCTTGCTTTCTTAAATTTGACTAAAAATTGTCTATTTGCCCACTCTTTTTTGAAAATGTTCTCAGGGGAGGAGAACCTCCCAAACTCCCCTTATAACGGTCGGGCTTGCCAGCAATGCTGGCTCGCAAGAGGGCCCTCATGCCAAACCTTTTTTACGCCCCACCACTTTACAATGTCCCCAACCCCCACTGCCGACTAAGATGGAGAGCAGGCCGGCTACAGGATCCACACAAGGCACGCTGAAAAAGTACCTTATATGAAGTAATCGTCGCGTCAAGGATTCCGTGCGTCAGTTCCTATTCACACAGTCATGCCAATGTGTCAAAGTTGAGCCTTGCAGTCAGTGTTGATGGATCAATGCTGCATCTGAGTTGAGCCTCGTAGCAACATCTTCAGATCTCACTGCATCATCATTGAAACTCGCGTTGAAGTTGGAGGGCACTGCTTCGGTTCTGATCAATCCAAAGGGGTGACTGTGCCGATTTATGCAGAAAACAGCTGCATAACCCACTTATGAGGCCCATGACTGGAGGGGGCACCTCAGGCAAGGGTAGGGCTCAAAGATGGCAGAGTGCAGCAGCACAAGCAGAGCTGCAATAGGTATTTTGTGTCCCTGAGACTTCAGAGAACAGGAGGCAAGCTAACAAGCCCTTGGAGAAACTTGGGTTAAAGGATGTAGAGAGCAGGTCCAATCCCTCTCACTCCTGTGCATGAAGCCGCAGGTAGCAGACCAACACAGCAATTCAGGTAGCAAGGTGGTGGTCCCTCCTACAGCACAGCAGTTCTTCTTCCAGGCAAAGTTCTGATTTGTAGGTGTCAGGGGCCCAGTACTTACACCCAAATGTGCCTTTGAAGTGGGAAAACATCAAAGAGGCCTTTGAAGATCACAAGGTCCCTGCCTTTCCTGCCCTTTCTCCGGACTCACTACAGGGTAGCATCCAGCTCCTTGTGTGGGGACAGGCACAGCACTATTCATGTGCAAGTACCAGCTCCTCCCAATTTATCTCAGGAAGGCCCATCAACCTGGTGATGGGCCATTAAGATGCAAATGTCACACCCCTTCTCCTTCCATGTGACTTTCTAAAGGGAAAGCACCAAGTCCAGCTGTCACACAACCAAGATGTGTTTTCAAAGATAGGCAGAGGGATCGAATGGTTACAGTAAGAAAATACCAACTTTCTTAAAGTGCCATTTTCAGACTTAGAATTTAACATCCAACTTCACCATAAATAGTAAGAAACACCAAACTCCAAATGTCTATCTTTTCTTCATTGGAAATCATCCTTAAAGGATGTGTTAAGGCATTCCCAATGTTAACTAATGGGGGATATAGACCTTGCAGTAGTGAAAAACAAATGTAGCAGTTTTTCACTACCAGGACATGTAAAACTCAAAAGTCCTTTCCTCACATATACATACACTGCACCCTGCCCTATGGGCTGTCTAGGGCCTACCTTAGGGGTGACCTATATGTATAAAACGGAAGGTTTGTGCTTCACAATATAAATGATAGAGTGCACACCTCTACTTTATCAAAAATGTAAAGGCGAAATGTAACAAGTTTTTTCAAACGATCTAAGGCAGAAACGTTGGCGTGCTACCCTGGTGCATGCTCTGGCCTAAACTTGCATTGAAATGGTATTTGTCGAAGCTAGTGACCAAATGGTTTACCAGATACAAGTTGCACAGCCTACAAACCTTTCAGGTCTTATATATTTCATTAGCAGTGCGAGGACTCCAGTGTTCAAACTTCACAGAACAAAGCCCCTTCAAGCTTTATTCCTCTGCAGGTAACAGTTCAGATTTCATCCATAATCATATAAACCCAATGCATTTTAGGAAGGATCCCTTCGTTAGGGATTAATATATAATGTAAAAGGTCTAGAAAAAGGTCCTATCAGAACAAACACCAAATTACATATGTCCATCAAATGATTGACATGCAATGTCATAATGATACCCAGTCCAATGCTATATACATAACATGCAACTGTAGACACATTGACACTTGCATTCTACCTCCCAACGGGCAGTACTTTTGATTACCTATGGTTTACAAGGAATTCTGTGAGTCAAAATTAACATCGCAGTGTGGTGATGAAATGCACCACTACATGGAACTTGGATGCAAAGTGACCCAAATGCAAACAGCTTAAGCTGGGTGTTTACTCTAAAAAGTGCATTTGCAATTTCTTAAACTGTGATCCTGTGTAATCATCATGTGACAGTGTGAAAGACATACTACGTTGAAAAAACTTGATAAAAATGATACGCTGTCAAATATGTAGAACAATAAACGTATGATGTGTGTGTCATATAACCATCATTTTCTGACACCTGGAAGAACCAGTGTGCAGGCTTCATGTCGGAAATGGAGTACAAAGTCAAACAGCAGCAGTACAGTTGGTAGTGTATCCTGTGGAAATGGTGGAGTATATATGGTCTGGCTGCTAACGTGCGACGCTTCAACGAACGTTCAATTAATGAAACCAAGTGTGTCCGATACCTTTATATTCTATGAAGTTAATTAATGCCATGTGACCCAGAACTGACCCATGAATGTGAACGAGAAGGGAATAAACAAAATACTCTTGCACCCCATAGCCAAACAATAAAACTGAAAACACCAAAATGTAACTATTAGATGGCCATGATAAACTACTCTTCCAAACCAACATTACAATAAAATGGTGACTTAATTGACACTTGGCTGACCTTTACATCAATAATATTGTTGTAAACATTCATTATACAATTGATATACAAGTGTTTGGTAAATCTTTAACAAAGTGCCATATGTGTAAAATGTTCTAGCACGAATTGTAAGATGTTTACATTATTGTGAGAACGTTCCTACTAAAGTAACACATGACCTTAGAAAATTGAATTGTTAACTAGATCTAAAATATTACTAGTAACGTGTGTTAAGAAACCTGCTTGTTATATGAAAGCATGTACCATTTCATCAGCTCAAATCAGCTTAGGTACAAACTACCTGGCAGGACAGAAATATTCAAAATGACAGAATGCACACCTCTACTTTAACAAAACGCTCATGGTGAAATTTTAGAATTTTTTCAAGCGCTCTAATGTTTATCAATATTAGTCATGTTTTGAACAAAAGGACATTTTGATTTTCAAGTCTTCCATATTTTATTAGAAACATGATGATTCCTGTGTTCAAAATTCACAGAACAAAGTCAGTTCAAGCTTGATTCCTCTCCGTGTAACGATTCAGATTTCATCCATAATCATATAAAACCATAATCTTCTATCTTTGTGTGACTGTCTAAAGGAAATACACAAAACTCAGCTGTCACCCACTCCAGACATATATTCAGAGGCACAGAATGATTAAAGTTAGAAAATGTCAACTTTCTAAAAGTGGAATTTTCAGACTTATAATTTAAAATCCAACTTCACCATAGGTTGAGAGTTTAAATTGTGAGTCCAGAGACACCAAACTCCAAATCTCTATCTGTTCCCAGTGGAAATTACACTTAAAGGGTGTTTTAAGGCAATCCCAATGTTGACCTGTGGGAGAGCTAGACCTTGCAGTAGTGAAAAACTAATTTAGCAGTTTTTCACCACCAGGACATGTAAAACTCAAATGTCCTGTCCTCATATTTCCTACCTTTTACATACTCTGCACCCTGCCCTTAGGCTGTCTACGGCCTTCCTTAGGGGCGACATATGTATTAAAAGAGAAGGTCTGGGTCTGGCAAGTAGGTTAACTTGCCAGGTCAAAATTGCAGTTTAAAGCTGCACACACAGGCTCTGGAATAGCAGGTCTGAGCCATGTTTAAATGGCTACTGAGTGGGTGACACAATCAGTTCTGCTGGCCCACTATCATTTAATTTGCAGGCCCTGGACACATATAGTGCACTCAACTAGAGGCCTATAAGTACATTAAATATTCCAACTGTCATGGCATGTGCTGGGCATGGAAAATATATCACTTACCCTGGCTGGGAAGGGCTCTTCTTTCAGTGAACTCTCGCAGCAATTCCTCGCTTTGCTAGCTCAAGAATCCCGGGAGTTGTCTTGCCCTAGATACCTACGCCTTCTGCGCCTCACTGCTCCGAACTCCTCCACATGGTTGGACCTAGCTTAATGTATGACACTCCGTAACTCACAGCATTGTACCAATGTAAGGGACCGGAGGGGGTGGGGGGAGGTTCTGCTTGTCTTTTCTTTCTATTCTTCCTTCCTCTTCTCTTCAGGTGGTGGGTGGGAATGCATTTGTTATTTGTCGCTTTTTGTAATATCAATGCACTTATTAATAACAGCGTTGGGCTTTGTACGGCCTGTTTACTGCATTGTTCAATAAAAATATTTAAACCATACATATGCCACCTGTGGTTAAGCTATGGTTAGAGTACAGAGCACATCCACTTTAGAATTGGTTAGCAGTGGTGAAGTACCCGGAGTCCTAGAGCCAACAAATAAAAGGCCAAAAAAAGGGAGGAGGAAGGCAAAGCATTTGGGGGTAACCCTGCAGAAAGGGCCACGTCCAACAAATAGCCACCATTGTTTTGTTGGACTTGGTAACTGTTAATGGTGGTCTCTTGATCCATTGCTTCTTATTAACATTTTTAATACTAACATTAGGATGTGTAGAAACATGAGGACATGTTTTTGCACTCTAGCCAGAAGTTTTGTTTTCTCTAGGTGTCCTCCTGCTTTCTGTTAATTGTTTTCTCCTCTCGCTGCTAGTCAATTGATTGTTTTGCTTCTCAAGGTAATTTTATTTAGGCATTGTGTTCAATGTAGCAAAATCTATAGTAGAAAATACATAAAAAAGCAATGGTTAAAGTATTAATTGTCAAAATAGGGGTGTTAATTTTGTTTTTTTACCTGTATTATTTTTGTAACTTTATTTCATGAATGAATGTACCTGTTTTATGTTGAAATACATAGATGAAGATGATTAGGTTTGAATTTCAATTTATCTATAATGCGTGTAAAGAACAAATACAGCTGTCTTGCCTTGAAACAGTCATCAAAGTTGCACGCCTGTTGGGGTTATTTAGTAGTACTGGGGTCTGTTTATAGCCCCCCTTTATATTATCAGCCAATCACATAAGGCTTTACTTCCTAATTTTATTCTTTAACTATTCATATTATATACAGAGTACAATCCTATTCATTATATTTTTTAAATTGTCATGCAACCAGAAATGTGTGTTTCAAATGCTGTAGACTAGCTTATTTTCTTTCTTATTTTCTTTGGTATTATTGTGCTACATTAGTAGCCCAAATTTTAGTTCACCTATTATTTGTTCTCTTTTGTAAATTAAGTTGTTGGCTAATGGACAATCATCTAACTCTTTAGATAATGGTGTGTCTGCCTCTGTGCTCCTAATAGTTGCGTTTTACATTTTGCGATATACTATTTTTTGATATTCCAGTAGGTACCACTGTACTTTCCAGATTGCTTTAATATAGTACCACGGCACCCCATGAACTTTAAAAAGAATATTCTAATCAATAGAAATAATTTTTCCCTATCTCTACTGAGATTCATACAGTGGCTCATGTCTTTATATCCATTTGCAATTCACTAATGCCCTACATTTCACATCAAAACACAGAACAAACTGAAAGCTTAGTCTAAACAATATGGCCGACTTTTGATTTTGTTAAGACTTTCAGTAATCAATTGTATTGTGCATTGTCATCGCAATGTACCGCATTATACCACAAAAGTACTGCGGTATACCACACCCAATATATTACCACCATTTTGTCCCTTATAACTCTAAAACTACTGAACGAATTTAAATAACATATTTTTAAAAACCCTTTCTGCACCATAGCCTACATTCCTGCCAAATTTTTATGTAAGTCCATTTAGATATTTTACTGATACTTTTCTGACAAAAGTCTATAGAAAATACATCTGTGGCAAAAATGTGCTTTGGGACCCCCCTTTTATCTTTGCAGAGTGAAGCAGAATTTGCTATGGCTTAGCGGAAGCCGTGCTACCACCAAGCTATAGCAAACTGCAATGTCCCGGGGGCAGGCACCCTGGGACATTGCTGGAGCCGACCCTGGGGGTTTGTGGTTCCCAGGGCCATCTGGGGCTCCAGGACGGGGGCAGCCTCGCACATTCTATTATGCCCCTGGGAGATGGAGGCCCCCAAGGCAGCGAGGAGGTCAGGCCGCCTCACCACAAATATGTTATTTGGGCCCCGGTGAGGTGACACCCCCAGGGCTGCGGGTGAGGCCCTACATTCTATAGATTCAAATGCTTAAGTGCCCCGGGGGTGGTGGACCCTAGGGCAACAGGAAAGCTGTATTGCTCCCCTGCATATTATTACTGCCACAGGGAGGTGACGGTCCCCGGGTCTTATTTCGCAAGAAAAGATGAGCTCATGCAGGGAAAAGCAGAGGTCTGATTGGCTGCCGACACTTCAAACAGGAAGTGTTGACAGCTATCGTGGGACTCTGCTTGAGCTGCGACCTACAACATTTTTTTGGAAAAATAGGGGGCAGGGTAGGAATACCCTGACCCCATAAAACTGCTCCATGCATCTCACATGTACCCTGACATGCCAAAAAAGCATTGTAAAAGTAAAATAAAACTATCAAAATTGCCAAATTTGCCAATTTGCAGTGTTTCTTTAGTAATTGACCTCTGGGTGGACTAGGTCCTGGAGGCATGTTGATAATAAAGTACGGAGGTGCATGGGCCCTCCCTCTGGGAGATTAATATTGCCCGGGGACCGCCACCTTCCCAAGGCTTTTGTACAAATGAATGCCGGGGAGGCCCATACGGCTTCCCACACTGCCCTGGCGACCACCACCTCCATGGGGCTTGTTTATTTTTAAATGGGGGCCCCTTTGACCCCTGTGCTGTGGGGACCACCCACCATCTCGAACCCCTACCTGGCACTGGGGATCTTACCTCCCTCGGGCCATGATTAATTTGAAGTGGGGGGCCTCAGGGACCCTCCTGAGACAACCTCCTCCTCAGGGCCATCTTCTTATTTAAGATGTCATGAGTAATGTTATCTGTGATGTCACTGACCATGTCACGAGCGATGTAATATGTGAGGCCATAAACAGTGCATTGCGGGGGTGTAAGTTATAGTTAGCTCAGGTAACTATAACTGCTGAATTTCTCTAGTATTGTATGCGTGAAATGTAATCCTCACTATAATGTCCCTGTAACCTGTAACCTTTGTTTTTTTATCAAATATATATATCATATATACATCCTTGATTTCTTTGAAGATGGAAGGTGGCAACGGGTCACAAAAATGATTAAAAGGGTTGATACTCTGAAGAATCTTGTTAATGCCTCTTTCACTGAGGGGAGAGAAGGTGCCCCTTGAGGCATTGTTCTTGGTGCCCAGGCTAATCGGTTCGATCTTCTCTAGTAGGGTCTATATATATATAGCCTCACTATAATGTTACAGGGATATTATAGTGAGGCTATATATATATATAGATCCTACTAGAGAAGATCGAACCGATTAGCCTGAGTGAAATGACTTGAGGTACAGTGGTTTGAAGAGGTTAAATATGTTTATTGGATAATTCAACCCCAGAGGCATCCAAGGACCAAATCCTTCAGCAACGGTACATCTCTCTTCTGCTCCCTGGATTCTCCATTCTAGAATCCAGTGAGCATGGCACAGCAACATAGAATATATTTAAAGGAACAACAAGAGATTATCAAGATACAACATATCTCCCTTCTTAAGTAACACAATATAAAATAGAATAACAATATATAACACAAAATAAAAAAAACAATTTGCAAAACATGGAGCATATCCTCCTTCCTAAAAAAAAAAAATGACTAGACAAAAAAAAATACAGGGAACATTATTCAATGTTCCAAATAAAGTACACTGACTAAGAACATTTGTAGTCTTTCATCCATATTGGTTTAAATTTGGAACGAATACATCTTCCCTTTACATCTGCATCTGATGCAATATTTAAGGATTTTGAACAAACAGGTTGTGCATTGATATTTTCCTGGCTCACAAAATGCTTACATTCTAAATCATTGCATTTTGTTACACTTCTCACATTCCAACGTCTACCATCATCTAATTTGACAATATTTCCAATGGTATAAACAATTTGTTTTGGTTTAGACCATTTAGAAAAACCAGGTTTTTTGTTCCCCATCTGCAGTGTGCGTACCCGCTCACCAACTTTAAACGATCTGGAGGGTGTCTTAACCTTGACATTATGATCTTGAACATATTTTCTCTGATACCCTTGTACTTTACTCAAGAGAACCTTACTGTCCAAAGTCTCCACGCTACTATTTTTGGACATCCAAGAAGGTTTGACTTTAGACCCTGCTACTCGTCCCTTTAATAAGGAAAAGGGGGACATTCCAGTGGCAGTATGAGGAGTATTCCTGTAACACCACAACATGTCTTTGACAGCATCTTTACAGTTATCACCATTATTGCTGGCTAGTTGAATACATTCTTTCAACACCCGGTTAAACCTTTCTACTAAACCATTTTCTCTTGGGTTGTAAACTGAAGTGGTGGAATGTTTTACACCCACCATTTTAAGATAGACAGCAAATTCTTCTGCCACAAATTGTGGGCCATTATCTGATAAAATCACACTAGGGTAACCTTCTCTACGAAAAATACCTTCACAAAAATCAATTATATTGTAAGCCTTGATGTCCTTGACAAAAGCAACCTCAGGCCATTTGGAATGAAAATCCACTAGAACTATAGCATATTTATCTTCAATGCCTTTTACATGAAAAGGACCACAAATATCAATAGCAACTTTGTCCCAAGGCTTATCGGGAAAAGATGTTGCAGATATGGTAGTTTCCTGAGACTTATGGGATTTATCACTGCACATACACGCCAAGCAATTTCGAACACATCTTTCTATGTCTTTGTCCATGCCAATCCACCAAAAGTCATTCCTAGCTCTTCTTTTCATGCTTGTCATACCACTATGTCCTTCATGCAACAAACTCAACAACTTTTCCTTTAGAGATGAAGGTACAAATAATCTGCCGATATATGTAAATCAAAGGAGAGAGTAAGGGAGATTACACAGGCTATGTGTAGTGGGAACTCCTGGTCCCCTGGAACTAGTTTTAACAACAATGGAGGAGTGCCCCCTATATGCAAAGTATACAGTGAAGGAATTTCCTCTGTATCTGGAGCTTAAGGCTCAGGTTAGCGATAAGTGCCCCAACCCTTGACCGGACAATAGTTGTCCTTTTGAGAAGACCCCTCACTCACCAACCTGGTTGGTGACATACTTCATCATTGGGGTCCCACCCCATAGGCCCGAGTGCCCATAGGGTGTGCTGCGACACCTGGTTACAGTGGAGCGGGCTTCTTGTTTTATTATATGTGAAAAAATTAACAGTTAAAAGTGTGTTAAAAAGGGCCAAGACTACTCACAACAAGACTTTATTCTTGAGTGCTTTGTCCCTGTTAAAAATATAATGTGGCACCGGTGCCTATTTAGGAAGGCTTTGGTGTCTCTAGAAGTGTGATAAATCTAAAAATAGCGTAGTGTGCTATGTGAGTTAGTTAAAATTAGGTCTACATGTTTCAACCATTTTCAAAAAATTCTACTGGTTTTCGTCAGGACCGTGTGATTTGAGCGGGGTGGTACGCACACGCTAAGGCGCGTCCAGCCCTCGTTCAAAATAAAGACCACAAATTATGGTCTAATGTAAAAGTGTGTTTTATACTGGTTCAGGAAAAAACACTTGAAGCGGTAAATTAGTGCTTTATGGGCATCGAGTGTTCCAAGACGGCAAGTATCCGTCACTTGCGGCTTCTGCTCGTCTATCGTTTAAACCTACTTGGTTTTCACTCAGTAATGCCCCGTGCCACCTCTTCTAAGTATACCATCGACAATTGATAATTCTGACCAAACCATTTTATAATCAGCAAGATCAGTCTTATTTAAAGATGAGGAATCTACACCTACATGCAACTTATCGATTATAAGTTGAAACACATGTCAATGAGAGGTCTATGATCTGTCCACAATTTGAAAACTGTTCCCCAAATGAATGTTTTAAAATGATCCACACCCCACCAACACGCTAAAGCTTCTTTTTCAATCACTGAATAAGAAGGTTCAGCACCCTTGAGAGTGCGAGAAGCAAAAGCAATAATTTGTTCAGCACCATCATTGTCTCTCTGCATAAGGACAGCACCTAGGCCATATGCACTAGAGTCTACAACAATAATAGAGATATGATTGGGATCATAAGGTTTTAGAGCAACCGCTTTGGTAATATCGCTTTTAATATGGTCAAACGCTTGCTGACACAAGGTGGACCAAACAAATGAAGCGCCCTTTTTTCATCAATAACCTCAATTCATGTACCTTGTTGGCAAAATTAGGGACAAATTTGGAATAATATTCCGCAAGTCCTAAAAACGAGCGTAACTGATCTTTATTAATTGGATGTGGTGCCTTTTCAATAGCATCTAGCAATTTCATTTTAGGTTTAACTCCCTCATTAGAAATGGTGTGTCCTGGATAATCAATTTGTTTCACACCAAATTTACATTTCTCACCACACACAGTCAAACCGGCATCTTGAAGTTTATGAAGAACATTATGCACATTTCTGTCATGAGTGGATAAATCTTTACCCCAAATTAAAACATCATCTTGAAATACTCGCACATGTTCTTCATCCTTCAAAATGTTGCACATGACTCTTTGAAAAACTGAAGATGCAGATGCTAAACCAAACGGCATTCTTAAATATTGGAAAGCACCCTCAGGAGTAATGAACAATGTCAAATGTTTGGATTCAGTATGTAATTTGATCTGGTAATAAGCATTGGACAAATCGATTGATGAAAAATACATGCCCTCCTTGATGCTAGATATCATTTAATTTTTGTGTGGGAGAGGATGATGGTCAACCCAGATGTTTTTGTTTAAATCTCTCAGGTCCACACACATCCTAATTATTCCATTGGGTTTTCGAGCCAAAACGATAGGACTAAGCCAATCAGAGGCTTCAATAGGCTCAATTACCTTAGCCTCACACAACCTGTTTAATTCCTCTTTTAATGGACCTCGTAATGCAAACGGCACATTTCTTACTTTATGAACTGTTGGAATGGTCAGATTTCAGAATGATTTTGTGTTCAAATTTAACCAAACTTCCAAGTTCTTTACTGAACAACTTGGGAAACACAGATTCCCATTTGGACGAATAATTGTCATCAGTTAACAAAACTTGATTGGGATTTAATATCAACTCCATTTTTTTTACATCCTTCCATCCTAATAGGGCACGTCCTTGTTCAACTACATAAACTGTGCTCATACAAGACCTCCCTTTAAATGTTAATTGAGCATCAAAATACCCCAACATAGGTAATTTCACACCACAGTAACCTTTAGGACATACATCGGAGCATATCAATGTTGGTTTGCTTCCATTTTCCCACATACATTTATCTATAATTGTATAAGGTGAACACGAGTCTGCCCAAAGTGCCATGTTATCCTTGTTTACTAACACGTTACATTTAGGAGGTTGGTAATCTTCAGAAATATCACAAATTGAATCATCATGTATGACCATTACTTCAATTTCAGTCTCGTTATTTTCACTTTCATCATCCTCACTATCACATTGAGGTTCAACGAGATTAACAGAACGTTTCCAATTACTATTATCACCAGTTCTGCACCACTTAGCAAAATGACCCATCTTTTTGCATTTGATGCAAGTGACTCTAATAGCAGGGCATTTATTAAAATCTGCAGTGTGTTTTTGACTACCACATCTAAAGCAAACACGTTTGCTGAAAGTGCTTTTGTTTTTGCTAAAATTAAATTTCACATCTTTGTTATCAGTTCTGAAATCTGTTTTCTTTTTGCTATTGCTTATGACACTAACACCACAAGATTCATCTTTCTCTTTCTGTTGCATGGAACTTAGTTCTTTAACATAATGAGAAGTGGTTTCCATTTTCCTAGCAGTATCAAGGGTTTTCTGTAATGAAGGATTTTTAAGTTCAAGTAATCGTTCTTGAATTTTGATGTTTTTAATTCTATTAATAAATTGATCTCGAATTATTTCTTCGTGTAAATCTTTAAATTTACAGGTAATAGCTAAAGTTCTCAAACAAGCTACATATTGTTGAACATTTTCCCCTTGTAATTGTGCTCTTGAGAAAAATGTATGCCTTTCTACAACGATGCTAGTCTTTTTGCCATAGTTTTTTTCTAAAGCTTTTAGGGCTTCAGAATAAACATGTATGGAAGTATCATTAGAACTGGTTTCACTAGTTTCACTACCTTCATCAACAGTGTTGACAACAGTAGAAACTACACGATTTATCACAGGTAGAGTTTTAAAAACTTTCCTTCCTTCTACTCCTAAATTATGTTTTAATAAGGCTAATTTCCTAGATGGTAAAAATACATCACCCCCAATAGCTTCTAAATAAGTTTCAAATGATTCAGACAAATCTTCCCAATTCATGGAAGGAGGGCCAGGACTTTGTAAAAATTTAGGAGGAGCAGCAACAGAAGAAGTAACATCCATATTGACAAAAGTAAATTATCAAGCATTAATACATTCAGTAAATATATTTAAAAAAAATTAACTAAAATAAATAATGTAGTCACCGATGTCAAGTTGCATATGTTGGAATAATTCAAATTCACTTCACTATGTCAGATTTCACAGTACGATTGTAGTTGATTGTAGATTTCTTTGAGAAGAGAAGTCGATGTTTGAAGTTTAAAAGCTTATTTTTATTCTGTGATGGGTTATAAACATTGTAATACTTGGTATTAATGGTTTCAAAATTGTTCAGTTGTTGTTATCGTAGCAAAAATTGTTCAATAGTTGATAAGCATAATGAAAACGAAGTTGCCGTCATACGAAATGCCGAAATTCACATTTGTTTGCAGTTGTCATGGAGATTGAAGATGGCCGCCATGCGTCAAGAACGTGAAGACGCGATGATGAAGGTTCAGCGTTATGACGCGTGAGTAACAGGAAATGCGTGAAGACCGGCAACTTGAAGATCAACACAGCGCGAGCAGGAAACGCGTGAAGACAGGCAACTTGAAGATCAACACAGCGCGTGTATCACAGCGCGTGCATATACGACATGGAATCCAAAAGAAAACAAGGCAACGATCATGAGGTAACGATCGTGAAGTGTGTTGTAGGTAAACACAACAGTGATCTCGTAATACAACGTTGCTGCTTTTAGAAAAGGGCCGAGTCAGTCACAGAGTTTATAAGCAGAGAAATTTAGGTATAGAGCAAACGAAGTAGAGAAAAAAAACTTCAAAATGTTCATTCCTCTAAAACGATAAGTGGGTTGTTGCAGAGAGCAAAATGAGTAAAATTTAAAATATAATGAAATCTGACTGGAAAAAAAAAGTTTAAACAGTTCAAAAGGTACCTTGTAAGTCCAAAATTATCAGCCTGAGGGGTTGAGGGTAGATCTTCACCAAGTCAAATCTTCATGAAATAGGTATTGTAGATCTTCAAAAGTATCCCATCCTCGTCGCCACTGAAATGACTTGAGGTACAGTGGTTTGAAGAGGTTAAATATGTTTATTGGATAATTCAACCCCAGAGGCATCCAAGGACCAACTCCTTCAGCAACCATACATCTCTCTTCTGCTCCCTGGATTCTCCATTCTAGAATCCAGTGAGCATGGCACAGCAACATAGAATATTTAAAGGAACAATGAGAGATTATCAAGATACAACACTGAGCACCAAGAACAATGCCTTAAGGGGCACATTCTCTCCCCTCAGTGAAAGAGGCATTACCAAGATTCTTCAGTGTATCAACCCTTTTAATCATTTTTGCGACCAGTTGCCACCTTCCATCTTCAAAGAAATCAAGGATGTCATCACTCCCATCTGGACAAAGATTGTGAATGCATCTCTGTCCCAAGCCACGATCGAGGATTGCCTAAAAGCTGCTCAGCTAACACCTATTTTAAAAAAGCCTACTGTAGATAGTACTGACCTTAACAACTTCCGCCCTATTTCTAACATCTGACAAACTCCTAGAAAAATGTGTCCAATCTCGGCTCTGTGCTCACATTGAGAATTTCCATCTCCTGGACCAAAAACAATCTGGCTTTTGGAGTGAGCACAACACCAAACCAGCTCTCACTCACTTTTTGGATGACATTTTAAAAATGCTTGACCAAAATTAAACTTGCCTCCTTATTCTTCTTGACATTTCCTCTACATTTGACACTGATAATCATGGTAACCTCCTATCTATTTTGGAGCACAGGATGGGCCTTTCTGGTTTGGTGCCGCAATGGTTCTCTTCCTTCCTCCACCACAGATCCCAAACAGTTAAGGTAAACCACTGTCTCTCCCAGCCTTTACCAGTATCTATGGGGGTCCTCCAATGGCACAAATTTATCCCCCATACCCTTCAAATTGTTCTTAGAACCATTAGCTAATGCACTAAATTCTATGGACATTCTCTTCCATATGCATGCGGATGATACACAACTTTATCTGAAAATCTCCTCCCCGGACAACCTGATATCACTCAACACTACCCTAATAAATACTCAAAACTGGTTAACTGAGAACCACCTCCTGTTCAACATCTTCAAAACAGAATTACTTCTCATTTCTACTCCAAATCACATCCCCAAGTTAGACCTTTGGATGAACCACCTCACTGCCTTCAACTGCTCCCCCTCATTATTGACTCAGCCAAATCCCTCGCAATCACCCTGAACAAGCACCTGAACATGAAGAATCATATTAGCAATGTGTGCAAGGGAGCTAATCACCTGATGAGGGTGCACAGGAATCTTAAGCCTTTCCTCCCACAAGCTCACTTCAAGCAAGTGGTCCAAGCTCTTGTTTTGCAGAGGCTAGACTATTGCAGTGCTACGCTCTGCAGCCTCCCCAACCACACCTTGGCCACACTAAGGGCATCACTGAATGCTGCGATCAGATTGCGTACGGGTACCAAATGAAATGCGCACACATCTCCCCAGTCTCAAAATCCCTAAATGGTTACCCTATGAAGCAATCATACAGCTAAAGATTGCCTGCCTGACTCCAGAGGAGCCCTTATTCTTATAAAAAAGGTATACACTTTAATGTTGAAAAAGTCTTGAAAGATGATGAGGGCCGATACGTTATAATAGTGGGCACCATACGAAGCCAGCAACTAGCATTGATAAATACGTATAGCCCAAATGTGGATGATCCTGAGTTCTATAACAGGGTATGGCGTGTCCTATCGAATCTACGCGATATGCATCTACTGTGGGGGTGCGATTTTAATCTTACCTTACAGGATGGGCTAGATCGCTCCAGTCGTAGTACGGAGCCACATAAGCGTGCCTTAGACACACTACGAGATGCTATATTGGATCTGCAGCTCATAGACCTGTGGAGAACAAGACGCCCTGATCGCACTGAGGCTTCTCACATCACTGCAGCATATAACGGCTGGTCGCGCATAGACTACTGGTTAGGGACAGGGGAAATTTCACTTCGGACTAAGCATGGGCGTAAAATCCAGTCCGCGAATCTCGCAAAACTGCAGAAAAATCCGCAAAATCGCTTGCGGGACGAATTTTCAAAAACTGAAGTACATGAAGCATTAACAGGGTTACAGCAGGTGCACAAGTTGAAGCTAATTTCTTTGTAACCATTTACAAAGAAATTAACTTCAACTTGGGCCCCTGCTGTAACTCTGTAAGTGCTTCCTGAGCGGCGCCTCCAGAGTTGTTGCCTACTTGCAACTATTCTCTGACCCTGCTCTGACCCTCGAAGCAGGGTCAGAGAATAGTTACAAGTATGGCACAATGCTCCAGGCTGTCACAAAAATTAAACCACAACAGGAAGCACTTACAGATAAGGAAGCAGGTGCCGGACTTGAAGCTCAAATTCAGTAACACATTAACCAGCCCCCGGTTGAGGCTGGGCAGGTGTGCTTTCTCCCCATAATCTACAGTGGTGAACCAGAGGGTGCTGTGATGAGCCAGAACGTGCAGTTGTGAACCAGAGGGTGCTGTGATGAACCAGAAGGTGGCAGTGGTGAACCAGAGGGTGGCAGTGGTGAACCAGAGGTTGCTGTGATGAACCAGAAGGTGCAGTTTTGAACCAGAGGGTGCTGTGATGAACCAGAGGGTGTCAGTGGTGAACCAGAGGGTGGCAGTGGTGAACCAGAGGGTGCTGTGATGAACCTGAGGGTGGCAGTGATGAACCAGAGGGTGGCAGTGATGAACCAGATGGTGACAGTGATGAACCAGAGAGTGGCAGTGGTGAACAAGAGGGTGGCAGTGATGAACCAGAGGGTGTCAGTGGTGAACCAGAGGGTGTCAGTGGTGAACCAGAGGGTGGCAGTGGTGAACCAGAGGGTGCTGTGATGAACCAGAGGGTGGCAGTGATGAACCAGAGGGTGCTCTGGTGAACCAGAGGGTGGCAGTGGTGAACCAGGGGGTGGCAATAATGAACCAGAGGGTGGCAGTGGTGAACCAGAGGGTGACAGTGATGAACCAGAGGGTGGCAGTGATGAACCAGAGGGTGGCAGTAGTGAATCAGAGGGTTGCAGTGATGAAACAGAGGGTGGCAGTGATGAACCAGATGGTGGCTGGGTGAACCAGAGGGTGACAGTGGTGAACCAGAGGGTGCTGTGATGAACCAGAGGGTGGCAGTGGTGAACCAGAGGGTGCTGTGATGAACCAGAGGGTGGCAGTGGTGAACCAGAGGGTGGCAATGGTGAACCAGAGGGCGGCAGGGGTGAACCATAGGGTGGGAATGGTGAACCAGAGGGTGGCAGTGGTGAACCAGAGGGTGCTGTGATGAACCAGAGGGTGGTAGTGGTGAACCAGAGGGTGGCAGTGATGAACCAGAGGGTGGCAGTGATGAACCAGAGGGTGGCAGGGGTGAACCAGAGGGTGCTGTGATGAACCAGAGGGTGGCAGTGATGAACCAGAGGGTGGTAGTGGTGAACCAGAGGGTGGCAGGGGTGAACCAGAGGGTGCTGTGATGAACCAGAGGGTGGCAGTGATGAACCAGAGGGTGGCAGGGGTGAACCAGAGGGTGCTGTGATGAACCAGAGGGTGGCAGTGATGAACCAGAGGGTGGCAGTGGTGAACCAGAGGGTGACAGTGATCATCCAGAGGGTGACAGTGGTGAACCAGAGGGTGGCAGTGATGAACTAGAGGGTAGCAGTGATGAACGAGAGGGTGGCAGCGGTGAACCAGAGGGTGCTGTGATGAACCAGAGGGTGGCAGTGATGAACCAGAGGGTGGCAGTGGTGAACCAGAGGGAGCTATGATGAACCAGAGGGTGGCAGTGATGAACCAGAGGGTGGCAGTGGTGAACCAGAGGGTGCTGTGATGAACCAGAGGATGGCAGTGATCAACCAGAGGGTGGCTGTGGTGAACCAGAGGGTGGCAGTGATGAACTAGAGGGTGGCAGTGGTGAACCAGAGGGTGGCATTGGTGAACCAGAGGGTGGCAGTGGTGAACCAGAGGGTGGCATTGGTGAACCAGAGGGTGGCAGTGGTGAACCAGAGGGTGCTGTGATGAACCAGAGGGTGACAGTGGTGAACCAGAGGGTGCTGTGATGAACCAGAGGGTGGTAGTGGTGAACCAGAGGGTGGCAGTGATGAACCAGAGGGTGGCAGTGATGAAGCAGAGGGTGGCAGGGGTGAACCAGAGGGTGCTGTGATGAACCAGAGGGTGGCAGTGATGAACCAGAGGGTGGTAGTGGTGAACCAGAGGGTGACAGTGATCATCCAGAGGGTGACAGTGGTGAACCAGAGGGTGGCAGTGATGAACTAGAGGGTAGCAGTGATGAACGAGAGGGTGGCAGCGGTGAACCAGAGGGTGCTGTGATGAACCAGAGGGTGGCAGTGATGAACCAGAGGGTGGCAGTGGTGAACCAGAGGGAGCTATGATGAACCAGAGGGTGGCAGTGATGAACCAGAGGGTGGCAGTGGTGAACCAGAGGGTGCTGTGATGAACC
The DNA here is from genome assembly GCF_964263255.1 of Lissotriton vulgaris. Taxonomy (NCBI): domain Eukaryota; kingdom Metazoa; phylum Chordata; class Amphibia; order Caudata; family Salamandridae; genus Lissotriton; species Lissotriton vulgaris. The sequence continues at coordinate 160,002,209 of NC_141697.1, read as the reverse complement.
AGAGGATGGCAGTGATCAACCAGAGGGTGGCTGTGGTGAACCAGAGGGTGGCAGTGATGAACTAGAGGGTGGCAGTGGTGAACCAGAGGGTGGCAGTGATGAACCGGAGGGTGCTGTGATGAACCAGAGGATGGCAGTGATGAACCAGAGGGTGGCAGTGGTGAACCCAGGGGTGCTGTGATGAACCAGAGGGTGGCAGTGATGAACCAGAGGGTGAAAGTGATGAACCAGAGGGTGGCAGTGGTGAACCAGAGGGTGCTGTGGTGAACCAGAGGGTGGCAGTGATGAACCAGAGGGTGACAGTGATGAACCAGATTGTGACAGTGGTGAACCAGAGGGTGGTAGTGGTGAACCAGAGGGTGGCAGTGATGAACCAGAGGGTGGCAGTGGTGTACCAGAGGATGGCAGTGATGAACCGGAGGGTGGCCGTGATGAACCAGAGGGTGGCGCTGCTAAACTGCCCGGGAGCCCTGTGGGTGTGAGCCCTGCGCTGCTGAGCTGCCCAGGGGTTGTGAGCCCACGCACTACTGAACTGCCCTGGGGCCCAGTGGGTGTGAGCCCCCGTGCTGCTGAACTACCCCGGAGCCCTCTCAGTGTGAAAATCATTTGTGCTCAATTGCCTGGGAGCCCTCTGGGTAAGAGCACACATTGTACTAAGTGCCCCCCTGCCCCCAGTACATATATACCTGTACCGCACAGCACCATTATGCTCTTGCACCATGAAGTCTGGTCCCTGGATGCTCCTGATCCGTGTAGGTGGTACCACCGTCTGGTGCAGTCAAAATGTAAAGTCTTAACTTGCTACACAGAACCAATAAACACGTGCCCCCCCTGGCACCGGTATGCGCACGTACCAGGCATGGAGCACCCACATGCCACTGCACCCTACTGCCCAGCACCAGCATATGCCTGTACGGGGCAGTTTAGTATGAGATGTGACATTGTCCAGCAGTAGCACCTGCATGCGCCTGAACCCACTGAGCAGGATCAGAATGGCTTTGTACCAACACGCGCAGCAGAGCTATCTTGGACATCTGAAGGATTCTGGGGTCCAGTGCCAAACGTATTTTTGCATCCATGAGTTTCCCGAGCGCCATCCCTGTGTAGCTCCTGTGACCAGGAGGCTGCTTTCTCCTCATCTGCTGCTCTGCTTGGTCTCTGACCCTTTATAAACAAGATGCATGTGTACTCGCATAGAAGCCCCACCCGTTTAGCCCCGTCCACCACACACTTGCGGTATGAAACGTCTTCCCGCCCGTCCCCACTATAATGGCCAGCTCACTCAAGGGACCTCGGCGTATTTTGGCACGCTGGCAAAGTTACATGCACACGTGGTCACATATTTGTGCAAATGGCACAAAAATCCGCAAGTTCGCAGGAAAATTTGCGAACTCGTGGTTTTTTTGCCATTTTGCACGAATTCGCGGACCGGGAATTCGCAAATTTCGTCCATACTTACTTTGGACAACCTCGGTTAAGCATTTACCCCGTACCGTGTTCGATCATAACCCAGTACTGCTGTCACTACAAATACCACATTACTCCCCACCTCCTTTTAGCTGGAGATTTAATGCCACAGCACTCTTAGATTCAGTGTACACTGTCACTATCCACACTGCCATAGTCGAATAGTTTGAGTTGAATGCCCCGACCACTGAAGACCCGGGACTGCTATGGGAGGCTTTCAAAGCGACGATTAGGGGCAAATGCATTAGTACCACTGCAGGCATCCTTAAAGACATCAGGCAACAACTCACTACTCGAGAAAACAGACTGCATGCCCTAGAACAACAATATGAATGTACACAAGATTCCAAAATATTGAGTGACATAAAGACAATCTTGATAGAGCACCAAACATATGCCAATGACGAGCTCAAATACATCTCGAAACGACAGACAGCACCGGCCTATGGGGAAGCGGGTAGGCCAGGGAAAAACTTAGCAAATAAAATCTGCGCAGGTCATACCCCACAACTGGTTCAGATGATTAGAGACTCCACGGGGACTCACTCCTAAACATGACACAAGAGGTATAATGTGTGAATTCATGTATACGTACGGGAAACTGTACATGTCACACCCTACTGCCACTGTAGAAGAAATCATGGACTATCTGTCCGACGTAGAGATTGCATGGCTCTCAGACGCCCACAGGGACTATTTGTCACGGCCTGTTACCGTTGAAGAGATAACGGACGTAATTAAAACATTGCCGAACGGCAAGGCGCCGGGCCCCGATGGGTTTAGGGGCGAATTCTATAAAACATTTGCGGACATACTGGCCCCACACATGATACGGATGTATGGGGATGCTTATGGCAAACAAACCCTCCCACCCACATTACGGGAGGCAATGCTGATTGCACTGCTTAAACCGGAAAAAGACCCGTAATATTGTGACTCTTACAGGCCCCTGTCACTAATCAATGTAGATACCAAGATTATTGCTAATTTGATTGCCACGCACCTCAAGCCGTTAATGCCATTACTGATTCAGACGGATCAAGCAGGCTTCATCCCCGACAGATCTACGGCACATAACACGAGAACACTCTTCACATTGTCACACTACCTGATCCCTGAAACTAAAGTCGCTCACTACCTAAGCATGCACTCCTAATTAATCATCTAATAGAAGACCACGAGCTCGACATTCTGTTCCTCTCGGAAACGTGGCTTACTGATCATTCGGATGCAGACGTTGTTCTAGCCCTTCCCCCGGGTTTCCTTATCCAGTCCCAACCTCGTCCATCTGGCAGAGGAGGAGGCTTGGCCATCATCCACCGGGACTATCTCTCCTGTAGAACCAACGATGCGCATATCCTGGACGCCGAAAGTCTTCTTTTCACCATCCAGTTAGCACTGACTAATTCACTGTCAGGCCTCCTAGTTTATCGCCCCCCTGGCCATTCTGGCCCTTTTGCCAGCGCTCTCCTAGATGTCATAGCATCTCAAGCCCACTCCACTACCAACTTCTCGATACTAGGAGACCTCAACATTCATTTCAACGACCCCCTAGACACAGGGGCAGCCGACTTGATCGCAGAACTGGCTGCCTACGGTCTACACCTCTCCAACTCCGGAGCCACACGCGCTAAAGGTCATTTGCTTGACCCGGTGTTTACCAACATCCCTACCCTCCAAGCCAAAGAGTACCTCCCCCTCCCATGGACGGACCACTTCATGGTCCCTCTCCACCTACCAGGAGCCTTCAAGAAACTCCACAAACCCACTACCTATACCAGGGACAGGGCATGGTCCAGACTCTCCACAGAGGATTGGGCCAGAACCCTGAACTCCACTACCCCGACCTCTTCGGAAGACCCGGTCACCGCAGACAGTAAATTCAGGGAGTGGATCACCACGTCACTGGACTCCATCCTCCCTATAAAAACCCGTGAGGATAAAAACGGTAAACTAGGATCTGCCCCATGGTACACCCCGGAACTCCGGACTCTCCGCAAAAACTGCAAAAAAGCAGAGCGGCTATGGAGGAAAGACTGGCAGCACGCCAACAAGGAAGCATATCATAGGTCAGTGAGAATCTATAAAACAACCCTGAAGCTCACTAAAGCCTCTCACTATGATACGAGAATAAAAAACTCCACCAACTCGGCAAGGGAATCTTTTCTCATTGCCAAAGAGCTATTGAAAATACCAGCTCCACCCTCCTCCAACACACCCCCTGCGGACAGAAGTAATGAACTGGCTACCTACTTTAATTCTAAAATCGCCTGTATTCTAGTTTCCCTCCCCCCTCCCAGCCTGCCGAACCACATGGACAGTGAGGCATCCACCAACCGCGCAGGAAGCAGCTTGCATCCTCAGCTGACCGCTTTTAGGGCAGTAACACTGAACGAAGTAGACACAACCATGGCCAAAATGAAAAGTGGCTCCCCTCTGGATCCCGCCCCAATCAGATTCCTGAAAACAGTAGCCCCTGTCATCGTGCCCACGATCACGGAGCTCATAAACATCTCGCTCTCTCAAGGCTCGGTCCCCCCCAGCAGGAAGAGTGCAGTAGTCAAGGCACTCCTAAAAAAAACCCAGCTGGACCCTGCCGCCATGGGGAACTACCGGCCAATCTCACTCCTCCCTTGCATCAGCAAAATGGCCGAGAAGCTAGTCAATGGGCAACTGTCACAGTTTCTAGAATCAAATAACATCTTGCGGCAGTCCCAAACTGGGTTCCGCCCGGGCCACGGCACAGACACCGCCCTTCTCGCCGTCATCGAGGAGGCAAGGTGCATCCTGGATTCAGGAGGGTCAGTGGCAGTGATCCTCCTGGATCTCAGCGCAGCCTTTGACACAGTTAACCATCGTGTCTTACTCCATCGGCTGGCCGTGGCAGGGCTCACAGGTTCGGCGCTCACATGGATAGAATCCTTCCTCTCAGGGCGCTTGTTCCAGGTATGGGATGGCAACTCTCACTCTGCCTCCCTCCCCCTCACGAGCGGTGTCCCCCAGGGGTCATCACTAAGCCCCACTTTATTTAATGCCTACATGGCCCCTCTCGAAGATGTGGTCACCCCCTTCGGGATCAAGATAGTTAGCTACGCGGACGACACGCAACTGGTCGTCTCCCTCTCACAACTGGACAACTATCCTGACAATCTGCCGAACTGCCTCAAGGAAATCCACAACTGGATGTGCGAGTCATCGCTCAAACTAAACGGGTCAAAGACGGAAGTCATGCTTCTGGGTAAGCAATGGACCACCATCCCCCCATCAGTCTGGCCAGACGTGTTCGGGGAAATTCCCACCCCGAAACAAGAAATTAAGACCCTAGGAGTCTGGCTAGAACCCCAGCTGTCGCTGAAAACCCAAGCATCCAAAACAGCAGGCACCTGCTTTGGCCTTATGCGCTCCATCCGCAGGATCCTCCCACTACTTCCGCCCCTATCTAGAAAACTCCTGGTCCAGGGTCTGATCCTTGCGCAGCTGGACTACAGCAACATGATATATCTGGGAGCTCCTGAATCTACCATGGCTAAACTCCAGCGCACGCAGAACGCAGCCGCCCGGCTGCTCATGAACCTCCCTTCCAGAGTTTCAGCCAAACCAGCAATCAAGGCCCTCCACTGGCTTCCAATACGTCAAAGGGTCGAATTCAAGGCCCTGTGCACTGCACACAAACTGCTCAACGGTCTTGGACCTGCTATTCTGAGAGACCTGGTCACTCCATACAAGGCCCACAGGTCCCTCCGTTCAGATAACGAGCGTCTGGCCAACGTCCCCAGATTCAGGAAGACACGTACCGGCTGCCGACGCTTTTCTGTTAAAGCATCCTCTGGGTGGAACTCACTTCCCCGCACCCTCCGGCTGGAACCCAGTCATCTGATTTTCAGGAAAAAACTGAAAACTCTGCTATTCCCAAAATAAAGTCCCCCTTTTTCCTCTGGTCTCCACAAATGTTATAGCGCGGGGATGCCTCCGGGTCACCAGGCGCTCTACAAATCGCTAAATAATAATAATAATAAAGCTGCTGCAGTCCTACTGGATGCAGTCAAAGCCTTCGACACAATAGAATGGCCAAACTTACATGCAGTTCTGAGGCAAATGGGCTTCCCGACTACATTCTTGCAATGGGTGTCAATGTTGTATACTGATCTATCCACCCGTATAAAGATTAACAAGTATGTATCTGACCCTATAATAATAGCCAGAGGTACAAGACAAGGCTGTCCCCTATCTCCATTATTATTTGCGCTAGTACTGGAGCCCCTGGCCTGCAAGATTAGACAACATCACCATTATTCAGCACTCCAATTCCCAAAACGCCCATTACACATCTCGCTATATGCGGATGACATGGTGCTTTATGTTCGCGACCCTGCCCAGAATTTAAATCCCTTATTGCAAGAGTAGATAAAATTCAGACAACATTCAGGGCTCAAAATCAACTGGTCCAAGTCACAAATTATTCCGCTCACTGACACTACTTGTCCCTTCCCTATGGATTACCCGCTGGAATAGCAGGAGGAACCAACACGTTATCTAGGTGTCTGGTTCCACAGGGACCCGGAAATTGTCATACGCACGAATTATGGCAAAGTTATCAGCACCATGGAGGATGAAATTAAACGATGGAACAGTTTACCATTGTCACAGGCGAACAGAACGGCTATAGTGAAAATGGTGATTCTGCCAAAATTCCTTTACTTATTTAACAATATCCCCATCAAACCACCAATGGCGGTATTCCGCAACATAAAAAAGTTGATACTAAACCTCATTTGGGCAGGTAAACAAGCCAGAATTGATTTGCAGACATTAACTTCACCATATGCAAAAGGAGGGTTTAAAGTGACAGACTTCCTGCTTTATTATTTATGTGCACAAGCGCAATTTCCCCACTATTGGTATCACAAAATACCCTTTATGACACATGTAGCAATAGAAGAAGGAGACGCACTTCCAATACCTTTATCAGCTATTTTACTGCATCGAAAACCCGCACTACATGCCCGCGACATAAACACAATTGATGCTACTAACGAGGCCTGGTATTTAATGGGCAAGAAATCAAACAAACTACCATTATATGCGGCGGCCCTTCCTTTACATTACCATCCAGCACTTTCAGTCAATCAAGAAAAAGTAGGTATGGATCTGCTTAAACAGACGGGTATGGACACAATGAGAGACCTATTTCAGGATGGGCAATTCAGAACACTAGATACTCTCACCTTCATTAGTAATCCCAAGCCACTTTTGAACTTTACATACTTCAGACTGCAAAAAGCGATACAGGAACTTTACCCATCATACCCTGAGGAACCACAGCAGTTGTCCTCCTTGCAGTTTGTACTAACAGTACCCACAGCGCATCACATTGTTTCTAGACTTTATATCAGATTGCAGGAGGATATTGCAGGCAACACAGAGAAAGCATTAAATAAATGGAATACTAGCCTGTCCACCCCGTTAACAACGGAAGAATGGACCACTACGTGTACACTCACCAGTCTTTTGATACCCAATGGAAACTTGAGAATAATACACTACAAATACTTACACCAAATGTACTACACATCGCAACGACTCTATAAATATGGATTAAGTGCAGATTCGAAATGTAAAAGATGTCAAGTGGAGGATGCAGGATTTGTCCATCTTGCATGGAGTTGCCGGAAAAGAGCAGACTACTGGATTAAAGTGACTAAGATGCTGAGTGATATGATTGCTGTTCCTATTGACTGTATGATACATTCGTGTTTATTGGGTCTGGTACCTAATGTAAGAGCAGTGAAACGTAAATGTTGTGTAATAGCGCAGTTACTGGCAAAACGTACAATCTCATTTAGCTGGAACGGGTCAGGAGCTCCAGGCATACGACAATGGATTGTGGACCTCATCTATTGCAAGGACACCTTACTGACATATGAGGAGGAACTCCCGGAGAGTTCGAGGCCAAAAGACTACTGGATGTATCTTGCTGAATATCTGAAATCGCATCAGATAGACTAACATGTATATACTATGCTCTATGTGTATGTCTTTATAAGGGGTTACAATGATTTTGTACTTAGGGGGAAGAACGAATGTTGTTGTGTAACGGTCGATCTTTTTCCTTTCTTGTTGACTTATTGTGTTTGAAAATGGCAATAAAAACAATTTAAAAAAAAAAGGTTTGCCTGCCTGTCTCACAATGGCCTCCATTTAAAAACCCCCAGTTATCTAGTGCAAAAGCTAGAATTATCCGGAGGTTGTAGACCTACTAGGAGTGCTAACTCTCTCCTCCTGAAACCAAAGATCTTTTGCAAAACGAGAACGTGTCACCGAGCTTTCTCCGGCTCTGCGCTGAAGATCAGGAACTCTCTCCCACCGGAAATGTGCAGAATCTCCTCCAAGGTTGCCTTCAAATTGGACATAAAAAGATTCCTTGTGAACAGGTTCTTACCTTAAAAAGGTTTCGGATCGTCTTCTCTAATGCAGTGGATTTACACTGTAATCCCTGCGCAGGTTGTTATTCTTCTTTATTAATAAGTTGCTCCCTTCCCAGTATGCTATGTACCAGTTATTATCTTATTCTTTGTTGACTCCTTTCGACTGTAACCTTTTTGTTTGGTATGCCTATTTGATATGTGTTTGGTTTGGTATTCCTTTTGATGCCTGTACTGCAATTGTTACCTTCCTTTCCCTTCAATTGTAAAGCACTCTGAAATACTCCTGATTCATGTTTGCAGTATACTAACCTTTATAAATAAATAAATATATAAACTTCCAAAATCCCATACCAGGAAATCCCGGAGCACTCTGCGGTTCACAGTCCTCACATTAATTTGGCAGTCGTGTTTTAGCAATCATGCTTTCTCAATGCCATAGTGTTCCCATTAACCATTTCACTACATTTAAAACACTCCTGTCTCCTCTTCATTGGACAGTAAAAAGTGCTGTAAGAAAAAAAGGACTGCATTATGCTCAATGTTATCTATTTACTCAGTCCACCATTATGACATGCATAGTTCCCGCAGGGGGACTCTTTGCCGGAGAAAATTTTTAGACTGTGGTCTTTGCCGCAGATGAAGGGTGTGTGTGGGACGTGTGGTGTCAGGCAAAGAGTCTCCCCTGAGGGGCCCGTTGGGTATTGCAGCACCGACCCAACAGGAAGCTGCCCTATGATGTAGCATGACACCAGCAGCGGTGCGTCCATTGGGGCGTAGGGGCGTAGCCCCACAAGCCCCATGGACGCGCTGCTGCAATAAAATAAACTGGTGTGACTGTCACTGTTTCTTTAAAAAGTTTGACCGAGCGCCGCCGGGAATCACCCGAGTTAATCAGGAGTGGGGAGTGCAGGGGGGCTGGTCTGGACTGCTGCGCAGCTTGAGTGACAGTCCACGACCACGTGACGCACTCAGCTGCAGCAGCAGACAGCCAGCCAAGGTATCTAGCGCGCAAGTGACTTGCAGGGCAGAAACTTGCCTGCGCATGCGCATCAGTGTTCTCCCATAAGAGGGTGTTTGTTTTAGCTGGTCGCAGCACCCGGCTTCTCAAAGGCGACACAGGGCGAGCATACATGAGCCCCCCTAGGCGCCAGGATTGGCCGGTCACCGCAGGGCAATCCATTATTGGATGCCGCTCGTGACGTCAGATCCTGATCCAGCCTGGTTGGCAATTACCAGCTGCCTCACTAGCTGATTGGGCCTGTTTAGGAACTTTCTCCCAGTGAACAAGGAGAGCCGTGACTGAATACACATGACGCTGCGTGTAAGGACATCACACTGAATTCAGCGAGCTTGGGGACACTCTCCTCTGGTAAGGCAGACAAGAGATTAATTTGCCCAATTTAAGGTGCACTCTATTACATTGTGCAGCAGGTGAATGAATTGTATTTGTCCACAAGAATATCATATTTTTGCTCATTCATATGCATCAGATAACAAACTTTAACAAAGACAATAGGTCTGCCTTATTTTAGTCATAAGGTTGTGAAATATCTCTGCTGGCACCCAAATAGTGTCCACGTGTCACACTGTGTGGTGCGCAAGATGTTCGTTTACATGTTTTAAGCCACGCCATTATTAGGTCATGCCTATTGGAAAGGAATTTCTAAGTATGCCACACCCCTTTTAGAAACCACCACCGTTTTCATCTCCCTTAAACCCCTGTTTTGGGGATGATTCCGAATCATGTTAATTAAGTGATGTTTTAAAAATCTGCATGACACATTTGTGTACGTCTGAGCCTTAAGAAACGCAAGTGATGTGCCCAGAATCACACGTATGGTGGTCACGTGTTGAAGTCGGGATAAGAACCCCAGTCTTAGACATACCGCTAAAACCCCTTTTCTACACATTTAAGACAAAAACATTTCCATGGTAGAAGTTCATACATTCCTGGACATAGAACACATTCCTGGACATAGATTTCGTAAACACCATGACAGACAAAGCGACCCAGCTGAACGCGGGGGTCTCAACATTGTCTATATCAATTACATTTCTTAATGGTCTGGGACATGGGGGAGTGCAATAATGCCAAATATTACTTGTACATTAGAAAATACACTTTATGCTAAGATATGACCTGCACCCGAGGAACGGTATAACGGTATCACGATATATTATTTTACTAAATCCATGGGGGTCAAACACTGCAAAGGGACACACACTAGCTTATTTAAGAACATAAAGGTGTCTGTCAGTGTCATCGTCAATGTGACGCGTGCAAGCTCGCCCAGCTGCAGAAGCACCACTCCCTGCAGCTGCATCCAAGACGAGGCATCTTCTGCACGTTCATTCTCTAACGGAATCGAGACTTCTCTCTCCGCGTATGTTATGTAATAGCGTTATTAAGATTTGAAGCCCTCTTTGTAGTCTGAGAATAGCGTTCATGAGCCTGCGCACCAGAGCTGCGTGCCACCACGTTTAGCTGCCAGCCTGTTGATGTGCCAAGCTTACGTTATGAAAGTATGCTCAAATTTACACTTTAAAAAAAATGAAGAAACCTGCTGCTTGATATATGCGCACAAGTGCTGCATGTTAGCTTTTTAAACTTTACATAACACATGACTTAAATTGAAGTGAAACTACTACTGTGCAGCTAAATGAAAACCTATACTAATTCACCACTGTCTGTACATTTCACCTTTATTTGAACTATTGTACAAATCCGTCAATACTATGACGCTTGTAGTCACATGGTACATTTATCCTTTTAGATATGGAATATCACTTTCATTCTGGCGGGAGGAGCAAGCAACACAACGTGAGTGGACGACGGGGCACGATATACAACAGAAAGGGGGCAGGGTAAAGGGCACGAAACAACAAACGAACCCACAACGAAGGGGCAAGCAAAAATTACAAGGCAAGCAACAACTACAGGGCAAAAGCAACAAAAAAAAGTACCAAAAAAGCGCTATGCCTGTTGTGGGTGCCTAGCTCGTGCTATTAGTTGATCAAATGAAAAGCCAGGTCTGCATCTTCTTGCAGAATTCAAGGAGAGTGGAGGGGGCTATGGTGTGGAGTGGGAGGACGTTCCATGCTTTATAAGTAATGTTAGAGAACACCCGTTCTCCTGATTTATGTAGTGGGCTGCCAGTGTGGTGTTAGCTAAGGGCAGGCTGGTGCTCATTCAACAGCAAGGGCCCGCGGCCCACTGCCGCTCTCTCGACCTCGGCTGGCCTAACCGCTGCTACTTGACTCAGAGTCAGGATGACCTCTCTGTCATGAAGCAGTCCCAAACCTCGGATTGATGGCTCAACTTGCCAGAACACAGTACTTTGCCACAACTGCCATATCTAGGTCGACTCGGCCACTATGGAGAGTGTTACATTCTATGGAGTTAATCCTGAATGTATGGTTTTCATCACCATTACGTATTGTACCGCTTCACTGTGAAGAGATTACAGACAAGCTGGGTAGGTCGTGGCGGCGGCCACCTATCTAAAGTGGTACGGCGTCGTGGTCTCTGCCAGCCGGTCACCTCGCTGCTCCTCTCATCAGGCCAGAAGGGGATGAGCCCTCAAGGTGCAGGCTCCCCACCCAATCCAGACGATGCTCAGGCTACGAGAGCAGTGCCAGGACTGGTTTGAGAGCCCTTGTTTTCTGCTCAGACAGTGCATTGGAGCTTGTGGCATTTCTCCAACCCGGCTGTGCAACAAAGCAGGGTTGGAGAAACATAAGTGCGCATGTCTGTTTGGCCGGCAAAAGACTGCCAGCTAATGGACCTGCACTTATAATTGTGCACTACTCCTCTACCCTGCCATTCCCGGCCTGCTCTGGACAATTCTCGTTGCGCTGCTAAGACATCATACATAGAATGATAACAGTGTGTTATTATCAATTTATCTATCATCTGCTGGCGCTGGGCTGTTGGGTGACGGTCCTCTGCCATTAAAGAGGAGCCGCCCCTGCGTGTCCGTGGCTGGTGTAGTGGTGGCTCCAAGTGCTCCACGTGCTACATATGTACCTGGGCCGTGCTACCCTTGGGAGAATTTTCAGGTGCATGCCTAGGCATTTGTAAAAGGAACAAATTCCTGGAAACCGATCCCAGGATGCTGGTTTCCGGTCCACGGAGGACCTGGCTTGGCAGTTCAGGCTGGAGTGTTCCCATGAGGCACATGGTCAAGACTGACTTGCATATGGCTGGCTCCAAACTGGGGTGGCATAGTGGGCAAAAGAAAGATGGATTAAACCCAGATTGTTGTGACTGGGGGTGAATGCTTGCATTGTTCAGCATTCCGTCGATCATTTGTTTTTCTTCATTATCACACATGTGTAAGAGCTTTCAAATATGTCTGTTAGAGATGTGAACTATTCAAAAACCATTTGTTTAATAGACTATAATGTTGCTCCCTGTGCAATAAAAATCTACACCGCAACATGACAGCCGCCTTGCCTCTTAGTTCACTAATTAAATTGTCCTGCTCTGAACAGGTTTCACCCTTAGCAAGTTCACACAAATGTCGGCAGCAAGTCCTTACTTTTTTGATCATGGGTTTGGTCATAAATCTCTGCTTTTCTTTGCATGATTAAGGAGCGCGGTGTGTATTTATGTAAGCAGACAACCCAAAATGTTTTGTAAGGTAGTGCAATCATTTTGAATTCACTGCCACTGCCCGAGAAGGATTCGTTTGCAGGTTTGAGGAATGCAGAGCCGAATGGTCCCATATCATGTGTGACACCTCAATTCCTGGATTTTTCCGGAAAATTTCTTGCTGCGTTTTGGGACTTGTATCTCCCACTTTAGCACACTATACAGCAAGCCTGGCCATGAGGGGTAAATAAGGTAGTGACAATGGAGAGGGGTACGGTGCTACTAATAAATGCAGTGATAGCTGACCAAGATGGGGCAGATCCCGCCTCGCGGTCAGGCTGATCCTCTTCCCCCATACCAGCCCAATCAGTGTTACCAAACAAAGCGATGTGCAGCAACTCAAGAATACTTTTTTTTTTACCATGATGCACAGGCCAGTGTAATGCATCTAATTTCGTGGAGGGTGGTAAGGGACATTTAAGAAAAGACAAGACCCACATTTTAGGCGACCAACAAACACTTTCCTATCAGAAAGCATGGGGATCTCCTCAAAACAAATAATACTTAAACTGACTGGATGATGGAAGGGTGTCTTTTCTATCAATTTTAAAGAAACCAGAAAAAATTCGGCAGAAAACGCAGTGCCAGAATGATTTTTTAAAGGAGACATTCTATGTGAGCACTAAACCACAACTAGTCTTCTACTGAGACTGTATTTAAAACTGGTGAGTTTTTGCAGGTGGAAGCTGCTTTTACCTACCTGAACTCCTTTAAGGCTTGACGCGGGAGCCTCATTATGAAGTCCTCAGACTACGCCCTAGAGGTACTAAGAAATATGGAGCGATAAGCCCCGGAAGGGTGAAATTAACAAATTACAAACGGAACATAGGGGTTTTTCCTTCATTTCAGTCAAAGAAAGGTGGAATCTGTATGTGAAGCCAGAGTTGCTCCTTAGACACGCCTTTACATTTGTATCCTAAATCGGAATATGTGGAATAAGACGTTGGCGATCATGTTTATCATTAGTTGTCTGTATTGATGTGCAGAGGAGTTTATACCAGTGTTGAGGTGATGTTAATCTCTGCCTTATTTCCATGCTCCACGACATTTTAAGTCGGTGGGTTTATCATATGGACTTTTAAATAAGACTTTTTTGCTCGGTTAAAAATGAACTCTCTGCACTGTAGGGTTTGCAGGCCCAGGTGCTCCTGTGCTAAAACATGCTTCAGCATTTGCTTTTTTACCCTCGATTCAGCATAGCAAGGTGTGTGAAGGAGTTAAATACTCTGAGTGGGGATGTAGTACTTTTTACAACCCTCCTGATTTGCTGCACAGAGGCCCCTGTCCCATCCTGACCCCTTTGTAATTGTGACCTTAAAAGCTTTGCCTTTCAAGCTATTTTAGTATAACTGCGTAAGTGGCATTACATTTGGGAAGGTGATTTATCACAAGAGCTTCTTGTGTTGCACTGCTGCAATATATATGCGGAATGACACCCCGTCTGGTGCTGGCACGTGGCGGCTGGAGGGCCACACTACACCCCGACTGCTACTGTCACATGTACTGCAGCGGCTGAAGGGCCACACTACACCCTGACACCCCCTCAGATGCTGGCACGTGTACTGCAGCGGCTGACGGGCCACACTACACTTCGTCAGCCCTTTAATGCAGCAAGCTGTACTGCAGCGGTTGTAAAGGTCATCCCACTATCCATGGCGGCCTCCTGCAGGAATGGCATGTGTACTGACACCTGCATTAATATGGCTGCAATGACCAGACCCTTCTCTACCCCCCTCCCCCCTTATCGGGGCAGCACTTGCCCTGCATTCTGGGTTTTTTTTGTTGGTTTTTTTCAGATTAGGGGCTGGTATTTGATTGTGACTGAGGCATGCCTCCTTGCTGAGTTTAGTCATAGCTGGAAAGTGGTCCAAAGTCAAACACAACATTTTATGTCACTTTTGATTTTTTGGGGTCAATATAATTTCTCTGCTAGGACATTAATGTCTGGAGAAATAATACCTGCAATTAGCAGAATACAAAGTTATGTTCGGTGTGCACTAGATAGCATTGAACCAGTTGGCAGGTATGAGAATGTGGGATGAAAATACAATCCTAAAATAGGGGTAAACTGTCTTTACCAATAATGGTGCAAGCTATGTTCAGGGCATCTGCCCCTCGTCTCCTTAGGTGGCTGGAACAGTTATTTAAGACTTGCTGAGCGACCTAGCACCTCTTACCTGGAAGGAATTACATTCTGTAAATATTGGAGGCAAACGGGAAAAAAGTTGTAGAGTGTACAGGCGATTCACATATTTGTGGTGAGCAGTCTGACATGGCCGCCTATAATGTTTCACCATGCCTACCCTGTTCCCTTTATTTCTTTCTTCTACTGTCATTCATTCTTTGACACTCACTCAATCTATCAAGTGGATTTTCCTTGCTCTCGTGGATGAGTTATATCAGTGTTTTGATGGCAGTAGTGTCAGGGCTCTCACGTCATTGGATCTCTTGGCAGCATTGGACACAATTGAACATGCCGTCTTGGTCAACTTTTTGGCAACTTTGGTGGTAGGGAGAACATTTTTCCATTGGTTTAGTTGTTTTTTGACTAATTACGCAACGAGGTAGTGCTTCTCCCTTTCTTTTCACACTCAATTTACCTTTTCTTTCTGAGGTCCTCATATCGCCTCCTTAAGCACTGCTATATTCAATGCTAGTGTCAGCTGTTTTTCCTGATTTACTATTAACTGATAAATCACTTTTGTCTCTGCTTCATTATATCTGTGGTTGACACCCAGATTTTCTTTCGTATTGATGGGGTGGTTTGACAGTCCCCTGCCCCAGTAAAGTTCCCTGCCAGCCATCCATTCCTGGATGCAGGCAAACTATCTCTAGATCAATGACTGTTAAGCGGCAATCCGAATCTGTAAGGCTCAATCACAAGTTTGGACAACCACCTGGTCCAATATATTAGGTTGACGTCCTCTGGGTATTCAACTGATTAATAGGTTTTTGATGTCAGCACAAGTCCAGGTCATTTCAAAAGTCTTTTGTGTATCAATTTCTCTCAAGAAAATGCTCCCATTGCTAACTTATTCGGAGCGTTGTATTTTGATGGTATTGTTACTAGCCCATTGTTTAGGTTTTTGCAACAGTTTTTTTGTCTTGTCCTACCTAGTACCTGATTGTTCAGTCGTGACAGCGTCAAAATGCATTTGCCCAACTTGCTCTCATTATCAATCCTCATCAGCACTTTTCTTCCGAGGTCTAGACAGCTGCGGCCTGTGCAGGTAAGAGCAATGGCTTTTATTTTTTTTATAATTAATACGTTAATAAAAGTTATTGTAATTTATAATGGCAATAGCTTAAACTTTTGTAAATAACTTTTGTGAAGATTATGTTCAGTGTATTTTATTGTGACCAAAATCCAAGAACAGAAGTGAAATATTAACATCTTTTGGTGACATTTGTAATATAGCTTGAAACATTGAGAGAACATATTTGAACCAGTTGTTGTTGAATGGTTGCACAGATTGATGCTGTGGTGGTACTTGAGTCTTGGTTACCTGGTAGCGCCTTAGTTTGCAGCTCTGCAGCATTACCCAGACCAGGAGTAAACGCCCCAGCAACCAAGCCAGGAGTAAACGCCCCAGCTCATCTGCTGCATTTTTGGCAGACTTGTCAGACCGCATGTGATTTATGTGTAAATAATTAAGGGAGAGGTGCTTTGGTGGAGCCCCTTCACTCGTTTTTTGGTCCAGTCTACAATTACAATACATAAATACAGATTTCTAAGTATGCTTTCACCAAATTAGCTTGTTGTTTTCACAAGGTTTAAAACACCTGAGCCCTGTAAATGGTTTGAAATAAAGGAGATGAAAGAAGTCAATTTGTTTGTTGTGTTTTGCTCAGCCCATCACTAAATATGTTTTCCATGCGCTCTGCTCCCTTAATTATCACACTGAATGAGTTGCTATTTTCATCATGTGGCTGAACCTGTAATCTGTGTGTAGCAAAGGGGTGCTATGCTGTTGGAAACCTTGCTGAAGCTGATAAGCTGGAGGGTACTTTTAATGCCAATATCGGAGTCTGTAATAGGACGGAATGTATGAAGCTCTGTGGTTATACTGAATAAGCAGCTACCTATGTTATGCCATCTATTAATGTAATAACTGCACTTTCACAATTGCTTTATTAACCTTCCTGCTTTCTCAAATGTGCTTGAAAATGCACGATTTTTCTTCTTTTTTTCAAAATTTTCTTGGGGGGGGGAATCCCCCCAAACCCCCCTTTTGGGGTTCGCGCTCGCTCGCTACGCTCGCTCGCTACGGTGCTGTATGCAAATCACTTTGCGCCCCACCACTTTCAAATGTCACCCACCACCCCTGCATGACACCCCCGTGGTGTGTGAGGGCCCTCGCTCCTGACAGGACTTGCAAACAGATCTCTTGCACATGAAAGCAAAATGAAATTGAGTCTTAGTATAAGCAAGGTAAATTTAAAGGTCTGAGAAGAACAAAGAGCTTCTGGAGTGCAGGTAAAGAAAGGCCAATCCAGTAACTCTCACAGCAATATATGGAATAGTAGTGCAAGTCATTAGTTTGACTCTTCACTGACAGCCAAGCATGAAAATCAAAGGTTTGACATGGGAGGCATCTTGTTCTTTCAGGAACTTTAGTCATTGATTGCAGACTTTGCGACATATGCTCATTGCAAAATCTACTTTTGCTGTAATCATAGGGGTAAACTAGTCTCCATTCAGTCAGTCAAAACTTTTATTGGGAAATTGCCATAAAAAGCAGAACATCATATATAAAACATGTCAAAATATAATCAGCCGTAAATCAGCGTATCGATGATAACTTTCATATGTACAAAGATATAATCGGTTGAAATTACAAAATCCAAAACACATTAGTAAACCCAAATAAAAAAATTATCACGATAAAATTGCTGCCATGAAAATAATCTAAGTTTATGAGGCCCTAGGTGACATATTTATTTTTGATTCTTAATGCCCAACTAAAATAACTTATGACTGCATAACAAGTGGATTGTGATTCTAAACGGTATAAAAATTGCAGACCTAACTTGTAAGATGTAAAATGATTTACACACAAAATTGGGCCTGAAAATTGGAATCTATAGGCGTTTTAGAGATTGCAAAAAAACAAAAATGGGCGGTACAATGTTGTGAAATATTGTCACACAGACAAAAATGAAATGAAGAAATCTAAGAACGCCTCTGTGGAAGCGCTTTCAAAACTGCACTGTGCTTAATCTAAAATGGCTAAAAAAATAATCTATTTTCTTGGTTAGCTATCCACGTTACGTATTGTTCCACCCCTATTGTAGTTGAAATCGTCAAATAACGTGCAACAGGGTCCTTCTTTGATACTCAAGATACTCTAGCAGCTTGGCTATAACTGCAAAATAAATCTTTCACTTGGGTATTAGCAACATTATCATTTCTATTAGTGTGGTTGCAAAAGTTTGGAGATCCTAAGTCAGTAAAAGCTTCCTTCACATATGCTAACCATGGGATCAAGTTCATATTATCTTGCCTAATGCAATCTTCCAGTACCAATCATGAAAAGTTTGCTTCCAGGGTATGACAAATCTTTATCCAAAAAAGTGAAGCTGCAATTTTCACAGTCTCGTCCAAGTACAGGACACTTAATTCTCGGTGGGTGATATAGCTCACAGTGCTCTTGGGTAATGGCAAAAACCTGCAAAGAAATATATTCTCAAGTGTTTTCATGTTTCCTGAGTTTGTATAGCCCTATAATCCTGCCCCATATGTACCAACAAAGAGACATTTACGTTCATATAATGAGGTCATTTCTTTTATGGGCTTGTGATCTGATTTGTTTTAAAATTTAAAGATTGCTTCAACTGCCCCTGCAAACTATTGCGCTTGTTAAGGTAATACATTTTTCCATCTAAGGTTGGTGGCGTCAAGAGCACCAGGAGGCCAGGACTCCAAGACCCAGTACTCCAGGAGGTGGGGGAAGAGCAGCCAGTGCCAGTGGGTGCTACTGAATTTCCTGCTGCTCCCCACAGCACGGGACACTCATCAAAGGCACCTGGGGCCCAGGAATATAAAGCCCAACATTCTTAGAGGCGGGGAGGAACAGTCTGCAACTGGCTAGCTCTACTTAATTTCCTGTTGGTCCCTGCAGCGTGGGACATGCATCGAGAACACCAGGGGGACAGGACTTCACGGCTTAGTATTCTATGAGGTGGGGAAGAGCAGCCAGTGCAGACACTAACTAATTTCCTCCACTCCCCTCAATATAAGATGCACCAGGGAGCCAAGTATCGAAGACCCAGAATTCCAACAGGTCGGGAAGGAGCAAGCAGTGCCGGCATGTGGAAGAAAGTACCCTCTTTTTGCATGGTTGCCCCCACTTTTTACCAAAATGCTCATGTATTTGACTGAGTGTGCCCTGGGTTCCTGCTAAACAGGAACCCAGGGCCTGTGTTATTTCCCTAAACTGCATTGAAAACAAGGCCCAACGGGCACCCTTTGGCCACAGGTCAGTCCCTTGTAAATGGCTCTACAGGTACCAAGGGAACTGTAGCCAGGGAAGGCCTCTAAGGACTGCAGCACTTCTTATGCACCCTTAGAGGCCCTGCACCTTTACATACACACATGCTGCCATTGCAGGCTGCATATTTTGGTGCATAACAAAGTGAAGAGTAGACTTGGCACACATCCCTGTGTGCCGTGCCTACAACCAGCGGCCCTGGCATAGGTCAGCCACCCCTGTAGCTGACGGCACTATACCAATGGTGAGTGTACAGGTGCATGAGCCCTGTACCCCTACAGTTTCTAAGCCGATTCTTAGACATTGTAAGTGCAGTAATGCCATTAGGAGTGTATGGTACTGGGAGTTTGTCATTATGAACTCCACAGAACTATAAAAGCTTTACTGAATACTGAGAAGTTTGGCGTCAACCTTCTCAGCACATTAAACCCACACTGAAGCCAGCGTGAGATTTCATGAAAAATGCACACAGAGGGCATCTTAGATGCCCCCTGAAAACAACCTTACACTGGTGTCCAGGCTGAGTGGCTGCTCGCCACCAGACATGTTTCTGGACCCCTGGCTCAAGAGCCTGCTTCTCTCGGGGGTCTGAAACAATGCCCCTCCTGGGACGAGGTGCCAAGCCTCCTCCCCAGGATAGGCAGGGTCCATGAAGGAGAAGCTTCAAAGCTTGCCACCTTTATGGGCTTCCCCAGGCCTTTGCTGCTTCCAGCAACTGGCCCCCACTGGTTCTGAACCCCACTTTGGCGGGAGAATCGGCAGGAAAACGAAGTGAGGAAGGGAGGCGTGCCCACCTTTTCCAAACCCCGCCTCTCAAGTGGAGGAGGCGGGGTGAAGTACAACTCTCAGTCCCTGCCATCTTGCGGATGGGGGACCCAGGCAACCAGAGTGAGGCATATGCCCCCCTGCCACTGGAGGGTGGCATATTAGGGGGTGTACCCACTCTAAGGAAGGGACCCATTGGTTGTAACACCCCTAAATCTAGTATTTAGGAGAAGCAATGAATCTTGCCTCCTCAAACTGTCATGTAGATAGGCTTTGCCTTTACACTTAAGTTAGCATGAGCTTATTAGAAGTTTAAACGCCATTTTACCTCTCTGCTGCTTTTGCACACAGCACATATTGTTATAAATGCTTTGAGCCTAGTAGAATATTTTGCTTCACATGAGAATAATATGTTTTCCTATAGTATCAGCTTTGCTTGGTAAGCTATGTCTGAACAGTCAGTGCCGAGGCCTTCAAGGTTATTTCAACACAGCGGTTGTCTGCGCACGTCTTAGACATAACACATAGGCAGCTGTGGCCAACTCTGGCTTTTGGCGCGTTTAATAATGCCCTGCACAGAGCATGCACACACACTTGATGAATATCCGCATGCAGAGAGTTGGTGGAGAAGATGATGTGATCCTTTCTACTAAGACCAGGGGTATGGGGCTGCCCTTCTAAAACCCAAAGAGACCTTCTATAATATAATATAATATAATATACTAGCAAGGGAGGATAAGGCTGAGGTTCTATTTAGACCTTTTCCCTTTAGCATTTTAACATGCTTTCTCCCTTGTATTTTATGGACTAGTAACTATGCTGATAACCTTGTTGCTTATAATATGTTTGCTTGTATTAGCCAAGATACTGCGCTTGAGAACACTGCATTAGAAATAAATATTTCAAACTCGCACATGTCCTCATTTACTCCTTGTTCTGGACTGGTATGATAGTATAACGAAAGAGTGTTCATGTGTTCCACATGACCTGAGGTGTTCTAAGTTAATGTTCTGGGTTGTCTAATCATTGGGTGTGTGTAGGAACCAATGAGGCACTGATTGCTAGTCTGGTAGGGGATATTGGATACTAAGGTGAGTTTTGGCACACCATAATTCACTGAGGTTCCAAGTCTCTATGCACAGTTCTGTGTAGGAGCAGAATCCCTGCGACAAAACAAGAATTAACAAGAAGAAAAGAAGAAGGAATGAAGCAGCTGTGCTGAACTAAGAAGAGGAGACGCCCACTGACTTGGCGTCCACACCTCAAACCTACTCCAGCCAAGTCCCAGTGCGTTCTGCTGCCAGCAGTGTCAAGAACCCAAAGGACCTGCCCTGCCTTCCAAGCCAAAAACTTTGTCTCCCATGATCACCGGATTGCTCACCCACAGACTCAGCCCCCAGCCAATCCAAAGAGGTGAAATCGGAGCTATGAAGTTTTTAAGTTTTAAATAAAAATAGCAACAAAGAATGTTAAGGGTGGTTATCTAGTTCTGATTGAATAGTAACTAGGTGCAAGTTAAGGTTCACCGCAATGGATTGTGGGTTAGATACAGAGGCCAGGGATATCTCGGTCAGATATTTTACCTTCTGTCTCTGATATGGAATTCAAAAGTCCTCACTGGGGCAAGGCAGCAGACTGTGGCCATGATAGGTTCTACAGGCTGGATAGCTGTGTGATGAAATTCCGGCGAAGCCACAAACTTTAGGCTGGAAAGGTCATAGTGAGAGAAATTAAAAATTCATGCCCAAGGAAGGCCCCTCACCTGCCATTTACCTTTGGTACCTTCATCTTGTGAAGATTTCTAACTTCAGGTGCAGTCACTTATTGAGAGCTTGGATTTCTCCAGCAAGGCAAGGCTAAAAGCTATTGCTAAACAGAACATGCTTCTGAAAGTGATTTGTTAGTGCAGAAAATATCAGAGTGGGAACAAACTGATACTTTGTACCAGCAGGAATACACATTTGTATAATGATTTGTAGGTTCTCCAGAGAATCAAATCCCAGGCTTTAGGGTCAGGCAAGAGCTGTACACCTCATAGACAGGACTTGGGATGGCAGGTTTCTAGGGCAGGTCTAGTTGAAACTGGTCACTTGGGTTCCTTCGGGGAAGTGGGCTTCTTGCAGCTTTTGCTTCCCTGTAGCTTAACAGAAGGTCATCCAACTGACCTTTAAAGTTTAAAGTCCACTTCTTAGTTCTGGGTACAAGTGGGAGCAGGTCCACTGCTTAATGTTCTCCTTAGAAGTCACAACAGCAGGTAAGGTTCTTCTCTCTTCCACAGGTCCAGTAGCTTTCTGAAGAGGGTGCCCAGGGTCACCACTTTTATGCTATGCACCTGCCTGTGGGTGCAGGCAACTCATGGTCCCTCCCTAACCAAAAGAGAAAAAAGTTAAGGTAGGCATTCTTTGTAGAAATGCAATGGGCTGGGCACATCCCCAAGGCCATCCTGTCATGGGAAGATCAATCTCTCCACACCAAGCCTATTGTTCCAGTTCAGGAAGCCAATTCACTCCTATTCAAGGAGTTATTTAGCTCCTGAGTGACAGTCGGAAGCTCAGGAAAATAGGCTTCTAGAGACTTTACACAGGCTAAGGGTAACCTTTTAAAAGTACTGTTTGAAGACTATTTATGCAAATCCAAATTTACCAGTGGATTGGGCTTGTAATAAATATTTTGGAAAGTCCAATAATGGAATGTGTAGCTAGTTCTGGGCATAGTTTAAGTAAATGTAGTAATGTATTCCAATGCTGTCCTATGGAACAGCTAACCCTTCTACAAAAATTACTTTTAGGGCATTGTCACTGTAGGGACATGTTTAACATTAAACATGCATGTGTTTAAAGATCATAAACCTTGTATTATGGCCATTTAACACCTTCCATGCTCATGACGAGCTGAGCTCGTCATGAGTCACGGTGCTCTGGTGCTTATGACGAGCGGGGATAATTCCCCTGCTGTGCTGAGCGTTCCACGGGAACGGGTGCAGCTGTGGCGAGCTGAGCTCGTCATGAGCACAGGAGCACTGTGCCTCATGACAAACTGAGCTCGTCATGAGCATGGGGGCGCTGTGCGCGCCCCCGCCCCCCAGCACAGCGGGGGAATAATCCCCGCAGCGAAGGGGTTAAGGTATATTTAGAGGTGACTTATTCACATTTAAAAAAACGTTTAGGCCTGTCGAAATGGGTTATTTTAGAAGGTCAAATTTCCAGTTTAAACCTGCACAGACAGGATACTGGTGGCAGAACTGCAGTCATGGTTTGCATTGTCATGATAGTGGTGGCACAATGAGTGCTGAAGTTCAGTAGGACATTAACTCACAGGCTCAGGGTACATGTTGTACCATATCCTAGGAACGTATAGGTAAGTTAAATATGCCAGCTAGGTATATACCTATTCAACATGTTTTAGAGGTCAGAGCAACCAGCAATAAGAGCCAGGAAAAAGTTGGGGTGACTATGCAAAATGAGGTATTTTCCTTCAGTGATACCACAGGACATGGTATAGTTAAAATAGAATTGCGACCTCTTCCATGCCACTTCTGGCATGAGCAAGTCGTGTTTATCTTCCTTACTTGGAATTAGGCTTCGTGGGATCTTCCTTTCACCTTTCCTACCATGATAGCAATTGAGGGTCCACTACATGTCACTGTCATCTGAAGACGTGACCTGGAGAAGATGGGGAGAGATCTTTCTTTTCCAGAGAGGAAATGGTGAAGAGGATAAGTCAATGGGAAAAGCATATACAACACCCTGTTGTGCAGCACGCTCAAGTTATTGCTTGTCCCCTACCTGCAGGGCTTCAAAATCTTACACCTCCTAAGGGCATGCGTAACTAGTAAAATTTCTTTATTTCTCCTGTTTTTTTCCTTTTGCTATGTGTGCTGCAGAATAGAATGAGGAACGTGCCTCTGGGAATTGATTGTGTGCTGGAAGGTGCCCCTTCCTTAACTAAAACAATCCTGCCTACAACACAGGCACCCTTGCACCCTGGTGCAAGGGTGCCTGCATTGGCGCTAGGCTTCTGAAACAGCACTAGCACAGAGAGAAAGGACAGGAATGCAGCATAGTGGATGAATACTGTGCATTCCTGCCCTTTCATTCTGATGCAGGGCAACACAGCAGGCTGATTTGCAGCACTGCCCTATACCAAAACCTCATAAATGAGAGCCTAAGAGAGAATATTACGGTGTTAAAATGTATTTGGTCCAAATGTATTCAGCTCTAGTCAGAGCAGGGCAGACAACTTTAATGTCTATATATTTTAATATTTTTTTATGGTTTCAAAAAATTTAATATATTGTGCTCCTACGATTAGAGCTCTCTTAATTTTGATTATTTTGCAGAACTCATCTCTCTTTCAGCAATCGCCTTTTCTTTCCTCATCCAGCCCCCCACCATCCTTGCGGGGAGCCATTCGGAAGGCAATATTTTGGCTTCCCAACTAGTGATTTTCTCAGAAGCTTAAGCCATTATTTTAATATTCATTGTGTACCCATGATATGCCTTTATTGTGAAAGCCACAATCCACTGTTGACAGCACAGCCGTGGAAATAGTATGCAAAGCTTTCATTATCCATGTACATATTATTGAAATGATTTCACATTTTAATACAGACTGATCATCAAAGAGTGAAAACAAAGGAACACCCCATCTGTGCTCTGAAAGAAGCTTTCTTCAAGACTGCATTGCTCTGACAATATGGCCGCCAGCGATCAAAGCACAATAAGCTCCTTTTACCCAACTGTGTAGATTTGTTAACAAAACCCTTTGAAATGCTCAAATCCCACCACTCCCCACCATGCCTGAGCCTGCTGTTGGCAGACGTCTAAACTCTTCCTTTTACAAGCAGATCATCAGCTGCATTCAGGCGGATGAGCATTTTGCAGAACGGATTTCAACATGAAAAGTCTCAGAAACAACCAGAATTATGTCTCTGCTAAATAATTCAGCCTGACTTTGGCTGGAAATATACATGATAAAGTCGGCGTGAGTTGAAGTAGAAAGGAATGAAACAGCACAATTATGTGAGACAAACTTAAATCGTTTTCTATGTAGCCTTTAATTTCCCTAGAGATCTTGCAAGTATTTTGTTTCTGCATAATGTGTTCTTTCTACCTGATTTAAACAAATCATATTCTATCTTTCTTGTACTCAGAGTCGTTGGCAGCGGTTGCGGAGGCAACATCAGTGGAAAAGAAAATGCATTTGAGATGTACATTTATATAACATAAGGATAGTGATGTATGCTTATACCTACCATTATTCAGTGGTTTTTAACCTGTGGTCCGCAAACATCTGGGGACCCAAGGAAACTATTCTGGGGGTCTGTACAGGAAAATAAAAAATATTAGCAGATCAGTAAGGTGACAATAAATAAAGAAACACACTCTAAAATTGAAACTTTCAAAACTTTCTGCTAATATATAGAAATGTTGAAACTGGAAGCTAACCGTTGAGTTGATATCCCTAGCTTGATTTGTTGGAGCAGCGCAAGTATAGCAAACACAATATAGTATGGGGGATGAGTGGCCACTGGCCTCAATTGAATGCAGACAAAACGAGAGAGTGCATGAGGACCGAAAAAGACAGAGTGATATGCTAGACCTCATTGCGAGCAATCCTACTTGATGTGCATGTTTCCAGAACATTTTCGCTTTTTTTGTTCAGCTGGAATCTTCATTGTTTTTACTATTCGTTTTCACCCTCTGTTTTGGGGCCTACTGAACATTTTGTTTAATGCAGTTCCTGCAAAATGATCTGACTAAATGTGTTTTTGAGAGGATCAGCAAATAATATGGAAACATATTAATTATTCATATATGAACCATTAAAGGTTAACCTGGTTACTAGTGTATATGTTATGTTATGTTATGTTATGTTATGTTATGTTATGTTATGTTATGTTATAAGGATATTTATTGCGCGCACAATTACTCAAGAGTATCCTGGCGCGAAACATAACCACAGAGAAATCGAGAGCTGAACAGCCGAACAAGCAATTTTAATAGGCTATGTTAAAAAGATGGGTCTTAAGGAGCTTCTTAAAGCAACCAAGGTCTCTGGTGTCCCTGAGAGTGAAAGGGAGGGAGTTCCAGAGGGCAGCGGCTTTGACCGAAAAGGATTGACCGCCCAGTCTGGTTCGCCGGAAGCGGGGAACTACCATCCTTCGTTGGGAAGCCGACCTTAGGTGGCGGCTTGGGACATGAAAAGTCACTCTTTTCCTGAGGTAGACAGGACCAGTATCATGAAGGGCTCGATGCGTGAGTACCAGGGCCTTGAATTGGACTCTTTGGGCCACCGGCAGCCAGTGAAGAGTAGCCAATTGATGTCTTGTGCTGTTTCGTCTAGAGATACCCAGCAGGAGTCTTGCGGCAGCATTCTGGATAAGCTGAAGTTTATTAACCAGAAAGGAAGGGGAACCCAGATACAAAGCGTTGGCATAGTCCAGGCGGGACAATATAAGGGCCCTAGCGACCGTTTCTTTAGCTGGCTGGGGTAAGAGAGGAAAGAATCTACTCAGAGATCTGAGGGTCCCGAAGCAGGCACCCGTCAATCGCTTGATCTGCTCTGCGAACCTCAGATCTGCGTTAAACCATATGCCCAAGTTCTTAGCTGGGCCACCTTCAGAAAGGGGACGGGGAAAATCAGGTGGCCAAATTAATTCAGTGAATTGGCTTGGAAATTGACCGTATAGTAAAATCTCTGATTTTCCCTCATTGCATTTGAGTTTTGCATGAGCTAACCAGGTGAAAACGGCTGCCAGGCATTTTTGTGCGACATCAGTTTCTAATGTCGAGTTGCCCCATGTAAACAGGAGCTGGGTGTCATCGGCGTAGGCCA
Source organism: Lissotriton vulgaris (assembly GCF_964263255.1). Taxonomy (NCBI): domain Eukaryota; kingdom Metazoa; phylum Chordata; class Amphibia; order Caudata; family Salamandridae; genus Lissotriton; species Lissotriton vulgaris. Next base: position 159,975,570 of record NC_141697.1, on the reverse strand, counting down.
TAATTTTTGCACCCAGCTCCTCGGCCAGGTAGATCAGCGGGGTCATGTAGATGTTAAAAAGAAGTGGGCTCAAAGTAGAGCCCTGTGGGACCCCGGTCTGAACATGCCTGGCCGAGGAGGAGTACGGGGGCATCCAGACTTGCTGATAGCGGGAGTCCAGGAAGGATTCCAGCCAGGACCACACAGCCCCAGTGATGCCTATCTCAGTGAGGCGGGCCAGGAGGAGTTGGTGAGGAACCGTATCAAAGGCGGCAGAGAGGTCCAATAAAATTAGCGCCGCTCTGCCACCCTTGTCCGTGCACTCCCTAATGGCTTCCACCACCTCCACCAAAGCTGTCTCAGTGCTGAAGGATGACCTAAAGCCCGACTGGGCTGGATGTAGCGCACCAGACTCCTCCACAAAGGCGTTCAGCTGCCGAAAGACAACCTTTTCGCAGACCTTCGCCAGTGCCGGGAGCAGGGAGATGGGGCGGTAGTTGGCTGCAGTGGCGGGGTCTGCCAAAGGCTTCTTCAGGAGAGGCAGGAGTTTGGCTTGCTTCCACTGCTTAGGTACCACTGCTGATTGTAAAGACCAATTGATCAGAGTAGTGACCTCAGAACCTACACAGTCTGCTACTCCCGCCAGAACTCTTGCAGGGCAAGGATCCGAGGGGGAGCCTGATTTTAAAGATTTTAGAAGCGTTAGGATGTCCAATTGATCCACCCTAGTGAATTTGGTAAGGCAGCTACTAGCGGGGTGCCAGGAGCCAGCTCCGGGGGGTGTGAGGCAGCAGTGCTCATAGCTAATCCCTCCTCAATAAGCCTGATTTTGTTGATAAAGAAGGAAGAGAGCTCCTCACACCATTCGGCAGAAACCGGGATCTTTTTATGCTCCGCCATAGGTGAAAGAAAACTTTGAACTATGGCAAAGATTTCCTTATCATTGTTATCTGCTTTTAGGATCCTAGCCGCAAAATAAGCACCTTTCGCAGTCTTGACTGCTGTGTAGTACTCTCTTTGGGCTACACGAAGGTCTGCTTTAGTTTGCGGGGAGTATGCAACCCGCCAGAGTCGTTCAAATTTTTTACAAGACCTTTTTAGTTCTTTTAATGCTGGCGTGTACCAGGGATGGGAAGGTAGCCCGCGTTGGGAAGTGTTCCGAGCCGGTTTGGAAGCAGTCTCAACCCCCCGACTGACCCAACTGTTGAAAAGATCCACTTGGCTCTCTAGGTTGGTGGACCGGTCAATTTGGGAGTGCGTGAGGGCTTCCACCAGTCCAGGAATATTAACTTTTCGTGCTAAAGGGCCTGACTGGGTAGGAAGGTGGTGAGATGACAGTGTCACAAACCAAGAGAAAATAATCACAGCATGGTCGGACCAGGTAACAGGCTGGGGATCTTTGAGAACCAAAGCAAAGTTGGAACAAACCAAGTCCAACACGTGTCCCAGTGAGTGCGTCGGCTTAGAGACCCACTGAGTTAGGTGCGTTATGGCCAACAGGTCTTGCAGACCCAGTGTGTCCGAGGAACTAATGGAGTCTAAATGAATGTTAAAATCTCCTAAAAGGAGAAACTTTGGGAACCGTAATGCACGGTCCGTTAAGGTGTCTCCCAAGGAGATCAGGAAGGAGCCGATCGGCCCCGGCGGTCTGTAGATCAAGGTCCCGCCCAGAGTAAAATGGGGAGAGAGAGTAAAGGAGAAATCAAGAGCTTCAGCATCCAGCACACTCAACGATTTATCACAAGAGAAAGCCCATGTTTCTCTAAATATAACAGCAGTGCCGCCCCCTCTACCTGAGGAGCGATCGGCTCTAGCCAGGCGATATCCACTTGGGACTGCTAGCGCAACCGCAGGGGCACATGAATCGCTTAACCACGTTTCTGTGATGAACAGAATGTCTAGGATATTGTCTGTAATGAGCTCGAATACATTCTCTGCATGTTTCACCATAGAACGGGCGTTTATGAGAGCTGCCTTGATAGGATGCTCACTCTGGTTCTTGGGAGAAGAATGAGATAGGCATGAGGGGAGGTGGAAATTGCAGACCTTGCAGTATAGGTCATGTCATGGAGAAATAGGTCTTCCAGGTTTGACACCATTAGCAAACACAAAGCATTTAAGTTATTTGAGCTCTTGCCTGTCATTTTCACCCTCATGGCTTCAGTCAGTCTCTTTCCATCCGATCTACGAACCCACAGTACTAACAAGTACTTGAAGAAAGCTGAGACTTCTATCCCTACATTTCTTTACAGCACATACCCATTACAATCTTGGAGACATCTACCTGACCAGCGGGGGCAGCACGGAAATCTATGAAGAAATCCCTCTGTATACACTTCCACAGCCTAGAAATCAGGCAACATGTCACCTATCATAAACACCCGTCCTCATCTTGTCAGGGCACCAGTGGCGGCTCCTCTGCCAGGAACAGCAAAGAAAGGAAAAAATTAAATGATAATAACAGAATGTTATTATCACTTTATTTTTTCCTCCTGCTGCAGCCGTGCATGAGGGGAGGGGGGTGAAGCTGCCGGGGAGGATTGGTAGACACTCCTGTGCGCAATGACTGTTTGGTCGTCCTTTTCGGGCCACCCAAAACGGTCATGTGCACTCCCCTGTTCTCCATGCAGGCTGCATTACAACCTGAATGGAGAAAATGCCCAGCCCTACAGCCCCTGGCTGAGCGCCAGAGCGTTGTGATTGGCTTAGGGGTGGGGGCCTGGCTGCCTGCTTCTGGTTCCGACCTGGAGTCGGACACAAGTGAGCAGGAGAGAAGACACGGGTCCTGGAAAAGGCGGCAAGGTAAGTTATTACTGGTTTTTTTTTTTAAAGCATCCTGCCGGCAAGCCCTTCCTCCCCCCCTGCGCCCAACCCCCCACCCATGAGCGGGTCTGGTAACCCTGCAGGGTACGACTCTGCTATACCACCTGAAGAAACAAGAGATTCTCTCAAAGGTTTGTCTCTTTCTAAGCCCCCCTATACTCAGCAGAGGTCACAATTACATTTGAAGGCTTGAAATCTTGGTGTACCCAAAGGATATTGGGGTTCTCCTGAAAAGGCCTAGGAAATAAAAGAAATAAAAGAAAACAGACGTAATTGGTCCAAATATGATTTAAACAGCTAGGAAATATTCTGTACAGTATCAATTATTGCAAAAACCTACATGATTCCAGCTTGTAATTTGTATCCCGAAGACATATGAAACAAACAATATATTGGACTATTATACTAATGGTGGTATAAAAGTGCTTTCGGTAAATTGATAAAGTGTCGGTAGTGTTCAACTGTGCATTTTGTGAGACAATGGTGCACAAATAAATATTTAGTATGATTGCTCACCTTAAAGGCACAAGTTGACATTTTTGAGCTCCTACTTTTTGAATCGGACAAGCTTATCATCAGGGCAAGATCAGCAATTGAGATTACATCAAGCTGCCAGTGCAGTCAAGAAAAAAGAAGGACATCGGAAATTACTCAGCAAAAATAGGTTCAAGCAGAAAAGTTAGTCGAATTCAATAATATTCAGACACATCAACTAACAAATCAGTATATGGAAGTGGGTGGGTGTGTGAGTGCCTGTGTGGGTCTGTAACTAGGTCTGTGAGTAGTGTTATGTATGTGTAGGTAATTGTAATTGTAATTGTAATTGTAATTGTAAAATAGTTTTTATAGAGCGCATGCTATCGCTCCACGGAGCATCTTGGCGCTGTAAAAACCGTAGCCTAGAATGGTGGGCCGGAAATACTACTCACATCAATTTCAAAGTACCTGAAGGTTTATTTGAGCCTAGACTAACTGTTTACTAGCCGTGTCTGGTAGATTAAAAATCCAGGTTTTCAGGGCTTTCCTGAATTCGATTTCAGTGGGGATTTTCCGTAGGCTTTGTGGGAGTTTATTCCAGGCTTTAGTACCAAGGACAGCAAGAGATCTTCCTCCTTTGGTGGCTAGTCTAAATCTGGGGACTGTTAGGAGACACATGTCTGATGACCTCAAGTTCCGACTTGGTATGTACGGCTTGAACCGTGGGAGCAGATATTTAGGCCCTTTTTTGTGGTATGCTCTAAAAGTAATTACCAGTATCTTAAAGAGCACTCGCTTGTGTATGGGGAGCCAGTGTAACTGTTTTAAGGCAGCAGAAGCAGAAGATCTCCTTGGAAGATTAAGCACCAGGCGTGCAGCAGCATTTTGGACAACCTGCAACCTGTGCAGGGTAGATCTATTCACTCCTGCATATATGCTGTTGCAGTAGTCTAAACGTGATGAAATTAGTGCCACTGCAACTGTCTTCTTTGCTTCCAAAGGGATGAAGTTGAAAAACTTTCGAAGACCACGTATGATGTTGAAACACAATCCTGCCACTGCATTTACTTGTTGTTTAAAACAGAGTTTTTCATCAAATCTGACTCCCAGGTTACGTGCGGATAGTACTGTGTTTGGCGGGATTTCCTCATTAGGGGGCCACCATAGCTGGGGGGAGAACAGATTTTGGGGACCCACAGGTGTGTGAGTGATTGTGAGTATCTGTGAGTGGGTGTGTGAGTGGTGCTATCGGTCTGTGAGTGATGTGTGAGTACCTGTGTGTTCTGACCGACTTTGTCGGCCCTTTCTTGAGTTAAGGTGGTTGGAGGTGACTTTAGTCTGCAATAATTCTAATAGAAGGATTAGAACCTTAGATAGGGCCTATTTACAAGGCGTTTAACACAATCCCGTACCCTTCTTCTTAGTTCAGGGCTTATAAATCTATGTTAAGGGATAGATTCCTTATTATTAGTTGTAATCCGTCCTTTTATAAGCCACCACCTTAATTACAACGGCAGCGCCATTTTGCCAGACCCCCCCAGTTTTTTCATCTACTTAAAGTTCTGGTTAAGGGTAAGTACCCCTGTTTGGGGGAGATTCACCTCTTTGTATTTCGTCGTCTTCTCTTGGCTGGGATTCATTTTATCAAAGAATTGTGGATGAAGGAGCTAGAGAAACAATCACATTGCCCAAATTAAATGTGCACAAGGTCACTGGAAACATTACCTCATGTCCTTATGGAGATGTAGTGTGGAATATGCACGAGACATATACCCAACAAGGTGGCACTTACTAATTAACCAGATGAAAGTACTCCACTTGGGTAGACGTTTTTGGCAAAACTGGGGAAAGAATGAAATTCCATTTAGGCACTTGAGCACATTTCTTAGAAATTACACCACAACAGGAAGCACTTACAAATTATAAACATAACAGGTGCCCTAGCTGCATCTCCACTTAAGTAAAGCACAAACAATCCTAACTTGTTTGCCTTCGCAAAGACAGAGCAAGTGTGTTTCCTATCGTATTCCATGTTAAAAAACTATATGGAATCCTTAATTGAGGTGAATGCTACGACTGGAGCGCAATGTGATCTATGGTGACTGTGACAAGTTACTTCTTTCTTGCCTTCTCTCCATGAAAGAAAAGTCAATGATTCTTCCTTTAAACTACATTTAGTATGCAAATACCCAAAATGCATAGCACCACATTTTACCAACTGACACAGACACAAACAGGCACTCAGACACCCACTCACAGACTCACACAACCATTAATACATCTACTCACAGACCCACAGCACCACTCACAGACCCAGTCACAGATCCACACAGGCACTCACACATCCACTCGCAGATAAATACAAGCACTCACACACCCACAAACAATTTCACTACGGTATGGATTGCCACCAAATAATGTAAAACACAACCTGTGTGTGTAGGCCAATGAATCAGTGAGTGGGTATGTACGTACAGGTTTGGGGTGTCAATGGTTTCAAGAATAGTACTTTGGACATTGGAGTGGGTGTAGGAAAGGTTACATGGGGTCTGAGTGGCTATGTCAGTGATTCTGTGGGTGATGTCATCAGTGATGTCAATTGCAATGTCTTGAGTGATGTAATCAGTGATGTCACTGACCATGTCATAAGTGATGTAGTATTTGTGAGGTCATAGCAGTGCATTGCGGGGGCACGAGTTATAGTTAGCTCAGATAACTATAACTGCGGAATTTCTCTAGTTTTGTATAAGTAAAATATTAGCCTAACTGTAATGTCCCTGTAACCTTTGTTTTTTTCAGTGAATTTCTAAGGTTTTCTAAATGCTAATTCCTAACTATAACTCACCTGTACCTTTTTCTTTTGGTGAATTTGCATAGTTTTTTAAGTAGCAATGGTCTTAGCAGAATGGTGTGGAAAGGGGGCAAGGACTCTGACCAGCTCTCAGAAATCCAACTGAGTAGGACTTAAAGACAGGAGGTCTTCTTTGTCCTCAAGGTCCTTTAGCAACTAAGACAACTTTATTCCCAACCAGTAGTGTGCCAGGGGATGTGTTTGTAGAGTGGTGCAGAAAGGGGGTGAGGCCTCCGAAGACCTCTTAGCAAACTGACTGTGTGTAATTTGCTGGTAGTAAGAAGAGGAATTCTTGGCCCCCAAATACCCTCAATAGCCAAGGGGACTTCATCCCCCAACTAGTACTATGCCAGGAGGTGAGTTACAGAGTGATTGAGAAGGTACGTCCTTGTTGATTGCACACATAGTGCATATATGATTCTATGAGTGCCATTGCTAAGGACAGCCTGAGAATACCGGGTGTAAAACACATATATAGAAATATTTTACATAAGGTTCAGTGTAGCTATTTAGTAAAATACAAATTTAGCTTTCCCGGTTCTATTTATTTGTTCAAATAACTAAATCAAAAATGCTGTTTCCTTCTTCAAAGCAACACCGGAGGTCACAATGACATCAATAGTCACGAATACAAATGACAAAGTGAAAAACAGAAATATAGACATATTTTGCACAACGTTTGAGTCTAACTGTTTAGTAACATATTGGTTTAACTTTATTTTAACAACACATTTATAAAAAAGGACAGTTAAAAAAAATAACTCAACATCTGAACTCACAAATAGAACATACCTACCAAACGTCTATCAAACTTCCCATTGTGGATTTAAAAACGACTGCAAAACTAGTTCAATGGAAACATCACATGGCCTGGAAAGCAAGGAATATCATTGGATAATATACTTTTCAGTAAAATGAATAGGAAGTGTTTACCCACTCCTCCTTCTTGAAACTTCTTTTCCATAACTTTATTGTGAGCAGGTGGTAGATTTTGGCTGGAGACTTTTTTTTACTCATGTGGATTGACAATCATGTTATCTCATCCTAGAACTTATCGCAGAAAACTTTACCAGCTGCTGATCTAGAAGAAGGAAACTGGAGAACCATCTACATCAGTGACAACAGCAACAATTCCCTGCCAGAAAGTCCCTACAACAGATATGGCTCCAGAGTTTTAAAGAATGGGCAAGTATTGAATGGACTGTAGTGTTGTTATGAGAGCTAGTGAGCAGTGTGTTACAGCTATCTGCTGTCCAAAATCATGCAAAATAAATGTTTCCCCTCCTTTAAATTTTTTCGCACATTTTATAAGATATGTTCATAGTTGGCAGTAAGAAGGCATCGCAAAGCTGAAGGACCCTTGACTTCAATAGCAGTACAGCAACACAGAGTCCATTCAAAAGTCCAACCTCAACTTCAAGATTTGGCTCCACAGTTTTACCCCATGGCATCATACTGCATGGATTGTGGAGTTGTAGTGAGTGCTGGAGAGCAGTTCATAGCGGCTGTTCGCAATGCTGCAAAGAATAATAAAAATAAATGTTGATGTTTTTTAGGTCGAGCGTCAGCGCGCATGCACTACTGCAAGACCTGTTGTATTTAACAAAATCACTTTTTCCCCCCTTGCTACTAACAATTGGCTCCCTCATACATCTCTCTTCTTTGCTGCCTCCTAATTTGTTCCTCAGCAGATCCAATACTTCCGGTGAAGGCTAAGGAGCACCGGCCATGCAATGTCTCCTTACGCTTCCTTTCTTCATCTGTTGGTTTACAGAACTTATTTTTTAAACATTCCTTTCGGGCCTGTTGCTTCTTCTGCCCTCCTACCACACTCTGACAGAAGCACAGTTGCCTTCCTACTTTTTTTCATTTGAATATTTATATACATTGTTCCCTTTCACCAGTCGCAGTTTGTTTTCATTGCACCACCCCTCCTTGCAGTCCCCTAGTATTTTTGGAACTGCAGTAATGGTGTTGCTGAGCCTCAAATTTCATGTTAACATCAAGCCTCCAAATGTGCATCACGAAACAGCATAAGAAGAGATCATGTTGCCTGGAGCCCTTTACGGGAAGTACATTAAATGAAAGCCCAAACCTGCTGTGTGGTACTGTGACTCACTTTCACTTGTGTTCTGTGTTGCCAGTCCAATTTTAGAGCTTTTTGCAAACTGCACTCACGGTTTTCACTCACACGTACTAGCATATCAGTATGTTGCTAAACTGTGAGGGAATCATGTGCTTTTGTTTTTAACTAGAATGCACAAATCAGTATAATTTTTCGGTGATGCAGTACCCACAGATAACAGTATCCTGGCACTGTCGTCTAGTGTACAGGGACCCTATGCTGAGGATGCGCTGCAACAATCTTCAGATAATGTGAAGTGCCTCTGATGCGCTTTACAGATCTCGCATCCAGCTCCGGTGGTTTTATTCACAAACATACCATCTGGGTCGCTCAAGATGTCTGCTTACAAGCAAAAACGTATTTGAATCAGTGGCCGTCTGTTAAGTGTTTGTGAAAACAATACATTTTACATCACAGTTACACAAAGAAATTTGGGGAAAAAAAGTGCACATGTAATTTTAGTTCAAGTATTATGTGTGTATATTATGGCAAGAGTGTCAAAATGGATGGTAGTTTATATATGGCACGATGTTACTCTAACAGCATACGTCTTCTGAGCACTGCATAGTCTCAAATTTCACTATACAGGCCCTTGAGGCTTCATTAGCTGCCATAAAGTTTGACTTAGACCCTAGGTTTAAGGGACAGGATAAAAAAACAAAAGTTACACAAACCTCACAATTGCAGGTCACAGACGGCTGACCTACAGAACAGGCAGGTCTTTACAAGCCAACACAGCAGAGCTGTTACTAACGTTACAGATTCCATAAGGGTTCGAACATCAGTCATGTCTCTAAATATCCATAAATCTTGTAGGCTCAGTCCTGAGACATCATATATATGTAGTGCTGATAATGTCATGAAAAGCTGTCAAAGTAGATGATGAAACACTGCCATTTGAGATATGAAATAACTGACTAAGCAACAAGGAAGGGCCCTGTGGGGGCAAGGAAATGATGACAACATCAGCAGTTAGAGTCACTAACTCAGCAGCTCAAATATCCACCTGCAGTTTAAATAGACACATTTTTGCCCCAATCAATGACATAAATTTCAGAAAATTAGTCAATTCTGCTCTTAAATATAACGTTATCGTTTAAACAAATAAAACTAATTTTCAGCAAACATCTGTCTTTGTGGCTGTCCCTTAAATACACCACTTGCCCTCAAATACCAGCTCATTTTGTCCCTAAATGTAAATCCTTCACTTTCTGTAAGCACTAACAGTTTCACTCCATCAAATAACTACTTCATGACGGTAAAAAGATTAATGTAGTCCTCAAATATCAACCTCTCATCATATACTTAAATTTAATGCCCATGGACATGAACGGATATTTGCTCAAATTCTCATTTAGATCCCAATATGCTCAGGACCAGCCTCACACAGCCAATGTAAGCCATCCTGCCAGCAATGCCCACCATCAAATCAGGGATGCATGCCATTGTATCACCAATGACAAGATGGCCAGTGATTTACCTTGGATGACTACTATTATGCCACAGATGGCCCCAGTGTGAATGTGATGGCAATAATTATGCGAGGCAGGGTGGCCACCATCAAACCAGTGATGAGTTCATGATGTCACAAATGGACAATGGGGCATCAGTATGCCTTGGATGGCCTGTAAATTACAATGCCTTTTATTTATCTGTTTAAAAAAATCCTGTAATAATAAAAGGCATTGTCATTTACAATACCAATAGGTCAACGTTTCGAAAATGCGAGACCTATTGCATTGCTAATGCTTGTTTTATTTATTGCCCTTCATAGTATTTCTACATTAGCAGGCATTTTATTATCTAAAAAAATGGGTATCTAATATGCGTTGTTCATTTTATTATCCTCTAATTTAATGTAACACAGCGTGCATATCACTTGCTGTATGGACAAGTCAAGCCGTCCATCTACATTTAAATATGCAGGTAGCTTTTGCCAGTTATCAGTATTTACTTTTTAACTTTTTAAATATGAGTCAGCAGTCTGTGTTTAGATCTTATAGTAAGTGCAGCAACAACATATACAAACATACTCTGTTCTTTTTAGTTAACACTGTGTTAAATTGTGTAATCTTTTCTTTAAAACTATAAACAGTCATATATGTGTCTTGTTCTACGACTCCTCCACTTAACACCTCTTCATTTTCCCTAGAATCCTGCTCAGGACCAAAGAAACAAAACTCCACATCACCACAAACATTTTCTATGTCTGCCGAACTACCATGCAAAAATGCTCTATTAATTTCTCCTGAACATAAAGCAGGAGTTGTCACATAATACTGCCTTCTACCCAAAGTTTGCATTGTTGAATGATATAAATTATTTTGTGCTTTAAACTACGCCTTGGAAAGATACATAGGATTTTCCTTAATATATCAATGGAGTACTGTCTAATACTAGAAACATTACTGCAATTCCATTTGTATACAGTACCCTGAGTACGCGTTCCTTGTACCTCTTCTGCAATAACTTCTTCTACATTTCTAAGTACCATCACCTCTTTTGCTATAGTACTTCCATTCTTCATTTCATAACATCATCCTCTTTTATCAATAGCATGAACTAATCTTTTATCCTGGAGATAACTTTCGTCATTAAAAGAAGGCTCTCTACAATAAGTATGTATCCATTTTCCACTAAAAACAGTACAACAGTTACATCCATTCACTAACCTTTTCTTCTGGTTTTGTCTCCTCAGGCGCAACCCTATTTTGTCAAAAGTCTTCATTTTATTTAGAATCAAAATTAAAAGCTTCCTTTTCAAAGCAAAAGCCTTATCAAAGAGTCTTTCAACTTGTTCCTTCTATTTTTTGGAATGTCTCCTTCTTCTACACTTTTTAAAATGAATCACTACATTTACAAGGCTGTAACTATACAATCATTATAACATTTGAGCAGAATGTATGTAGCCATTAAAAACACCCACTTACAACCCATCCAGTCATTGAAATACTGAGGCACACTAGTGCACTGTATGAAACACTCAAGCTCTACTCATGCACTCATCTAATTACTTGGAGAGTACCATTGTAGTAAGCAAATCACCCATATTGTCTAAAGCCTTCGTATTCCTCAATACAACTTGTAAATACATGGGTTTGTAGTTGAAGACATCAATACTCCATGGATGATTGAATGAGTGCATAGGTAGTTCCTAGATGATTCCCTGAGGATACAAGTTGTGCCTAGATGGTTTCCTGACTATGTGATAACTCTGTGGGTCATTCCGTACCTCCATGCTTACTGCCTGCGTCTTTGTATGAGTATACCACTAGTATCTGGGTATTTGGATGAGTGCATGAGTAGTGCCTGAATGATTAGACTAGTGCAAGACTAATGCTTCAATTATTCAATACATGCATAGATACCGGTGAGATGATTAAATGAGTACAATACTAGTGCCTGGATGATTGCAAGAGTGCATAAAAAGTATATAAGTGACTTATGCAGAGCATGGATAGTGCATACATGATTGTGTAAGCCCATGCATAGCACCTAGCCTATTAGACGTGTAGATGAATAGTGTTTCAGCGATTGGATGCTGCCCATTTGTTTTTGGTTGAGTGTACAGGTAGCGTGGATTACCAAGCTCCTCACCTCATGATTGTGCACTGTGGTGGCAATGACCTGGGCACATTGAATGGGTTAGGGCTGAACATCCTAATGAAACAAACCTTTGCAGAACTGATGTCACTTTTCTCTCACACTGTCTTGGTGTACTCTAATATATGCCAAAGACAGAAAGGGAAGTAGTCAACTCAATTCTGCCCACATATTGACTAAGCCAGGAAACATGTCAATAAAACTATTTCTGCATTTCTCAGAGACCATTGCATGGTCTGTATCTATAACAGCATTCAACGTTTTGACATGTATGGAATTTATAAAAATGAATGAAGTGCAATTTACAGATGAAGGCAACAGGGTGTTTCTAAGTAACCTTAAACTCTGCATCCAGTCTACTGTGTAGCTGCCATAGACACACAATCAACACAACTGCTCTTGTCAGAGCCACCCTAGTACCTAAAATACTGTGAAGTATTTATCTAAAGTTTTTTTTTTTATTCTTTACTTTCAGGGGATCTTTGCAACAACGTCATGATCCCCACAGACATGTTGTGAAACCAGAAAACAAAAGCAGATAACCAACAAGCACATAATCCTGACGTATTTTGGCTGTCATGCCTTGATCACAAGTGAGCGGTTCACATTATACAAAACACTGGTGTTTTCAAGTCAATTGTTACGTGACTCTGTAGTAAAGTCATACATCTCCCAAAATGTGTCAATAATGTTCTAACAGTTTTTAGTACTGCAATGCTATATTTTGGTAATGCTAAATAGCGTTAAATCCCTACAGTTACAATTCATGTAAGTTAAAGTGCATAGGAGTAAGTTGGCTGCATGCTTTTTAAACTGAATTTCACACAACTGTATAATGTGAACCATGGACCTGTGATCAAGGCATAAGAGCCAAAATGAGTGAGGTTTATGTGCGTGCAGCCACTTCCTCTGAGAATAAATGCTTGGTGGTTAACTAGAACTGGGCATCAGCTTTTTCTTCTTTTTAGATGTGCACTAATGGGCTGCTCCGTCCCCGTCAGCTGAAGCTGCCCTGCAAGGTTGGGGGCCCCCATTGATGGAGGTTGCTCAGTGAAAAAAAATACTAATGATTGATACATATATACACACACATATATATATATATATATTCACAGAAAAAACCATAGGTTATAGTGGATATATAGTTAGGAATTTGCATTTACAAAACCTTGAAAATTCAATGAAAAAACCATTGGTTTTAGGCCATATATAGTTAGGGATTTGCATTTACAAAACCTTATTTTACTCGCATAAAACCATTGAAATTCCATATATAGTTATAAGCGCTAACTATATATCGCGCACCCGCAATCCACTGCTGATGATGTCACATATTACATCATTCATGACATGGTTAGTGACATCACTGATGACATCACTGATGACATCTCAAATGACATCACTGATGACATCACTGAAAACATCTCATTTGACATGACTGATAACATCACTGATGATATCATTCATGTGATAATACCATGAACCTCTTCAGACTCTAATATAACCTTAGATACAATCAGTGTAAACAGACAGTCACAGACTGTCACTCATCCATGGAGTTACATGGGGAGCGGCTGCACAAAAGACAGCTTCTGACCATTGTTGCTTTTTTGGGTGAAAAATGTTTAAATGTTTTTACAGTTTTTGTTCCGTTCATTATAGTTAAATGTTAATAAAGTTTTAAAATCTAACTTTGTTGGAGTGCTATATATGTTTAAAAAATCGGGTGAATGGGGCCTTGAATCGGATTATTGTCATGTGTGGGCTTTGCAAGTGTACTGCTACAAGATCGGACATTTCAAACTCAAATGCACGTTCTTTTTCTTACCTTTCCGAAGCATGGAGAGCAATAGCAGGCAGAGAAAGGGTGATGCACGTGTTGAACACTGCCTGGCCTGGCAAGTTGCTGGCAGTGCCCCCCCCGCCCGCTCCTGAAAGAGGGCACACACACACCGCCGCCCCGAGTACTTCATAAATCTTTAAAAGACCATGCGCTTGTTCATGAGGCTTAAATGGTTTATCACCCCTTCTAGAACCCCTGCATCGACCCTCTGACGTTTCCTGGAAGAATTAGCACGTAACACAATACCAAGCCCTGTCAGCTGAAACCCCCGAGAAATCATGGGGCATATTATCAAGGGGGGTTATTTCCGCTTTTTTGGCTTTAAAAGCCAAAAAAAAGAGATAAAATGATCTCCCTATTACCAAGCTGTCGCTAACACCAGTTAGTGACAGCTAAAAGGAGATAGCGACCATCTTGGGCCCCGCTTTGCATATCAGTGATATTTATCACTAATGACATGCAAAGTGGGCGTGCCAAGATTTTAGCGACTGGAAACAGTCCCTAACCATCGCTATCTCCTATTACCAACTTTTGGAGATATTCGCGCTAAGCGCGAATATCTCCAAAACCTAACACCTGCCCTGAGCAGTTTTAGCCATGTTATCCAATGGGAAGTGGATAACATGGCTAAGAGCATTTGCTGGATAATGCATGAATATCGCTGACTTTTCAACGATATTCATGCATTGCGGCCGTTTTTTATCGCATTTGCGATAAACCTTGCTAATAGCGAGGTTTATGTGCGATAAAATTCGCCGATGTGCGGCGATAATTTTTGTCTCTAAACAAGTTAGAGACAAAAATTATCGCTAGTTGTTGGTAATATGCCCCCGGGTTTTTGCTTGCAGGAATCGGGAGGCGGGAGACTAGCACTGAAATCAGTAGTCTCACGCCTGAATCGGGAAGGTTGGCATGTCTGGATACTCTACAGCTGGGGCCATAAACTACATCCGCAGGGCTAGGTGATAGCCTAGGTCCGGCCTGGACAATCGGACACAGAGGAAGAGGAGTGTCAGAGGGTGCGGTAGTGAATTGGGTGAAAGGGAGGTGTCGGGCGGGCACAGGGTGTGATTCTCAGAGAAGAGCAGCGCAGATGGGGGGAAGTATATGGCCCATGCATGAGAGAAAGAGCGGGGGTGACCAGTGCGGGGAGATGCTTGCGAGGGTGGGGAGCCATGCTGAGGATCGGCGGCGTGCAGAGAGTGGCCCTGGTCAAGGCATCTAAAATGGCTGCCGTGCACGACAAAATTGTGGCATTGGACAAAAACGCAAGATGGCGCAGACAATGTTTATCAATAAGGATTCATTTATAACAAAATATTTACTCGCAGTGACAAAATGGTGGTCAACACTTCCTGATTTCCATCGAATCGAACGTTAACAAACGTCACGCAGCAAAAAAAAAAACAAAAAAAAAGCTCACGCACAGAGCAGTTTTTAGCCATGTTATCCAATGGAAGGTGGATAACATGGCTAAGAGCATTTGCTGGATAATGCATGAATATCGCTGACTTTTCAGCGATATTCATGCATTGTGGCCGATGTGCGGCGATAATTTTTGTCTCTAAACAATTAAAACGAAGCACAAAATGGCGAATTCCCGTTTCGCCACCAGTTTGCGGCCCAGTTCGCGGCCCGTGAAGCGCTTCTACCGTGAAAAATCATTTTTTTTTAATTTTCCCCACGGAACCCTTTAATAACCCCAACAACATTCCTAGGGGGTCAAGAGGGGTATACCTTGCCCCCTTTCAATAAATTCCCCCTTCGTTTTTCACCTCTTCTTCTCTCTCGATCCTACCGAGAGATAAGATGGCGGCCGCTCCGGACTGTTTAGAATGTTGACAGACACCGGAGAGCCAATCAGCTTTCTGTTATCCAATGGAAGGTGGATAACATGGCTAAGAGCATTTGCTGGATAATGCATGAATATCGCTGACTTTTCAGCGATATTCATGCATTGTGGCCAATGTGCGGTGATAATTTTTGTCTCTAAACAATTAAAACGAAGCACAAAATGGCGAATTCCCGTTTCGCTACCAGTTTGCGGCCCAGTTCGCGGCCCGTGAAGCGCTTCTACCGTGAAAAATCATTTTTTATTTTCCCCACGGGACCCTTTAATAACCCCAACAACAATCCTAGGGGGTCAAGAGGGGTATACCTTGCCCCCTTTCATTAAATTCCCCCTTCGTTTTTCACCTCTTCTTCTCTCTCGATCCTACCGAGAGATAAGATGGCGGCCGCTCCGGACTGTTTAGAATGTTGACAGACACCGGAGAGCCAATCAGCTTTCTGCGCGCAAAGTTCCGTTTCGCGAAAAGTAAGCGGACCGGATCGCTGCCCGGAGCGCTGTTACAGATATATATCTTGTTTTGAACGTTAATTTCTCAAAAACTACTGGAGCACATATATTGAGACCTAGCAAAGGCACATCGGGCTAACAGTCCCTACAATTTTGCCAAGTTTCGTGCAAATCCATTCAGCCGTTCGAGCTAAAAGTGAGTCCAACTGCCCTATGGAAATTAACATGGGAAAAACGCGTTTTGGGACCCCCCTTTTTTCTCGGCCCCCCCTTGACGAAACCCCCCCGAATTTCCAGGAGCTGCTCAGAAACAAAATGAGCCATTTTCCTGAAAATTTCAGCCGATTCCGTCCACAAACGCCAAAGTTATTAGACATAGAATTTTCAAAAATGCCATAAGGAAAAAATCCTAACTATATATACCTACTGGCGACCGCCAGTAGGTAATATATATATATATATATATAGGTATGTCCAGTTCCCAACGTGAGCAGCACAGCGGCCACACCAACAAACAGGAACCGGTGAGACCCAAGATGGTGCAAATTAATCTTTTTATTTAGTTTTTAGCCCAGCACCAGTCCGCCATGACGCGTTTCGGCTAGAGATAGCCTTGATCACATGACAACGTCACGAGGGATGACCACCCTTTTTAAAGTGCAAGTAGTGCCATCACATGGTATAGAAAGTAAGGAAATACTCAACTTTCAAAAAAACTACATTTGTAGTATTACAGCATAAATGCGATTATTGCACAGAAAAAAAGTCTATTGTCATTCTTTTCACAGTAATATTTAAATGACTTGTTTGGAAGTATTAACAATAGGAAACCTCAGTAGTTTGATTTACACTCTACAAATTCATGGCAATGGCTAAAATAACTTCATTATGTACAAAAGTTAAAAGCCAATAAATAATTATAAATAATCATATTGCCATTAAAATTCATTTCAGAGAGTACTCAAGCGTTTAGATAATTCAAACACAGGTTAATTAGTGAGCACAAAAAATATAATTTAAGAGCCAGTTGTCACGGATTCCAACAATGCTAGAATGAAGGTTATACTGCCCAAGTGGGCTATCCATCACTGAGCTCACTATTATTGATGTAACTGTGCAAATACGCAATATCAAGTGCAAAACATGTTAGATGGCTATAAAGTGCTACCACAAAGTGAAATAGTGCAAAAGAAATGTTAAATCATTATGTCTTCATGTATTAAAAACAGGTCAAAGCGAGGGTCCAGGGTTCATGCTATACTTTTAAACTCTTAAAATTGCTAGTTTTAAGTTGTTATTACAGGACAGTAACAATTCATTGAGGATAAAAGTGCAATGTGCAAATAGCAAGGTGATTCAGGTACTACAGATAGGTGTGGCAATCCTCCCCCATGTTAAGCCCGTGAGGTGCCTTAGTATCGAGTGATATGATGTAACGAGTCTCCAACTTTCTAAGTAGGGACTCCCTATCACCTCCTCTTCTCTGGGGGGGAACACAGTCTATCACAAAATATTTCAGAGCGGAGGCATACTTCCCGTGTGTTTGCTCGAAATGCCTGGCCACAGGATATGTAGTGTCAGCATGGGTAATAGCACGCAGGTGCTGCAAGATCCGCTTATGGACTTGTGGCCTGGTGCTGCCCACATATCTGCGCCCACATGGGCATTCCAACACGTAAACCGCAAACTCTGTTTTACAGTTTAATTTTTGTTTAATTTTGATGGGGGAAGGGGACAAAGGTGTGTATACCTCCGACTTGCTTACTCCATGTTTGCAAGCTTTGCAAGTGGAGCATCGCAAAAATCCCTTGCTATCATCTAACCATGAGCCTGTAATTACCTCTGGGCTGCTGGATACCAGACTGTCTTTCATAGATCGTGCCTTCCGGTACGTAATGCTTGGGTATTTGGGCATTGCAGGGCCAATTATAGGATCATTGGATATCAAAGACCGATTGTCTTTGATTATTTTGTGAATGATCCTATGCTGATTACTGTACCCAATAATCAATCTAGTTTCCTCACCAGATCTATTGGCGGGAACAGCTGGTTGGCATGTACCTCCTAGGCCTAAGAGTTCCAACCTCTCTATTCTGTTTGCCCTGAAAATAGCATTATCTATTGTAGCTGGTTTGTAGCCTCTCTGAAGGAACCGAGCCCTACACTGAGATTGTGCCACTCGACATTCCTCTTCACTACTGCAAATTCTTCTGACACGAAGCATTTCCCCATAGGGAATGCTCCGTATCAGGTGTGCAGGGTGATGACTGCCTGCATGCAGTAGGGTGTTCCCTGCCGTGGGCTTCCGGTACAACTTAGTTTGGAGAATGCCTTCCTGGACAAAGATTTCAACATCCAGGAAAACAATGGACTGATTGCTAATATTGCTGGTGAATTGGATGTTGAGATTATTATTGTTCAATTCTTGTACAAAATCTATCACCTCAGTCTCAGTCCCATCCCAAATAAAAAACAGGTCGTCAATATACCTAGACCAGAGTTTCACCTTTGTATTCATAGCGACAGAATGTTCTACCATCAGGACCTGCTCCTCCCAGTACCCCATGTGCAAACATGCGTAACTGGGGGAGAAGCAGGCCCCCATAGCTACACCCCTGGTCTGAAGAAAAAGCTGCTTAGCAAACAAAAAAACATTATTATCTAGGCACATTGAGATCATCTCTATCAGCATTTTCGAATGTTCATTGAAACAGGCTTCCCTCTTCCCTAGAAAATGCCTGATAGCTTTTAGTCCGTCTTGATGGAATATACTGGTGTATAGCGAGGTAACATCCATAGACACCAGGATATAAGTGGAATTCCATCTGAAATCAATGAGTCTCCTGAGTAGGTCACTCGTGTCTAGGACAAATGAGGGCAGGCTTTTTACGTGGTCCTGTAGAAAGAAGTCAATATACTTGCTCATTATCTCCAAGAGGCTGTTACATGCAGAGATAATGGGTCTGCCTGGAGGCTGATGATAGTTCTTATGGACCTTGGGGATGAAATATATTACTGGAGTAACCGGATGGTCATTCTTTAGAAATTTGTATTCCTCCATGGTCAGCAGGCCTTTACTCCGCCAGGCAGCCAATTTAGAATAGGTTGTGTTCCTTGCTGCAACAGCATCCTGCATAGTTATTCGTTTGTAACAGTCCTTGTCATTGAGCTGCTTGTGAGCTTCTTCCAGATACATTTTGCGTAGCCACAAGACCACATTGCCCCCCTTGTCCGATTGTCTTATGACATGATATATATATATATTTCAAACTTTCTTTACCTCTTTCTCTTCCACAATACTTTTAAAACAATATGTTGGTATTTTTTTTAACTCACTATTTTTGCACACAATATATTTGAGTCAATATACTAGCAAGTCAATATTGATGATCTCTAAATTCTTTCTTACAAACTCTATTGGGAATCTCTGACAGGTAAGACAAAATTCCACCAATACCATTCCAATAAACAATACCTTCCACTGAGCTTTTATATGCCTAATGAAAAGTATTGTTAGCCCTACAGAGAATTTTCTAACTTAAAATATGTTTAAGCTTACCCAAGTATACCAAATCTTCTACAAGAGTGAAAGTCAACTTCTAACTTTAAAACCTGGGTCATAGATCGTATAAGGACTGAAAATCCATTTTTTAAATACCGGTTTTCCATACAGTCCCAATCAATCCTGGTATTTAATAAGAATGATTTCATACTAAAAGAACTTAGTGTAATAACTTACCTAAAATAACTTTTTTTTAAAGTGTAACCACATTTTTAAACTAACCACTATATTTATTCTCAAATCTCGTTAGAGCATTAATTATGGCTAAAAGAGAAGATTTTAAAACAGATAGCTGTAAATCACAGCTAAGTTCAGCAGCAAAATATTAGCCACTACACCTTTCAGGAAGGTTTTTCAAGAAAACATTGGAATGTATTTGATCTCTTTAAAAAACAAGGTTTCAGTCTGGACGCTAATGGTTCATTGATGCGGCATTAAGGGCCTGATGGAGAAATGCAAATGTACACATTTGTGTAAGTTTACTTTTTTTCAGTATTCACAAAACTGCATTTTAATAGTAAGTTTGTGAGTGCAGAGACTCCAGAGTCAAGGCGTAAAACTTTCCCCATTAAAAGTTAGTCCTGTCCTGTCTCCTAAGAAGATCTAACAAGAAAAACAATCTGTCAGAGTAAAAGAGGCTGATTTGGGTAAGTGCTTTGTTTCCTATGCAACCAAATTTACCATCTTTGCTACCTCTTCAACTCATACTGAAGAACCAACTGAGACATTAGGCCTCTTTCTGAACTTCCAGGGTGTTAACAGTGAATGGCACAGAGGTGTGAATGTGTGAAAATGTATCAATATCCTTTTACTCATTAGGACTAGATTACAACATTAGCTGTAGGGCTGAAAGTATTGTGGTGAACTCTAATCTAGGAATCCTTTCCTCCTCGAAGGCTCCATGGAAAGGCTTGTTTGAGGCTTTCAGTCACAAGCTGTCCTAGAGCATGAAATGTATAATTTTGCAATAAAGAAGGGCTTGTTATAGTTGAGTAAATGTAGAGTGATTTTGAAATACCCTTACAGCAATTGCAAAAGAATACTGTCATGGACACTACTCACAGAAATTACATTGAAACTTTAAAAGGAAAAGAAGAGACTATACTCCAAGAGTTGAACCTCAGAATGTTATCAGACAATTTTCCAACTTTAGCACCCAGCAACTTAGGAGTCTGCAGACTACTGGAAGCAATGTGACAAGCTTGAGGAACTTACTGCCATCAGTAAGTCTGTGTATCGGTCCCTGACATCCTGTCTGTCCATCTGAGCTCCTTAACTGTATTGTGTTTGGACTGACTTTCCTGAACATTTTTTAAGAACTGTAAAACTGGATCTTTGAACTAATATCTTTGTATCTGGTTCTTTAGATTGATGATTAACAACATAATTTTTATATTTCATTTCAATTTTGTTTGGAACTTGAAGTTATTAGAATAGTTATATTTTGACCAGACTGGTGTAAATTGTAACACAAATCAGATATACTTTAGTTATAGTGAATGTAGAAAAGGAAAAAGGCCTGTTCATGCCAATGCAAGCATCAGCAGAAAGATGTGTACAGATGTATGTGTGTTAAAGGAAGAATACATGCCTAAGCGGTCTATAATAGCAGAATAGGAAGCACACATGGAGCCAGAACCTGGGGGAGGCTAGTAAACACAAGCTTAGAATCAAGAACATCTGGCTCCTGTCTCTAAACCCAGTCTGCCATGACCTAACGCAAGGGTCTTCAACCTTTTTGGTAGTGAGAGCTACTTCTGATGAGAGATAATCATTGTGAGCAACTGAAGGCTAAACAACTCCTTTATTGTTACCAGCCAGCCCACCGCCCAGCTTCACTGACTTTAAGTTTAATGCCCATAGAGCCAGATACTATGGTTTGAACAAGATAATTTGACTAGGGGTACTATGTCCGGGCTACCAAGTATGTCAGTAAGAGATTGGTCTTTGGGGGATATATGAAATTGTATGCATATGAATGGGATATTAGTTTTTGGGGGACTGAGAGCCTATGTCATATGTACTTGTAGCACAGAAAATGCATTTGGCCATATGTGGCACTGTTCCAAGTATAACACAAACATCCAACAATTTTTTAGAAATGGAAAACATTTAAAGTGCAGAAAAATGTTATGCAAAAATGTTCATATTATGGAACATTTTTCTGCACCTTAAATGTTTGCCATTTTTAAAAACATTACTGTATTTTTCAGTTATACATATGACAGGGATCCACTGGCCACTGGGAGCAGGAGACCTGCTGTTTGTAAATGCAACACTTTGAAATGGGAAAAAATTAAAATGAAACCTTAATCTAAACATTAGCGTTCAGAAATATCATTTTGTTCTCAGGCTCCGAAATTGCTTCAGTTCTTCACCTCTGTGCCTCAGCCCCATTCTGGGTCGTAAATCTATCTGAGCACCACCCATTACCAGGCCCTGCTAACTACAGCCTGATTGTAATAATGTAAAAAATAAACATAGCTTTCCCAAAACTTGAAAAGAAAAATGTGACTTTGTGTTTACTTAAAAATGAACTCAAGGCTGTGAGCTACTGAAGAAGTCGGTGAGCTACTGGAAGCTTGCAATCGACTGGTTGGAAGCACCTGACCTAACCTCTTCGGGCTCCACAATATTAAAGTTCTCTTTCTGCTTTTCTCCCATGTTCTTCTTCCCCAAATATAGATTCCTTGACTGATCTTACCATGAGTCATGACACGATCCTACAAAGTGAGAGCACAGGAATCTTTTCTGGCTCCTATATTAGCATGCAACTGGGTGCAAGATTTTTGTCCTAGAGCATATGGCAAAGCTTTTTTGAGGTTTCAGTAATTTCAAGGACCAATTGTTGGTTGATTATTTTCTGGTATGGGGAAAATTTTAATCTGAAAATAAGCAACTAACTTTCTTGTGTCTTACTGCCAGCACTCTTAGTTACACAGCTATGTGGCTCTATTTCCCTTTCATGATTGTAGGGCATACCCGATGGTTTCCACATCCTATGTTTTACAAAGGTATGTAGACATGACCTAAGTGTGACTGGCATCCCCTAATGTGGGTCCTGTGCTCACTGTGGTACTGAACTCAAGCTATACCTGGCTGAGAAGCCGGTAGTGAGGGCGAAACTGGTTCTGGGTTTCTTGCATTCCAGTTCAAGGAGGATATGGCCTGGCAATTTGGCTGGACTGTTCCCATTGGAGCAGGGTCAAGGCTGATTTGAAAATGGCTGGGTCCAGGCTGATGCGGTAAGGTGGGTATGTGATGGCTTGGGATGTGGCCTGAGTGATCACCATTAGCTGAGTTCAATTCAAGCATTCAAGTCATCGCTTTGCTTTTTGATTATCCTAGGAAGGGCACATGTACTATAAGTCAAGAAGAGTTTCTAGATTTTGATACTTCAATTAGTTGAAAATAATCATGCTGTGGAAGGTTTTAAAGCCAGACTCTAGCCTTAGTGCTGTAGATTGTACTCAGATGTTCGACTTTTCACTCCAAAATGTTAACAACAAATTACATTCAAGAAGCTTTATTTTTCTCCCAGTATCCAGTGGAAAAACAATGAAACTGCATTGTGTAAATTGTGGTCTTCCATCCATCCAGAAATGCAAGCTTTGAGTGATATCAGGGTAGCTTCAATTGTGTTCCCTATGCCAATTACATGTTTGATTTAGGTGAGTGTAAGTAATCTAGAAAAGAGCATATGATTTTATGACAAGGGAAGATTGTATGTTTGAAAAAATTACTGCACTTCAGATGACAGTAACAGACCATACATATTTCACAAAACGCTTTTTTATAAACTGCTTCTACGCACCAAATTAGTTCCAGTTAAAAAAAAATGGTATCACAATGCAGGATGGAGAAACAGGTTTAGAATGGTATGCAACTAAAGGCAAATCTTTATGGGTCAGATTCTACTCGCCTTTCCTCGGAGGAGAGCAGCCGACGAGCAGGCGTGGTAGGCGAGGTGCAGGCAAGTTGAAGCAGCCCCGCCAAGTTTCATCAAAGCTCTCCCTGATCCCCTGATCGGCATCCGGCACCCGGCTCACGGCACCCGGCCCCTGGCACCCGGCCCTCAGCCCCCGGTAGAAAAAAGCTCCCGGCATCCTGTGAGGAGGGAGTAAGGAGGTGTAAGGAAATCAGCGGAAATTAGCGAAGCCAGACGGCCGGCCGGATAAATCAACGCGGCATCTGGTTTAACCATCTGCGGGAGCTGCCTGGAAAAACTGCTGCGGTCCGCCGTGGTCGCTGGGTGTCAGCGGCATGCAGGCTCCGGTGCAGCAGGTGAAGTCGGGCAGGAGGTTGCGCCCGTGTGCATTGGTGCATTGGCGCATTGGTGCACGGGAGAAATCATGTCGTGGAATATCGAATTTCAACACGCACATATAAGTCTCAAACGGTGGAGAACCCAGGCAGGAGGTTGCGCCCGTGTGCATTTAGTGCATTGGTGCACGGGAGAAAAACGCGTTGTGGAATATTGAATCTCAACACGCACATACAAGACTCAAACGGTGGAGAACCCGAAACCCGGAATATCGACTCCAGAATAGCAGAGCAGCAGTAGCAGTGGTGGCAGCAAGACGCAAGACACGAGTGGAGAGGAGCGAATAGACCCGGAGAGGAGCCGGAGGTGCCGAGGTGCCTGAGCCAGAGCTGGGGCTGGAGCTGAGCCGGCTCTGAGCTTGAGACCCGGAGACCCACTCGGTACTCGGCGCCTGTTGGCAGTGTTTAACGGCACGAGGTGACAGCAGCAGCGGAGAACAGCACGCGCCTCTTGGCAGCGCCTAACAGCACGAGGAGACAGCAGCGGCGGAGAACAGCACGCACAGCCGACTAAGGATGGTGAGGAGCGGCAAGGGGGGGCAGAGGCGGAGGCGGCGGGTGGTGAGAGCGGTGGGAGCTCATATATCGACTGAGCCTGTCCGCAGCCACAGCCCAGCCACAGCCCAGCCCATCACAGTACAGACCCACCTCGCTCACTATTTTTTGCCAGGCCCCCTGCATGTCCGGTGGGATAGTAGGACAGCAGGACATTAGGACACACACCCCATGCGCCTCCTCACGTTCACAGTGGTGAGCACAAAAGAGGAAGAGTAGGTGAGCAGCCCAAAAAAAACCCCACAATCAAGTGACAATTCAACCATTTGATGCACCCAAGCCAAACAACTAACGTCAAGCTGATTTGACCCTGTCAATTAGACCATCGACCATCGTATAAAACAGGAGACACTCTCCCCAGGGCAGAGGCAGGCTGGCCCTCTAGGGGAAAAAAAAAGGAAATCTAGCCCGAACAACCTCACTTCAGGCCAATCGGACTCAAAGGCAGTAAGAGGCGCCAACGTCAATCCTCCTTGGAACAATGAGGTCTGGGAGGACACGAAGGAATCCACCACAACCTACGAAACGGAAATCTAAAATAAAATCAGCCATCAATAACTCCGAGAACAATGTAGTTAATTCTCCCACAACCTCACTAATACCACTAATCTACTCGAAATTTGGTTCCATGCATCCCACTGGCAAATTCTCATTTCTGAAAGACCCTGTCGCAGCAATCTACACAATGCCAGCAACTCCAAATGGACTCCAAAAACTACTGACACCGAGTAAGGTAATCACGCAGTCGGTAGTTGTATCAACCCCCCACCCCATTCAAACATTAGCACAGCAAACGGCATCGGAACAGAAGAACTAGGCAGGTGTATGCCAACAGCCCAAGGGGCTCACAGGCCAACAAGCCAGGGGAACAACAAGTACACGATTCAAACACAAGCCCAAGTGCACATGGAAATTGGAGGCCATGACCAGGCGCAAGATCAAACAAAGTATAAAACATCTCTAGGCTCTACCGATAGGATCACGGACAGTGTTACAGAAAATCCACTAGAAAATGGCATAATGCACTCAAGTCAAACCAGAACAATACGGATAACCACATCTCCATCACTATCAATAAGTGATATAAATCTGGACCAACTAGGGGCTGAGAGCCCCCCAGTCAAGGGCAATGACCAGGGATGCATTAATACCAGTAATTTAGATGCAGCATACAAAGAACAACCAAATAATCACTCGACACCCAGACAAGAGTCACGACTAAATCAAGTAAAACTCAATCCAAATAAAAAGGGTGAGGTGTGCAATTCCTGGTTGGAGTCCCAAACCCCCTTCGATAACAAGGACATTTTACAAGTTCAAAGCACAAGTTCAGCCGATGACTTCAAACAAATTAAGAACATAAGAGAAATCGACCTCAAGTAAACGAAACCATTCAACAAGTTTGTAACCACAACCAATAATGTGCAAGAAAAAACCCTAGTTGGCTGTCACACAAGCAAACACGTATTCCTGGAACCAGCAAACGAAAACCTAATTGAGATAATAAGTAGGTTGGAACAGGAAGCACACGCTCCCACAGATCCATTCAAAAAAATAAGTGAAGAATGTCAACAGGAAACAACAATAATAGAAATATCGAGTGCGCTGGAATTGCCCTACTCAGTACCCCCAAACGTTATTGGAAAAACATGTCTCCTGACCAAATTAAACGCAGAATCTCAAGTCAACACGGCAGGGGTAAATGTCGAGGAACACTCAAACTGCACAGCTAACACACTTAATCATAAGGCCAACCAGTGCCAACAAGCAGGAATGCATGGTCCTAACCAAAACTTAGAATCCATAATTAAACTACATGGTGCACTGGGGAAAATACTAGAAGCATCAATCAAAACGCTGAACATGCAGTCCGATAAACTTGATATCCAAATAAACCTCATGAGTATAATCGTTGAGTATATTACTGACATAAACAAAAAACTTGATGCCATGGCAAACACATTTGCAACCCTCCAGGATCAGAATAATCCTTGGACACAGCCTTCAAATTGTAAATGTAGCCCGATACTTGAAAAATTAAGGGATCTACCAACAATACTTACAAACATTTTACAGGAATGCAAACGTGCAAATCATGGCACTAACAGCACATTTGATGAAAGAGACACCATCACCCCTGACGATCATAAAGTCACGTCTAATGAAGATACAGCCAAACTAGAAATGAGGAGTGAAAAACTCCTTATAGAAACTTCACAACAAATAATAGACTCAAATTCCAAGCAAAAAAGTCATCAAAAATAAAAACCGGTGAACCAAATGAAGAACGAATACCACCAGGGGTTAAACCCCCGGACCAGATTAATTATAGCCATCGGCTGACTGTAAAAGAACAACCCAGGCAGGAGCAGATAAAAATCACAGACAACCAACAACAAGTTTTAACCAAACGACAAATAAAAGTGCAAACAAAATCAGAAACCAACAATTAAACAGTAGACTCGCCAATAAGCAGGCCTTGACTAATTACCCAATCTTCAATCTTCCCAAAACCTTAACAAAACTTGAAACCCAAAAAGAAAAGGGAGAACATCAGTCAACTACAACGACTAAGAATCCAAGAAAACTTCAGATTCAAAGCAACAATGACGAAAAACACCAACTAACCACAACAGAAGTACATTTTATTGGGATAGACCACGCGCCAAGATCAAATACACCAATATGCATAGAGGAATGTAATAATGACGAACTTGCGACTCACTCCATAGAAAAGAGTAGTGCAAACTGGAGCCTTGAGAGTGCTGACTACGAACCTACACAACCAAACAGAATACCAGGCAGCCCAAAGGGCCAATTCAAAAATAATGGGAACAAATTACTACAAACAGTCCGGATTTCTCAGCCAGATCAAAGACAAACCATAAGGGACCTGGAGCACAGTTTGAGTGTGACGGGGAAGCAGGGACACCTAAGGGAGGTAATCACCAAAGCCGATAACAATAAACAAAAAGTATCCCTCATCCTGCATACAATGTTAAGCCCCATCACAACTCTTAATAGAAGGGACACCAAAAACCATAGGCAAGTCACAGCGAAAGTTGACAAAAGTTTGCAAGATCAACTACTAGTCAAGATAATCACGGATCATGGTTGGCTACAACCAATCAGGGGCCCGGAAATAGAAACAAGGAAAGGTCTACTCCATGCGACAACCATCGACGAACACGCACCAAATCTTGGGTTGCGTGGTCCGAAAAGAGAAAACCTGAAAGTAATCGCAAAAGTAAACGAGCCCACCGAGTGCACAGGCAGGGATGACAATAAACACAACGCGAAAAATACACCCAACGCCGCAAAGGATAAAGAAAAAAACAAAATAACAAGACATTGGACAAATGACCAGGCACTGTCCATTCCAGAGCAAACGCAAGATATAAAATTGTACACAAAAGGAAGGATTTTCTTCATTCCAAATTACAAAACACAAGGCCTACAAGATTATCTAAACAGAGGAAATATCCTACATTTGACGTCCGCAATTCCGAGCCTTAATCATATAACATCTGATGATCTATTATCAATAGAATTTGTAAACCTCTGTAACAATATAGTAAAGGAAGGCACCCTAACAACCTGGAGGAACGCAGAAACCGCCAAGGAGATACTCCATGAAACTACCAAATTTGATCAGTGAAGAATCACTCTCAAAACAGAGGTAACACCAGGTTATCCGTCCCCTCTCCTAATGAAACGCGCCAAAGCCCAGTAAAAAATGTATCTTGGAATATCGCTGGAGCAAAAGACATCCTAAGTGACAAAAGAAAAACGGATTCCTGGGATATTTATGAAATTATTGCACTACAGGAAACATGGCTAACAGCTCCAGTCGATGTCCCAGGTAGAATATGTTTTCACGTTAGTGCTACTCGAACTCAGCATTACGGGCGAGCAAAGGGGGGTCTGTCGTTTATATGTCCACACCACTAAACATTAAGTCCTCCCAATCAACCGCATCCACTGCAGATATGCAAATAATCAAATTGGAAATAGGACCACAGTTTGGCATCGGAACTATCATCCTTATTAACATATACGCCCACCCAAAAACTAAAGTAAAACAAGGGGGGGCGTGGCCAAGATGGCGGGGTGAGCGGACGCTTCCTCCCATAGCTCCTCCGGCCCGGCTCAGCTCGAGCCCCGTTTTCTGTGCTTCTCTCCCCCCGCTGCTGTTCAGCGGGCGAGAGGAGTGTGCCGGAGTTCCTGGTGCACACATTGATACCACTTTGGCTCTCATCGCCTCGGAGGACGCACTTCGAAAGTTTGTTCAAAGATCGAAGCACGGAGGAGAGCCTAGGAGGCGGAGCAAACTGCAGTGCTGTCCATGCGCCTCGGCTGGGCCTGGTGCTGAAAGCTGACGATCCGGAGGGGATCGGACTCGCCGTGCGCCGGAGGATAGCAGAGCCCTCCGGCCGGTGTCTTGGTGACACGGACGACTTTGGATTTGAGTTGGAGCCTTGGCCCTCCGATTAACGACGGCGATACACTGTGCGGTGCAGATCCCGGCCCCGAGAGCGACGACCAGAGGCCTCAACGCGGGGGCCGGCCCATCTGGGCCCTTCGGTGAAACTGTGGGACATTGGCTGCGGACTCTCTTTGATCGCTGTATCCCGGGGGTCGCCAGCGGTCTTGCCAGCCCAGGCGGCTCTACCTGGCCCTGCCCTGCCGCCATCTTGCCCCTTAAGAGCTGGCGTAGCTGGCCTCCGTCTGTGCCTCTGGCTGGCGGGCGCTTGCTGTCGCCTCTGCTACTGGTCTAACTTCCCGAGGGGCGCGCTGCGGAGAGACCCTTGCTTTGGCTCCCGGTCACCACCCTGGTCGGGTGCCGCGACTGGCTGTACCTGGGCCGGACCGCCATTTTGTCGCTTGTGACGCAGCACCCCTGCTTGCAGTGCGGTCTCCACATCTGGCGCCCACGGGCGACTGGGCACCTCTGAAGCGGCCGGACTTGGGCCTCGTCCACTGCAGAGGCCACGATGTCTGGAAGAGGCGGCTCGAGGAAGGGGGACCGCACCCTGCCGGATATGCTTGGCAGGGCCCAGCAGTTGCGGGACAGAACACAGCCGTCGCCGGGATCCTCCCGGGCCTCGGCAGATGTGGCTGGGGGCGAACCACCGGTCACAAGGTCCTTTATGGAGGAATTATTTAATTCCCTCAAGGAAGACTTTCAGACGTTGAAGAGAGAAGTGGCCAGTGAGGTCCGCGAAGTGCGCAGGGAGGTGGAGGGCCTTGGCGAGCGAGTTGAAACTGCGGAGACGGCGGGCCAGCGCCGAGACGAAGAGATAGCCCATCTTCAACAGGACGTTCTCCGCCTCCGGGAGCAATGTGTCGAGCTCCAGGCCCACTCCGAAGACCTTGAGAACAGGTCCAGGCGGAACAACATCCGGGTGCGGGGTGTCCCGTCCGCGGACGAGGGGGCCGATTTGGTGGCCTATCTACAGGACCTGTTCCGTGAGATCTTGGGGGAAGATGCAGACTTCCCGGTCCGCATCGACAGAGCGCATAGAGTGGGCCGACAGCGCCAGTCATCGGCGCCCCCTCCGGACATTTTGGCATTCTTGCCCGACTTTCCACTGAAAGAACGCATCATGGCGGAGGCCCGAAAGAAGCAGCCTTTAACTTTCAGGGAGCGGCCTGTAGCACTTTACCAAGATCTGTCCGCCATCACGCTGCAGAAGCGCAGGTCCTTCAGGATTGCCACTGACTTTCTGCGCGAACACGAGATGCCCTACTCCTGGGGACACCCTTTCTGTCTGATCTTTAGATGGAACGGGGCGCTACACCAACTGCGCTCCCTACAAGACATCTGCGGAGTATTGGGACTCACGGCCACGGAGGAGGACGGAGCTACGCCGTCGTGGTGGCGCCCAGAGAGACGGAGCCGACGGAGATCGACGAGGAGACAGTCACCAGTGAGTGCGAGTCGCCCTGATTCCCCTACCATCAGGGCGGACATGGCAGATGCTTTGAGAGCGGCGGCCAGGAACTTGCCCGACTCCAATGGCGTGGCCATGACGGCCTAACTTCACTCCGGGGGGAGAGATTCTTAGCCTCTACGATGCTGGGTTGGGGCCGGGGGTTGGGGGGGGGGCGGCTGGAGGTGAGTGGCTGAACGTCCACTTTGCTGGTTTCTACGGACTTGCCCGTTTGGGCTTGACTGAGACAATGGGGTGTTTCCATTTGTTTTTGTTTTTGGCTAGTTGCCATGAGTACGTTTTGGGAGGGTGTAAGGGTTGTTTTGTTGTTGGGGGGGTCCCGTCCGATGTTGTCCATGCTTACGCTCGGCCTGTCCTGGTCTTTCCCGCGCGCCTGCCCCATGCGCCCCGCCCGCTGATCCCTTGCTTGCTGCATAGCTGTTCCCCGGGTGGAATGCCGTCCTTAAAGGTAGTGACCCCTAATGTTAAGGGTCTGAATAACCCTGTGAAACGTAGAGCGATCCTATCCCTGCTGGAGGGGACGCAAGCGGATATATGCCTCCTGCAGGAGACCCATTTGCTGCCCAGGGATTGCCATAGGCTGCGCTCTGCCAAGTTCCCCACTCAGTTCTTCTCCTCAGCAGCGACCAAGACCGCGGGCGTAGCCATTCTTTTAGCTAGCTCCTTTAGAGGCGAGGTTCTGTATAAATATGCCGAACAAAAGGGGAGGCTCCTTGCATATCGCATGCGACTTGGGGGTATAGCTTTTACGGTTGGCTCCGTTTATAGCCCGTATGATCACCAGGATCGCTTCCTGGATTCAGTGTTGGTGGACGTCACTGCCTCGCCCGATCGCCATGTTGTCCTGGGGGGGGACCTTAACATCGTTTTCGACTCAGCTATGGACAGGTCGGCGCAACGCTCCCCGCAGACGGGGGAACTTTCCCGCGCGGTGAAGGACCGGATTGTGGAGATGGATTTGCACGACCTCTGGCGCTCTATGCACCCCACTGATAGGGACTATTCCTATTTCTCCCATGCGCACCGCACTTATTCGCGGCTGGATTTCCTCCTGGTGAGTGGCCCGCTACGCACTGCCGCCACGGTGGCGGACATCGGGGTCCTGTCCCTGTCCGACCATGCGCCAGTTTCCGGCGTTTTCAAATGGCCAGCGGCCTCTCCCTCTCGAGGAACGTGGCGTCTTCGGGATACTCTTTTACATAAGAAGTCGGTTGTGAAACGCATAGGAGAGGTCATTCAGGATTATTTGGTTCACAATGGCAACTCCGACACGTCTCAAGCAACGCAGTGGGCAGGTTTGAAAGCGGTCCTCCGTGGGGAATTTATTTCCATCTCCTCAGCCGAGAATAAGGAACGGCAGCGTAAGAGGGACGAACTGACTGCGCAGGTCAGAGAGCTTGAGCAGGTTCATCGCCGCACGGGGGCTCCTCGAGTTTGAAGGCAACTGAAGGCGGCGAGGAAGCTCCTGTCGGCACTGGACTTGGATAGGGTGGAGTATGCCGCTTTGCGCCTGAAGCATGCCTTTTACTCAGGGGGGGACAGGTGTGGTAAGCTCCTGGCCCATCGGCTCAGGGTTGCACAGCAGCGTAATGTCGTGAAGGAACTGGTAGGTACGGACGGGGTTACTGTTTCTGGTGACGCGGAGGTGGCGGAATCCTTTCGTAGCTTCTACCAAGCACTATATGCTGGGGAGCCCTCCTCGCCGCGGGACGCCGAGGACTATTTGGAGTCAGTGGCCCTCCCGGTGCTAGAGAGGGACATCCATGTGGAGGAAGTCATCTCCGCTATAGCGCGACTGAAGCACGGTAAGGCCCCGGGCCCGGATGGCTACACAGCTTTGTTTTATAAGACCTTCTGCTCCGCTGTGGCGCCAATCCTGGCTCGACTGTTTAACTCATTCTCCGAGCCTGGCGCTATCCCACCAGACCTTCTTAACGCTACGGTGTCGGTCATCCCGAAACCCGGGAAGGATCGGACCTTGTGTGGTTCGTACAGGCCCATTTCACTCTTAAATGTTGACCTCAAACTATATACGGGGATTCTAGCGTCCAGGCTTGGTTTACACCTACCGGGACTGGTGGAGGCGGACCAGGCTGGCTTTGTACCCGGTAGACAGACGGTGGACAACACCAAGAGAGTGACGCACGTACTAGAAAAGGCCTCACGTATCCCGGGGGAGCGGATGTTGCTATCAGTTGATGCGGAGAAGGCCTTTGACAGAGTTCATTGGCCGTACCTTGAGCTGGTTCTCAGGAAGCTGGGAATTGGCGAGAAGTTCCGCACCATGGTCTTCAACTGTTATAAAAGACCATCGGCGTCGGTGCGGGTCAATGGGTGTAGCTCCGGTAGTTTTGCCATCGAACGCGGTACGAGACAAGGTTGTCCCCTCTCGCCGCTTTTGTTCGCCCTCTACATGGAGCCATTTGCTCAGAGGATTCGCAATAATCCTGACGCCATTGGGGTCAAGATGGGCCAATATGTCCACACTGTCAGCCTTTACGCGGACGATGTCCTGCTGACCCTGGACGACCCCAGGAGGTCACTCCCTGCTTGCGTCCAGGAACTAGACGCCTTTGCACGTGTGGCCGGCTTTAAAATGAATATGGCCAAGTCGGCGGCATTGGACGTGTCATTGGCCACGGACACCAGGAGAGACCTTCAGCGTCTTTTTCCCATGCAGTGGTCCTCGTCTACGGTGCCATACCTGGGGATCCTGCTGGCGCCCACGCTGCCTGAGATGGTGACAGCCAACTACACTTCCCTCAGCAGGAAGATCAAGGAGGAACTCGGCCGATGGAGTAAGGGCCTGCTATCGTGGCTGGGCCGTATCGCGGCGGTTAAGATGACGGTGCTGCCCCAGATTCTGTACCTCTTTCGCGCTCTACCTCTCCAACCCCCTGTGGGTTGGATACAGCAAACGCAGGCTGACATCTCCTGCTTCGTTTGGCAAGGCCGCAAGCCACGGATGAAGAGGGTCCTCTCCACGCTTGCTCCGGAAGCGGGGTGTCTTGGTATCCCGGACCTCCGGAAGTACTTTCAGGCGGCGCAACTGCGATACTTGGTGGAGTGGAGCAGGTGGGAATCCGACAAACACTGGCTTTTTCAAGACCAGGCGGTGGCGGGCCGTACCCTCCAGGAGGTTCCGTTCCTGTGCCGCGCGCATCGCCCGGCTAATCTTTACGCCTCTTTTGTTACGTGGGTCCCCCTGTGGGTGTGGGACGCGGTTTGCAAGGCCCGTGAACTGACTACCTTCCCCTCGCCGTTCACGCCCATAGTGGGTAACCCGGACTTTGCCCCAGGCCTAGAGCCGGGAGCCTTTTCCCATTGGGTGAGCGCTGGCTGCAGGGCACTTTTCCAGATCTACGGGCCGGAGGGCGTGATTCCTTTCCAACAACTCCGACAGGACTTCGGCCTGACGGAGATGGACAGACTGCGCTATATGCAGGTCCGACACTGGGCTCTCCAACCCCAGGTACGCGACATCGCAGCCCGCCAAATCACACCATATGAGCGGTGGCTGGTGACCCGGACCTCGAACGCCAAGCTCATTACCGATTTGTACAAATTCCTTCAACCCCCGACGTTCCACTATCATAACCCGGGGAGGGAGCGCTGGCACAGAGAATTGGGCAGGACACTAAGCCACAAGGAATGGGACAAAATTGCATATCGGGCGAGGCATTCTGCATACCACACTGGGCTTACGGAGACCTTTACTAAGGTGTCTACTTATTGGTATTACACCCCGGAGAGGCTATATGAAATGCATAAACACACTGACAAGGGGTGCTGGCGGGGTTGCGGACAGGAGGGTACCCTCTCGCACATTCTTTGGGCTTGCCCGGTGCTGACTGCTTATTGGAAGGAGGTCTTGGATGAGGTAGATAGGCACTTTGAGATTGAGCTGCCGCGCTTCCCAGCGTATGTTTTGTTAGGCCTTCCCAATGATCTAATGTACCCGTTGAAGTCCCGCAGGGGTAGACAGATTGCTATTGCACTAGGCTCAGCGGTCCAGAATATTCTTGTCCACTGGCGCACCGCCACTGTCCCCTCCATTACTGGTTGGTTGCATAGACTCTGGCAGGTATTGGGTATGGAGAAGATGTCGCTTACAGTGGCTGGGAATGTAGATCAATTCGAGGAGCTATGGCAACCCTTCCTAGCACTACTGTCCACGGAATTCCGGGAACTCACCTGCCCGAGGTACCTTTGTCTTCTTAGGCTGACGCCACCGGCGACCCCAGTGGATTAGAATGCATAGGGGATAAGATCTTAGGGGTTGGGGTTTGGGCTGTTTGGGGCGGGTTATCCTAATACAGGGCCATTGGACGGGGGTGTTGGGGTGTTGTTTCCTTTCTTTTTCTTTCTTGGGGGTGAGGGGCTCGGAGGAACTGGGCTGTGCCTTGTTGGATTGCTGTTGGCTACCCG
Source organism: Lissotriton vulgaris (assembly GCF_964263255.1). Taxonomy (NCBI): domain Eukaryota; kingdom Metazoa; phylum Chordata; class Amphibia; order Caudata; family Salamandridae; genus Lissotriton; species Lissotriton vulgaris. Next base: position 159,940,748 of record NC_141697.1, on the reverse strand, counting down.
CGCTCGGCTTTGGGTGGGGGGTTGGGGTACATGAGAGGGTTGTGTAAACTGCCTTATTGCCTTGCATTTGTTGTCTTCCCCTTCTGGACCACCGACCTACCTTTTGACCAACGCTCCTGAAACACGCTTCTTTTTTCACTGTATTGTATGTAACCTTAACCTCCTATTCCCCTTCCCCATGTTTTTTGTCTTAGTAAAAATGCTTTAAACCTAAAGTAAAACAAGAGCTTTTCAAAAAAGTTAGTGGTGTTATATCAGGATTCCGCCTTGAACAGCCTACTTGGGAGATAATACTCACAGGTGATTTTAATGCCAACCTATTACATGCACATGAAGATGAAGATAACATCATTACTGCTAATGAACTTTGGGCTGTCGAAACACAGGAGATCCTGTATGCGAAGAGAATGGACAAAGTGGGCCGACGGCTGATGTGGGAGCTCAAGCAGCAAGGGATGCGAGTGTTAAATGGGAGAATAAAACAGGACAGACCTCCCAGTAGTACTTACATTGGTCCTAATTCAAGCACAATCCTGGCTTACACCCTAGTCTCCCTCCCACTCCTTGGATTTATCAAAAAGTTTCAAATCATATGCTCCCCATATAGCGATCCCTCGGCTCAGCATATTGAAATCAAATTAACTCCTCCAAAGCATCTAAAAGCCCCAATACTAGCAGGGGAAACGTCAACAATAAATTTGAAACGCCTAAGGTGGACGAGTGTCACACTGCCCCAAATAGCTTTGGGTGCAAAGAACTTTGGGCTGTCGAAACACAGTAGATCCCGTATGCGAAGAGAATGGACAAAGTGGGCCGACAGCTGATGTGGGAGCTCGAGCAGCAAGGGGTGCGAGTGTCAAATGGGAGAATAAAACAGGACAGACCTCCCAGTAGTACTTACATTGGTCCTAGTTGAAGCACAATCCTGGCTTACACCCTAGTCTCCCTCCCACTCCTTGGATTTATCAAAAGGTTTCAAATCATATGCTCCCCAGATAGCGAACACTCGGCTCAGCATATTGAAATCAAATTAACTCCTCCAAAACATCTACAAGCCCCAATACTAGCAGTGGAAACGTCAACAATAAATTTGAAATGCCTAAGGTGGACGAGTGTCACACTTCCCCAAATAGCTTTGGGTGCAAAGAACCTAATGCAAACACTTACCCCGGAAAATGAATTGACTGTTGCAACATGGACTGACTTTGTGAATAAACTACCGAAGACTGGAGTCAACGTCAAATCGAGGCACAACCAAAAGAATAATAGCCCTCTCAGTCAGATAACACCCTCTTTGAGAAGGCGTCTGCGACAGTCCTTGAGAAGAGCACAAGGTCACAGTCCACAATCCAAGGTATGGCAGGATGTACGTTTCATTAAGGAACTATACAAGAAACAAATTTGGAATGAGAAAAAAAATGAGGTCACCAATTTCTGGACAAAATTATTACACAATGCAAAAAAAAACGACCCCAGAGCATTCTGGTTGCAAGTAAACTCATTGAACAGATCTGCAAACACTGTAAGCACAACCTGCATCACAGAAAGGGCATGAGTACAGCATCTAATTGATACCTTTTCAATAAACTCCATGACACCTCCGCCATCAACAGTAATCCCTGTATACAAAACATCAAACGCAGAGATTCAGTCGACAATAGTTTTCGATCTGATAAACATCTCGTATAAGAAACAGAAAGGACCAGACCACATACCACGACCATATGAGGAAGTATAAATATTACAAATAATAAAGAAAAGCAGGCAAGACAGTGCACCATGACCGAACGGCGTCCCCCAGGCAATCTATAAGGAAGATCCCCACTTTTGGGCCAGTAACTTCAACAAACTGTTCCGGACGATAGACATCACTAGTTGGATCCCGGAAAGCTGGAGAGGGGCGATTATCAACCCAATATAGAAAGGCGGTGATCAAAAAAATCCAGCAAATTACCGCCTGATAGCGCTCACCGACGACGAGGCTAAGTATTATGCCTCCCTGGTGTTAACCGATCTCATAAAATGGTCCGATGACAACAATAAAATCCCAGTAAATCAGTCAGGGTTTCGCCGTGGCATAGGCACTATGGCAAATGCCATAGCTATAAGCCTGATAGCTGAAAAAGCCTCCAAAATTGTCAAGCATTACACTTATGTTTCGTGGACTTTAAGGCGGCCTTCGACCGTGTTAGCCGAAAATTACTTTGGTCCAAACTAAAGCAGCAGGGGCTGCCAGATGCGAACTTAAATCCAATGATGGACTTATACACCAACACCTGGATGCAGGTAAAGATTGATAATGGCCATCGGCTAACGCGGAAGATTACAACTTGCGAAGATTAAAGCAAGGCTGTGTCTTGGCCCCTCATCTGTTTAACTTATTCATGGCCGATTTGACACCAATATTTACAACAAGGGGTGGTGAGGGACAGAGTCTCTGAATTAAGCAGAAAGCTCTCACCCAGTCAAGAGATCAGGGCTAGATCCAACACCGTTTTTTAGCTCACTGCACCATCCCAGTTTCAGAACCTGGCTGTATGCAAATTAGTCTGTTCCTGTCCCAGTGCATGATGGGAACAGGGCAAACCAAACTACAAAAGCCAATTCTTACACTGGGAAGGAAACAAGCTCCCGGGGACCGGTTTCTGGCATTACAGCCGTCTTCGGCCCGGTTTGCTTGAATCCTGATGGTGCAATGAGCAAGGGTCTCACATCTGAGAATACCCTTCCACGCTTAGGGTGGACAAAAATATTTACAACAAGGGGTGGTGAGGGACAGAGTCTCTGAATTAAGCAGAAAGCTCTCACCCAGTCAAGAGATCAGGGCTAGATCCAACACCGTTTTTTAGCTCACTGCACCATCCCAGTTTCAGAACCTGGCTGTATGCAAATTAGTCTGTTCCTGTCCCAGTGCATGATGGGAACAGGGCAAACCAAACTACAAAAGCCAATTCTTACACTGGGAAGGAAACAAGCTCCCGGGGACCGGTTTCTGGCATTACAGCCGTCTTCGGCCCGGTTTGCTTGAATCCTGATGGTGCAGTGAGCAAGGGTCTCACATCTGAGAATACCCTTCCACGCTTAGGGTGGACAAAAATATTTACAACAAGGGGTGGTGAGGGACAGAGTCTCTGAATTAAGCAGAAAGCTCTCACCCAGTCAAGAGATCAGGGCTAGATCCAACACCGTTTTTTAGCTCACTGCACCATCCCAGTTTCAGAACCTGGCTGTATGCAAATTAGTCTGTTCCTGTCCCAGTGCATGATGGGAACAGGCCAAACCAAACTACAAAAGCCAATTCTTACACTGGGAAGGAAACAAGCTCCCGGGGACCGGTTTCTGGCATTACAGCCGTCTTCGGCCCGGTTTGCTTGAATCCTGATGGTGCAATGAGCAAGGGTCTCACATCTGAGAATACCCTTCCACGCTTAGGGTGGACAAAAATATTTACAACAAGGGGTGGTGAGGGACAGAGTCTCTGAATTAAGCAGAAAGCTCTCACCCAGTCAAGAGATCAGGGCTAGATCCAACACTGTTTTTTAGCTCACTGCACCATCCCAGTTTCAGAACCTGGCTGTATGCAAATTAGTCTGTTCCTGTCCCAGTGCATGATGGGAACAGGGCAAACCAAACTACAAAAGCCAATTCTTACACTGGGAAGGAAACAAGCTCCCGGGGACCGGTTTCTGGCATTACAGCCGTCTTCGGCCCGGTTTGCTTGAATCCTGATGGTGCAATGAGCAAGGGTCTCACATCTGAGAATACCCTTCCACGCTTAGGGTGGACAAAAATATTTACAACAAGGGGTGGTGAGGGACAGAGTCTCTGAATTAAGCAGAAAGCTCTCACCCAGTCAAGAGATCAGGGCTAGATCCAACACCGTTTTTTAGCTCACTGCACCATCCCAGTTTCAGAACCTGGCTGTATGCAAATTAGTCTGTTCCTGTCCCAGTGCATGATGGGAACAGGGCAAACCAAACTACAAAAGCCAATTCTTACACTGGGAAGGAAACAAGCTCCCGGGGACCGGTTTCTGGCATTACAGCCGTCTTCGGCCCGGTTTGCTTGAATCCTGATGGTGCAATGAGCAAGGGTCTCACATCTGAGAATACCCTTCCACGCTTAGGGTGGACAAAAATATTTACAACAAGGGGTGGTGAGGGACAGAGTCTCTGAATTAAGCAGAAAGCTCTCACCCAGTCAAGAGATCAGGGCTAGATCCAACACCGTTTTTTAGCTCACTGCACCATCCCAGTTTCAGAACCTGGCTGTATGCAAATTAGTCTGTTCCTGTCCCAGTGCATGATGGGAACAGGGCAAACCAAACTACAAAAGCCAATTCTTACACTGGGAAGGAAACAAGCTCCCGGGGACCGGTTTCTGGCATTACAGCCGTCTTCGGCCCGGTTTGCTTGAATCCTGATGGTGCAATGAGCAAGGGTCTCACATCTAAGAATACCCTTCCACGCTTAGGGTGGACAAAAATATTTACAACAAGGATTCAAGCAAGCCGGGCGGAAGAAGGCTGAAATGCCAGAAACCGGTCCCCGGTAGCTTGTCTCCTTTCTGGTGAAGAATTGGCTTGGTAGTGTAGTCTGCCCTGTTCCCATGATGCACTGGGCCAGGGACAGACTGATTTGCATATAGCCAGGTTCTGAGCTGGGATGGTGCAGTGAGATAAATAACGGTGATGGATCAAGCTCTGATCTTTGGACTGGGTAAGAGTGGTCTGCTTAATTCAGACACTCTGTTCATCACCACCCCCTTTTCTGAATCGTTTTTGGCCACTATAGGTGTGGCAGGGTATACTCAGACATGAGTCCCTTTCTCACTGCACCATCAGGATTCAAGCAAGCCGGGCCGAAGAAGGCTGAAATGCCAGAAACCGGTCCCCGGTAGCTTGTCTCCTTTCTGGTGAAGAATTGGCTTGGTAGTTTAGTCTGCCCTGTTCCCATGATGCACTGGGCCAGGGACAGACTGATTTGCATATAGCCAGGTTCTGAGCTGGGATGGTGCAGTGAGATAAATAACGGTGATGGATAAAGCCCTGATCTTTGGACTGGGTAAGAGTGGTCTGCTTAATTCAGACACTCTGTTCATCACCACCCCCTTTTCTGAATCGTTTTTGGCCACTATAGGTGTGGCAGGGTATACTCAGACATGAGTCCCTTTCTCACTGCACCATCAGGATTCAAGCAAGCCGGGCCGAAGAAGGCTGAAATGCCAGAAACCGGTCCCCGGTAGCTTGTCTCCTTTCTGGTGAAGAATTGGCTTGGTAGTTTAGTCTGCCCTGTTCCCATGATGCACTGGGCCAGGGACAGACTGATTTGCATATAGCCAGGTTCTGAGCTGGGATGGTGCAGTGAGATAAATAACGGTGATGGATCAAGCCCTGATCTTTGGACTGGGTAAGAGTGGTCTGCTTAATTCAGACACTCTGTTCATCACCACCCCCTTTTCTGAATCGTTTTTGGCCACTATAGGTGTGGCAGGGTATACTCAGACATGAGTCCCTTTCTCACTGCACCATCAGGATTCAAGCAAGCCGGGCCGAAGAAGGCTGAAATGCCAGACACCGGTCCCCAGTAGCTTGTCTCCTTTCTGGTGAAGAATTGGCTTGGTAGTTTAGTCTGCCCTGTTCCCATGATGCACTGGGCCAGGGACAGACTGATTTGCATATAGCCAGGTTCTGAGCTGGGATGGTGCAGTGAGATAAATAACGGTGATGGATCAAGCCCTGATCTTTGGACTGGGTAAGAGTGGTCTGCTTAATTCAGACACTCTGTTCATCACCACCCCCTTTTCTGAATCGTTTTTGGCCACTTTAGGTGTGGCAGGGTATACTCAGACATGAGTCCCTTTCTCACTGCACCATCAGGATTCAAGCAAGCCGGGCCGAAGAAGGCTGAAATGCCAGAAACCGGTCCCCGGTAGCTTGTCTCCTTTCTGGTGAAGAATTGGCTTGGTAGTTTAGTCTGCCCTGTCCCCATGATGCACTGGGCCAGGGACAGACTGATTTGCATATAGCCAGGTTCTGAGCTGGGATGGTGCAGTGAGATAAATAACGGCGATGGATCAAGCCCTGATCTTTGGACTGGGTAAGAGTGGTCTGCTTAATTCAGACACTCTGTTCATCACCACCCCCTTTTCTGAATCGTTTTTGGCCACTATAGGTGTGGCAGGGTATACTCAGACATGAGTCCCTTTCTCACTGCACCATCAGGATTCAAGCAAGCCGGGCCGAAGAAGGCTGAAATGCCAGAAACCGGTCCCCGGTAGCTTGTCTCCTTTCTGGTGAAGAATTGGCTTGGTAGTTTAGTCTGCCCTGTTCCCATGATGCACTGGGCCAGGGACAGACTGATTTGCATATAGCCAGGTTCTGAGCTGGGATGGTGCAGTGAGATAAATAACGGTGATGGATCAAGCCCTGATCTTTGGACTGGGTAAGAGTGGTTTGCTTAATTCAGACACTCTGTTCATCACCACCCCCTTTTCTGAATCGTTTTTGGCCACTATAGGTGTGGCAGGGTATACTCAGACATGAGTCCCTTTCTCACTGCACCATCAGGATTCAAGCAAGCCGGGCCGAAGAAGGCTGAAATGCCAGAAACCGGTCCCCGGTAGCTTGTCTCCTTTCTGGTGAAGAATTGGCTTGGTAGTTTAGTCTGCCCTGTTCCCATGATGCATTGGGCCAGGGACAGACTGATTTGCATATAGCCAGGTTCTGAGCTGGGATGGTGCAGTGAGATAAATAACGGTGATGGATCAAGCCCTGATCTTTGGACTGGGTAAGAGTGGTCTGCTTAATTCAGACACTCTGTTCATCACCACCCCCTTTTCTGAATCGTTTTTGGCCACTATAGGTGTGGCAGGGTATACTCAGACATGAGTCCCTTTCTCACTGCACCATCAGGATTCAAGCAAGCCGGGCCGAAGTAGGCTGAAATGCCAGAAACCGGTCCCCGGTAGCTTGTCTCCTTTCTGGTGAAGAATTGGCTTGGTAGTTTAGTCTGCTCTGTTCCCATGATGCACTGGGCCAGGGACAGACTGATTTGCATATAGCCAGGTTCTGAGCTGGGATGGTGCAGTGAGATAAATAACGGTGATGGATCAAGCCCTGATCTTTGGACTGGGTAAGAGTGGTCTGCTTAATTCAGACACTCTGTTCATCACCACCCCCTTTTCTGAATCGATTTGACACCAAGGCTAGACGGGATCAATGCATACCCTCCACGGCTAGGAATATTGCCCCTCATGCATCTTTCCTATGCCGATGACGTTGCTCTCCTCAGTCAGACGAAAATAGGACTGCAACGCCTCATGCAATAACTGGCTGAATACACCAATCAGAACCTTTTGGAAATAAACAGTAAGAAAACAAAGGTCATGATAATAACCCATCGCCTTATACAACCGCTGAACTACACTATCGACAATAAGAATCTGGAAGTAGTGGAAAGCTACAAGTACCTGGGGATACATCTGGACAGACGGTTCACCTTTTCCACGCATTTTGATGCCATCGAGAAGAAAGGAACAGCCTTACTACACACATTCAGCAGTTAATCTAAGCAGCTAAAAGGCCCTTTGTTCACTCCTCTCCTAACAGACATTAAATCCAAGCTACTTCCAACAATAGCTTATGGCAGTGTGGTACATTGTGGAAAAAGTGCACCGCTCTTAGACAAAATTCAAACAAGAGTGTATAAACGTGTATTCAGCTTACCATGTGATGCCTCACCTGCACAGGTTTGGCTCGAATTTGGCCTGCAGTCCCAAATATTGCACAAAAAATACAAGACAGTCAAATTTTGGTACAGCATCTGGTTGAACCACAAAACAGAAATTAACTTCGCCATCTGGCAAGCCATGCAAAGCAATCCCAATTCCCAGTACGCAAAGTACCTAAACCCCTCCCTTGAAATCACTGGATTGGCGTCATTGTGGAAAAGGAAGCTACCTGTATCCCTATTCAAGCAGGCTGTAAAAAAGGCACCTAACATGCATTCGCTGACCGATGACAAAACAACTCTGAGACATCGCTCACACACCTGGTTGATAATACAAGCTAACAAAAAGCCGGTACCTGCAGCCTATCTAGAGCTTGCTTTTCCATCACATTTCAAACTAATGTACCTAAACCTACGTATGGGCAAATTGCCAACAAATGCCAACCAACCCGGCTGGAGGACACCAGGCCCAAAGGAGTGCGATCTATGTGGTGCTGCTGTACAAGACATTATTCACTTTATCTGCATTTGTCCTGCATTCGATAGTGAACGGCGGAGCCTACTAAAGGCAAAATGTAATGAATATGGAATTCGTACATTCTGCTCAGCGATTCTACAAGCGTTGGCCTCGGTGGATCCCCAATTTATCTGTCGAACAATTAAATATGTTATTAATTTAAAAAAAAAACTTTGCAAAGAGCAATCACAAACTTGAATCTCTAGGACTCTTAATACGCATTTCAATTATTGAATCAGCTCTTTGAATCATTAGGACACCAAAAACACTAGTGTTCTTTACCATTTTAATTAATGGTTGTTTTAACACTTGTATAAGAATGTATTTTTCTACATATTTTAAAATAATATTGCATTTCATATTGTAACGGTTTTTACTAACTATACAATAAAAGAATTTATAGATTTATGGGCCTAGTATTATACAGTTAGTTGGCTGCATTATATTCACATCTACGTAGCTCAATCCTCTCTATTTAGGAAAATGTCAATGTTTAATATATCAAAAGTAGACAGCAAGCAGCTTGCCCCACATAAAATTATTGAATTCATTGTCTCTACAACAGCATTATGTTGACTGTTGTCTTAAAAAGTTGAAAAGCTTGAGCAGTGCTATTTTGCCACCTTAGAAGGTGGTAAATGGTTGCTGTTCACTGGAACTTTGAAAGGAATGTGATGCTTTTGTCTTAACATTTAGTGGTATTGTTTACTGTGTCTAAATTATCTACAGAACAACTCTTCAAACTAAAAGAGAAATACAGCATAACAAAAACATAACTGGGCAGAAGATAACAGCATCAATATTCACCAATAAGCCTATGATTCACCACTCTCCTTGAGAGTCTCCTGTGCTTCAGACATCTAAAAACCTCACACACTGCTTGCACTTCATGCAGACCTGGATGTCTGGGGTCACAGTGAGGATCAACCCAACCAAGACAAAATTATTCCTATTTTGCAAGAACAATAAACAAGACCTGGCTCAATGAAGGAACCTTGAAGGCTTCCAATGGCACGTCACTTAGATTCACCTTGGAATTCACTCTGGACACCAACTTCAAGGAGCACATTGCCAGAAAAACAAATGTACTCTGGTACCAGCTCTTTCTTCTAAAGAAACTCAAACTTTTTCTTCCAGAAAGCAACTTCAGAACTTCTGTTCAAGCCCTCATACTCTTTTATCTGGATGATGTTAATGCCCTACTCCATGGTCTCCCAGACTACACACTGGTATCTATTAGGGTCAATCTACACACCGCAGCATGTCTCATTTGGGGCCTGACAAAATATGACTGCATCGCTCCATCTTGATGGAACTCCCTTGAATCTTCCTGCTGACCCACATGATCTTTAAAATCAGCTGCATCATTTACAAAGCTACCATGACCAGTACACCTGCTTATCTAGCAGATGAGATTACCATCACTGTTGAATCTCGCGACACCCACAGCCAGGACAACCTCAGACTGCAGAGTAAGAAGTGTAAAAAAGAAAAACATTTTGGGAACAGACAGCAGTCTAGGGGACCCCATAATTCGTCCCCAATAAAGGATAGAGACTACTTTGTAAAAAATTTCCCATGGAGAGCAGAGTCAGGCTGATTTGAATATGGCTGGGTTCAAACTGGAATAGCATGGTGAGCAAAACAAAGGATGGATTTAGACCCAGATCGCTGTACTGGGGGTGAATGTTTGACACTGCTCAGCATTCCGTCCATCAATTGCTCTTTTTACATTTGTCTCCCCGAGTGGGACGGGTATGCCCACATGTAGGTCCTGGGCACCATGCCACTGGAGTCAAGCTAGCCTGTCTGATGAGAGGTGATAACCTGGCACCGGTCCAAGGATACTTGTTTCCGGTCCAGAAGGACCAGGATTGGCTGGACTGTTCCCATAAGGACCAGAGGATATGAGTTGGAGAAAGATGCAATATGAGTAAACCAAATGTGGATACTAGACCAACACATGAAGATTGCAAAGGGTAGTATCAGCCTCTTGCCTCATTAGAAAAATTCAATCAGTGAATAAAAAAAGTCTTTAACCCAGGACATCTTAAAACATCAGGTGAAAGACTAAAGGAAGGATTGAAACTATCTAAATGTGAAACAGACATTGCTCTAGAGCCAGTATGATCAAATACAGGTGGTGGGAAATATTTCCAGAATATACACCTGCAGAGCAGTGTGAAAGCCTCTGCTTCCCAGAGAGAACTGGAGCCAGTAATGCTGTATGCCAATTACCGAAGTTTGGCCATCCATCACATTTATATTTATGTTCCAAATATGAATGTATTTCACAATGTCAAAATTAGAAATAACATCCTGAGAACTATGACTCAAACCGTTATTGCATTATTGTAGATTGTTTTATTATAATCCTCTGGGCATCATTTTTAAACACTCCTTGTAATGGAATTATTTTTAGTGTCCATTCTGTTATTTAAGGTGGGAAATAGTCTTGATAATGTAATGGTTTGTTTGATCACTACAACATCAGTGAATGGCGTAATTACTATTCATTTTGCTTATCTTTGTATTTGTAAACTGTATGGTACCAGGTGAATATGACACTGGCTGTGTGGGTTTTTATTTTAGAACGTTGTGACACTTTGATACACATGGTGACACACAAAACATCAATACTGTGGATTTTCAATGAAGGAAGTGGCAGACAGCTCTTCCAATGTATTAAACTGAATAAGTTTGCAGCAAGTATTCAGCTATTCGAATGATGAATTTTTAACATTTTCAAGGCAAAGGGACATGCACTAATGCTGCATTATATTTATCATATGTCTTATTGTTGAGCATGGCACTCTTTTCTGTGGTATTCCCACAGATTGTGTCTTCTTCTTTAAGTGAACCCTCTTTTATTGGCCCTAGGACTCTGTGCTCATTACTCCTGCTAGCCAGTGATAAAGTACTTGTGCCTTCACTTCTTAACATGGTAAAATTGGCCTACACCTAAATGTCACATTTCATTTACTAATAAGTTGCTCAGCTATGGTGCTAAATGTAGCTAGGCCCTGTAGCATTCATTTTCCACTCTTTGAAGGAGCCACTTACAAGGTAGGCCCTAAATGCTCATGGGCAGGGTGACTGCTATTTAAAAAGTAGGGCATGTATATTTCAAGTTGTTCATGTCCCGAAAGTGAAAAACCTTCAGAGTTGTTTTTCACTCTAATTAGGCTGGCCCTCCCATAGAAAACTACTGGGTCACATTATAACACCTTATAGTGCTTAGTTCAGGTTTGGGTGCTATTAGAAAGGTGACCCAAGGGCCAAGTTTAATAGTAATTTAGAGTTCAATGCATTGGTTAAGTTAGATTTCATATTACTATTTTGAAAATTACACTTTTGGAAAGTTGTAATTTCTCAAACTAAGCAAAGTGTGCCTTTCCCCTAGTGTCCAGTGTCAGCTGACTGTTTTTGGCTCTTCTGTGGTGAGATATGCTTTGCTCTCAGACAGTGGACAAAAGGATTGGGTGTTGTGAGGTGTTTTGTTCCTTGAGCAGAATAGCCCGGGGAGTAAGGCTCAAAGGGTGACTACTATGTTTCTGGCAGTTATAGCTCACACATATTTCTGCCTTCCTTTGTCTACCTGGTCAGCTTGTCTTCAAACTTAGTGAGAGGAGGGTGATGCCCCAGAACTGTTTTGAAGAGACCATAAGGGAGGGTTTGTCTATTATCATAGCCACCCCTCTGGGTGGGCACAGGGAGATTTGAACAGAGGAAGAAAGATTCTGCCATGTTGGATTTAGGTAGAGAAGGGCAATGTTGGATATTTTACATTAAAACACACATAACATGCTGCAAAACTGGGTAGAGTCACTCCTAAGAACTTTTACCCCATTGATTGGGAAGTGGCCAGGAGTTTCTCGGACCCACAAACTGGGTACCCATCTCAGAACACTCCTGGACCTGTGAGGATCAGACGACTACTTTGGTGTCTGAAACCTGAAGGAAGGGATCACTGACACAGTATTGAAATCAGCAATAACATGCAACACAAAGATAACTAAGGACTGAACTGCAGTTTTGAGATCCGAGTTCTCGATGAATGGCTTCATTTTTCTGAGGTAGCTGAGGTGGAAGCAGGTGTTTTTAGCCAACGGGTTCATATGACTTTGCATGTTAAGGTTCTAATCCAGTGTGATTCCAAGTGATATGGTGGAGTCCACCAGAGTCGGCTTGCAGTTCAGAGCAGTGATCATTTTGATCCTCTCCTTTGTCACCGTGACGTTATTAGATGGGGATTTCAAAAGAAATTTAGTTTTTTGTAGGTTTAGCTTGAGGAAGATTGTCAACATTGCTAAGTTGTACAAAAGAGGGTGGTGATGGACGGAGCATCTGAACCAATCAAACACTCACACCCAGTATACAGATCTGGGTTTAATCCATCACCGTTCTTTAGCCCACTCTGCCAACCCAGTTCAGACATGGCCATATGCAAATCAGTCTGACCCTGTGCCTCATGGGAACAGTTCAGCACAAACTGCCAAGCCATGCCTTCCCTGGACCGGAAACAAGCTTCCTAGGACTGGTTTCTGGCATTACAGCCATCTTCAGCCAGGCTTGCTTGAATCCAGTGGCAAAGTGAGCAAGGTGCTCACGTCTTAGCATACCCTGCCAACTTATGGCAAACAAAGCGGTACAAAAGAGGGTGGTGATGGATGGAACATCTGAACCAATCAAACACTCACACCCAGTCAACAGATCTGGGTTTCAACCATCACCGTTCTTTAGCCCACTCTGCCACCCCAGTTCATACATGGCCATATGCAAATCAGTCTGACACTGAGACTCATGGGAACAGTCCAGCCCGAACTGCCAAGCCATGCCTTCCCTGGACCGGAAACAAGCTTCCTAGGACCGGTTTCCGGCATTAATACCGTCTTCAGCCAGGCTTGCTTGAATCCAGTGGCAAAGTGAGCAAGGGACTCACGTCTGAGCATACCCTGCCAACTTATGGCGAACAAAGGGGTACAAAAAAGGGTGGTGATGGACGGTGCATCTGAACCAATCAAACGCTAACACCCTGTCATCAGATCTGGGTTTAATCCATCACCGTTCTTTAGCCCACTCTGCCACCCCAGTTCAGACATGGCCATATGCAAATCAGTCTGACCCTGTGCCTCATAGGAACAGTCCAGCCCGAACTGCCAAGCCATGACTTCCCTGGACCAGAAACAAGCTTCCTAGGACCAGTTTCTGGCATTACAGCCCTCTTCGAGACAGGCTTGCTTGAATCCAGTGGCACAGTGAGCAAGGGACTCACGTCTGAGCATACCTTGCCAACTTATGGCAAACAAAGCGGTACAAAAGAGGGTGGTAATGGACGGAGCATCTGAACTAAACACTCACACCCAGTCTACAGATCTGGGTTTAATCCATCACCGTTCTTTAGCCCACTCTGCCACCCTAGTTCAGACATGGCCATATGCAAATCAGTCTGACCCTGTGCCTCATGGGGACAGTCCAGCCCGAACTGCCAAGCCATGCCTTCCCTGGACCAGAAACAAGCTTCCTAGGACCGGTTTCTGGCATTACAGCCCTCTTCAGACAGGCTTGCTTGAATCCAGTGGCAAAGTGAGCAAGGGACTCACGTCTGAGCATACCCTGCCAACTTATGGCAAACAAAGCGGTACAAAAGAGGGTGGTGATGGACGGAGCATCTGAACCAAACACTCACACCCAGTCTACAGATCTGGGTTTAATCCATCACTGTTTTTTAGCCCACTCTACCACCCCAGTTCAGACATGGCCATATGCAAATTAGCCTGACCCTGTGCATCATGGTAACAGTCCAGCCCGAACTGCCAAGCCATGCCTTCCCTGGACCGGAAACAAGCTTCCTAGGACCGGTTTCTGGCATTACAGCCGCCAACCAGGCAAAAGTTAGCATGAGCTTTGCTGCCATGATGCTGCTGTTGCACACGTTACTACATGACTTTATTTTTGCAAGACTATGTTTATGAGAACTTTCTGCTTTTCACATTCTCTGCTTAGTTCCTGGAATTTTGTCTGAACATGTTGTGCAAGGTCGATAAACAATGCCCCTTGTCATTCTGTTCTGGTCAGTCCCTAGCACCTTGACATAACATGCTAAACACAGCTGCAATGCCGGAGTCTCCTGCTTTGCTATTACGGGGATGCATGTTGTTTTTACACACACTTGGAGAGAGCCTTTCCATGGAGAAGAGTTATGCTGTTCCTATGATGTAAACCTTACATCCAGGCTTTAAGGTATGGGGTCTGATGTCAAAGCAGAGAGCTCTTCTTTTATATAAATAAACTTCTTCAAGTCAAGAGGAGGGTGGTTAGGCCTTAGAGTCCTTTTCCCACTGTCTTTATATAATGACTTTCACCTTTGTACTCTATGGAATTTGTAGTATCCTTTTTAGATGACATCATATTACATCTTTGGAATTGTTATGTTTCCTATGTATGTTCTACATTCTTTATGTGGGAGTTGCTGGGAGTTGCTCAGATCTCCTGGCATTCTTATCCTGGTGGTTGTTAAGCTGTTTCCTCCAGAGAATAAAGTTCTACTTCCATGAGAGTCACATTCCCTTTTACTTCATAATTGGCGACGATCGGGATTTTGAAGAAGGACCCATTCTTTCAAGGAAGATTTTTTTTTTTTTAAACTAGAGGAAGACTCGAGGAACAGCGTTCACACGTCTTAAAGGTATCCCATTTTTATTTTTTTAATGTGTAAATGATTGCACCAGCGGCAGTAATAATGTATGTGCCTTTGATTGCACCTGCGGCAGTGTTTAGCAGCTTTCCGACATTATTTTCTTCAAACTGTATGTTATTTCGGACATCAAGACTTTAATTGCCACGTTCAAGTTTTTCGAAGTAAATTTCAGACTGCTTTTTATTTGCTTTAAAGCGCACCAAAAGCTTATCTTAACGAAATAGCGTAAAGCATAAACTTGTTAATTTTTATTCATACCTTGGCTGCTCCCGCATTTTTTAAAACTTGATTAACATTCTACCATGGTGAGCGTGTCTCTGTTTCTGAGTCGACGGCTCAGCTCAGAAGTTCTTTGTGTCATCGGAGCGCATCTGCCGTGTCAACGTTCTGCACGACGTTTGCCAAAGCGTCAAAAGCGTCTCAGAGGTCAAAGTTCTGCACGTTTTCACGTCACGCAGCGGCCATTTTCTTTGTTTATTTTTTTTTCCTCTGTTTAACGCTCTGCTGCATTACGCTACGCATCACAGTTTCTAAGTGGATTTTCTTCAGCGTTTTTGCACATAACGAACATCTGCTTTTGTGGGACAGTTCCACGATCATTTCAATGGCATCAAACTTTCAGATATCTTCAAACTGACTACGGTGACTACGTTTATTTTGATAATTCTTTATTTTACTTACTGTACAATTTCTTTTATCTAATTTCATGTCATTTACCCGAAATGTCTAACAATATTAGTTCTCCTTCGCACTTTTTACCTGTTGCTGGGGATCCTAAAGTAGAGTGGGACTTGTGGTATCCCACATTCCTAGCTTATGTGGATGTAGTGGAGGAAGATGGGTGTTCTCCCAAAAGAAAATGAGCACTTTTAAAAAATTGCTTAGGAGGTGCAGGTCTTAAGGAGTTAGAACATTTACCTCCAATTGATGTGGCAGGTGATTTTAACATTTTTGAGGTCGTTATAAAACAATTAGCTTCTAGGTTTGGTAGGAAAATAAACACAGTAATGGAGAGGTTTAAATTTCACTCTAGAGCTCAGAAAGATGATGAGTCAATTGAAAACTATGTAGCCGCATTACGAACTTTAGCTGGTTCTTGCGCTTTTGAAACGATCAATTTTGATCAGGTATTAAGAGATCAAATAATGATGAAGACTAAAAGTAAGAAAATACAAGAACGCCTATGGATGGGAACTGAGTCTTCTCTTAATGCTGTATTGAACATAGCCAAAGGTATTGAACAATCTGAACTCTTTGTTAATGTGATTAGGGGCCAAGATGTTAAGAATAAGGTAATAATTCTAGAGGTTGCTTTGGTAAAGGAGGTCCACAATCAAAGAAAGTTTCCTATTACTCAAACTAAAAAAGAGTACTTTGCAAGAGACAACAGATTCACTAGCAAGAAAAACCAGGTGATTTGCTATAGGTGCGGTGGGAATGATCATGTTGGTAATTACAGAGGTTGTCCAGCATGGAATAAAATTTGTGTAAAATGTAAAAAGCCAGGGCATTTTAGTAAAATGTGTAGATCTCCACGGAAAGTACATTTATTAACTGATTCAGAGTATGAAAATTCTGAAGAAATTCAGGAAATCAACACTTTGTTATGTGTTGGTGACACTAAATGCAAAGGCTTTCCCAAGGACAAAATATTAGTAAATGGTATAGAAATTTCTATGCTCATAGACTCATGTGCCGGGTACAGTATAATTGGTAGTGATATCTTTAACAGGTACTGAAATTCATCAAGTTTACTTCCATCAGATGTTCGACCGCGTGGATATACTGGTCAGAAAATTGATCTGTTGGGTTTTATGTGGGCTGATATTAAATTTAAACATAAGAACATCAAAGGAAAATTTATGTTGCATCCAAAGGAGCTTCCATTTTGAGTTGGCCACATCAACACGAGTTGGGGATTAAATTGGATCCCAACGCTTTTCCACCAGTTTATCTAGTACCTCCTGCTGATGATGAATTTACTGTTCATGTTAAAAACAAGTTTCCTGACATTTTTTCTGACACCTTAGGTGAATTTGTAAATTTTAAACATAAAATTATTTTGAAGGAAAGTGCAACACCAGTCCGACATAGAGTTAGAAATGTACCTCTAGCCTACCGTGACAAATTGAAAACTATATTATTGGATTTAGTAACTCGAGGAATTATTGAACCAACTGAGTCCTCTCCCTGGGTTTCTCCAGTAGTTTTATCAATTAAAAGCAATGGCGAGCTTCGTCTATGTGTTGACCTCCGCAGCTTGAACAGTGAAATTTGGGTTGATAGACATCCGTTACCCAACATTCATGAACTAATTTCTACCCTTTCTGGTGCTTGTATTTTTTCAACTTTAGATTTGGCTAGTGCCTATCACCAGGTTCTACTCCATGAAGATTCTAAGTTTCTCACCACTTTTATAACACCTGAGGGCATGTTCCAATTCCGTCGCATGCCATTTGGTTTGGCTAGTGCGGCGTCAGTATTTCAAAGACTTATGAAAGATGTATTGGAGGGTTGTGACAATGCCATAGCGTTCCAAGATGATATTTTAATATATGGGAAAAATTTGAAGACCATGACAGGAACCTGGATAAAGTACTAAGATCTGTTCAGGAAAAAGGTTTGACTTTGAAATTTTCAAAGTGCAAATTTAGACAAAGCACTGTAGAATATTTGGGACATGAAATTTCTGCTCAAGGCATCAAACCCAAACACAATCACGTTCAAAGCATAACTAAGGCTCCAGCCCCTAGTAATAAAGAACAATTGGTGTCATTTTTGGGTCTTACGGAGTTCTATAGCAAATTTGTATCAGCCTACTCTTCTAAGGTTCATTCTTTAAGGTTGTTGCTAAAAAAAGATGCACAATTTATTTGGAAAGATGAACAACAGAATGCTTTTGAATTACTTAAAAAAGAGATTGTCAATGCTCCCTTTCTGAGACCTTTTGATTTGGGTAGAGAATGCATTGTGTGTGTTGATGCAAGTAACGTTGGCCTTGGCTCTGTGCTGATGCAAAAGAAGTTTGGTGAGGAATATGTAGTTTCATATGCTTCTCGGACTCTTCGTGGTGCAGAGTTTAATTATTCCACCATTGAGAAGGAACTTTTGGCTTGTACTTGGGCGGACGAACATTTCAGGCAGTTTCTTTGGGGAACAAGATTCTGTTTGCGAACTGACCATAAGCCCTTGATAAACATGTTAGCTGCTGGTGGTGGTCGTACTTTGACAGCACGTTTGGCACGTTTGGCAGCCAAATTACAAGAATTTCAATGCATAGTGGAATATGTGCCTGGCCGTTTAAATGTTCATGCAGATTGCATGTCTAGATTGCCTTGTGTTTCTTCAGAGGTAACTAACAATACTTCTCGGGATGTTGATGTGGGTTTTAATCATTGATGATATCAATGATGTAAAGTGTAATGCTACATCCAGTGTTATCTCTGAAACTGCTTGGAATGATGCCATGTGTAAAGATGTTTCCTTGTCTAATGTGGTGGGTTTTTGAAGCAAGGATGGCCTGAAAAAAGAAAACTTTCTGGTGATGTTTTGTCTTCTAGTAAAATAAAAGAGGAACTCATGTTTGATCAGGGTTTTGTAACTACAGGAGATAAGATAGTTTACGAGAAAAAATCATTTTTATGGCACATGAGGGTCACATGGGGATGTCTAACACTAAAAGACGAATCCGTGAATTTTACTGGTGGCCTGGTATTGATAGAATGGTAGACAAATGGGTTAGCTCATGTTCTCCTTGTGTAGACAGGGTTGGCTCTTCCCAGGTTGTTGAATTCCTTGATGAAATATTCTGTAGGGAGGGGATTCCAGCCGAGCTGGTATCGGACAATGGTCCACAGTTTATCAGTAGTGAGTTTTTGTCTTTTCTTGATAGGTGTGGAGTTGTACATAAAAGTGTGTCTAATTGCAATCCTCAGGCAAATGGTCAAACGGAGCGCTTCAACAGGGTCATCAAGGAGTCCATTCAACTAGCTGTTAAGAGCAAATTAGATTGGAGGAAAACTCTTCGTGTATCTCTTCTTTCGTACCGGATTTCGCCTTACTCAGTTACTGGCTTTTCCCCTTTTGAGCTGTTAAAAGGTAGAAAACCTGGTTCAAAATTGTTACCTTGGTGGATAAAGTTGAAGATTCCTTGTGAGCCTGGTGTTGATCCATCCAAGGTTAGAGACAAGGTATTGAAATATCAAGAAAAGATGAGGTGTACTTCTAGTTGTTTAGCTGGTCTTAGACCTGGGATTAAAGTTGGTGATTTGGTGCGAGTCAAGTTTGGCAGATCTTGTGGTTCTAAGTGGAACAAATGGTCGGATCCTTGTAGGGTTACAGAAGTTTTCAGCAAAGCTGTTAGAGTAGAAGGTGGTAAAGTGTGGAATTTCCGTAGAGTTTCCTTGTGTAGAGCACCTAATTTGGAAATGAGTTTTCTACCCTCTTCAACTGAGTCTTGTGCAAATTTCTACCCTGCTCTGTTGGACACGTTTAGTGGTGATGTGCAAAATTCAACCAGAAGCAATGAAGACTTTGTTTCTAATGTTTTGGTTCCTCCAGGACAAGTTTTTTGTGACAATCCAACTCAACAATGTATTGCTAATACTGTTGTTCCCAACCATAGTGTGGATAAGTTGAATGCACAAGTTACTGATGTTCTTCTAAGAAGTTCTCGGGTCAAATCTACTCCTGTTAAATTACGTGATTTTGTTCATTCGTTTTTTTTGTTTGTTTGTTTTGTTTTTTTGTTTTTTTTAAAAGGGGGAAGGTGTGTAGTATCCCTTTTAGATGACATCATATTACATCTTTGGAATTGTTATGTTTCCTATGTATGTTCTACATTCTTTATGTGGGAGTTGCTCAGATCTCCTGGCATTCCTAACCTGGTGGTTGTTAAGCTGTTTCTTCCAGAGAATAAACTTCTACTTCCATGAGAGTCTCCTTCCCTTTTACTTCAGAATTGTAACAATGCTGATTATTTTGAGTTTATGCATTTTGCTGCTGGTAGTGGCTCGTATACTGTATTGTAGAGCACAATAGTTAAAATAAACATTTTGAACTATTACAGTGACTCTGCCAATACTTAGGGGTCCATTAGGATCATGGGTGGAACATCACCGCCCGCATGGCAGTGGTGATCAGCCCGTGATCCGACCCCGCCCGCCACCCATTTCCCCAACCCCTGCCATATTACTATGGTGGGGGAACCGTTGCGGATGGAATGACCGTTGACCGGGCGGAAAAGGGTTAAATATGGAGGCGGTGTGTGTTAGACACCGCCAGCCATATCAACATGGGTGCGGAAAAGCATGCAGGAATTGACTGCGGTGGCCCGTTGCGAGCCCCCACGTACTCTGGGGGTGGGCACATACGGTTCCATGCACAAAATGGCAGGCACTGCGCGGTGCCTGCCATGTTGTGCATGGAAGTGCACAACATGCCTTCCTGGCATTGTACCGCCTGCCACAATGCCAGGAATGTAGGATGTACCCGCCACTGTGGCAGGCGCATCCCAATTGCCCCCAAGGGACCCCCGCCCTTATGGCGGGTGGGCCGTTTTACAGTGAGGATGGTGGGCGGACAAAGTCCACCCGCCATCCCAATGATGCCCTTATTGTGGACAAGTACAAGTGAGTGAACAAAAGGGTATGTCTTGCTACGGCAATTCCTGAGAGAGTCAGGAGTGTTGTGTTCTGGGTTGTCTAATCATTTGTAGCTTCGTGATTTTTGGAGGCAAATAAATGAGACATTATAGCTAGTCGGTTTCGGGATTTGGGGTACTAAGGTGATAGGTTGGTACACTCCTATACACCGAGGTCCTGTTTTCCTGTGCATAGTTCTGTGTAGGTGCAGAATCCCCGCAACAGTATTAAACTGAAATAAATTAAAACAATTTCCAAAAAATGCCACACAGAACCCAACTCCTCCCCCCATTTACAACACAGTTAAGCAAAATTATTAAAATTACTTTTTTTATCCACAGGAATCTCGACAACAAAACTAAAGGCAAACAGTAAAGAAAACCCATCAGCATTGAAAACAACTTCAAATTCAACGTTGTAAGTATAAAATTGACAATGTAGATATTTCAGATGATAGAACAGTATAGAAATATTTTTATTAAATATTATATACATTTTTCTCAGCATTGGAAACATCACAATGACTGAAGGGGCCCAATTCATGACTTCATAAAAAAGGAAAACATTTATTATGTTATATGAGGTATGTGTACACCCGTGAAAAACAAACAAGAGACTAAGTCAACTGGAAATCTAGTAAATATTATTCATGATGAGGGCTGCAACAAAGGAAACAACTGTACTATATGTTAGGGACCATACCCAGCCCCCTAAAATTGCTGAAATCGAAGTTAGAAATGCTTTAGAATATATATAAGAAGCTAGCAATAGATCAGAAAAGTCTACAACAAAAAAACTCCCCAGAATACCACAACATGCAACTGGCCAAATGCCCTCAATATCGTCACTAAAAAGAACAATAGCTAAAACTAAAAAAGCTACTGCTACCACCACAGCTGTCCCCCAAAGCTTTGCAGAAGTAGAAATAGCACCAGAACTCACAGTTACCCATAATGAAGAACAATTTCTTCTTTATGATCACAAATCAACTGACAAAAAAAAATTATATTTGGAACTGTCACTAATTTACTAAACTGTGAGACTTTGGGGCTCATTATGATGGCGGAAGGACTGCCACCGCAGGGCCGGCGGCGGCGGTCCTTTCGCCATCTTTAAGCATTTTACCCACGGCCAAATCAGGATTGCGTTGGGAACCGAGGGGGACACAAAGTCCGTCCGCCGCTTCACCGGCAAAGGCAATCGTTCCGATTGCCTGGCGGAGGGTGCAGGGCACCTAAAATGGTGGTGGTGCCTAGCAGGCACCGTCCACCATATTAGGATCTTGGATTTGTAGGCCTTCCCATGGCGGCATTGAAAGGCTGGGGGGATTGGTTTCGGGGCCCCGACTGTTGGGGGAGTCGCTGCACCCATGGTACCCCCCTGCATTTCCATGCACCAAGTGGCAGGCATCGCAAGGTGCCTGCCACGTAGTGGAGGAAAATGCTCGGCATGGCATTTTAGCATTGCAGACAGTGCTGCTGCAAGCTGACGTGCGCATCCTAATTGCAGTCGTGTGGTGCCTGCCATGTGGTGCAGTGAAATGCCTGGCCTGCGATTTTAACATCGCTGCTGGTGCTGCTATCAGCAGTACCCGCCGCAAAGTTAAATTGCAGAATGCGACCGCCATGGTGGCGTTGCATCCTAATTCGCGGTGTGAGACCGCTACATGTCTGGCGGACAAAAGCGCGGGGATCCTATTGAGCCCTATAGTTTGCAAAAATATGATATATAAATGAATACATATGTAAAAATATATAATATGTGAAAAAAAACTTTTTTCTGTATCTAACAATATATATTAAACACACTTAAAATAAAATGCTATTTATTTGTATTTATTAACGTTTGAAAATAAATAAAAATCAATAAAAATAATAACATGTTTCATGATTTATTTGACTATTTTAAACCTCATATATGTAATAAAATATTTATGTTACATCAATCTCCTTCATAAAGTATATTAGTTTAATAAATATATTATATTTCTTAATACAAACTATATTATTATTTGTAAACATTCCCACTGTAGACTACATTAATTCTGAAACATTGCTGTACTGTAAACATATATAATTTACTATTCCCACTCCAATTTATATTAACTCTGGGAAGGTCCTGGACAGTAAATGTTTATAATTTACTATTCCCACTCAAAACTATATTAAGTCAGGCAAGGTGCTGGACACTAAACATATCTAATTTACTATTCCCACTCCAAACTATATTAAGTCAGAGAAGGTGCTGGACACTAAACACATATAATTTACTATTCCCACTCCAATTAATATTAAGTCAGGGAAGGTGCTGGGCAGTAAACAAATATAATTAACTATTCCCACTCCAAATTATATTAAGTCAGGAAAGGTGCTGGACAGTAACCAAATATAATTTACTATTCCCACTCCAAACTATATTAAATTAGGCAAGGTGCTGGACAGTCCAAATATAATTTACTATTCCCACTCCAAATTATATTAAGTCAGGGAAGGTGCTGGACACTAAACATATATAATTTAATATTCACACTCCAAACTATATTAAGTCAGGGAAAGTGCTGGACACTAAACATATATAACTTTTATTCCCACTTCAAACTATATCAAGTTAGGGAAGGTGCTGGACACTAAACATATATAATATAATATTCCCAATTAAATATTCTTAAATGATAAAACATTGTTAATCAGTATTAATGTAATAAATAATATTCAAAAATATTACATTTTCATAAAACTAAATTGTAACTACTGTACCAAAAATGTATAAAATATTTAAATATGCATAATATTTTTAATGATTATAAAAAAGTAAACATATTTTTCTTAATATGTTAATAACATAAATGTTAAATATGTTCATACATGTTAAATGTATTAGAAATAATTTTAAATATATGAGCAAGTTTAGATATGTAATCCTTTAAAAATAGCAAATAACTCTTATTATTAAAAAAATACCAATTGCAAAAATACTAAATTTAAAATGTAAATATTTTATTTGTTTATTTTATAAATTTAATTAAATGTATCTCATATTAACACATCTCAATCTGATAATATTTTATTCAAATGTAAAAAAAACTGTAAATGTGTAAATTTATTTAAAATTTTAAAAAAAACACTCCCCACCCTTATAACCTCCAAACCCAACATTCTGCTCCTAAAAATTAATTAAAAATTAAATGTTAAATGTTTTAAATTTTTTAGTGTTTTGTTTAAAACACTCTCCACCCTTATCCAATATAAATCCAACATCAAACTCCTAAAAATTAATAATTTTTTGTTAAATTGTTTTTTTAATTAAAACACTCCCCACCCTTATCCCCTTCAAAACCAAAATCCCCACTCCCAAAAAACAATTTAAAATTATTTTTTCATATTTAAAATTATTTTTTACATTTTTAACTAACGTTTCAAACACTCCCCACCCTTATCCCCTATAAACCCAACATCCCACTCCTAAAAATAATATTACAATTCAAAACTTTTATAACATTAATTAACTATTATTTAAACATTAACAAACATATAACATATTGAAAAAGTAAAACGATATATTGGCATAACGATATTTTAACAAACGAAATTCATCACGACAATATTTTTAACAACACACTAAATCGATATTATGAACATGGATATATTAAACACCAATATTTATTACTATCGATATTTAGGCCATGTGGGCTCCTGGGTAGCAGAAGATCTCCTCTCGCAACCAGACAGGAAGTTTAGATGGAAGATTTAAAAATGACAGCGAGGCTGTTGATGGAAATGAGATGATGCTTCTCCCTACTGAAACAACTACAACTGTGCAGTCAACAAGTACAGAAATTTCAATCCGAAAACTTGATGACGTCTATGTCAGCTTGCCACAGATCAAGTCATCTCCCAGGTTTACAAAACCTGTTGAGTTGCTACTTTGTGCATTATAACGATTTTTCATCAGATTCCACTGAACTTGAATTGTCAACATTGCCACTCACTATCAAGCTACGTGTTTATTCTCTCTATCTTTGGCTGAAAAAGACATACCTTGTTGCCCCCTTGATACTTCTCTGGGTCTCAATTGTATTACTTTTCCTGATACTCTGGATTGGTTTGGTGTCTTTTTTCTACTCCTAAATTTATATTATCTCCCAGAACACTCTGCAACCAACATTTGAACTTGGTTCTAAAACGACATGCATAATCGCACTGTGAACTAAGAGTCCTGTCCCAGGTGAACATTACAGCAGTTCCAGTTCTGAATGGAATAATATGGGACAGGTTATCGTATGATGTATATGGTCCTACTGTTTACTATTTGTTTGATATTTCTTTAAATGGTATCATCACCTCTAATACATTATCTAATGACTGGGACATTGAAACTGTGCATAAATTTGCTTTCAGATATAGAGAAAACAGTAGCTTTTTCTAATGATGAATTGTATGATGGCACACGTAATTTTGGATACATGTTCTTTTATCAACATTATGGTCACCATTGTTTACGCAAAGCTAGTATCCCACATGCGGTATACAAGTACACCCAATGAGAACATTGCCCAACAAGCCAAAAGGTAGTTCAAAAAGACTTGCACAGAAGTTTGCATGTTTTTCTGGTTTTGACACATCAGACCCAGCCTCTTATTACTATAGCCTTACACCTACACCAGCAAGGAAGAATATGCTCACAAATACCAAGCTGATTCACTCTGCTTTCTTTATTTCCCAGCTCTCTATACAGGGTTTTGACTTTTGGAAAGACACAATAGACCCACAATCTGTATGGGGAACAAAAGATTGGCAGGCTCAGGGAAAGAGGCGTTATTTAGAGCATGCCTCACTCCACTTCAAATTATTTTCCCGAATAAAACAGTGCAAGAAACTTCCTGTCTTGGTTTAGCTCGGTGTAAAAGATTTGAACACACCTCGCATTCCCACATTTACACGCTTAGAACATTGGCAACAATAAACAAAGTATACTGAGGATACATTAGATGTAAGGACAACATTGTGTCTTATGTAATTGACATAATATTGCAGGCCATGTCTATTTTACAACATGAACAGTCACAATTATGTTCCATTGTAATGCCAAGCTGATCGTTGCAAATGCTATGTTCTGGCCATGTGCTGTGGTGTCTCATCAACACTACCAGTCTGTTTTCTGAATACAATCTGAGAGAAAGACAGATAACTTTGGCATGCAGAGTTGTGAAATACTCCATGTTTCATAGTGAACAATTAGACCAATCAACTTTTACCTTGGCATAGACTTCATCCACAGACCATATTATCCATGGTTATATATTACCCTACCACGACTTTCCAATTCCAATATTGTCTCCAATACCAACAAGTAGGCAGAGACAAAGCGCTCGGGTAAGGTTATGTGCACGAGTATTGGGATTTGCCTTTCAGGTTTAAGTCCTGCAAAGGGTACACAGAGATTTTTCTTAATGGTTGTGATTGTGAGGATGCCCTAAGCGGTACCTTAGTTTGCAAGGACATTTCTCTTCACAGGGCATGTAATGCTTCTGTTGTGAACTTGTCAAGTTATCTGAAGGGTTTCGAAGCTCCTGTGATACATCTGGTTTCGAATGGGAGCTACTTGATGCTGAATGATCAAGGTTGCTGTGGAATGGAACCAGACATCGCTTATCTGATGACCAATAATTCTTTAGTCCCTTGTTTCCGCCTGCCTACAAAATTAGGGAGGCAGCACAGTGGCCTTCGATGAATGATTCCAAAATACGCTTTGATTCACTTAGCATACTGAAAGCCATGCTTTTTCATCAGGATGTGGCCTTCACATCGGCCAGAGAGATGTTTGATCTCCAGGCTGCAAGGTCCTAGTCAGAGATACTACTCCAGACTAACTTCCCACTGCATTTTGGGGTGCTAGCCCATCGTATCTTTAACATTTCTGATAGTAAAATAATAGTGCATTTTTTTAAATGTATTGGCTCTGGACTGGTTAGCACCTTTCAGATAGTCTTCTGAACTATTCCATCATTTATACACTCCATACTGGGATGCGTTTTTGAAGGGCTCCAGCTCGTCCTGCTACTTGTGGCAGGAATCCTGATTTAATTTTTCTGATCCCCAATGGACCTCCCAGTTCGATTCACAATGGGGAAGGCACTGCTTGTGCTACAATGCCGTGAGCACATGGTTCACAAGTTTGCCACACATTTTGACTTTGAGAATTGGACAAGCACTGGTTCTTGTCCTTCAGGCTTGTTTGGCTTAGCTGTATACGACCTGTAATCTACTGTCTACTCTGAGGCCACAAATGTGTATTAGACATATGCCTAGGATCACAACTGGTACTACTGGACCCGTTAACGGCCCTTCGGTATTGTTATCCCCAGAGCCTTCCATTGCTGATGAACGCATTTCTTGAGCCACCCTGGGATGCTTCAGCTCCTAGTAACTCAGACAATGGCTCCACAATATAGATACAGGATGCAGTCTTCCCTCAGTGGCTGCTGTAGGAATTGGATGGAATCACTTTTGCGCATTAATCTGCTTCGAGGTGCGTCTCTAAGATTGTCATCTTCGGTTATGCACAACAGTGTTGTGTCTGCCACCCGGAACATGTGAAATAATTGACCTTTTCCATGTGGGAACAATTCAGCTTGTTTTACAAACTAAATGTGACCCAAACATTTTTTGTTTTATTTTCCTCCAGTCACCATGGCTTTCAGAGTGCATAGGATTTCAAACAGTATAATGGCTTTAAGGCTTTTTAGAATATTTTAAAGGGGAAGCTTGCATTTAGACAATATTATGAGAAGTTGTTACCTTTTTATCATATTTTATCCTGTCTTTTTAGATAGCTTTTTATATCGACCCTTAGGATGAGAAGTGGGTATTATATTCCTGAGTTAGGCCCATGTAGCAAGGCAGCTTATTCCTCCCATTGTCCTAGAAAATAACGCTTCAGCAGTGACCTTTTGCATACATTTGCATGCACTGAAAACATCCTGCTTTGCGCAACATTGTCCCAATGCTCTGAACAACTTGTACTAGGCATCTCAACATACTAGGTGCAAAAGTCGTCCTACCTTCATCCACGAGGCGACAGCGCTATACACATATTCATAACATCACTAATTTAGCACACACATCACAAAGGCTGCATTGTATTATAAATATTAGCCATCCCGATAGATTGGTAGAGGAAGCACTTCTGCTGACATCGAAGGTCCTGAATGATGAGAAATTACCACGCGCCAGTCTGACATTCCGTGAGGGGTGTGCAACTCGGGACCAAGACAGTGTCCTTCACTCTCTCCAATCAGGTAATGGGGTTGATTGCCTCAAGGGGGGATTATTGGCTATATACCTATACACCCTCTAGGTAAAGTTAGAGTAGGGTATGCATTATATGAGTTTGTCAGATTACCATTTTGCATAGTTTCCTGCATAAATCCATTGCTTCAGCATCATGGAAGAAATGTATCTAGACTTTACCCTTTTGAAGCTTGTAATCTCCTTTATTTGCTTCTGTCTCCTAATAATTGCAGCACACTTATTTTATGCAAGAATAACGTTGGTGCAATTAATATTATTGAGAACGTCCAACAGGGTATTCTGTTTATTTCTTTGATGAAAAGTGAGCACAAGTGACTGATCGAAATGTTTTGTACTGTTTCCATCATTCCTAAGGAATCAAGGTTGTCATGTTCAGTGGTTGGCAGAAACTGTTCACTCCTTGGTAAATTAGGGGGGCTTGAAGTGGCACTGTGAGTTAGCTGGTCTATAGGGCAACATGTCCTGCGGAGTTGTCTGGAATCAGTCTTGACTCCAAACCCTTAATTTATGTTGTTCAAACAATGCGCAGATCCCACGGATTAGTATGAACTACATGACACCTAAGCTTTGGCTTATTCATTCACTGTAGTTGACAAAAGCCGAAAGAGAAAAATCTGAACAGGCGAAAAATAAATCTGTTATGGGAAACCATAAAATATATTTTGGAATCGCTTCTCATGGCTATAAAAATGTGGCACATGGCAAAAATAGATTTTTCAATTTATTTGCAGGCTGGAATGGAAGAACTTAGGAAAGAAATTACTTAGAGGTGACTGAGTTGGCAAAGGGAAACCTTTTGTGTGCTGTTTTCAATGCATTGAAAACTTTGTAAATGCTGCACTTTTCACAGTCACAAATTGAACCATACTGCACTTCAGTTATGGGTGGTAAAAATGGCATGGGCGGGGAGGGGGGTGATGAATGATGATGGGAGAGGTGCATCTCTGTGTTGCTTAACAAATATAGTGAGTCAAGGGATTAAGACAAAAATTAAAATACCCCCCACTCCGAACCATAGCTTTGATAACCATAAAACAAAGTAAGCGAAGTAGGTGAGCAGCATGTCCCTCTACTAGTAGAGCTCCCTTGTTTATTCAAGCAATTATTCATTTATCCCTTCATTCTTCTATATTCATCCAAAGCCAGCATATTTTAAGCTTTACTTTCTCTCATCCAGTCTTTCACCAAAATGTCCAATCCATTATCCGTTCATACAGTATCCACCCTTTCTTTCAACCATCCTTTTACCCATCCATCCATTTACCGAATACCCACCCATGTAGCCTTTCACCCACCCACTCATCCTTTCACTCATGTACCATTTCACTCATCCTTTCTTTTAACGTTCCGTTCTTTCCCATTTCCATCAAGACATCATTTTTAGCTTTCATTGTGTGAGCTTTTGCCGAGTTGCAGATAGAAGAGTCCATAACGCAACCACCACTGTAGCTGGTAAAGCAGAGGGTTCATGATTAGGAGTCAGAGCAACGCCCTTGTAGCAAGTGAGTATAATCTTCTCCCCCTCCAACTGAATCTCCTTCTCCTCCTGCAGAGGCACTTGCCCCAGCAGCTCTCTGTTTGGATATTACATTTTTTAAAACTTTTTTAGATTCCAGATAAACCTCCTCTTCATTTTTTTAAATTAAAAGCATACAACCGCAATAAATCACTACAGTTTGGTTAGCACTGCAGAAACGTCTATCAAAAATATTATTCCAGGCATTTTGTTAGTTTACAATGTTAGAAAACGCAGGTTGTCAAGCCGACCAAAAACATTTTGTAATGGAGGGGCAGAGTTAATGCCACAATGATGATGATGTTGATGATGACTCTGAGTCATTGAAGTGGAATGAAGGGCTGGAATATAAATGGTCAATGAAAGACATATGGTGTTGGTTGGCAAATGCAATGGGACCTCATACTTTCCAGCCATGCTGCACTGTCATGGAAACTGCTGGTATACTGTACAAATGAATTATATAGGACAACATTGGAGGTGATCGGGATAGGGGGTCGATGACCATGGGCATTTTCTCGTTAGCTATTAGAGCATGAGCAAAAAAATAAAAGCCTTCTCAACAGAAGTGGAGAAGTGTGGCTCAATGGTTAGAGCGGCAGACCCTGATGCAGAGGTCTAGCCTGGGACCAGGGTTCAATTCCCCGCCTCGGCGGGTCTTGGGCTCAAAATTCCACGGAACTGATAATTCTCGCCCCGGTGCCTATTCCAATCATGGAGTCCCACTCTGCAACTCTGGGCAATAGCTTGCTTAATCTCCACAACAGCCCCCACAACGCTAAGGATGCCTGGCCTCCACCTTGGGGGTACCCAGGAGTGGACGCCTCACAGGGAAAGCAAAGATGGGTTCCACAGCGGTATTCGTACAAGCGCCTTGAGACCCTTGCAGGTGAGTAGTGCGCTATACAAGTATCAATTTAACAAACATACATGCTGAATATTATTTATAATACTAGCTTACTTGGGCCTGCAATCTTCACAGTAGACAGTAGAGTACCAAAAATCAGTTTTTAGTTTTACAGATCTCTGATGTGTTTTCCTGAAAGGGAAAAACGTCCCCACTTTGCACATCACTGGTGAGTTTTGACCATGTATATTTTTTCAAACAGGTAAATCTTGAAATAATAATCACCGAATGTCATCAATATTTATCAATTCCAAACTTCCTTTATTGATTAGGTTCATCAGATCTGTAGTGTTAGTCCATCACACTATATCTACCGTCAATTCTTAAGTATCCCAATGCATTTCGGGACTGGCCCTTCATCATCAGGGGTATATCTCCTACAACATAATCAACATCAAATTTGAAGGAAGATTCTAATAGATAAAAGGATGACATTCAGTGATTATTAACTCAAGGATTTCCTATTTGAGGTAATTATACATTGTCAAAACGCACCAGTGGTGTGCCAAGTGGGACATTTTTCCCTTTCAGGAAAAAGCATTAGGAAACATTTAAAGTTACGCTTCAGATCAGTAGGCAATACCTACCTGCACCCAATGTGCTTCACAAAGTGGTGTACCCATTCTCTACCTTTGAATACCCTTAGGAGTGGAACAGTCTTCTTATTTGTTTAGTCTTGCAGTACCACAAGATATATAGGGGAGAGAGAAAGATAACCAACAAAGCAGAAAAAAACTACAGACTAATACAGACCGGAAAAAGTCAGCTACCAAAAAAATAAAAAAGCATGAAAAAAGATTTTTTTAAAAGATAATGCAGGAATAACCGGAATTAAATAAAAATTAGATAGGGAAGTTCAGAAAAAAAAGGAGACAGTATAGAAAAATTAACAAGGTAAAATTAAAAGTAGTATAAAAGTGGGCAGAGGAACAAGTTAGAGAAATAATACTAATAAATAATAGGACTTACTGTCCTGAGCAGAGCCATCTGCAGTGGCGATGGTGGTCGGTGCCTCCTCCCAAGCTCTTATTGGACCCACCTCTGTGAAGCCCCTCTTCTTGCCATTGGGTGCTGATATAAGAAAGAAAGAAGATAAAAAATATGTTGGTGGTACAGTTACGTTCTACAAAATTAATATAACAGGCAAAAGCAGTAACATTGTACTTATAGAAATCAGATTGCCTATAGTACTAGTATTGACTATCGTTGATTTGGCCATATCTATTCCTAAAATTACTTTTCCAAATTTCCTTAACAAAATCTACATTTGAATTTAATGCATTGCAATGAATGATCTTTGATTCTATTCTCATTTCTTAACCCCCTTGATGGACCAACTCAGTCTCATTTTTTTTGAAATGCATAGATCCATACTAGTACTACACATCACTGTGAAATTGTTTGGGAATGTACGAGCCACATAAAGAAAGTCAGGGAGAACACTAACTCACTGATATCACTAATTCACTGTGGTGACAGGAGGACAGAGGATTCTGCAATGGCTTCTTAGATAATCAGCCAAAGCGAGCGCCGTGTACAATTAGGTGCATTTGCAAACAAAACAGGTGATGGACCGAATGTGGATCAATGTCACACATTCACCCCAGTCCAAAGATCTGGGCCCAAATCCATCGTTTTTTTGCACTCCACACCACCCTGGGTTAGACAATGGCGATATGCAAATCAGCTCTGACCCTGTGCCCCATGGGAACAGTCCAGTCCGAACTACAAAAGCCATGTCCTTCCCAGAACGGAATCAAGCATCCGAGGACCGGACCGGTTTTGAGGTAACACCTCTCATCAGCCCGGCTAGCTTGACTCCAGTGGTGTGGAGTGCCTGGGACCCACGTCTGAGCATCCCCAGCGCACTTATGGCGAATTTGCAAACAAAACAGGTGATGGAACGAATGTGGATCAATGTCACACATTCACCCCAGTCCAAAGATCTGGGCCCAAATCCATCGTTTTTTTGCACTCCACACCACCCTGGGTTAGACAATGGCGAGATGCAAATCAGCTCTGACCCTGTGCCCCATGGGAACAGTCCAGTCCAAACTACAAAAGCCATGTCCTTCCCAGAACGGAATCAAGCATCCGAGGACCGGACCGGTTTCGAGGTAACACCTCTCATCAGCCCGGCTAGCTTGACTCCAGTGGTGTGGAGTGCCTGGGACCTGTAGAATTAGGTAGCGCCGAGCACCTGCCTGGCTCAAACTGAATCACTTAATAATATTCTTAAACGTAACTTACCTCTGAGTTTGAGCAGCATGCTATTCAGCAAAAAACGCTAGCTTTGTAGCAGGTCTTGCTCTGAGTGAAGGATATTTGCCCAGCGGTGCGTCGGCTGCTGACCAGTGGGCTGGATTTTGCTGGACTTTGCTGTGGGCTGCACACCCTCCCCAAATGCAGCCAACTGTGCTGCAGGGGGTACCCACTGCCAGGCCTAGCACCTGCTGCTAGCATGGAAGGGAGGTGGCACTGCATGAAAAAACTGGTGTTGCCAGCTCTGCCTCACACAGGACTGTCCAGGGATACACACCTTGTCAGCACCACGGTCCGCGGGGTATGCGGCTGCTGCTGCTCACATTTCGGGGTCGGGCCAGGCACTGCTGCTCCCCTGTTTGCTCTGCTCTGACATGGTTCTGGGTGAGGAGTACAAAAATAAAAAGGAAGGAAGGAAGGAAGGAAGGAAGGAAGGAAGGAAGGAAGGAAGGAAGGAAGGAAGGAAGGAAATGAAATACAAACAAAAAAGTAAAGGAAAAATACAAAAAAGCATGAAAACACTAATAATCATATAGGAAATGGAAAAAATGGAAAATACACAGACACAAAACACACACTGATACAATAAATAAGAATGAGGAGTAGATTAATTAGGATGGCACAGAATTGAAAAGATTGAGAAAGGATTCCAAAACAGGCCTAGCACCATGAACAGATTAAGAAAACAAGATGGTTGCGCCCATGCAAACCATGTGATGCCATTTGCACACAATTTAAAACAGGAGAACATACTCTGAGCTGCGTATGATTTAAGAACACAACGCAAACGGGCGTACCAGGAAACTCTGCCTGCCTGAGGATCTCCACATAGCCCTGCTGAGTTTTTTTTACCACTTCGAGAAGTTAAGCGACTAGGTATAAGTCACCCCTAAGGTAGGCCCTAAGTAACCCTAAGGACAGGGTGCTATGTAAGTAAAAGGTAGGGCATGTACTTTTATGTATCGCATGTCTTGATAGTGACAAACAGCCTATTTCGTTTTTCACTACTGTGAGGCCTCTCTCTTTCATAGGCATTGGGAATTCCTTAATATACTTTTAAGCTGTAATTCCTGATCATAGAGGTGCAGCTTTTTCATGTTATATATATTTTTAATGGTAATGATAAATCCTCCTTGCTGATGAAGTTGGATTTACCTTTACTGTTTTAGAAACGCCATTTTTAGAAGATGGACATTTCTCTGCATTAACTGTGCTTTGTGTTAATCTTGTTTTACTCATAAAAATATAGTCAATTTTTCTAACACTGTGTGGAGTATTTTTGTGGTGTCTTTATTGTGTTACTGTGTTTGTTTGTGTAGTGCACACATAGTTTACACATTGCCTCTTTAGATAAGCCTGACTGCTCTGTGCCATGCTACCAGAGGAGTAAGCACATGAGTGGTGGGTTCTGCTGCGGTGGCGAGCCTCAGCAAGGCCTACCAGTGCAAGGGATTCGCCCTTCTCTGCACAGAGTCCTCAGAACAATAGGAAGAAGTTGGCACAGAAACTGGAATAGAAAAGACAGAGTTTATTAAACCTCATGAGGTGGAACTACATTCACACAGCACCCTTCGGTAATGCATGAAGTAGCAAACTGACTGGAGCTTGGTCTTTTTATACCCACACAGGGGCTCAAATGAAGGCGGTACAAGTACACAATGCTGGTTTCAAATACATACAAGGCCATACAGCGAGTGTGCTGGCAACAAGTGGAAGGGGCTGACAGTTAGCTAATTCTGGTAGACACATCCTGACAGTTACAAATTGGGGACAGCTGTAATCTCAACTGAGCATGTGCAAAGCAGAAGAGGCTAAATATATCTTGTCTCTAGGCAGATTTCAAGAGCAGTTGACAGGAAGGAAGGACAGCACATGGCGAGCACATGGCAAACAAAATGGCTGCCAGAAATACAAAATGGATTCCACACAACGGACAAGATAGTTTCTAAATACATGATGTCTTCTGCTAATGCTTAACTTACGTGATGCTAAATTACAACAGACGACCCATTCAGCATTAGCTGAAGAAATTTGTTTATCTGAGGTAATCTATATATGCATCCTGTACATTGATGTTCATCATTTCAGTAATTTCTTTGTTTAACATTTACTGTACTTTTATCTCTGCAATATTTCTTTTGGCAGGTGTACAAGCACTGATGCACATGGAGCAAAGCATAGGACCACATTGTATACAAGTACAGCATGTAAATAGTATCACCAGTAGTATACATTGAATAGTCAGTAGTTTCCAGCCCCAAGTAACAAAGAGTGTCCATATCCAGTTCGAAAATGTCCATGTACCAGTCTCTGGGTGAATTTCTGCAGCAGTCTTATGCAGTTTAGATATTGCATTATAAACTGATGGTGAGTGATCTGGTATAAATATACAGCAACTGCTACCGATGATACGACATGCACTAGCTCCATCAGCCAAAATCATGTCTAGCACCATCCTATTTTGTAGTGCTACAATCCTCGCAATTTGTAGTTCCTTTGTAATTTTCTCAAGTGCATAGCTGTTTGATTGGTGACAGCTTCTACAACACGAGTTAATCACCTTATCTTTCTGCTATTCAATGCAGCACCCACAAAGAAAAACAAACCCAAATTGAAATCAACATATTGTTGTAAAGTGGTATCTGTCTGGTCGACTTCATCTGTACTTATTGTTCGTTTATATCTATTCTTGGAAATGTCATTATACAACTTTAAATTCAGGTGATATGATGGAGGGGCCAAGAACACAGGTGGTAACAAAAAGTATATGTAACATACCCCGGACCACCCAAAAGGTAATTGATAGTATCCTTTATTACCTCACACGAAGTATGTATTGTGCGATGATGTAAAACTACTGTTATTAGCACCTTCAATAGTTAATGTAGAAATACATTCACTCTGTCCTACAGGAATTCTCCCAACACTGCCAATACATAAATCTGCTTTAGCTCTAGCTAAAAAAATCACAAAAGGTCCAGTGTTTTTCATATTCCTTATATTTGTAAAGACATTCAGTGTTGAAATAGTGTTCGGTTGGTACTCTTCCCATTCCCATTTAGTCCCTTTAGCTAGAGGATAACCATCTTCATCTTGGTAGCATTCTTTATTCAACCAAAAAATTATTCCACCTACTGAGGGCTTTCCAAAAGCAAACAAAAGGGCATACCAAGCTTGACAAGAACCATTATGGGAAAATGGTAGAGGAATAAAAGGTGTTCCTCCTTTCTTTTGATGTGCAGGAATCATTCCACACACCCAACAGTTGGTAGCATTCGTAGCATTGTGTGTATGATGCAACATGTGGATAAAATTAATATTTAGGTAGGATTGGCGATGCTTCTGCTCAAGGTAGGGAAGAGTAAAGTAGTGGTGTTCCACTGGTACTGGAGTAGTGGCAACAAGAAGCTGTCGAGCAGGAGCCACTTTTTCAACAAGCCAGGTGATTATTGCCATAACTACCAGGGCAACAACAAACCCTACAGCACAAATGATTCTTTTGTTATTAATTTCAGCAAAAGTGATGATTGATCTTTCTAAAAACTTGTTGAAAAAAATTGTTGGACCAACGTTGATTTCTTCACCACGGGCCAAGACGGGTGTCACTACACTAACGCAGGGCTGATCCCCCCCCCTTACTGCTTCAACATTCTTCGCATGCTCAAAAAAACATTTCGTTGGATCCCAACCGAAACTAGGAAAACGGTCACCCACGCCCTGGTCACGAGCCGACTGGACTATGGAAACACCCTCTACACCGGTACTACCGCTAAACTCCAGAAAAAACTCCAACGAATCCAAAACGCCTCAGCCAGGCTCATATTAGACATCCCGCGTAAAGAACATATCTCTGGTCACCTGAAAAACCTCCACTGGCTTCCCGTCAATAAAAGGATCACTTTCCGGCTCCTTACCCACGCACACAAAGCACTCTACGAAATCGGACCAGAATGCCTCAACACACGACTGTCCTTCTACTCCCCCCCCCGCCAGCTACGATCATCCAACCAAGCCCTTGCCACTGTACCTCGCATCAACAAAACCACCATGGGAGGTAGATCCTTCTCCTACCTGGCAGCTAAAACCTGGAACTCACTTCCCACTTACCTTCGCCTTACTCAGAACCACCTAGCATTCAGAAAGCAACTTAAAACGTGGATATTTGACAAGTAATTCCCCACCCCTCCTCAAGCGCCTTGAGACCCTCTGGGTATGTAGCGCGCTATATAAATTCTTTGACTTGACTTGACTTGACTTGACATCGGCTCTCCGTTTCACAAACCCAGGGCAGTAGCTCAACCAGTCTCGTTATACGCTGCAGATTCTTTCCTCGGTCTCAAGTGGCATCGTGATGCTCCAGAAATTGTGTGGTCCGGGAAGACTTCCGCATATTCGTCAGGTGAGATAGCTTGACCTTTCTCCGTCGCCAGAATCTCTCGATGGTCGGTCAGCGCAGCAGGTTCCACCAAGGCAGGCAACACACGCTTACAGTGTGTGCTGTGGACCAGGTTCCTTTTGTTCATCACTCGAACTGCTGTCCTTGTAGTCAAAAACACCTGCTCCGGACCTCGCCCCCTCGGTTCCAAGCTGTTCGATCTGTCGAAGACCTTGACCATCACATAGTCGCCGGGACGGAGTTAATGGGCCTCACCTGTAGATCAGTCAGGAAGAGCTTCTCGAACCTGTTGATGAATAGAGATCAAACTGTCGGTTAACTGTGCCAAATAATCATTCATCAGAACACAAGGAACATCATGTATAGGGCGTGGTTTAGGAACTCCCCAAATATTCATCGGTCTCCCAAAGACCACTTTGTACGGGGTGAGACCTGATCGTGAGTGTGGCACCGATCTTATGGATAATAATGCCAAAAGTAGTGCATCTGGCCACTTTAGGGACATGGAAGCCAGTATTATCAATTTTAAAATAGCGTTATATCTTTCCACCAATCCTGCTGATTGTGGGTGGAAGACTGTATGGAATTTCTGTTTGATCCCTAACCCTTTCAGGACATACTTAACAACTTACCCAATAAAATGAGGTCCGTTGTCACTCCACAAAAGCTTACAAACACCATACCTACGAAAAAACTCTTTTAGAAGCACCTTTGCTGTGGTGAGAGCAGTATTATCCTTTGTAGGGTATGCCTCTATCCATTTACCGAAGACACATACCACCACTAAGACATATTTTAGATGATTGCAGCATTCAAATTGGATGTAATCCATCTGCAAGACTTCAAAAGGTGCGGTTGGTGTAGCAAACCCTCATGTAGGAGTCTGTGTCCCTTTTCCAGGATTATAAAGCCAACAGATCAAACAGGACTGTACCACTCTTTTAGCTGTAGTTTTGCTGACGAGGCGGCGCCCCACTATCGGAAACTGCGGTTGTTCCTCGGACGTGTGGTCAGGCAGGTGTGGCGAGTATGAGGAGGGCGGAGACTGACGGAGGCCGAGCAGGGTTGCTGCGAGCTGTGCGGGCCGGGCCGGGAGCTGGGAAGCCGGAAAGCCGCGCAGGCTCCCGATTGAGGTCGGTTCAGGTCGAGACTCCGATAAGAGCGGTGGTGTGCCGGTAAGTCAGCTAATCCATGTGGGAGGGAGTGAGGGTGCGGAGAGGCGTCCCACCATTGTCGGCTGTCGGCTGTCGGCTGTCGCAGGGTAGGGCAAGTCAATTGGTCAATTTGCAGTAAGAATAGCTTGACTATTGCAATGCAGGGTTGCTGCGAAATGTGCGGGTCAGGAGCTGGGAAGCCGGGAAGCCGCGCAGGCTCCTGATTGAGGTCGGTTCAGGTCGAGACTCCGGTAAGAGCGGTGGTGTGCTTTTTTCAGCTCTGGGGCTGCTCCCCCCACCTCCCCTCCCTGGAGTCTGTCCTGTGACGGCCAGCCTAACCGCGCCCAGCAAGCTCAGGACATCAACTGGCTGAGTCGGTCTGACCCGGTCACATACACCAACCCTCTACCCGTGTGGCCCTACCTAAGATTTAGTCTCTGAGCCCAGTCCCTGAGCCCTGTCTTGAGGGGTGCGGTGTGTGCCGGCGGTCGAGGGTTAGGCAGAATGGGCTGGGGAATAAAGGAGTGGGGGGTTCCACACCCTAAGGTACCATCAAGCACACCCGGTGAAGTGCCATAGCGTCACTTAAATAATCAGCCATCATCCAACTGGGCAGCCTCCGACGACAGGATCAACCAAACTATAGCGGACCCGGTCGGAGTGATCCAAACCAGCTGTACTGGCAGTGCCTCCGGAGTGAACACACTGACCAGATCCATCAGTGCTTCAAGGCTACTGAATTTCTTCCAACCCCTCAACAGCAGAGCCATTGCATAGCTATCACAGACTTATCAGAGACTTAAGGCTATAGAAATCCTCTCTTTTGAACTACTTTTAGGCTCCTAACAGCCAGCTTTGGCAGCTTACCTCAGCTCCACTGAATTGAGGCAATGAGATCGGGGAAGGTAAGAAGGACCATAGCGGCACCCAAACGGAGGAATAAAAAGCAGCTGGCACCCAAAGAGGAATCTCACCCGGGTAGCTATTCATCCCCCCTGGGTCCCGAGGAAATAATGACCGTGGCAAAACCTTCTCCAACCAGTTGCAGCCAGTCAGAAAGGCAAGAGCTCGGATATGCCAAAAACCATGAAGCACTTAAACCTGTTGGCCTATTTTAAGAAAACACCAACTATGATTGATACTCATCTACAGCCCCTGTCTCAGGAGGCAGCAAGACTTGGAGCCCTGGATCAATTGGCCAAAATAAGTGCGCCCTCTCCACAACTGTTATCCCCACTAGAGTGGTCAATGAAATCCAAAAAATCTGCTCAACCCCTGGGCGTGTATATCTTCGGATCAACTTTCAACGACTCGATCTCGGCTTGGCCAGGGGATGCAAGCCCTAATCAAAACCCCCCGTTATCTTTCAACCACAGCTGCAATCAGGTCAGCAACTTTTATCCGGGGGTGCGGACAAGCAAGGAGTATGCCTGCTCCAATCCTCTCCGGTGGATCCGCAATCCATCCGAAGTCCCTTCTCAGATCACAAACAGAGACCAGATTCCCTTGCACTTACCCCCCAACAAGAGCACGCTCTGTCAAAGGAACGTATAATGGGTCACCAATGCCAATCAACTCTTGCACAAATACACGTGCAAAACCCCCAAGTGTGCAGTATCACCCCCCAAATGCCCCACTCACCGCAAGCCATAAATACATTAAATCAGTACCTGGTCACGTCAAGTCCCCAGCACATCTACAACGTCGTGCCAACCCCTAAGCACATTGTATTTTCACCACCAGCAGCAAAAATATCATCTCCTCAAAAAACAGCTAAGAAAACTGATCTGAACGACCAGCTCTTAGCGGATCTGTCATTTTTCTTCAAAAACACCCAAAATTCCACCAATCATACGCCAAACATTAATTCTAACAAAGAAGATCTAACAGCAACTGGAGTTTGGCCACAACTCTTTTCAACATTTCAACAAACAGTCAACGCATTAAATTATCACTTGGATAAACCGGATGTGCAGGTTAACCTTCTGAATACCCTAGCCCTATTCACGGCAGGGATAGATAACAAACTTGACAAACTGAACAACCTAATATTAGGAGCACAAGCCTCGACCAAGCTCGTACAGTCGGTCTGTTGTTGCTCCCCTATCATTGACTCACTTTCTTCGCTCCCAGACTTTCTATCCAGTGTTATAAAGGAAGTAAAGTCGCTTAAGGGGGGTAACTCATCCACAAATTCCGCTCTGCAACAGCAACAACCATCGAAAATAGACCAAGGCTCTGCTAACCCGTGGTCCATTACAAAAAAAGGCACTAAGTCAAGTGGAGGAACAGAACCATGTACAAACCAGCTAAACGATCAGCCAAAAAGCGGCCATCCCCAACCAGCAACTAGGGGTTCTGACCAGACTGAAGTGACAAACGAAAACGCCGGGGTTCCCTCCGGACACACAACCCGCATGGATAACCCAGAGACCAGGCCAATAGCTGGCTCAGTGATCCTGGTACCCCCCAAATTGGAAGCGTCGCCAGCCCCTGCGCTACAATGCAGCAAGAGAGAACGCAAACATCAGTGCAAACGTAGAAACAAAATAAACACAAAAGCAAATGCCGCACACCAGGAATTGTTTCCCCTCTTTGTGAAGGCAGCCGATAAGAAACCCCCAAGTGAGACGGACGCACCAACAACTCCAGCAATTCCCAGCGCCTCCAAATCAAAAGGGGATCTACCAGCAAGCATCACCCAGCCATCCTTTGGGGGTACCAAGATCTAACCGAGCCAGCTATGGGAGCAGTTATTAAATAATCAAGCATAGCTATCGAAAATCTAATGACCAAAACCATTGAGTCGAGCCTAATAGGGCCCGCAGTTACATTAATAAAACCTAACCCAGTGTCGGCCACAACCCCTCCCCGTGTGGACACCGTAAAAACAAGATTGAATCTCACAAATACAATCTACAACCAAAAAATAAACGTTCTCAAAACCAGTCATCTCTCATTGAAGGCCCCTAACTGTCCAATGCAACAGGAGCAGAAACCAGATACAGGGCTGTTCACCAATAAAATCAACAAGTCGGCGCAAAGCGCTCCCAAAAAAGAGAATAAAAATGATTCCTTACTCTTCCACATCTTACAGGCACCAGAATATAAATCAAAGGGTCGGCAAGATATTCTCAATAGATCTAACATAATAAAATTAGTGAAAGGCATCCCGGGGTTCGCAGGCCTGGCATCGGAGGACATAGAATCCATCGAATTCCTCCCACCAAGAGGCACTCAACCGTCCGAGGTAACGCTGGTATCATTTAAATCGGCCAGCTGGGCAGGAGCCTTTTTGAACCACAAGACCACCCTGCGGGATTGGGGCATTAGAGTGTATCCATATACCACTCCAGGCTACCCCATCTCCCTACTAACTCAGCCGACACCCCAGCGAAACGTTGGCATTATCAGACCAGCGCTCCATCCTAGACCATATTCGATCTTAAAAAACGCGGCAGGATCCGAGGAACTGTACAAAATTCCTCCAACTGTGGTCTCCAATGTCGACACAAGTCAAGGCTGGGAATGGCTCCCAGCAATTCTGTCAACCAAAAGCACAGATTGACCTTCTGAATTAGAGCCTTCTTCCCATAATCATAAACTCCAAGCAATGCCAATTCCTCCAGTAGTTCCATCTACAACCGCTCCCATTCCAGAAGCTGATTCCACCTTCTTTATGAGTTCTTGGAAGATTAGCGGCCTCCATCAGAAAATTATGTACCCTGACACTTTATCTTTCCTGTGGAAAATGCTGTAATAGCCCTATAGGAAACCTGGGCCACAGAAGGATTTCCCGTCATCGGCTATATTGAATTTTTGAAACCTGCTCTCAGGGACAGCCGCTACGGCCATGCCAAAGGCGGCCTTTCAATATACATATCAAATAATTTAAAAGGGCCAATTTCACGGCTAAGCATTGAGGAAGACTGGCTACTCGGGTCAAAATTAACTTGTGGCGAAAACAGCGCCCACTTCTCTTTTTAAATGAATACATCAATCCCAACACACGTACAAAAAAAGAACACCTGGCACGCCTAACGGAAATAATGTGCGACATAGCTGCGGAACA
Organism: Lissotriton vulgaris; assembly: GCF_964263255.1. Taxonomy (NCBI): domain Eukaryota; kingdom Metazoa; phylum Chordata; class Amphibia; order Caudata; family Salamandridae; genus Lissotriton; species Lissotriton vulgaris. The sequence goes on along the minus strand of NC_141697.1, from coordinate 159,898,542 downwards.
TCCCAACTCAGACTGCATTGTCACGGGGGATTTTAATACCAACTTATTTCAGGGGGAATTAGAAGACACCAATGGGCCCTTCTTACTCCCCATCACTGAGGCCGTGACACAAACCAATCCGACCAACCAAGCCCAATGCGGTCTGGGTGAGATCTGTGTGATGAAACTTTACAGCGCCGGCTACCTGGCAATGAACGGCAGGTTGGCGGGGGATACTCCCCCGAACTGGTCTTGGACAAATGGTACCAAACACTCCTATCTGGACTACACCATTTGCAACGCAGATCTGCTTCATTGTGTGTCCAGCTTCCGTATTCTTCCACGTTCTGAAAGTGACCGCAGGCCCCAGGTCATATCTCTTAACATAACCTCAGTGAAGCACAAACCTGCACCCCCAACGTGTCGGGGAACACATACGGAAAATCTTAAGCGTCTCAAGACTTCAGCCCAACCATCCTACAGGTATGCATGGAATGTATAAAAAGCGGAAACGAACAAGATGCCTGCCCCATTGTAACATGGATGACGCTGTGCTTCCATCTGACTAATTGTTTTCCAGTAAAACAGCAGGCCCAAAGGACAACCCGGCTTCACAATTTTAAACTTTCTTTACAGTCAAAGGTACTTGAGAAAGCAAGGAACAACGCCCTGCGGTCACTTGCAAAACACCCTGGGAATAGTGAATGTTTAAATCTTTATCAAGCAGCCCGAAAGTCATTCAGGCTGGCGATCATCAAAGACAAACAGATATCCGAAAATCCATTTTGGTGCAAATTGGTGTGGGAGAGTGTTGGACCTGGCCTTCTCCCCTGAAATTTTTCACTTTTGACCCCCTTGACTAGGATGTCTCCCCCATGGTAGTAAACTTGTATAGGCCATGTGTGGTAGGAGTTACCCTGTTTTAAAAATGTAATGTCATGCAATGGTGTGAGCACTTGTCAATTTCCCCCATTGTAAAATGCACCCTGGTAAAATGTTGTGTTTTTAAAATGGCTGCCATGGCTGTGCGTTGTGCCACCTGACTGCAGGAGGTTAGCAGTCTAGTTGTTAGGTACCTAGCCACCCCTGCATTTGGAGGTTTAAAGCCTGGCACCTAGGATGCTCTACTCCTCCCTCTGAGCCAGTTAGAACTAGTTTGCCTCTCTGAGGTGGGTTAGCGGTCTAGTTGTCTGGTACCCAGCAATCCCAGCATTTGGAGGGACCTTCTAGAAGCTTCCAGCCTTTCTGGTACAGGGAGAACAGTAGAGATGTGATGAGGAGAGACAGAGCTGGGACAGGAATGTGAGGGGTCCTGCTGCAAGGGGATACCGCCACTTGGGCCTGTGTGCTGGACCCTGCACCCATCTAAAACCCCTCTACTGTCCCCAGGGCTTGTAACGCCCCACTTCAGGAGTTCAGGCTGCCGTGTGGGAGGAGGGCCACGCTGCAGTGGGGATGGTGAAATCCTACCACCCTGTTTGATGATGCCCCCACTACCTGTTGACGTGGCCCAGTAGTGCTACTGCTCTGTCACCCGGGCCCCTGAAGAAGGAGGGCCCTCCTAGGTCCCTGAAGCTGCCGGGACCCTGCGCTACGCAAGCGCTGTGCCAAGAAGCGCCGAGAAGGGAAGGAGTGTTGTGGACTGGACCCCCTCAGAAGGTGAGAAGACCCCTGGATGTGTTACTGGGACTGTCCGGCCCCCCTTGCGCTGTGTTCCTGGAAGCGCTGGCTTGCAGAAGACTGCTTGTGTCCCCAGAGTGCTGTGACCAAGACTGCCCTGCTGATTGCCTGCCAAGCCCTATAATCTGCAAAGTGCTGTGATGTAGAAGCGCTGTATGGGGAGGATTGTACCCCCAAGGAGCTGTGCTGTGAGGAGCTGCCTGTTAAGTGCTATAACTTCAAAGCGCTGGAGAAGTGCTGCTGGCCCTTTGAGCCCCAGGGCCCTGAAAGCTGTGTGGCCCGAGTGGCCTGCGCAGGATTGAGGAGAACCGAGTGCAACCGGTGAGTGGGGCCTTGGTCAGACTGTGAGGAGGGTAGAGGGCAACGGGGCACAGGGTCGGTGTCCGCCCCCCCCCATGACTTGGAACATTAGAGATCTTGGATGGTAAACATACCCTGAACTGGACAACAGCCTGAAGAGTAAACTGGTGTAGGCTAGAGGTCAACTCTGTGCCCCTGGGTCCCCCAAGGAATTATTAAAGCCCCAAGAGTTAGGGCCAGGATTTATGCTAATGCTGGGTTGATGTTCAGGCCGATGGTTTCGCGCCCAGTGTGCTTATGGCCTAGTGTTAATGCCCCTGTCAGTGGTGGGCATCCCCATGTGTTATGCTGCTGAGGCCGACTGCCCCTCTAGGGAAGTGTTAGTCGCCTGAAGAGGTATTTAGGGTGGCCCTAGTGACATGTTTATTCCTGCACAGTGACCAGGTAATAGGAAATGTTTGTCCTAGTTCATCCAGCAAGCATATCGCAATTTTAAGTTAAAGAGGTCTTGCTAAATCCTCCCTCTTATTTTCTTTCTTTTTCTTTTTTATCACTTAATGACCCCTATGATACATCCCAAACTTCTAGGGGGATGAATGGAAAAGAATATGAGCAGTACCCCTAGAAAAATTAGGTCGTCTTTTTAGATGTATGATATGATATCCAAGTCAGCGAGAGTAAAGAAAAAGGAGTGAAGTTCCCTGTATATTAGGTTTTAACTTTTGTACTATTTTTTCTTCTCATTTTTCTTCTTCTTTTCTTCTTCTTACTATGGCTGGCTTACCTACTGTTTTGCTGTTTTCATTTTTAACAAGTTGTTTATAATGTTAATTATGTAACCCTCTTTTAAAGATATCTGTGGTATATCTAAATAAATAATTGTACTACTGTGCTGGCAATTTCTGTATGCTCCCAAACTTGTGTAAGCAATTTAGTTATTGCTAGAGCTCCAACATGTGCCAGCCCATGTGCCATTTGAACCATAGGTTTTAAATAGGCGGCAGGCAATTTCCACTTATTTATTTCTTTGTTATGCCAACAACCCTCATCGTCTAACATTCCTTCTTTAGACAATTGCTCAAGCTCTTCCACAGAGGCCGATCTCTGTATATCCAATACTTCCTCTCTAGCGTCATGCCAACGTTCAGCTTGAGACTTCACTATGTACATAGATGTAGTGCTTCGTTGCATCGCAGTTTCACGAGCCACGCGATCTGCAACGGTATTGCCTTGTCCTATTTTGTCAATGATTTTCTTGTGTGCGCTACACTTCATAATAGCAACTTTCTTTGGGTATGTAAGTGAAGTCAAGAGACTATGTACTAATTATTCATGCATTATCTGCATCCCGTGGGATGTAAGAAAGCCTCTTTCCTTCCAGAGTAGGTCAAAATCATGAACCACTCCAAAAGCATAGCCGCTATCCGTGTAAATGTTCACACACAAGTCAGTGCTAAGTTTACACACTTGTGCCAAAGCTATTAGTTCAGCTGCTTGAGCCGACTTCTGAGGTATGCAAGCTGTTTCCACTACTGTCTCAAGCGTGGTGATTGCATAAGCAGCTGAAGTTGTGCCATCTGGTTACTTCAGACAGGACCCATCAACCCACAGTTGCCCATCTACATCAGGAAGGAGCGCTTCTTGCAAATCAACGCAACTCTTTGTCTGTTCCTCAGTAAGGAATATACAGTCATGAGATTCCTTTGACAGGGACTGAGTCGCAGGATATGGCAACAAAGTGGCTGGGTTCAGTGTCGCGCACCTCTTCAAGGTAATATGAGGTGCTAACAGTGTCAATTCATATCCTGTCAAACGAGCACTAGTTAAATGTTGTGTCTTAGTCTGATTCAAAAGAGCATCTACTGCATGGGGTACTAGCACCGACAGTTTGTGTGACAAAACTATCCCTTCACTCTGACGTATGGACACAGCTGTTGCTGCAACTGAACGAAAGCATCCAGGCAACACATGAGCAACAGGATCAAGAACTGCAGAAAAATATGTACAGGGACGCTGCTTATCACCATGTGTCTGTACTAAAACTGACAATGCACACCCATCTTTCTTGTATACATAGAGTGTAAAGGCTTTCGTATAATCTGGTGTGCCTAACACTGGTGCAGAACAAAGAGCTTGTCTTAACTGACAAAAATCATTTTGGCATTCATCTGTCCATGGAAGGGGGATAGGAGTGTTTTTAGTCAAAAGCGCTAACAGTGGTTTAACAATGTGTGAAAAGCCCAATAGCCATTGCCGACAAAACAAAGTCAAACCAATAAATGTACGAAATTTTTTCTGTGTGGAAGGTACTGGTGTGTCTAAAATTGCTTGAATGCCATCTGGTGTAAGTGCACGGCCCTCCTTAGACAGAAGGTATCCTAAATAGGTCACCTTTGGTCTACAATATTGCAATTTCTTTCGTGACACTTTATGATGGTGTGTAGCAAGAAAAGAAAGCAAAGACAAAGTACACTCTTCACATAGTTCAGGCATATCGGCTGCCAATAAGATGTCATCAACATATTGTATGAGAGCCACTCCTTCAGGTAACGTAAAGGAATCAAGCTGTCTCTTCAATGCTTGACTGTAAATACTAGGACTCTTAGTATAGCCTTGAGGAAGTCTACAAAATCTATACGACCGATTATTCAAAGTGAACCCGAACAAATATCGGCTATCAGGATGAATAGGGATCAAAAAGAAAGCGTTTTTCAAGTCTATAACAGAGAATGTAGTTGCTGTCGGAGGAACCAAAGTAAGTAGTGTCGTTATGTCAGAATCCACAGGGTACTGCGGTACTACAATCTTGTTGACTTCTCTCAAATCGATGATAAATCTATAAATCCTAGTGTCAGTATCTTTTTTCAAAATGGGAAGAATCGGTTCATTACAAACATTGTAAGGAACATCTTCCACAACCCCCACTTTAATCAAATCATGGACAATGCGTGTAATTGCTTCTTCTACTTCTTTAGAAATGTTATACCGAGGCAGTCTTGGCAAAGAAGCACCCTCCTTGACACTAATATGCACTGGCGAAATAACCATTTGCCCTACATCGGTGTCTGAAGTAGCCCACAAAGTACTAGGGAGTGAGGCTACTGCAATGTCCTCTTTAACAATACAAGACCTCTCAATCACAGGGTAGTTGTCATTCAAAATAAGCTGTACTCTTTCCGGAGAACATCGTATCGTAGCCCTGAAATATTTAAGCACATCAAGACCCACAATATTGTCTGGTGTGTTTGGAGAAAGCAAAAACGGACATGGAGCAGTAAACCTATCAACATGAAATGCGAGTGGTTGTGACTATGGGCTAAGAGAAGGTGTTCCATCGAAACCTATCGATGTAATGGTTAAGCCAGAAAGGGGAGCCCTTGGAACCAATTGTTTAGACAAGGCACTACGAGTAGCTCCTGTATCAACCAGAAACTGATCAGTAGAACCCAAAATATGTGCTGTAACATAGGGACCCCTCTGATGTACTGGAACTTCAACTGATTCCTTACTCCATCCTAGGCAATCCTATGCATAAGCAGAATCTTGCAAATTAGACGGCACATAGTCGGATATTTCATATTGGTTCCTTCTATCAAAAGTGTTAAACCCATCCTGCCCACGTGTATTTGCATCAAACCTAGCACTCTCATTTGTGCTTCCTCTAGGCCCTGAATATCCTGAACGATTTCTCATTTGTCCCCGACCAAGTGGACACTTCTGAGCACGCAGTACTGAACAATCAGAAAGCCAATGTCCAAATTTTGTGCAGTACGCTCACTGGTCAGCAGATACATTTTAACCAGTATAAGAAGGAAAAAACAAACCATAAGATCCACGTCCACCTCTGTCATTACCTCTAGAAGGTGGGCCATAAGCTTGAGCTAACATAACCTTTGTTTTCAACTCTTTAGACTTTTTATCCTCATTACTATTAGCTTCTAATTCTTGTCGCTCATAATACTGAGCCATAGTTAAAAGAGAAACCGGAGAAGAGGTAGTCCATGAACTCTCACTGGCCTTTATGCGACTAGCTATTCCTGGCAAAAGGTTTGCGACATAATTATCGACAAACAGATACCTACCCATGTCATCTGTCAATGACTGGCCACTAAAATCGTGGAATGCCTCTTCAAAGCATATAAAGAAGTCAGAAACGGATTCATCTACCTTTTGTTTACATGACGCTAATACAGTCCAATCTATCTTTTTAGGGGGAATAATCGTTTTTTAACTTAACTAATATAGCTGCCGGAAGATTTAAAATTAATTGACACGGTTTCTGTGCAGGTTCTCTATCTTCATCTAACTGCTCTAACTCTTTCCATAATGCTCCAAATGTCGCACAGTCATCAATTTTACGCACCGTTCTCCACATATCAGGTGGTAAAATTAATTCAAAAAACAAATCAATATCAGGCAAAGTCATAGTACAAGAGCTAATGGCACCCTAAACTTCCTCATAAAAGGCTGCTGGATTCTTTCGCGGATCAGGCAATGCATTTTTAAAGGCCATAACATCTGCTCTATTCCAAGGAGTGTAAACCCAATTATAAATAAAATACCCTTTAGCATCTACAGAAGTCTTATCATCATTTGTACCCGTTCCTTTAGTAGGAACATATAAAGGCGTGGCTTCCCGCATGGGTTTCACATTAATTATGGCATTATCTGTTTCAGGAGTAGAAGTTTGTGCCATGTTGATTCCGGATGTTTGTGCAGCTGCGTCTACTGCCTTTTTCTCCTCTCGCAAACGGGCTGCTTCAACACGAAGTTTAACTAAGCGTGTCTGCCACCTGGGAGAAGACAAAAACACCTTCACGTAGTTTTTTACAATCAGCTGCTCCATCATCGGGCTTTATTTCTACTGAATATTTTCTAAACCCTTCGATAACCTCTGCGGCAAATGTATCAGTGAAATATATGTGCACCCTTTCCTGCCAATCTTTTTTATTATCTAAAAGTTCAGAAGCAGTGGCAGTACTACGAACGGCTTTACGCTCAGCAGATCTAATCTGAGACTCACGTTCAGCAGATAACATCGAACGAGTTTCTCTAGCTTTGTCCTGTTCTGTAGGAGAGTCCTCATCTGACTCATGAGGAGCAGAAGGAAGAGTATAAGGAGGTGGACAATGATCTAATAACAAGAAATCATCTTGCGGTTTATTAAGGATAGGATAAAGGGGCTGCCTAATAGCGTATTGGCCAGTTACCTATAAATGGTGCTCCCTATCCTCTCTCACTTTTGTTTCCTTATTTTTTAATTCTAATACTTTCGCATAGATATTCTTTCGCTGTTACTTTTCAATCAAGGCTTGCTCACGCTTCGTTCGTTCACGCACTTCTTTCTCCCACATTCGTTCACAGTCAAACATATCTTGCCTAGCCTTTAACTTAAACATCTGTTGCTCCACATACTGAATCTTTCGCAAATCAAATGACCCATGCATAGGCCAACGCAACTCAGGATCTTTACTAGTATATTTATTCCATAACGTGTTGTACATTATGGAAGAAATACCATACTTAACATACATGTCCCTATTAGGCGTCCCCTCCTGGGGGGGTCGGTTGTGCTTCGTCAAGACTCAAATTGGTACCACTACAAAAGCAACACATCCTACGAAGTGTGCTGGAAACAGGCATGACAAAAATAGTGCAGAATATGCAGTATTATGATCAAAGTAGCGCTTAAAGTAGTCTTCGTACGTTGCGCCGTTCAAACAAATTAAAATAGAAAGAAAAATCTCCTCATTACCTGCCTATATGTATTGCAACACATATATATTTCAAACAAATACTAATATTGGCCAATCTTACAAACAAAGCCGCAGTGTTACTAAACTTCCTTACCAATCAAAGGCATCAAACCAACAGCAAGTGCCGCAGAACGGCTCTTACCAATAAAATGGTGTCAAGGTTCCAACTGCCAAGTTCTCAAATCGACCAAATGGTCACTGCACGGCGAATCAACAGAAGAGATCTCAGTTGATGACCGGCGCCACCTGGATGGTCGGATCAGAAAGAAAGGAAAACGCCGTGGGTGCCAAGACTCGGGTCTTCTCAGGCAGCGATCGCGTCCAAAGCGAGATTCCAATCCTTCATCATGACCAGTCCTTCTGGCACCCCAGTCGCCGATGAGCCCCGCGTTGGAAGCGCCAATTTGTGGTGGTGAGCCTCAGCAAGGCCTACCAGTGCAAGGGATTGGCCCTTCTCTGCACAGAGTCCTCAGACCAATAGAAAGAAGTTGGCACAGAAACTGGAATAGAAAAGACAGAGTTTATTAAACCTCATGAGGTGGAACTACATTCACACAGCACCCTTTGGTAATGCATGAAGTAGCACACTGACGGGAAGGAGCTTGGTCCTTTTATACCCACACAGGGGCTCAAATGAAGGTGGTAAGAGAACAGAATGCTGGTTTCAAATACATACAAGGTCATACAGAGAGTGTGCTGGCAACAAGTGGGAGGGGCTGACAGTTAGCTAATTCTGGTGGACACATCCTGACAGTTACAAGTTGGGGACAGCTGTAAGCTCAACTGAGCATGTGCAAAGCTGAAGAGGCTAAATATATCTCGTCTCTAGGCAGATTTCAAGAGCAGTTGACAGGAAGGTAGGACAGAGCACATGGCGAGCACATGGCAAACAGAATGGCTGCCAGAAATACTAAATGGATTCCACACAACGGACAAGATAGTTTCTAAATGCAAGATGTCTTCTGCTAATGCTTAACTTACTCGCTGCTAAATTACAACACTGCTTGTGCAGGGTGCATACTCTGACAACCATAAACCCCATTTCTAACAGTCTCACTGTCTGGGAGTAATACATAAAGACCAACTGCCAGCTACATCTACTCATGTTACGCAGGATAAAGGATGCAGGCACCAACTGGTTGGGACAAGAAAATGCCAAACTTGTCTCAAGGTGGTATTTCCAGACTTGTAACTTAAAATCACACTTTAACATTAAAGACAATTTTAAATTACAGCTCTTTAGAAGACAAACTACTCAACAATACTAACTACTTCAAAATTTAAAGTTATCACTTAATAAATGCAATAAGGTAAACTATTGTCATCCTTCGGGAGAGGCAGGCCTTGCAGTAATGAAAAACCAATTTAAAAGTGTTTCACTGCCACAACAAGTAAAAGCTAAAAGCACTTCTTAAAGTTTTTAAACACACTGCAACCTGCCCTATGGGCTGTTTAGGGCATACCCTGAGGATGAAGTATATGTATTTAAAAGGAAGGCTTGGGCCTTGCAAAAAGTTTATTTTGCCAGGTCGAAATGGCAGTTTTCAATTGCTTACACTGGCTACAATTCCAGGCCTGAGACATGGTTAAAGGTCTACTTAAGTGGGTGGTACAATGAGTGCTGCAGGCTCACTAGTCACATTGGATGTCTACCACTTTACTAGGGAGGGACTTACAAGTAAATTAAATGTGCCAATGGGTGTAAGCTAATTTCACCATGATTAAAAGAGAAAGAGCAAGCACATTAGAGCAGTTTAACAGTACTAAAGTACACAGACTCCAAAAAGAAGAATTCATCAAAAACAAGAGGAGTAAGGCAAAATGTTTATGGGAAAGAGTACCCCAAGGATGACAGGTCTAACAACCTGCAGCTCAAATCCAAATCACATCATACAAAAGTATTAAAAGTAATACATAGACATATTGTTGTACCAATGTAGTCATGCATAGGTGCTTGTGCAAGTATATCATGGTACTAGTATTGTTGGGTAGTATTACCAGTAGTGTGGGAAAGGAGTATACAAAAGACACAAGATACTATATACTCTATGAGGTTGCACATATGTATGTTTAAGTCATATATCCACTCTCACTGCAGTCTCAATTTCCATTTGAAGAGATGGCTGATCAGGAATGTCTTACCTTGCTCAGTACTCTCAAGTCAATGTGTAAATTGATGGATCCCTTTCCAGCATTGGCAGCTAAGGAGAATGCTGTGTTTCAGGCCCCATTGAAACTCACTATACAATCAACCTCTTTGCTGGTGCTGTCCCTGCAAACCTAAAAAAGGTAATGGTGATCACATTGCTTAAAAACATTATTTCCCTGCAGCTTTTTACAACTTCTGCCCAATTACAGACCTACCGTGGTTAGCCATGATTTTGAAAAAAGTTGTTTGTCAACAGCATCTCACTTAGAAGAGTCTAACACCCTCGACTCATATCAGTCTTTTTTTCCATCCCAGACAATGCTCAGCAACTGTCTGAATTATTGTTTAGGACAATATAGTTTACTGCTCTGATCAGGTGAGTTTTACCTCTCTGCAGCATTTCACACAATAATCCTCCCTATATAACTTGAACTGAGATCTGTGGTTGGTCCCAATGACCCAACTACACAATCATCACCATCTTTTATAAAGGAGAGAACACAATGGGCAAAATTACTAACTGTCGGTGCAACACAGCAGTTAAGGTTGCTGCGACTAATTTCCCCAAAGGGAGAGAGAAAAATAGCACCATATATATATAATTATATGGCACGGTTTATCTCTCCCATAATGCTGCTGCACTCTAGGCTGCCTTGCACCACCGCACACACCCATGCAGCAAGGGTTTTGTACTGGAACGGTATTCCTTAAGGAAAAAAACTATGCTTTGACATTGTTAGAAATGGGGGTCTCTAGTTGACAATGGTTTGCACCTTTGTTCATGTAGGGTCCCTTCCTTCTATTCAGGATAAGGGGGATACACTACTGAAATAACCCCTGCTGACCGACTTGGTAGCTTGGCATGAGCAGTCAGGCTTATCTCAGAGGCAGTGAGTAAAGCATTTGCACATAATCAACAATAATAGAGTGAACACACTACAAAAGGACACCACACCAGTTCAGAAAAATATCCAGTACTTTATATATTTGAAACAAGACCAAAATGATAAAAACTCCAACATACAGGACTTAAATATATGCACTTTTCAAGAATAACCTAAAAATGCAGTTTCTTGAGGTCAGTAGCTCTCTCCGGTGCTACTGTGGTGCTGAAAACAACAGAATCCAATAGTTCTGTCTGACCGCGTTGGAAGGGGTGTCAGCAGACTCGTAAACAGTACCTTTTTGTTGTGCCCCGATCACGTTGGTGCAAACCAATTGTGGCAACCGTTGCAGTTGTGAGGTGAAGTGTAGCAGTATGGCGTGTGGTGCCCTCAATTCGTGGTGCAGGTAATGGCTTGGTGACAGTCATCAAGCGGCATTGGTGAGAACAGGGCTGCGGTGCTGAGTGAAGGCGGTGCTCGTGGCGGTGTTGTTAGATCACAGTGCAGACGAAAGAGCCAGTTGCGGCGACCTGGCATTGGTCGGTCCAGACTGAGGTGTGGGACAGGACTGTGCCACGTGTGACTGTACCTGAGCCAAGGTGCGGTCACAGGTGTCGGAGTCAGAAGGCAGTGACAGCATTGGTGAGACCAGGTTGCAAAGTGAAGCGATCCAGTGTGGAGTGTGATGCCCACAGGACACTGTGCAAGCAGTGGCTCGGTGGCGACGGTTGTTGTCATCGTCTGTGAGACCAGAGTTACAGTGCAAGATGTGGCGGTGCCCTCTGAGGTGACTTTAGGTCATAGAGCCAGTGACAGAGTCAGTTGCATTTCCCCCTCTATGGGAACTGAAACCATGGTTCCAGAGGGGGGCCCCAATATTTATACTCGGTTTCTCTTTGTTCTCTTGGGCAGAGAGTGTCAGTGCCCAACCAAAACCAGTCCTGTCTTCTCTGGCCCAGCTTCCTGGCAGGAGGTGGAGACAATATTGTTTAGGGCAGATCAGGCCCATTCAGGTGCAAGGAAATCTCCTCCCACTACTTTAAATGTGGCCCAGGTCTATTCAGCCCTGCCCTGATTCATCCAGGAAAGGCAGGACACACCTCGACCCCCCCAGCCCCTGTCACTCCAAAGCCAGACAGTCAATCCACAAACCCAGCAGAGGCACACAGGATGGCTAAGTAAGAAAATACCTACCTTTTAAAAGTGGTATTTTCAAACACAGAACAAAAAAATCATCTTTACTAAAAGATGCCTTTTTATATTCTGAGTTAAGGCCTACTAAACACCATTTATCCATTTGTCCCAATGGGTAGTTATGCTTATAAGATGGTATAAGCAAACTCCCATTCTATTCTATGGGACAGATAGCCTTTCCATAGTGAAAAACGAAATACTATGTAATTCACAACCAGGACATGTCACACACACCACTGCATGCCCTACCTTTAAAATACAGGGCACCCTGCCCCTAGGGTACATTGGGCCTACCTTAGGGTTGATTTGCATGTAAGAAAAGGGAAGATTAGGGCCTCGCGTGCACTTAAAGGTCGACATGGCAGTTACAAACTTCGCGCAGACAGTGCAGTGGCAGATCTGAGAATCCTTTACAGGGCTGCTTGTGTGGGAGGCAAAACAAATGCTTCAGGCCCACTAGCAGTATTTGATTTACAGGCCCTGGCACCCTCAGTGCACTTTACAAGGTACTTACTATTAAATCAAATATGCCAATCATCAATCTCTAATAAAATTTACCATAGGAGCACTTGCACTGAAACACTGAACAGCAGTAAGAAAGTGCAAAGAGACACTAAACCAGCAAAAACAGAGTCAAAACCGGGAGGTCAGAAAGCAAAAAAATGGGGAAACACACCAAAAGATGCCAGGTCTAACAGACATTATTTGATATTTCCTTGACTTTTTATGTGTGCTGAACTGTGTACCACATAGGCAACATTCGGAAAGTGTGATAACTCAAAACTTGCTCTACTGCTACACCTACATCAAGGAGATGGAATGTGTTGCACAAATCCCTGTATACAAATGTCAGTAGATAGAGATTTGCATCAAAAGTGGTTTAATGGAAATGCCTTTGTGCTACCTGTGGGATGCCCCCTTGTTACAAAGTAGTGCAAAGTGGCACATCACTTTGTACATAGTTTGTGTCACGTTTGTGATGCACACCCAGTTCAAATTGCTAGTAAATGTCTACCAGTGTGTTACTTCGGGTCCTTTCACATCTAACCACCTTCCCATTGATTGTGGTGTCCCTCATGTATCGTCTCTGTCTCTGCAATTAATATTTATTTATACCCAGCCCCTTTTTCATCTAATCCACCATGATGATTTAACCTTCCACTCCTGTGCAAATGATGTTCACGTCAATTTGTAAGAAAATTGTCCGAATGTCATATATGAAAAAGCCTAGGCTAAGCTTAAATAAATTTGCCAGCTTGTTGGTAGTAAATGGACTGAGGTTTACTGCCACTATATTTTAGGTCATTCTACTTGGTCCTGCCCATATCTGTGCTTGACTACTTTATGCCCAGAGGCCCCACAGTTATTTGAGGCTACCTCTTGAATCACATATCTGGTTAAGAATATTTGGGTTACTTTGAATGGAGTCATGAGCCCATACCTTATATTGACAGCATCATCAAAGATTTTTCGTTCAAGAAGCGGTAACTGTTAACGGAAATTGTACTTATGACACACAGAAACTCATGAACTTGCAGTTGGAGCACACATTAACTCTAAAGTTATAGTTTTATGGCTAGAGCAGTCGACTTTGAAGCTGAGGAACCGGGTTCGAGTCTCGGCAACGACGTGCAACATCCTGTGATTCTGGGCAAATCACTTAATCTCCTTTTGCCAAACAAAAATTAATGTGTCCATTTGTAACGCAACTGGTGGTCATGTGAACCTGATATCTGCTGGTGTAGTTCACGTCAATAAAACAAAAAATAAATAAAATTAAGGGGACTACTGGAATGTCCTACTTGTAGAGCTTCCTGAAACACTACTAGCCCAACCACAATGAGTAGACAATGCTATTAATAATTGGGCTACATAAGATGGAACATTTCTGCCATCTTCAGCAACCCATCCAGGGGTTCCCAGTGTAGTTCAGAGTGCACTCCAAAATATTGGCATCATTCTTTAAGCTTGCTGGAAATCGGCCCTTAGTACATTATACACAAAATGGATGAATACCGGGAAAAAACTTGCAGAAAATGCCAATGATAGGCACAATTTCCACGTTATTTCCCAACTAATCTTAATCACACATTATTTCCCATTAATTATTGAGATTCCCGGAAATGGTAATTCTAGAGGAGGCAATACCAGCGATCAAAACAAGGGTCTACAGGAAGCCAACGTACACCCAAATGGATACTTTTTTCCTGCCTCTTTGATTGGTGGCAGTCTTGTTAATCAAGCAACTGCTTACCCTGAATTCTTCAGTGATGTACGTTTTTATGACACTGGTTTAGGCTTATTTTGCACATATTGTATCTTTTTGCAAACGTCAAGGGCGTGTTATAGGAGGTGAAGATGGCAAAAAACAATCCTGGAGTGGAAAGTGCATTTTTCTTAGTAAGTATTTCCTCTAGCGCAATAAATGAGATTTGTTATTTCCAGCACACTCTTATTATCCAATCCGTGGCATTGCTGAACTTTAGTCATGTCTCTTTGCTGCTACAGGCAGTTCTGCTCCATTGCGTCCATGTGTACTATTCGCAATGCAGCAATAAATCATGGAATTTTCCCTCAGCCTCCAATGCGCCTGGGTTCAGAGAAATTGCAAGTCTCCCCGTACTGTAAGTGGCTATTTAATGCAAATCCTTTAAGGCACAATCCGGGCTGACAGACCAGAATTCAGTTTCATGAAATGCGTTGTGTTTTTATTGGCTAACTAAATCGCCCTTGGCTTTCACTTTTGAATAGAAAATGATTGCTGCTGGGCGAAATACTTGGAATCTGACAGCTGGAGTAACAGCTTTCATCCCACAGACCACTCATGTTTGCAACTCCTGATTATTTCAGCAGGTGTGTGGAGCAGCTGCCTTTTGCTGCCAACAATGTGCCCATAATTCAAATTATGCAAGCATGCAACTCAACCACTTGGACAGACATTGCCAGTAAAACTAGTTATGCATTTTGGTACTGGCACATATAATAGCAGGAAAGCACTTCAAATAATTTGATAAAACTAAAAAAAATGGTTGAAAGATGTATTTAGGTTAGGGATTAGGGGGACTGTATGCTTAATTTGTGCCGGTGATTGCAGATGGTGATCGTTGAGTCTCGCATTTAAGGGACGGGACTCATTTCTTATCATTAGACATTGTCCCAGAGCAAAAGAGAGAAAAGCAGAAAAGGTAGAAAAAAAGAGGTATGGAAAGGTAGGAAAACAGTGACAAAGGAAAACGCATGGAAGAAACTTATAAGTGTGAGGTAAAAAAGACAGGAAGTGCAGGGTGATGGAGGAAAGAGGGATGAGGTGGAATCAATACCATACAACCTTGACATTGAACAACCCCGTCATTAGGTAGTACCCATGGTGGGCCTCTGAATTTTTTTTGTACCCCTTAATATGTGTTGTTTTTTTCACAGAGTACTTGGGGGTCACAAGAGCATCAGCGCCGGGACGCCCCGTTGCGGGGGCAGCTGTTTGCGCTTTACAAAACTGATAACATAACATAACATAACATTATAAGTCTGTTTAATCATTTTGTTAGACCTGGCACCATTGGCGTGGGTCTCCCTTCCATTCCTGCTGTTGCCTCATGTGTTTTTGCTGGTGTTAGATGCTTTGGGTCCTGTGCCACTGCTGTCCAGTGCCACAGTGCAAGTGCTCCCAACTGTAAATGAATGTATTAATTTGTGATTCCATGATTGGCTATTTGGTTTACTTGTCAGACCCTAGTATAGGGCACTGAGTGTGCCCAGGGCTTGTAAATCCAAATGCTGCTGGTGGGCTTGCAGCACTGGTTATGCCACCCACAGAAGCAGCCTTGTAAACTGTGTCTAAGGTCTGCTATTGCAGATCCTGTGTGCAGTCTGGTACTGTCATGCTGACTGGGCAAGTGTACCCACTTGCTAGTCCCTAAACCTTCCCTTCTCTTCCCTAAGGTAGGCCTAAGGGCAGGGTGCATTGTAAGTATAAGGTAGGACATGCCCTGGTGTGTGTGGTATGTCCTAATAGTGAATTACAGCCATTTTCGTTTTTCACTATTGCAAGGCTACCTGTTCTCCATAGGCCAGAATGGGCAGTAAGATTATTACATTCTTATAATCCTAACTGACTCAGCGAACATGGTAGAAATTTGAGTTTAATATGCCTGAACTCAGAATGATAAAATACATCTGTTAGTGAAGTTGGTTTTAACATTCTGTGTTTTCAAATACCACTTTTAGAAAGTAAGTATTTTCTTGTCTAACCATCCAAAGCCTGCCTCTGTTAGGTTGTGTATTCCTTGTCTGGAGTTTGAGTGACAGGGCTGGGAGATTTCAAGAGACAGAATGAGTCAGCCCAGCGGTGAATAGAGAGATCTGCATCTAGATGGGTGGGAGAAGTTGCACTTGAACCTTAAATAGGGCTGTTCCTGCCTTCCACAATGCTGGCTCCACCTCCTGTGGTGTGGCTGATGTCTCTACCCTGCACTGTGAAAGAAGAGAAGGAATGATGTCAAGAAAGTGCTCCAGGCCTGTGCTTTCCCTTCACAATACTGGCTCCACCTCCTGTGGGGCATCTGATGTTTCTACCCTGGACTGTGAAAGGAAAGAAGGAGTCCTGTAAACAGAGTGCTTCAGAACTGGTTTGGACTGGGCAAAGGCCCCTCTCCTCTCAGAGAACAAAGGATTTGGGGGTATAAACATTGGGACCCTCATCCCAAGAAATTAGATCACTTTTGGACTATAAGAAGAAACCTCTGCTGAGGAGAGGAACCGGAAGAAACTGAGGAGCGACTGAAGCATGGCTTAGGGGATTGGCCTGCAGTGGTTGCCTGACAGCCAAAGAGAGGAGAAAGAACTTTGTGTGCTTTACTTTCAACTTTCTAAAATATCTCCAAGGGCTTGGATAAGAGCTTGCCTCCTGCTGAAGTCTTAGGGACAACAGACTTCACCCCCAGCTCTCCAGGAGTTCTTTGGAAGTGCCTCTTGCTATTTTGGGCCTTCTGAGGGACTGCGTGTCGCAAGGAGCTGGAAGCGTGACTCGAGGAAGAAGCGTGTCGCAAGGAGCTGCTGTTGGCATCGCATCGTGAATGTCAGCGCTGTAGCTGTCTTATTGCACCGCATCGAGAGAAGCATCTCGCAACGAAGAGGAAGCATGTCACCATCGCTGCTGCTGCCGTCGCAACTCCAAGGGAAGGTGACGCCGCTGTAGCTGTTGTATTGCACCGCATCAGGAGATGAGTCTCGCAAGAAGAGAGGAGCGTGTCGCTGTTGCTGCCATCACATCTTGGATGTCGGCGCTGTAGCTGTCGTATTGCACTGCATCAAAAAAAGCGCCTCGCATCCCCAGAGAAGCGTGCCGCCGTGGGAACTGCTGCCGTCGCATTGTGGATGTCGGTGCTGTAGTTGTTGCATTGTGCGGAAGCTTCTCGCAACGTAGGAGAAGAGTGCCGCAGCCAAGGCTGTTGCCATCGCATCACTGAACAAGGGTGTCGCCACTGCAGCTGACGAATCGAACCGAGACTGGCATCCTCAGAGAAGCGTGCCGCATCTGGAAGATCTTCCCGTCTTTATTTCTTTGCACCGGAACTTTGCCGCATTTCCATCGCTGCAACATTACTTGTTGTGGAAGCACAACGCATCGTAAGGTACATTGACGTAAAGTGTCGCATCGTAAGAATCGATCTGAACTAAGCTAAAACTACCATTTTTAAGTATACTGTTGTGGATTTTTGTTGTTTATGGTCTTGTGCTAAGTCTATATAAAGAATACTTATTTTTAATATACAACTGTGTGGTGTCCATCTGTAGCGTTGTCACTGGGTTACTGTATGTGGTCAAAAATGCTTTACACATTGCCTCTGAGATAAGCCTGTCTGCTCGTGCCAAGCTACCAAGGTGGTGAGCAGGGGTTATTTTAGAAGTGTACCCCCTTACCCTGACTAGAGGCAAGGGTCCTTATTTGTCACAAGTACCTACCTGTGCCAACTAGAAACCCCCAAATCTAACACATTTTATCTTGGATACACACTTTAAAGTAGTTCAAAAGGCTTAAACAGGTGTGCACAACTTAGCCTACATATTACAAATTCAAAGAAGTAAACAGAAGAACATTTTAGAAATATTTACTAAATTTAAAACTTGTCACTCTCTTTATTTATTTCATGATTGGCCCGGGCAGCAAAGGAATACGAATAGAAATACTTTCAAAATCTGATACGAGGAGTTTCTTCAGGTTAAAGTGTAGTATTTTATTGGTAGAGGCCTAGGACCGAACGATCGTGCTTGTGAGTGCAAAGGGCTTATTTAAGCTTATTAAAAAAAACGGATACAACATTGACAATCACCATTAGCCAATTCAAGAAGCGTATGCCCCCTATAGCGCATGTATTACTGCACAGCACAATATTATTGCAACAGCTTCCTCAACCTAACCACAACACTGCAAGATAAGACTCTTTAAGTATAGCAAGTAAACATATTAGGAATAGGATTAAGAAGGCAATGTATAGTTAATAGCGTTTACGATTAACAGGTAATCAATGCATTAGATGTGATATTATTGTAAGTCAAAGTTAACAACCTTATGCATCATATCAACACAATTCCCCGCAAAAATGTGACATACAGAGGCAGAAACAAACAGTATGATTCGTTTCTTTCCCATCCTTGGCTCTTAGGGACCCATATTCTATTCTCCTCACAGCGAAAGCATATGGAGGCTCTGCTGCTGGAGCAGAAACCGCTCTGGTGAGAAACTGCAACTGATGAGGTAAGCAGACCCTTCACTCCATGAATTTCTAAGTGTATTTGGCTGGAAGGCTGCATCGTTTCAGGACCATCAGAGCTGCTTCGCCAGAAAGGGAAGTTCATTAGGGAGGCTGGCAGGTGCCCTGTCGAAACAAATCATGGCAGGAAAAGAAAATGAGGACATGTATTAAGTTGGCGCTTAATTTACTCACAAAGGACCGAAACACAAAACCTTTACACACCTTAGTCAAACTGAGATACACAAAAAAGGGCTCCTGAATTTGAACGAGGACATTATTTTTTCACAAATTGAGGATTTGCAAACCTGTCTGTGGCTACAACTTATGGATGGCAATGGGAAATCTGCAAGACGTGCAGATTTCCAAAACAACCCTAGCTAGGCATGGGAAAAGGGTGCTTCAATGAGATGTTATGTTGAATTACCAAATATCGTGTACAGTCACAAAACTTGGGTTTTATGGTTATTTTCAAACATTTTCAATTATCCTCCCAAACCTGTTGGCTGGAGTTCAAACATCACCCACCAACCCCTACAGCAAGATTGGTGGAGAAGGTATTTATTCACATGGCAGAAGGTGTCCGGTGTCAATAAAAATGGAAAATCCTTGGGTAGGAAAACATTCCACTATGTCAACAACTCGCAGGCATCAGCATAGTGCTGA
The DNA here is from genome assembly GCF_964263255.1 of Lissotriton vulgaris. Taxonomy (NCBI): domain Eukaryota; kingdom Metazoa; phylum Chordata; class Amphibia; order Caudata; family Salamandridae; genus Lissotriton; species Lissotriton vulgaris. The sequence continues at coordinate 159,879,185 of NC_141697.1, read as the reverse complement.
CAGCTGTTTGTAAGGGAAATTATGAATACAGGGCCTAATACACAAAAACCTGCCTTCTTTTCTTAAATTTACGTGCACAAACTATATGATTCATGAGTGCAAATTCACATTTGGGAAAACAAATATATAACATCCATTGATAAATGTTTTAAATCTCACATGAAATGCCACCAGCATGGCATAATATTAAGTAGCAGTACATCTGCTTCCAGAGGAAGGGAGTGGCCTTTCCATGGTGGAGATGACTGGCAAAACATCTGCCAAAAGAACAAATTGATGGACAGAATGCAGAACAATGTCATACATTCACCCCAGTACAGAGATCTGGGCCTCAATCCATAATTTTTTGCTTGCCATGCCATTCCAGTTTGAACCCAGCCATATGCAAATCAGTCTTGACCCTGTGCCTCATGGAAACAGTCCAGCCTGTACTGCCAGGCCAGGGCCTCTCCTGGACTGGAAACAAGCATCCTAGGACGGGTTTTGGGGATTCACCCCTCATCAGCGAGGATAGCATGACTCCAAAGGCATAGAAAGCACGGGACACAGGTCTGGGCATACCAATCCCACTCGGGGTAACAAATGCAAAATGAACAATTGATGGACAGAATGCAGAACAATGTCATACATTCACCCCAGTACAGAGATCTGGGCCTGAATCCATAATTTTCTTCTCACCGTGCCATTCCAGTTTGAACCCAGCCATATACAAATCAGTCCTGACCCTGTGCCTCATGGGAACAGTCCAGCCCGAACTGCCAGGCCAGGTCCTTCCTTGCCTGGAAACAAGCATCCTAGGACCGGTTTCGAGTGCCAGGCCAGGTCCTCCCTTGCATGGAAAGAGGCATCCTAGTACCGGTTTCGGGGTTTCACCCCTCATCAGCCAGGATAGCTAGAGAACGGGACCCACGTCTCGGCATACCTGTCCCACTCGGAGTGACAAATGAAAAAAGAACAATTGATGGACAGAATGCAGAACTATGTCATATATTCACCCCAGTTAAGAGATCTGGGCCTAACTTCATTGTTATTTTGCCCACAATGCCATGCCAGTTTAGACCCAGCCATATGCAAATCAGTCTTGACCCTGCACCCAATGGGAACAGTCCAGCCCGAACTGCCAGGACAGGTCCTCCCTGGACTGGAAACAAGCATCCTAGGACCGATTTCGGGCTGTCAGCCCTCATCTGCCAGGATAGCTTGACTCCAGTGGCATGGAGGGCACGGGACCCACGTCTGGGCATATCGTCCCACTCAGGGTGGCAAATGCAAAAAGATCAATTAATAACAGAATGCAGAACAATTTCATAAATTCACCTCAGTACAGAGATCTGGGCCTGAATCCATCATTTGTTTGCTCACCATGCCATTCCAGTTTGAACCCTGTGCCTCATGGGAACAGTCCAGACCAAACTGCCGGGCCAGGTCCTCCCTGAACTGGAAACAAGAATCCTAGGACCAATTTCAGGGTTTCACCCCCCATCAACCACAATAGCTTGACTCCAGTGACATATAGAGCACATGACCCACGTGTGGGCATACACATACAAACCAGGAGTTTAAATAGATTTACAGACATTTGCAATTCTTTGAATCTGCAAATGACTGCAGTAGTAAAAATATTCAACTTTAAAGTTAAAAACAATCTTGCACTTTTTGACTTTATGTCAGATTGGCGCTGATACAAGGCCATCATTTTTTCAAAGCAAGAGTATTGTAATTCGCTTACATAGGCTGTTCTGCACACCCAACATATCACTTGCAGCACTGGCATACTAGAGCTCTCAGAGCTGTTTATAACCTTAGGATGAGGAAATAGGTCTCTCTTATGATAACAAACAACAATGAACCGTGAAAGCATGGATTTAGTTTAAGAGTCTAGTAACGACCCACAGGCTGTCACTAAAAAGGAACAGTTGTACCTCCAGAAGCCAGGAGTGTAATCCTCAATTCAGTTCAAGGGCGTTTCCCTCTCCCCATCAGTTGACATCACAGCACCATGAAGTTCTTGAGCAGACAGTGTTTTTTAACATTTTGGGAGCCCTGATATTGAATGCCTTGCCAGCAGGAATCAAGGAAATCCAGACTTCGCTCAAGTGCAGTGTTTTTAACGAGTGTTATTATTGACCTAATCCTCACAGATCATTGTATTAGTGCCCTAAGTCTAATACAAATCATTAGGTCACTAACCTATGTGCCCTCAGCCAGCCCTTGTAACCACATATTGGTGTAGAGTCTGTGTACCTGAAACATGAACTGAAGCATGCAGAAAAAACTAGAATGTGGACCACTTAATCAAACAGCCGTAATCACTTACAAATGCAGTACATAGTTTAACCCCTTCAGCGTGGCACACATTTTCGCGCTGTGCTGAAGGTTCTATTGAGCGGGCGGGGCCATGACGGAGCGGTTCCGTCATAAGCACAGCGCAACCGGCGCTCTTGATGGAACCACTCTGTCATGAGCACCGAAGGAGTTAAGTAGCCCTTCCGCTCTTTTAAGGCTTTATTTGCATTATGGTCATTGTACTTGAGTTTGGTGCATTTCTTTATATCCAGTCATTCTAGTGGATGTATAGCAATACATATAATTTAAACTCCTCATATTTATGTTGCTTTATTTGGGGCACTTTAGAGTAGTGTAGCAATACCAGGATGAAAGCAGCTAAAAAACACAAGAACCCCAATACCTGTTTGGCAGCAGCTATTTATGCACAGGATCCCCCTTTATCACATGCATTATTTTGTTTGACAATATTATTGCATCTGCTTACTCAACCTAACCACAACACTGCAAGATAAGTCTCTTTAAGGATAATAAGTAAATGAGGGAACACTACATTAAACCAGTAGTAATCTCTTGCAAGTGTAGTTAGTGTAGTTAACTTCTAAAGTAGCCCTTCTCTCTTGCGCTTTGTATTATGTGCCTTATATTTATGTATACTACAGTTCATAATCTGCATCTCTGTATATCCAGAACTTGGACCGCTAGTCCTTGCCAGTATATTATATAGCAGTTTGTGTAGCAATATGTGTCATTGCTTCGCACATTTGGAGCTTTTCAGCGGAGAATAGCAACACAGCTTTGTAAGCAGTTAAAAAGCACCTCATCTCAGTCCCTGTTTGGGAAGAGACATTTCTACAAGGAGACATCCCTCTATGAACAGAAATATTTTAGGCAAGTATTCTACAAATTACTCAAAGGCTTATTTTAAACAGCTACCTGGCGTTCGTGGCACAATAGGTTCTGCAGCCCCACTAGTAGAATTTTATTTACCAGCCTGGGTATATGGTATAGCACTTTACTAGGGACCTTCAAGTACACTAAGTATGATAATCAGGTGTAAGTCAATTTTACCATGTTTTACAGAGTGAGAACAAGCACTTTAGCACTGGATAGCAGTGACAAAGTGCACAGAGTCATCAGGCCAACAAAAAATGAATCCAGCAAAACAGGAGGGGAGAATGCAAAAAGGTTTGGGGGAACCCTGCAGAGAGGGCCTGTCACATTGTCAATAGGTACATTGTCGACATTACTAAGTTAATATGAGCCCTGCAGCCAAGATGCAGCTTTTGCGCATGTTACTACATAGCTTTATTTTTGCAAGACTCTCTTTATGCCTTTCACATGAGAACTGTCTGCTGTGTTAGTTCTCCACCTGTTCCCGGAGTTTAGTCTGAACATTGTGAGAAAGGTCGATAAACAATGCCCCTTTTTATTCTGTTCTGGTCAGGCCCTAGCACCTAGACAAAACACACTAACATAGCTGCTGCTGGAAGCTCGTACTATGATATTACACACTTGGAGAGGGAACTTTCCAGGGAGAAGAGCAACATGCACCTACGATCTTGAAATACCATCTATGGTCTAAGGTATGGGGTCTTCTGACAAAGTCCAAAGATCTTCTATTATATAATAATACTACTTCTAATCAAGGGGAGGGAGGTTAACACACTATAGTTCTTTCTCCATTGTCTTTATATGACGACATCTCCCTTTATAATCTATGGCCTAGTTGCAATGCTAACCGTATTCGTGTTAAGCATTTTTCTGCTTGTTGTGGCACATATAGTGCATGTTAGAGCACGATAGTTAAAATAAACATTTTAAACTATATTTGTGTCACGGTCAGATCTTATTGTAGACAGGTACGAGAGCGTAAGCTAAAAGGTGTGTCTTGCTACCGCAATTCCTGAGAGATAAGGGGGTGTTGTGTTCTTGGGTGTCTAATCATTTGCTTCTCCCTGAGTGTGTAGGAGAGCTAGTGAGACCCTATAGCTAGTCGGTCCGGGACTCGTGGAAACTAAGTCGGTAGGAATGTACAGTCCCTATACACCGAGATCCAATAATTCTGCGCATAGTTCTCTCTATGTGCAGAATCCCTGCAACAGGCCAAGTCAAACATAGCTTTACTAGAAGCTTCTGGGAAGCAATGGCATGGGTCCCATCAGTGGTAATTGGTGTGTCAATAGCCCTCACCTCTCCATTGGCACATTTCAACATACTTGATGGGTTTGACCGGAAAAGGTATAATAGGTCACTTGAAGGTCTGGTTCCGGCTAAGAGGATCTCGTCCATCAATGGAAGGCGATGGTAGAACTTGAATTGAATGGATTGTGTAAAGACCTTGGGGCATATTAGCAAAAACCTTGTTAAAATTATGACTGTTTTAGCAGCAGAAAACTGTCGCTAAAACGGCGATAATGAGCTTGCTAATATGCGTTATAGAATTCTAATAGAAGCTCAGGTTAGATGTGCAGGACATCTAACCTGTGCTTCTGTTGGAATTCTATAACGCATATTAGCAAGCCCATTATCGCCGTTTTAGCAGCAGTTTCCTGCGCTAAAGCGGCGATAATTTGAACCAGTTTCTTACTAATATGCCCTGTTGTCTTTTCAGAGACCTCCTCTGCCATATATCCCAAACATGGTTTGTATGAGCAAAATCTAGTTTGAATTAATAGGTTCAGCCTTTTTTTGGCCTTGGTAGCGTTTCCACTGGTCGTTTGTGTACATATCCATCTCAAATGTCTTGATTACATTTTTTTATAAATACTTGATTTTGCCAATTTCTTGGCTTGTCATGAACAATTTTCAAATGTGGTCACACTTGTCCAAATGTTAAATTTCTTGATTTGCCAACTCTCTTGATTATCCCTCTGAGTGCTACATCACAATATAAAAAATGAACATGGAGATAAGCTGTGTCCTCAGCTGTTTCTGTCGTTGTTTATATTGTTTGGAGACAAATAACAGTGAACTTTGCTTGGTAGTTTCCAGGCTAATATTAGTATGAATTCCCCTTTGGTTCAGGCTGCATGGTAATGAGATCATCCTGACAATATGAATTATTGTCTGAGATGAAAACTGTCTTTAATCTTTAATATAAGACCTTTGCCTTTAAGCTTTTTCCACTGGCTTTTGCGGGGCTTGCTGCATTCAATAATCGAATCTTTCTTGTAATATTGACATATTTTTGTTTCACCTCTCCTCTAAAATAAAAGCAAATATTCATAAATGTATTTCTAAAAGACAGCCCTGGAACATTGATTGTTTTAAAATTAATTACTTTGATGATAAATACAATATCTCCTGCTATCGAGTGGGTGAAACATGTATACAAAATCGAGGCACAGAACGCTGTTCTACATGGTGGATAAAATAACTTACTTTGGCGTTGTAATTTCTGCATACAGAACTCAATTTTACAAAATGGCAAAGACATAGACATAAATGAATTTCACAATCCATTTGTCGAGACTTTACTTCACAGAACCTTTGACCCTGGTGACGTCAGTGGACGTGAGGACATATATCCTTTAACCCTGATGAAATCAAAGACAGTGGCATTGCTCTACATAACATACACCAAGATGTAGCTATCATCTACCTTAAAAGCCTCAAGCTTAAATGATGTGACATACTTATCAACTGCCTATTCAAAGGCAACAAAACAAAGGCACATCGCAAATTCCTTGACACAACCTCAAATGCTCAGTATTGCAGTAAGGGGCATATTTACAAAGAAATGGTGTGATGCTGCAAGCAATTTAGCAGTGCAGCGCTGCTTAATTTAAAAAACGCAGGGATGCGCCATATTCCCAAGAATACACCGCATCTCTGTGTTTTCCGTTATGCCAGTGCTAAAAAAGCTGCCTAGCACCACCCCAGGCTACCTAGCGCCATGGTGAAAGGGTACCTGCAATGCAGCGATGACTGTTTACGTGCAGGAAGGTGTCCCTTCCTTCACATAAACAATCATTAAAGGAGATTTGCTCCTATGTGTGCTGCAGAAATGTATTACACATAGAAAGAACAAAGAAGGAGAAGAAATAAAACTATTTCTCCTCATTGCGCCACTCTAACACCCGCTTTTCAATGGCGTTAGTTTTTGGCCCTGCCTCAGATTTACAGATCCTTATAAATCAGGAGCAGCGTCAAAAAGCAACAGATGTTGTGGTTGGCCACGCCCCTTTCACATAAAGTGATACATAAAAACGGGCCATATTTACAAGGCTGTTAGAAATGGAGGTCTCTAATTGGCAATGGTTTGCACCTTTGTCAAAATAGGGACCCTTGCTTCTAGTCAGGATAAGGGGGATACACTCCTAGATAACCCCTGCTCATCCCCTTGGTAGCTTGGCACGAGCAGGCAGGCTTATCTCAGAAGCAGTGTGTAAAGTGTGTGAAGCATTTGTGAACACATACAGTGATACAGTGAAAACACTACAAATGGACACCACACCAGTTTAGAAAAATAAGTTATCTTTTCTAGACTTAACACAAGATCAAATGACAAAAATCCACAATACAATATCAAGAATATGACTTTAAAATTGTAGAAATAGCTTAGTTCAATGTAGATGGTAAATGCAACACTTTGCTTTCAAAGCACCTTGGCTTCGTCACGCAATACAAACAAAAGGGTTGCAGGGAAGGTGATGCATCAGTTCCTTGCTTCAGGGGAGGCAGCGCACCTGTTCCTTACTGCAGCGCAGGGGAGGTGATACGTCGGTTCCTTACCGGAGAGGAAGTGAAGCGCCTGTTTCTTACTGTGATCCGGTGCGATGCGACAAGATGGAGCCTCGATGTGATGCGACGATCTGGTGCGATGCGACAAAATGGCGTCTTGGATGTGTTGCGACCACATTGGATGCGATGTGTGCACGCCCAACGGCCGTGCAGCAAAATCGATAGACTTTGGAGCCATGACAGGCCCTGCGATACTCTTCTCCGGTGATGCGACGGAAACCTCTGCGGCGGCGTCACGCTTCTCCTGTGATGCGACACGCTTCATCTGCGATGCAAGGGCGAATTACGATTACAAAATGTTATAATCAAACTGCCCATTCTGGCCTATGGGATAAGGCAGCCTTGCAATAGTGAAAAACTAAATTGGCTGTAATTCACTATCAGGACATGCCACACACATACAATGCACCCTACACTTGGGCCTATCTTAGGGGTGACTAATATGTAGAAAAGGGAAGGTTTAGGGACTGGCAAGTGGGTACACTTGCCAAGTCGACATGGCAGTCCCAGACTGCACACAGGCTCTGCAATGACAGGCCTGAGCCATATATTACAAGTTGCTTCTGTGGGTGGCACAACCAGTGCAGCAAGCCTACCATAAGCATTTGATTTACAAGCCCTGGGCACACATTGTGCACTGTACTAGGGTCTGAAAAGTAAATCAAATAAGCTAATCATGGAGTCACTAATCCATTACAACAATATTTAATAGAGAGAATATGCATTTTAGCACTGATCAGCAGTGGTAAAGTGCCCAGAGTCATAACACCACCAACAACAGATCCGAATAAATACAGGAGGAAGGCAAAAAGTTCAGGGATGACCCTGCAAAAAGAGCCAAGTCCAACAAAGGCCATTAAAAGTCATACAGGGTGGCTTTGCGTGGCCTTGCAAATATGGGTCAGCATACAGCGCCAGTGGGTTGTAAAAAAAAGTGACTTGCCAGTGGCACTAGGGGCTTGTAAATATGCCCCTCAGAGCCCTATAATAGCTCCAAATGACCAAGTTCATATTCTGAGTTTTATAAAGCACCAAATGAACAGGCACAGCACCAAACACTTAGGCATAGTCATGAAATGAAATGCAATGAAAAGCAATTTTATAGAGCGCAGCAGTTGCCCTGAGGCGTCCAGGCGCTAAGATAACATCCCATTTTGCAATTGCTATGCACCAAGTACAACCCCAGTGCTCATTGCTGTCTCAAACAACTAGTTCTCTCAGAAAATTACAAGACATACCCCAAAATACCCAGTCAGAGTCTCAAACACCCATGCTAGATATTGCATCAAAGACCCGGGAAAAAAATTAACATATGACTGAACACAATCATGATATACCCTGGTGCAGCCATTATAGGGCCAACAACAGCATTGAGGACCCAGACACAGTCTCAAATATCCACCAGCAACCATATCTCTTCTATAGTTTGTACACATTGTCATAAAGTTATCTTTAAAGTCAGGTTGCCTCAAAAATCGTGGGTATTTTGGCTAATTTCGGTCATAGTTTTCAGATCCACACCTCTAGTTCAAAAGTTAATCTCCATTGTGGAATACTTGATTGTTTTCCAAGCACATCACTGATTCAATAAGTTGGCAATGTGTTGTAATTAAACGTCCTTGAGACAGGTATATATAACACACTGGATTTAATGAAGCTTAGTTCCAAGTTAAGTTTCAAGTAGATAAGTAAAAGATAACAAAGCCCACCAGGAGCAGTCTGCCTGCTTCTCAGCCTGCATCCACCAACTGCCATTCATCACATCTCCAGACCCCAAGCATTCTGTGACATCCACACATCCAAGATTCCAAACATCATCAAGCACAGCAGCGCTCATTCTGGCTGTGCAATAGGGAAGAGACATCTAAGGAAGAGGAATGGCAACACATAAGTTATAACACATCCCCCTTCCTTAGGGAAACTACAAGCAGAAATGATGCACATAAGTATGAACATCATTAAATACATTACATAAAAAGAGATGGAAACAATCCACAATATGCATGCATAAAATAGAAATGATGCAGATACATGGAAAACATCATTAAATATAAAACATCAGAGAAGACGGAAATATTCCACAAATACATGCATGAAATTATGGAATTGACCAAATACGAAAAAATAAATAGACTGATAGAGATTAACACCATCCCCCAATAAATACACTGATTGAGATTAACCTCATCCCACTCCCTTAGGGAAAAAAACACACCACACCAAACCGCTCAGAGCGGTGAAACAAAACTGGGGCACACACCACCCCATAACTGCAACATAATTGTGCACTCCCCACATTAATATAAATCGCACTGTGGCATTCACCACCCCACAAACTCACCACATTAGGGCACTCACCTCCCTAAAATACACTGCCCTGGGGCACTAACCAACCCACAAACTAACCGTAGTAGGGTACTCACCACCCACAACTTCACATAATAGGTCACACACCAGCCCAAAATAAACAGCACTGGGGCAATCACCACCCCACAAACTCACCACCCGAAAATAAACAGCACTGGGGCACTCACCACCCCACAAACTCACCACGTAGGGCACTCACCACCCTAAAATAAACAGCACTGGAGCACTCACCAGTCCACAAACTCACCACCGTAGGGCACTCACCACCCTAAAGTAAACAGCACTGGGGCACTCTCCATCCCAGAAACTCACCACATTAGGGCACTCACCACTCTAAAATACACTGCACTGGGGCACTAACCAACCCACAAACTAACCGTAGTAGGGCACTCACCACCCACAACTTCACATAATAGGTCACACACCAGCCCAAAATAAACAGCACTGGGGCACTCACCACCCAACAAACGCACTAGCACAAAATAAACAGCACTGGGGCACTCACCACCCCACAAACTCACCACCGTAGGGCACTCACCACCCTAAAATAAACAGCACTGGGGCACTCACCAGTCCACAAACTCACCACCATAGGGCACTCACCACCCTAAAATAAACAGCACTGGGGCACTCACCAGCCCACAACCACACCACCTTAGGGCACTCACCACCCTAAAATAAAGTGCATTGGGGCACTAACCACCCCACAAACCCACAATGTATGGCACTCACCACCTTGAAATAAACTACCCTGGTCCACTCACCACCCACAACTTCACAAATAAATGGGGCACTCACCACCCCAAAATATACAGCACTGGGGCACTAACCACCCCACGAACTATCAAATCACTCAGGACACGATACACGACCCCCATGACCTCCCCAAAGATGTCTACTCTGTGCAGTATACATTGATACAGACCTTAGGCACAAACTAGGAGCTTAAACTCTCACACAAAACGAGATATGCATTATAGCGACCAGCAATATAATGAACAGAAAAAGTGCTGTGCTCCGGTGAGCGTTCTCTCACCCGAGGTCTCCAACCAAATAGAAATCTCTGTCCTTAAGCTGCCAGTAGCTGTATTATTCTAAACAAGTTGCAGAACACCAGGGAACAGTTAACTTGAAAGATGGTTTCGCCGAGTTGCTGACTGGACACTTGATGGAGCGCGGGCTCACCTGACCAAGATTTTACCATACTCACCTGGGCCAATAAATCAACATACACACTTTAAACAGGTAAACCTACACTTAATCAATTTCGTTTAACCATTCAGGACCTACACCATTTGACTTACCAATCCAAGTCACCGATACCTAAAGTCCTAAGTGATCAAGGGTGTTAGCATAATAGGCAGTAAATAAACATTTGCACTCATATAATAACCACAAACTCAGGGAAGGTTTACATTCTTTATCAATTAATCAATCAAGAGTATTTGTAAAGCGCGCTACTCACCTGCTAGGGTCTCAAGGCGCTGGGGGCGGGGGGCTGCTACTGCTCGAAAAGCCAGGTCTTGAGGTGCTTCCTGAAGGAGAGATGGTCCTGGGTGAGTCGTAGGTGGGTAGGGAGGGTGTTCCAGGTCTTGGCCGCCCGGTAAGTGAAGGATCTTCCTCCGGTGGTGGTTCTGCAGATCCGAGGGACGGTGGCGAGGGCGAGGCTGGCAGAGCGGAGCTGGCGGGTTGGCGTGTAGAATGTGAGGCGGTTGTTGAGGTATTCGGGCCCAAGTCAGGGAGAGCCTTGTGCGTGTGGGTGAGGAATCTGAACGTGATCTTTTTGCTGACGGGGAGCCAGTGCAGGTCCCTCAGGTGGGCGGAGATGTGGCTGTGTCGGGGGATGTCCAAGACGAGTCGTGCTGAGGCGTTCTGGATACGCTGGAGTCTTTTTTGTAGTTTGGCGGTGGTCCCAGCGTAGAGGGCATTACCGTAGTCCAGGCTGCTGGTGACAAGGGCCTGGGTGACCGTTTTTCTGGTTCCAGTGGGGATCCAGCGGAAGATCTTACAGAGCATGCGGAGAGTGTTGAAGCAGGAGTTAACATGCTTGGCCATCGTGAGGGAGGAGTCAAGGATGAAGCCCAGGTTGCGTGCGTGGTCCGTGGGCTTGGGTGGGGGGCCCAGAGCAGGGGACCACCAGGAGTCGTCCCAGGCGGAGATGGATGGGCCGAGGATGAGGACTTCTGTTTTGTCTGAGTTCAGTTTCAGGCGGCTGAGCTCCATCCAGTCTGCGATGTCTTTCATTCCCTCCTGGAAGCTGGCTCTGGCAGAGGTGGGGTCGTTGGTGAGGGAGAGGATCAGTTGGGTATCGTCGGCGTAGGAGATGATGTTATGCTTGCGTGTGATGGCTGTGAGGGGGCTCATGTAGACGTTGAAGAGAGTGGGGCTGAGCGAGGAGCCTTGAGGTACGCCGCAGATGATCTTGGTGGCTTCTGCGAGAAAGGGCGGGAGAGGGACTCTTTGGGTTCTGGCGGAGAGGAAGGAGGTGATCCATTCCAGGGCCTTTCCTTGGATCCCGGCGTGGCGGAGGCGGGTTGTCAGGGTGCGGTGGCAGACCGTGTCGAACGCAGCCGAAAGGTCAAGCAGGATGAGGGCGGCGGTTTCTCTGTTGTCCAGCAGGGTCCGGATGTCGTCGGTGGCCGCGATGAGGGCGGTCTCGGTGCTGTGGTTCGCTCAGAATCCGGACTGCGATGGGTCCAGGGAGCCGTTCGTCTCCAGGAAGGCTGTCAGCTGTTTGTTGACGGTTTTCTCGATGACTTTTGCAGGGAAGGGGAGGAACGAGATGGGGCGGTAGTTCTTGAGGTCTGAGGGGTCTGCGGTGGGTTTCTTGAGGAGGGCGCTGATCTCTGCGTGCTTCCAGCTCTCCGGGAAGGTGGCGGATATGAAGGAGTTGTTGTTGATGTCCCGAAGTTTGGGTGCGATGATGGAGTCGGCTTTGTTGAAGATGTGGTGTGGGCAGGGATCGGCTGGGGAGCCCGAGTGGATGGTGTTCATCGTGTGGGTGGTATCTTCCGTGCTGACCTGAGTCCAGGCGCACATGGGGATGGTGGGGGGTGTAGGTTTGGTGATGGGGTACGTGTTCTGAGCGTCGAAGCTGTGGTGTATGTCGACGATCTTACGGTGAAAAAAGGTGGCCAGAGAGTTTCAAAGGTCTTGAGAAGGCGAGATGTCGTTGTTGCTGGCGTTGGGGTTGGAGAGCTCTTTCATGACGTTGAAGAGTTCCTTGCTGTTGTGGGTGTTGTTGTCCAGTCGTTCTCTGAAGGATGACCTTTTGGTGGTGCGGATCAGCTGGTGGTGTTTGCGGGTGGCGTTCTTGAGGGCTGTCATGTTGTCTGTTGACTGGTTGTGGCGCCAGGCTTTCTCGAGGTGACGGCAGGATTTCTTGGAGTCTTTGAGATCGTTGGTGAACCACGCAGATTTCTTGCTGTAGAGGTTGCTGGGAGGGTTTTTCAGTGGAGCAAGGGTGTCGACGCAGTCGGTGATCCACTGTGTGAGGTTGCGGGCTCCTTCGTTGGGGTCCGTGTTGTTGGTGGGAGGGTTTAGGCGCAAGGAGGTGGTGAGTTGGTCGGTGGTGATCTTGCTCCAGCATCTTCGAGGGGTTTGTTGAGGGCGGTGGTGGGTCGTTGTTTTCCTGAAGTTGAAGTGTACGCAGCTGTGGTCGGTCCAGTGGAGCTCGGTGGTGTGGCTGAAGGAGATGTGGTTGCTGGAGGAGAAGACAGGGTTGAGGGTGTGGCTGCCATAATGGGTGGGGGTTTTGACCAGTTGCTTGAATCCAAGGTTGGCAAGGTTGTCTAGTAGGGCGGTGGTGTTGTTGTCCTGGTCGTATTCCAGGTGGAAATTGAGGTCACCTAGAAGGATGTAGTCGGGGGAGGCGAGGGCGAGTGGGCTGATGAAGTCTGTGATGGCCTCGCTGAAGTGTGAGCGTGGTCCCGGGGGTCTGTAGATGAGGGTTCCTCTGAGGGTGGTCTTGGGGTCGGTGTGAATCTGGAAGTGCAGGTGCTCTGCGGTGGTGAGGGTGTTGTCGGTGTTGGTCGTGATGCGGATGGTGTTTCTGTGGGCGATGGAGATGCCTCCTCCGGTCTGGTTGACGCGGTCCCTCCGGATAATCTTGTAGCCGTCCGGGATGGCAATGGCGATGTCAGGGGCTGAGGAGGCGTTCATCCAGGTTTCTGTGAAGAAGGCGACGTCTGGTGCTGTTTTGTCCAGAGGTCCCATAGTTCGACGGTGTGCCTGTGGATGGAGCGAATGTTGAGCAGGTTGCACTTGAGGTGGTTGTTGTTGGCGGCTGTTTTGTCTGGCGCGGTGCAGGACCGAGTGCAGGTGAAGTAGCAGGCGTGGCAGGTGAAGGCTCTGTGGGTGCATTTTGGGGTGGCTTGGTAACAGGATGGATGTCGGCCGGTGTTCAGTGCATGGAGGGTGGCGGGGTCGTAGCTCAGTCGGGTTGGCTGGCTCTGGCGGGCTCCAGGGGTTCTGGCGTTGGGCGCGGTCCAGATGGGCGTGGACGGGCTTGCCTTTGGCGTGCCTTTGGCGCGCAATCGGCGCGCCCGCTGCGCGTATGCGCGGTCCCCGGCATTTATGGCGAAGTGGGAGGGAGAAGCAGCTGGGAGGCGGGAGCGGGGTGGCGAATGGGGAGCGGGAGACAGGAGAAGGGGGCGGGGCTGCAGGAGAGCAGTGGCGAGGAGCAGAGGGGGGGTTGGAAAGAGCGGGATAGCGGAGCGTGGGAGAGCAAGGGCAAGCCTGGGCAAGACTGAAGAGCGAGGGCAAGCCTGGGCAAGCCTGGGGAGCGAGGGCAAGCCTGGAGAGAAGGGGCCCAAAGGAGAGGCGGCAGCAAGAGGGCGAAGCAGGCAGCCGCAGCAGAATCCGGGCACACGGGGGCTGTGCGGTAGTAGAGTGACCGGGTGTAACGGCCGGATTCTCGGACCAGATAGGATCAGCTCCTCAGAGCACCTCCAACCCAGCCGGAATGTAATCACCTCCCTCCTCAGGACCCATCTATCCAGGCACCTGGGTACCTACCTGAGGATGGGGAACTCGCAATATACAAGCTCATATCATCAGAAACACCACTAAATCTATAGGGATTATTAGGAATACTCACTGATTACTAAGGACGTCCATGCCCTACACCACACTCATACCTCATAGTCTCGCGACCACATGGGTCCAGACTAATCTACCCTGGGGCAGTTCTGATTATTTACCATTACACACTGACCACAGTCAGTGCTCGCTCGGCACCTCCGCAATCCTGCATGCCTACACACTGGTCTGCAGCCCTAGTGCTCTCTCCCTCACAGCCCGGTCTACAATCCGGCGAACCTACAAACTAGTGTTCCTCCCTAGTGTTCTCTCACTCACAGCCGGGTCCACAATCCGGCGAACCTATGCACCAGTTTCCCACCTGGTGTTTTCATTAACGCCGCTTACCAACGACGATCACTTTCCTATGAATACCTTCAGCTCTCTCTCTTTCTATGTTGGGAAGTTTCTCTCACTATTCACTAAAGGTTCACTACTACAATAATATTATGGAATGGCCGAATTACTTAGTGTATACCTATTTCCCTAGCTCAAGGGCTCCTCTCTCTCCCTAATTATTCAGTGGCTACTTACCTGATCAGGGGCAGCATCTGTTCTGGTAGTAACACCTAACTAGAAGGAAAGGTTACCTGCGCTTTAAGAACAAGAGACACACACTGTATGCAAAAGTTATTCCCTGATTTAAGCGCTCCTATTTCCTTTTGATCCATCAGTTGCTATAGCATCTGGTTAGAAGAAAGGTTAGCTCTATCATAAGAACAACACATGCACACTGGTTCACTAAGAACTGGGGTATCTTTATTACAATAACAATAAAATGGGAATAGACACATACACAGATCTGCAGGGTCTCTGTAACTAACAGGAACTGTAACACACCGCTGAAAGAAAAAGGATTAGACATACAATAGCCTAGGGAATAAAAGACAAGATTAAGGTGTAAGTGTAAAGGAAACTAGTTCAGACTACCTCACCTATTAGAAGGAATGTTTCTCTCTCTCTCTGGTGGAATCAGGGCTCTCTCTCTCTCTCCCTCCGTCACCACAGCTTCACTCCTCTGGCTCAACTGCTCCAGCTGGCAGCTTCAACTCCTCCATCTGCTTTAATGCATTCTGATAAACTGGCAGCCCCAGATGATAGTTCCAACTTTGTTCATATGACTGCTCTCTCCAGCTTCAGCAATTATTTGCCTTCTCTCTCCATTCCAGAAAACCAATTGAACTGAACTATACTCTTCAGCACCAGCAAACATCCTACTCTTCTCTCTTCAAGAACCAAACTGACCAAAAACTGGCCACTCCTCCTCTCCTGCAATTCGCTAATATGGAATCCTCTCCTCTAGTGGAAAGTTCCAGCCAGTAGCCTCCTCCCACCAGGTCCATGCACCGGGCTCCTTGCTCTAGACGTTCCCACAGTGATCAGCTGCTTGTTTCGTCTAGAGACCTGAGCCCAGGGACACTTCTTGATTAGATTCAGCTCTGGCCGGTTCTCTCCGGTTCGCTTAGGACGAGCAACAGCTCAAAACTTAAATATTACCTTTACCCTACAAGCATTTAGGTTCTGCAGGGATAGAAAACAAAATGGAGTGTCTCTAGTTCTGGGCCTTGTAGGCCTGAGAAGGATGAAATAACCCTTAGCTCTGTCAGAGTACCTACACAAACCATACCAATATGTAATATAAAGTCAGGACTACAAAGGACACATAATTATGTCAAAGCCAATAGGCAATAGATGGATTAGAGTCAAGAATAAGGGATCTATCATCATATAAAGCAGCTATCCTCTTCTAGGTCTGGAAGAAAGGGCTTTAAAGGGCCAACACAAGGTAAGAATACAGATTATAGATGTTAGCAAGCTTAAAGTCATCATCACTCCGAAATAGAGCCAAAAACCATGTCAGTACATTCCACCCTTGACTTTATCTTGCGAATATCTATAAACAACAACAAACTAATAAACAAACATCAACATAATCTATCAACAAAACCAAAAACCAAAAGACTCCCTAAAATAAATGACAACTTAAGGAAATTCCACTTAAAACTTGATGTAGGGAATACAAATCTAACAACCAACTGAAAACAAATCAAAGCACCCTTGACCTGAATGCTGAAATGTAACTAAGATTGATCTGATAACAACAGAAACGAACTAAAGCACCCTTGAACTAAATGTGCCTCAACTTCTAGTGATAACTGATGAAATCTATTGGTGTAGGGCCATGTTTGTGAAATGAAAACAACAAGGGGCCTAAATGGGGCCTACCTACTTTGGTCAACTTAAGAACTAAATGTGCCTCAACTCCTAGTGATAACTCAAGACATCTATTAATGTAGGGACATGTTTGTGGAATGAAAACAACAAGGGGCCTAAATGGGGCCTACCTACCTCGGTCAACTTAAGAAAGGATTTGATAACATCTGACAAATAAACATAACAAAGGGTCCTCAAGGTCTGGGCAACTATTACTAATAGATGTAGGACATAACCTGACTAACAGACACACCTCCCAGGACAACTTAAAGTCTAGGGTGACCACCCTTGGAACTAATCCCACTGTTCTAATTAAGAGTTGATGAATCAAAGTGAAAGTGTAATAACAGGAAAATAAGGATAACCCCATTCCTACAAAATAGCTGGCGTAGCACTAGGCATATCAAGCAATAAGTCAAAGAAAATTATCTAAGTGTGGTGTATATATTTTTCTAAAAGATCATAGACTTAAATTTGGAAAATTGAATAATAGTAGACCATGCCAAAGGCAATAGGTAAAGATCACAAATCATCTAACTCAGGAAACAGTTTGCACCTAGTTCCTCTCTGTATCATGTTGTGGAACACATGTGTGCACCATCATTTAAAACATTACTTTCATTCAAGTGACAAGACTGTTTTGCAGAAAACAGGAAAACTATGAAATAGGTGAAAGATAAACAAGTGTATCAATAATGAAATAGCGTAGCATACTAAAAGCAAAATATATATGAACCATTGCATTAATGTGACACTGCATAAACATCAAAACCATGAACAGGACTGGGATTTTTTTTTCAAGTGGGGCCTGTATATGGTAACTGCAAAAGTGGCATAATGTCCATCTGAAATAGAAACTTGGGTAAAATGCAAGACTCAAGAATGCAGGCCAAGGAATTACATTTCAGACTCCTTTTGTGGGAATCAAATAAAAATGAGTTCTTTTAGAATAATTTTTTTTAAAATAGGACTATTGGCTTTGTCAAGAATTTTTTTATGAAATCCAGGATTTTTTTTTTAACCTGACTGCTGAGGCAGCCAACTGTCAATTATAATTCTAATTTCAAAAGTTCCGTCAATGTAAAAGTTCTCTTCTATAGGAATCCATCGTTGGTTTCTTCTTAGAACAACAGTTAATTTGTGTAGGCCACGACCCTCCATCTTCATCTGTATCCTTTGCCAAAGAAGCATCCCATCTGATCTGGTCATCCATCCATGGAACATCAACACCCATCAGCCATCCGCCGTCTGGGTCCAGGCTCCAGGATTGGGGGGGGGGGGGGGGGGGTTTCGGAAGGGCGACAATCATCCGAAAATAACAAAACACATCACTCCAAAATAAGAAAATCACACTCATCCAGGGCCCCCACACGATAAAGCCATCTGAAACGAGAAACACGCATCATCAATCTTGCAAAAACACATTTTCCATTTAAAAAGCACCCCAAGTGCTTTTTATTTTCGAAAGAAACCTCCTAATTCATAAAAAGAATTCTTCTAAATCCAAGGAATGATTTAAACATTCTACTAATACCATATTCTTTAAATTTGTTTGGGCAAAATCTAATTTTGTCATACACAGCCAGAAGGGCTGGGGCCTAGCTACTCCTCACTCCTCTGAGAAACAGCCCCTCCCTCTAGAAAGATGTTCGCGCTCAGAGTTTTGAATCAGCTCCAAGCATAATAAGCAGGAGCCGGGCTACACTGCGATGTAATTTTGAATCACTGCCAAATGCTGATCTCATTGCAGGAGCAAAGCTCCTGTCAATTATTTTGTTTAAGCATCTTCTAATCTCTAGTCAGGGAAGCTCACTGGGCCTACTGTATTTATCCAACTCCAAGGGCCAAGCGTCTGCCAATTATTCTGTATGTGCAAGCATCCCTTATCTGAAGTCAATGAAGCTGTCTGCGCCGACTGCAAGGAAGAGCAACTTGACCCCCCCTTATATAAACATTTCTCCGCGGAAAGAATCTGTAACATAGCCAAGAATAACAAGCTGGCTCTCTCTGCTCTCAGAAGTTACCCACTGGGCCTCCACCCTTTCAAAACCTGAGCCGCGAACAGATGCCGGGCTCATATCAGCCAAGGTCAAAGCAAATGCCTTCAAACTGAAAATATACAGCCGTTCCCAGGCCAGAAACACTGACCATTATTTTCTAACTAACTGAAGCAGATTCAAACGTGGTAAAAAGCATATTTGTCTGTAACATAGTCACATGCTAGCATTTTAAATTAATTACGACATAATGTACTGCTACTTGCCGCTGAAAAGGAAAAATATTAGAACAACATTGCATGCAGAAACATTTCTTTTTTTTTTAAAATAACATGTGAAACACCATCAAATTAAACAAGGGGCATAACCAAGGATTCATAAGTTAGTGTGCGAGCTTTTCTACTCTACCTATTAAAAGGGCCAGATTTATATTTGCAGATAGCTATTTATTTCTCTAACTGAGTGGGTTAACTTTCACACGCTAATCTAAAGGGCTGCTTGCGTCAGGTAAAATAATCATTTATAATTTCGAGAACATTTTTTTTTAAAAGCACACAGTTGCATTACACTAATTAAAAGCACATTCTATGATGGATCTGTTTTATTTAACTTCTCAACCGTTAAAGCACTAATTCTAAAACACTGGTTCGTGTACCATCCACAGCTGAAAACCTTTATCTCAATCCGACTGGTTGATTTATAACTTTCCGACCTCCGAGTCAGACACATTAAATCATGTGTTCCAAGGCAAACCCACACAAATTCGTGTATGCATTTCAAATAGAATGTTAAATGAACACTGCTGTCTTTTCTCCATGCAAGATGATACCATTCTGTCAGCAAGCTGACAAAGCAAATAGGCAGACCCAGCGACCAATGAAAAAGTCAAATCAAACCATCATTCAGCTAAACAGTCACTGACTTTTAGTGTCAGCTCACGTAACCATGCATGTTAAACAGCATGTTAAAATAAATACTGCCGTCTCAATTCAAGATATTAACCCTTTGGCAGCTCAAACACAATCATTCCCCAATGTCTGCAGTACATGGGAAATTCAAGAACTTATCTCTCCACGTTTTCACATAACACGTACACACATCTACAAAACATTTTCTCCAAGCATTTGAAAGAGATCCAGCTCTCTCCTGCCTAACGCAACAATAGCATGCTCTGTACAAGCCATAACCACATGGCGCTATTCACAAGCCATATTTACAAGAAAGTCAACAAGTCATAATAATGACATGCTCTTCACAAGGCATATATACAAGGCGCAATTCACAAGGAACACAGCAAGTCAAAATGAGAACATGCTCCTCACAAGCCATATTTACATGGCGCTATTCACAAGCCATATTTACAAGAAACTCAACAAGTCATAAAACACTGAATACATTTCACATTGCACAGCATAAGCAAATGCAGCAAGCCATTTAATGAGCAATTTAAAAGCATTTTTCACACACATATATACAACTGTATCATCACCAAGATGGAATTGGCTCCCTCATGTAATGTCACCCTTCAAGCCTGACAGTTCAAACACCAAGATGAAAAACATTTCTTCCACCCTGCATAAGTCAAATGCCATGATGTACTGCAATCTCCTTACACTCCAACTGTTCAAGCCCATAGGTCAGGCACTACACCTCACCATGCAAGTCACAGACTGTTCCCAGATGTCAAAATTAAAGGGGTTTTAAGTCCAAATACATGTCTAGGGCTCCCTCCCACGCATCTTGTGCGAAGCTGCCGACTACGCCAGATGTAACGGCCGGATTCTCGGACCAGATAGGATCAGCTCCTCAGAGCACCTCCAACCCAGCCGGAACGTAACCACCCCCCTCCTCAGGACCCATCTATCCAGGCACCTGGGTACCTACCTGAGGATGGGGAACTCGCAATATACAAGCTCATATCATCAGAAACACAACTAAATCTATAGGGATTACTAGGAATACTCACTGATTACTAAGGACGTCCATGCCCTACACCACACTCATACCTCATAGTCTCGCGACCACATGGGTCCAGACTAATTTACCCTGGGGCAGTTCTGATTATTTACCATTACACACTGACCACAGTCAGTGCTCGCTCGGCACCTCCGCAATCCTGCGTGCCTACACACTGGTCTGCAGCCCTAGTGCTCTCTCCCTCACAGCCCGGTCCACAATCCGGCAAACCTACACACTAGTGTTCCTCCCTAGTGTTCTCTCACTCACAGCCCGGTCCACAATCCGGCGAACCTATGCACCAGTTTCCCACCTGGTGTTCTCATTAACGCCGCTTACCAACGACGATCACTTTCCTATGAATACCTTCAGCTCTCTCTCTCTCTATGTTGGGAAGTTTCTCTCACTATTCACTAAGGTTCACTACTACAATAATATTATGGAATGGCCGAATTACTTAGTGTATAACTATTTCCCTAGGTCAAGGGCTCCTCTCTCTCCCTAATTATTCAGTGGCTACTTACCTGATCAGGGGCAGCATCTGTTCTGCTAGTAACACCTGACTAGAAGGAAAAGTTACCTGCGCTTTAAGAACAAGAGACACACACTGTATGCAAAAGTTATTCCCTGATTTAAGCGCTCCTATTTCCTTTTGATCCATCAGTTGCTATAGCATCTGGTTAGAAGAAAGGTTAGCTCTATCATAAGAACAACACATGCACACTGGTTCACTAAGAACTGGGGTATCTTTATTACAATAACAATAAAATGGGAATAGACACATACACAGATCTGCGGGGTCTCTGTAACTAACAGGAACTGTAACACACCGCTGAAAGAAAAAGGATTAGACATACAATAGCCTAGGGAATAAAAGACAAAATTAAGGTGTAAGTGTAAAGCAAACTAGTTCAGACTACCTCGCCTATTAGAAGGAATGTTTCTCTCTCTCTCTGGTGGAATCAGGACTCTCTCTCTCTCCCTCTGTCACCACAGCTTCACTCCTCTGGCTCAACTGCTCCAGCTGGCAGCTTCAACTCCTCCATCTGCTTTAATGCATTCTGATAAACTGGCAGCCCCAGCTGATAGTTCCAACTTTGTTCATATGACTGCTCTCTCCAGCTTCAGCAATTATTTGCCTTCTCTCTCCATTCCAGAAAACCAATTGAACTGAACTATACTCTTCAGCTCCAGCAAACATCCTACTCTTCTCTCTTCAAGAACCAAACTGACCACTCCTCCTCTACTGCAATTCGCTAATATGGAATCCTCTCCTCTAGTGGAAAGTTCCAGCCAGTAGCCTCCTCCCACCAGGTCCATGCACCGGGCTCCTTGCTCTAGACGCTCCCACAGTGATCAGCTGCTTGTTTCGTCTAGAGACCTGAGCCCAGGGACACTTCTTGATTAGATTCATCTCTGGCCGGTTCTCTCCGGTTCGCTTAGGACGAGCAACAGCTCAAAACTTAAATATTACCTTTACCCTACAAGCATTTAGGTTCTGCAGGGATAGAAAGCAAAATGGAGTCTCTCTAGTTCTGGGCATTGTAGGCCTGAGAAGGATGAAATAACCCTTAGCTCTGTCAGAGTACCTACACAAACCATACCAATATGTAATATAAAGTCAGGACTACAAAGGACACATAATTATGTCAAAGCCAATAGGCAATAGATGGATTAGAGTCAAGAATAAGGGATCTATCATCATATAAAGCAGCTATCCTCTTCTAGGTCTGGAAGAAAGGGCTTAAAAGGGCCAACACAAGGTAAGAATACAGATTATAGATGTTAGCAAGCTTAAAGTCATCATCACTCCGAAATAGAGCCAAAAACCATGTCAGTACACCGGGTCAAGGGCCTATCTTTATCTAATGTAAATTATTAAATGTCAGTGTCCATACTACATTAACTGAAACTTGATCAATCAACAAAAATATAATTAAGGTAAGAAAGAATGAGAAACTTTCATTAAGAATTGAGACATAGGGAGGGCTGAAAAAGGAAAAACAGTACAATGACGTACCCACACTTATTATAATTACCTAGCATGGTGTGAAGACCAACCCTGGCCACGGGCTTGGTCAAAGAATAAAACCCCAAAGTACAGGTGCCAGCTGGAAAGAATAGATGCAAACCAGAATCAGGACAGGTACAGACCAAATTGGATCAGGACAGGACCAACTCAGGCTAAGACCGACACCCACAGCTAATGTGCTATCCTGCATTGCACCTTCTCTGCAGCCAACAGCCAAACCTCGATTGGGTCTCAGAATCTCCCTTCCCCGTAACCCCGATTGGTTTATCGATTCTTCTGGTAGAGTGCTCCGCCAGCACCTCTGCTCTCGATCACCTATTTAGTGCGCTGGGTCAGTGACAGGTCAGCTATTCGGACAAGTCGGACAAACTAACTAACTAAGCCTACTCTAGTTATACTATTTTCCAGGGCAGTGTACCACCCCCCAATGTTGCAAGTGTAAGGATCCCCAATTTTGATTGGACAAAAGGATGAGGAGAAGTCATCACACCATAACAAATTGAAACTATTTTCTGAATATTTAATTTAACGTTCCCTCCCATCAATTTATTTTCCCATGCGCTTTATTCCACCCAACAATTGAATGTTCATATAGAAATACAATGTTAACAGTTTGTCTTCCACTTGGGGTCATCAAGTCAGGCTACCAGGCACATCTTCTAGTGTGATGAAGACTTGCTTTGATTCAATGACAAATGACTTAAGCTCCTTCTGGAGTTTGACATGCACAGTGTGGGTTTTCAAGATGGAGTAATAGCACCTCCCAGGCCCAAGACTACGATACATAAAAAATAGAAAAGAAACAGTTTTAGAATACAGAATAAATGAATGAACTGTATACCACTTATTTCTACTCTATTCCCATTGATTTATTTTAACTATTGCGTTTAGTGTTTAGGCAAAACAAACAGCGTAGCAAAAGCAACAGTGCAAGCTTCATGCATGTTGTAACACAAAGCAGCCATCTTAGTTCTAGTGCACAGAAGCAAAAGTTTTTCTCCAAGCAAAGATAGTACGTCATGTCACGTGAGTATGACAGACGCATGCGTAGTAGGAAATCCCGCGTAGCAGCAGCCATTTTAATGCAAGCGGATCATAGTTAGTAAAAGCACATTGGAAAGCTTCCCCTAGATACTAGATATGTAGTGTAATGTAATATTAATTAGACAAAACCTGTTAATTAGTACGTTATGAGTTATTTGAGAGGGTTGAGTAAAAGCAAGTCGCTTTACGTGCGAATCCTTGCTCCATCACACTCACCAGAATTGAAACCGGAGTCTAAAGTCCAGTGTATTCCATGCGTGAATCCCTTGTAATGTCTATTCAAGAAAGAAACGCATGCCTGCCGAGAAAACATCCTCCATTGGTCGCGTCATCCTCTCCAAATCGAGTTGCAGGGTTGAAAGAGTCACAGCCAGACACTTGCCGAAAGTATAATTCTGTCTCCCACGATGTTCCGATTATCTCCACAAGTCTGGCATTCTCTCGGCAGGATTACTTCCTTGAATAGTGATACGTGTCTGGCAAAACCAACTCTTCAACTTGAAAACAACGTGAGTGTGCGGCAACGAAAAAACCAAGCTTCCATGTCATCAGAAAGGCCACGGGACTCCTCCTCGCGGCAGAGACATCAGGTAAGTTCCAAGTGTGTTGCGCATAAAAAAAAAACATGACAGTTAAACTGTCCATTCCTGCGCAGCTAAATAAAAATTGTGAAAATACGCCAAAAGTGAAATAAAACAATACACGTCACCTACCCCAAATGTGACACACTTCGGGGGCATCCTCTGCCTGCTGACATCGGCACAATGGCTCCCAGGAGTGTTGGTTTCCAGCAAAAATATCACGCTCACAAGTCTCCAGAAAGACACCGACCGTTGGATGCCATCCATTAAGCACTGCCACGCTGGATGAAAATACCACACAGGAAGCAGAAAAATCCTCCAAACAGCTGTGTGACCAAGTCTTTGCAGGGAATCCCAACACACTCACTGGGTGTGCAAAAAGCCAATTCTCAAGTACCAATTACTACTACTACAGGAAATTAACAGCTTGTCCCACAGTAGTAGAAAGAACAGCTGGACAATATCAAGTCCTTCAAAGCAGTTGGATGGCAGGAATGTCCCTGCAGCTGCACGAATACCAGGACTGAAAGGTCAAACGCCCCGGGCTGCAGGTTGTCCAGGTGATGATGAACACTGGTGGGGCTGACCAGGGCGTTGCTACTCAGTTACGTCAGTTATGTTGTCTTTTCTGTAAAGTTAAGTCCTTTTCAGTAGTTACAATTACTTTTCTCTTTGTAGGTTCTTTAATTCCTCCAGACCCAGACTCTTTCCTTCACACGTAGGTTCTTTCAATCCCATCCTCATCGCCAAAAATGTTGTAATTAAAAGTCCTTGAGCCAGGTATATATAACACTCTGGATTTAATGAAGCTTAGTTCCAAGTTAAGTTTCAAGCAGATAAGTAAAAGATAACAAAGCCCCACCAGGAGCCGTCTGCCTGCTGCTCAGCCCGCATCCACCAACTGCCACTCATCACATCTCCAGACCCCAAGCATTCTGTGACATCCACACATCCAACATTCCAAACATCATCAAGCACAGCAGCACTCATTCTGGCTGAGCAGTAGGGAAGAGACATCTAGGGAACAGGAATGGCAACACATAAGTTATAACACAATGGCATACCATTTTCCTTGCTCAACGTTAATGACGTCATGAGTTCTGAGAATAGGCAAAATCATTTGCAAAGTAGCAATTTTACAGCTAACTCCAGATGTGTTACTCTATTCTTTTCCATTCTCAAGTAACCAAATTCCTATGTTGTTCAAAAAGCTGAAATAGTATAAGCACTGCAAAAAGTGATCACTGTTACCCACTGCAGCAAGAATGTACGCTCAATAATTAATATACCTTAGCCATTTCATGGCTTCAAGAGTTGTACATCAGACATTGTGGTCCAATTTTTGATTTTTTTTAAACCCTATACTTGCAGCCAGAGTTCTGGTCTTCCCGTCCCATTCCTGAGACCTTCCCTTCCTCCCTGGGGTTTGTTTGTGGTGATTGTTTTTTGGTTTCTGGGTTTCTTTGGTATTCTCAGGATGTGGTATGTTGTACTTTGCCCTATATCCTCACTTGCTGGTGACGCCATGTAAATCGATTTTGGCCACTATAGGTGTGGCAGGGTATACTCAGACATGAGTCCCTTTCTCACTGCTCCATCAGGATTCAAACAAGCCGGGCCGAAGAGGCTGAAATGCCAGAAACCGGTCCCCGGTAGCTTGTCTCCTTTCTGGTAAAGAATTGGCTTGGTAGTTTAGTCTGCCCTGTTCCCATGATGCACTGGGCCAGGGACAGACTGATTTGCATATAGCCAGGTTCTGAGCTGGGATGGGGCAGTGAGATAAATAACGGTGATGGATCAAGCCCTGATCTTTGGACTGGGTAAGAGTGGTCTGCTCAATTCAGACACTCTGTTCATCACCACCCCCTTTTGTAAATCGATTTTGGCCACTATAGGTGTGGCAGGGTATACTCAGACATGAGTCCCTTTCTCACTGCTCCATCAGGATTCAAACAAGCCGGGCCGAAGAGGCTGAAATGCCAGAAACCGGCCCCCGGTAGCTTGTCTCCTTTCTGGTAAAGAATTGGCTTGGTAGTTTAGTCTGCCCTGTTCCCATGATGCACTGGGCCAGGGACAGACTGATTTGCATATAGCCAGGTTCTGAGCTGGGATGGGGCAGTGAGATAAATAACGGTGATGGATCAAGCCCTGATCTTTGGACTGGGTAAGAGTGGTCTGCTCAATTCAGACACTCTGTTCATCACCACCCCCTTTTGTAAATCGATTTTGGCCACTATAGGTGTGGCAGGGTATACTCAGACATGAGTCCCTTTCTCACTGCTCCATCAGGATTCAAACAAGCCGGGCCGAAGAGGCTGAAATGCCAGAAACCGGTCCCCGGTAGCTTGTCTCCTTTCTGGTAAAGAATTGGCTTGGTAGTTTAGTCTGCCCTGTTCCCATGATGCACTGGGCCAGGGACAGACTGATTTGCATATAGCCAGGTTCTGAGCTGGGATGGGGCAGTGAGATAAATAACGGTGATGGATCAAGCCCTGATCTTTGGACTGGGTAAGAGTGGTCTGCTCAATTCAGACACTCTGTTCATCACCACCCCCTTTTGTAAATCGATTTTGGCCACTATAGGTGTGGCAGGGTATACTCAGACATGAGTCCCTTTCTCACTGCTCCATCAGGATTCAAACAAGCCGGGCCGAAGAGGCTGAAATGCCAGAAACCGGTCCCCGGTAGCTTGTCTCCTTTCTGGTAAAGAATTGGCTTGGTAGTTTAGTCTGCCCTGTTCCCATGATGCACTGGGCCAGGGACAGACTGATTTGCATATAGCCAGGTTCTGAGCTGGGATGGGGCAGTGAGATAAATAACGGTGATGGATCAAGCCCTGATCTTTGGACTGGGTAAGAGTGGTCTGCTCAATTCAGACACTCTGTTCATCACCACCCCCTTTTGTAAATCGATTTTGGCCACTATAGGTGTGGCAGGGTATACTCAGACATGAGTCCCTTTCTCACTGCTCCATCAGGATTCAAACAAGCCGGGCCGAAGAGGCTGAAATGCCAGAAACCGGTCCCCGGTAGCTTGTCTCCTTTCTGGTAAAGAATTGGCTTGGTAGTTTAGTCTGCCCTGTTCCCATGATGCACTGGGCCAGGGACAGACTGATTTGCATATAGCCAGGTTCTGAGCTGGGATGGGGCAGTGAGATAAATAACGGTGATGGATCAAGCCCTGATCTTTGGACTGGGTAAGAGTGGTCTGCTCAATTCAGACACTCTGTTCATCACCACCCCCTTTTGTAAATCGATTTTGGCCACTATAGGTGTGGCAGGGTATACTCAGACATGAGTCCCTTTCTCACTGCTCCATCAGGATTCAAACAAGCCGGGCCGAAGAGGCTGAAATGCCAGAAACCGGTCCCCGGTAGCTTGTCTCCTTTCTGGTAAAGAATTGGCTTGGTAGTTTAGTCTGCCCTGTTCCCATGATGCACTGGGCCAGGGACAGACTGATTTGCATATAGCCAGGTTCTGAGCTGGGATGGGGCAGTGAGATAAATAACGGTGATGGATCAAGCCCTGATCTTTGGACTGGGTAAGAGTGGTCTGCTCAATTCAGACACTCTGTTCATCACCACCCCCTTTTGTAAATCGATTTTGGCCACTATAGGTGTGGCAGGGTATACTCAGACATGAGTCCCTTTCTCACTGCTCCATCAGGATTCAAACAAGCCGGGCCGAAGAGGCTGAAATGCCAGAAACCGGTCCCCGGTAGCTTGTCTCCTTTCTGGTAAAGAATTGGCTTGGTAGTTTAGTCTGCCCTGTTCCCATGATGCACTGGGCCAGGGACAGACTGATTTGCATATAGCCAGGTTCTGAGCTGGGATGGGGCAGTGAGATAAATAACGGTGATGGATCAAGCCCTGATCTTTGGACTGGGTAAGAGTGGTCTGCTCAATTCAGACACTCTGTTCATCACCACCCCCTTTTGTAAATTGGTGACGCCATGTTGGCAGAAGTGATGAAAGCTCTGCTAGGTATTAGGGTTCTGGGGAGCAGACTAGCTGCTCACTGTTCAAGAATGGGACGGGAAGACAGGACGAGGAGGTAATGTTTTTTCAAGACATCCCTTGTTGATTAATGAAAACCTTGTTCGAAGGTGAGCAAAGTAGGCAGTGGTGGTCAGCTTTTGGGGGTTGCTTACAGATTATCAGCAATTTATGTAGCATTACCACTCTTAAAAAGGAAACTGGGTTTGTGGTTAACTTTTGCTGTGTGACTGAGGGAAGTTAAATCAATGGATAGTTGGACGTGTCCCTCTATCTACTGATTAGTATTTCCAAGAAAAATATAATTATTCTGAATTAGAAATGTGTTCAAATATACAGGAGAGCAGGTGAGTAGATTGACAAGCGATAAGCACCTGTAGCCCTCTTAGTTCAACTCTGTGCCCTTACACACCAAAATCCTGATTTACAAACTGCATTTTGTAGTTTGTAAAGTAGTACTACAGAGGTACTTCTTACTTATTACAAAATGCAGTTCACAAACATATGGGTGGTAATGTTCACCTACACTGCATCTATCTTTTTTATGGGGAGATCCTCACACATGTAAGTTTACTACTTAGGGGCTGATTCTAATCTGGGTCGGAAAGCTCTCCGATCGAGCCAGATCTGGATTGTTTTCAGACTGAGCCGGACTCCTGTAGTCCAACTGAGCGAGTACGATGCGGCCGCATGCTGCCTGACTCGGTTCGGTCGGACTCCCATAGCAGTCAATGGGAGCCGGTTGTACGACGCGTACATCGGCTCCCATTGACTGAATGGGTACGTCTCGCACAAGGGCACCCCCTACAGGGGGTACGCGTTGATGCCATCCGCAGCATACTTGCCTGTGTGTCCGAGTTGTATGGCTGCAGGTGACAGGGGTCCGACGCGGACCCCCAAAGGCAGCTTCCCGGATGCTTTGCGAGCCGGAAACTTCGGCTCGATCTGGCTGTCCGACGCATGCATCGTACTGACTCGGTCGGAAATCGCTTCCATTGCACGGCACGGTTTGCTTACGGACGAGGCGTACAGAGCGGTGCGGACCCAGAAACAATTCGGTCAGCAATTTTGGGTTTCTCGGATCATACTTGCTCGCTCACACAGCTGTAAGAGTCGGGCGGAGAACATGCGTACGACTCATACTTTTTCCCGCAGGATCACGTTCGGAGCCCTTCTGAGCGAGATCGGAATCGGCCCCTTAGCAGTAAATTTGAGAGGGACCAGAAAAAGGGGAATACATGGGACTAATTGGGAGGGGTCAGTGAGGTTTTGGAAAGGGCTAGGGAGATTTTTAAGGAGGGACAAACACCCGCTCACAAAAAAGTAAACATGTTACTAGCCACAAATTGCATTTCTAAAGTTACTACAGTGAAAAAGGACCCCAAACACTAGTACATGTACTCCAGTTCAGACCTGTAGTAAGTCCAGAACCACACTTGGCCAACCACTGGTACTGCAACACACTAACCCAGAATATTAATGAAGCAGTGACTTAAAATAGAAAGCCACTGGAAATAATGTTAAAATAAATATATGTATTTTGACTTTCTTAAAATTATGTGAATTCAATGGTAAAAAATTGATAAAATATTGTAATTTCCTTTTCGACTTATAAATAAGTATAACTTTATGTTTTGACAATAATTAAGTTAATTTCAATTAAGTGTATACAAACCTTTTGCACTTTTTAATGCTTAATAAATAAATGTAAACATTGTAATTCAGAGTTTTTTTTAAATAAAATGACTACAAAATTAATTGAAATGTATTAAATACTAAAAACTAAGATAATAGTGTGATCACATTTTTTATTTTGTTCTGCATATTTTAAATAAATGTATACAATTTATTTACATAAAAATGTAGCGTAAAAATGTTTTTACTAATGTTTTATTACAATCTTTTTACACTTTACATATTTCTTTGTTCCTGTTCAGAGAACTGTGCCTATGTTTGAAACCTTACTAGTAGTACCTTTACAAGAACCAGTTCCTCTGTAAACAGGCGTTGTAGCACACTGGAAATACATTAGGTCTTTCCAGTGGGAACCCAGTGATGAAGCATGTCACCACTAGGTTGGTGAGTGAGGGTTCTTAAATAACCCTTTTTTTTATATGTGTTGATTTCTCTTACCTTTCTTTCCCTTCCACTTAACCCTCACATATTTGTTTGTGGTTGTTTGTTGGTCTTTCACTCTTCTGTTGTTTAAAAATAATCTAGTAGGGGTAAGAGAGTGAATGATTATACCCTTACTCTCCTGTTGATAGTTTGTGGGTTCCATAATGAAGACAAAAGGTACACTGTCATAAGTGACAAGTGACCTTGCAGAGACTCAAATCCATCTGTATGAATGTCCCATTAATATACTCAATATTTCAAATTAAAAAGCAAAGTTGCATCACAAGGATGCAACAATAAGTGGCGTGAATTTATTGTACAATCACAAAATTATTTTCTTTTTCTAAATTCTTCAACTAAAAACAATCATCTGATAAGGATTGAGAATCATTTTGTAAAACTGTTTGCATTGTACAAAATCTGAAAAAATGTGTTCTTTCCAATTGTCATCAAAAAGGATCAACTCTTATGATAAAATACTCAATCTCCGGCAACACAGTCCTCCTAGTGCACAAATTAAACAAGCATTGATAAATGCATTTGGTTTCACCTATGTGATTAATAATAAGCTGTTTTCTTGTTATAAATTGTAGCTTGCTGTGAAGTTGTACAATATACGTTACAGAAAGTCTGTTAGTCTTATGACTTGTTTATGTACACATGGGCAATATAGTGTGCTGTTACTAGTGGTATAGTGGGGGTAAGTAATTTTGAAAAATGAAATGTAAAAAGGAAATAATAGGATTAGTGGATGTAATAGCATTATTATGTGTTTTAGAGGAGTTCTGAATACTTTTGGCCCCAGTGCCACTGCACTTGCTGTATCATTCAAATCATGACCCTATTTGCCGGTAAGGTAATTACACTTGTGATTGCCTGTTTAGTAGTAAAATACTGCAATATTTGGTGTTTAGATGGGTTGCTAGAGCTGTGGGCCCTGGTGTCACTGCACCTGCTGCACCATTTAACTAATGACCCTATGCATGCAAGGTAACTGCACTAGTGACTACTTATTTAGTTGTATATTATAGCAATGTTTGGTGTTTAGAGGAGTTCTGTCAACATTTTTCCCTGGTGCTTCTGCGCCTGCAGCACCATTGAAATCATGGCCCTAGTGCCTCCTAGATACCTGCACTTGTGACTGCCTGTTTAGTAGCAACATTTAGCAATAGTTTCTGTTTAGTGGGGTCCCTAGAGCTTTTGGCCTTGGTGCCACTGCACCTTCGGCACCATTCAAATCAAGCCATATTTAACTTCAAGATAACTGCAATTGTGTCTGCCTATGTAGTTTTAAAATATAGCAGTATTAGGTGTATAGAGGATTTCTGACAACTTTTGGGCCCAGTGCCACTGCACGTGCTGCATCATTCAAACCATGACCCTTTTGTCTGCAAGGTAACTGCACTTGTGACTGCCTATATAGTAGTAAAATATTGCAATGTTGGGAGTTTAGTGGGGTGCCTAGAACTTTTAGTCCTGGTGCTTCTGCACCTGCTGCACTATTCAAATCATAACCTTATTGCCTGCTATATGAATGCACTTGTGACTGTCTTGTTTAGTAGTAAAATGTTCCAATAATCTGGGTTTAGTGGAGTCCGTAGAGCTTTTGGCTGCATAGCCACTGCACCTGCTGGACCATTCAAATCAAGCCCCTTTCAATTGCAAGATACCTGCAATTGGGACTGCTTGTTTAGCAGTGAAGTCTAGCAACATTAGGTGTTTAGAGGAATTTGAACAACGTTTTGGCCCAGTACCACTGCACTTGCTGCACGTTTCAAATCATGACCCTAATGCTTAAAAGATAACCGCACTTGTGACTGCCTGTTTAGTAGTAAGCGCTGTGCAGGCCAAACCTAAAACTTAGGGTGAAATAACTGAGTCATTACCTCAAACTCCTGAACCCCTCATATGTGGAGCTGCTTTTAACTCAGCACATCATTTGCAACTGATATTTTTACAAACTCAATGTGGCCAAAAAAGGTGACCAAACAAAAGTAATTCTCTAAGAAGGCCAGATCTTACAATAGAATACCTAATCTGCAGCAAAAACGTCTTCCATTTGCACCTATTTAATCAATTGTTACCTACTGAGTGAAAGTCTCAAAATTATGATCCCTTCCCTTATGCAAATACTCTTAATCAACTATGCCACTCGGTGATCTACACTTCTTTTCAATTCATGAGAACCTTTACTTATTCATTGAAATAGTGCCTGACATGCTCCAAGAGGAGCCAGTTAGATAATTGTACCTGGTTGGATAGAATTCAACTTTTATATTAAAAGGCAAAATGTGCTTTCAGATTTAAAACTTTGTAGCACATGGTGTCCGTATTCACCAGGCTTCTCCATATCTTACTAGTATTTCTCGATACCTTCCTCTCTTACACCAAATACATGTTCCAAGTACATATTCGATGCCCCATAATCTGCTATTTTTTAATTGACCTAGCTCATGTACTTTATTAAATTGATCAGCCAGGAGGTATCTCTTACCACAATACTTGATGGCTCTTAGATGTTCTTGCCATTGTGTTTTTTACATTAGTTTAGAGTTTACAGTATGAAATATATTGCCTTCGACACATGCGTTCAATGATTTACATGCAGTAAGTTGTTTCAATAAAATCACTGATATATTTATCAGCTTTCAGTAACTTCCAGTGTTCATGATCTTCAAATACACCCACTTTCTACAGTGAACTCAGTAACCATCTGAATCACACCTTTATGTTTGTATTCACTACTCTTTGATTGAACTGCTAGTAGGGTTGCTCTCAAAATTCTCTTGGTCTTATCAATTTCTCTATGTAGTATCCCTCTAGGATAATCTTTTTGCAAACCATTCAAGGTCTGTTTTATTCCTTTCAAGTATATTTGTACATTGTTACACTTACAGGTACGTGTAAGTCTTAACATATCACCAAATTGTATGCTGTTTTGTTGAGTGACATGATGTCCTGAATTATAGTGCAGAATACTATTACTGAATGTGGACTTTCTAATAGATTTATACCGGACATCATTGTCCTTGGTATAGATCTTGAGGTTGAGAAGAGAATCCTTTCTGTACTGTACTCAATGGACAGTTTTATATTAAAGGCATTCCTATTAAGGAATTGATGATATCCACGTAAATACGTATAAGTAAAATATCAATACATCTGATCCAAATTAAAAAGAAATTATGACCATCTAGTAGGGTTTCATTTCAGGCATGGTTCCTCTTATATCACCCATAAAAGGTTGGCGTAAGGGGAGAAAATGTAGCTGCCATAGGAACTTCTCTTTTGTGCTAATCCAATTGTTTTTGGTAGAAAGAAATTCTTTAATATGAACTATCTAACTTCAAGAATCATTTCCACATGTATATGGTAACTGGCACATTTTCCAGAAATGGATTTTCGAAAAGCTGTAACTCCTTTCATGTGCTCAGTTATTGTGTATAAACTTTTCACATCAATGGTTACTAGTTAAAAAATATGTTCTCAAGTGAAGTCATTGAGTCTCATCAGTACATCTTTATTGTAATTCAGATACAAAGATATTTGACATGTTAATTGAGACAGATATGCATCAAGATATTCCGATAATGTTTCAGCCAGTGACCCAGTGCCCGAAATAATAGAATTAATTGGAAAACGTCTTCCTTTATGAAGTAGATCACAGGTATCTTTGGGTATTCTATAGCCAAAAAAATGTTATTTAAAAAAAAATAAAAAAATGTAAGTGATGCCGTTTTCCAACCATTTGGTGTAGAATTATCTAAGCCTTTTTACCAACATCAATTGTAATCATTTTATAATCTATTCAAACATTTGACTAACTGAAGGCCTTGATTATAAACAGCACAATCCATTACAAAAACTTTCACTCCTTTAACTGCCTTCCTGATAATGACAAAATCATCCTACGCAGTGACGTTATTTTCTGTGAAAATATAATTGCAACATTTAGATTGTTTTACATCTTTAGTTACAAAGGAATGAAATACATCGAGTTGTCTCTAGGTAGCTGTGCAACAAAGGTGTCAGATAGAAACAACAGCTATGTTCATATCTTTAGCAATACAATCATGATTCATAGCTTAATTCATTACCAAACTGCAAACCAGTTGATATGCTCCAAATTACATACATAGTATTTCCCCTTCTGGGCCCACTTTGGTTCTCCCTTGATTGCTTGTGTTAGCAGCTTTGGGCTGCCTTTGCTTTGCACAGACTCACATAATGAATTTGGTTTTGTGACTTGATATTATTACATAAATAAGTTGCACATGTTATTTTGTTATTCAGTGACTCTTCTTGGGATTCAATCTGAACAACATTGTGTACAGTTTTCTTGTACCCGGTCAGCACCACCTCTTAACATTTTTAGACACAATACAGTATCACAGCTACAGTTTTCTAACACAACATTTCTAATAATATAAACTGTGTCTCTGCCCCCTTGGAGAGTAGAGGGAGCAATCCCATCAGAGAGACCAATTTTGGAATGGAGACAGTAGCCATGCAGAAACTCAGTTTACACCTATGATGCAGACCACCCATATTAGGTATGGGGTTTTGTGCTAATACCAGAGATCCCTATGCTCACATAGTGAGGGTAGGCCTAGATAGATATATATTAGTTGCCATGGTAGGGTTGCTCATTGTTTACAGTCTGTTAGTATTGTTGATAACTTTGCTTGGTTGTATCCGTTTATTAATCACAGCAAACCTGCTTCAAAATGGACTAAAATATTTTAAATAAATATACTGTAATCTTCTTTTGTGTCTTTCTTCTGTTCACGATGGACATGGATAAGTGAGAATGAAAGGTGATGATATGTTACCATGGTTCCCTTAGGGAATAGAGTTTCATGTTCTAAGTTTGCCAACATCACTTGCTAATCTGGATGGTTAGAAGTGCAGGTGATGCACTGTGAGCCCAGTCGGATTTAAGCCTACAGGTACTGATGTGGCAGAGAGACTCAGTCCCTACATTCTGACATCCTTCTGTCCCAAGGCACAGTTTTGTTCCCAAACAGAATTCCTGTAACATGGCGCCACCAACAATGGTCTGGTAAAAATTCAGTGGGTTTCTTAGCAGTACTTGTGCCCTACACTTACACATAAGACAACTGTGGTGTTGGGAGATATATCCTCCACAGTATATTTAGGAAGCACGTAATATTTTCTGTTGGTCTGTTGTTTGTTCAGCTTGGAACCTTTTTAAGTGGATTACCAATATTAGTTTTTTTCACTTTGGTTCCAATATTGTTTTCATAATGCCACAGCCAAAACCTACACCAATTGCTGACAATTGTAGATCTTCAGTCTTTGCACATGTAGCTTTGCATAGCCTTGGCGCTGCAGGCAGTGACTTAATTCTTATAGTTAAAGCCCACTTTGGCTACCGCTTAGAAGTCTTTTGCTCCTCAGTCAATTTTTCTGGTGCAGGTTCTATTCCAGACACATTTAATGAATACACTAATGCACCCCCACCACAACAAATGCTCTGTATGTGCTCTTGGAAATTCCACTTTTAGATTGGGGACACCAACATTGGTTTCAAGGTGTTTACCCCATAGGATGGTTTCCATAATAGGTGACTGCCCTGCTTGGGGCACAGTCTTTGTCACTGTCTATACCATAACACACGGCATTCCATCTATGTCATTCTTGCCGGCAGTGTTAAAACAAATGCAGAACGAACAAGGGGCAGCTGCTGCCCTGTATTTGGGGATGAAACTAATGAAAACATTTCCTGTAGCATCTGCAATGATTCTGTCTAACTTTGAAGGAAAAGCTGCTTCTCTGGCTATATGCCAGTGGGTCAAGCAGGTTGCACTGCTCAAACAGGCAGGCAAGCTACCTTTAATTTGCTAAAGTATATACTTCCACAGGAAACAATAATTTGGGAACCACACTCAGCAAACCTCAACTTGGCAAACCTTGTGCGAACAAGGATGCTACCAAACCGAACCTGGAGTTTGATAAAAAATGATGGGACAAACCCAAACCTATAGAAAAGCCTAAGTCACAAGGGGGATATTCACCTCTGGAGTCCTCTGATAGAATTTATCATTTGCATGATCACACAAAAATCAAGGCACTTGATAGACTCCCCCTTGTTGTTCCTTTCAGGACTCATCAGAGGAACAATACGAGAGAGGAGGGTGTTCTGACCGCAGACAGGAAGAGTATGTGAAACCGAAAGGGACGTATAACGTGAAGATGAAGGAGGAGGAAAAACATCCTAATTTTAAGCCCTAATTTCACAAAAAGAAAGTTACTGCTATAACTGCAAAATATGCCACAAACACTGAGAACTCGCCTCCTGAACAGGAGGTGGGCGGTGACTCTTCTTGACCGTGTGGCCGAGGCCACTATTTGCGCCTGACGCTCCAAGAATTTTGGCAGTGAAAGAAACTAATAGCTTAATTTCAGTTGAAACCTCAGACAGGCACGTTGCCCCTCCAGACAGATTATATAATTTGGACATACAAATTAAGGGTGGCATACAGCACACCATTAGAGTAATATTCTGTGGAAATTTAACTTTGTCATACAACATTCTCTTGGCGGTTGTCATTTGGCTCCCAGAATTTGCTCAAACATCCCTGCAAGGTCAGGATGTTATACTCATCTTTTTCTCACTTGTCCCTGATAAAATCAAACACAGCCTATGCAGCAGAATGGGCTCTTGCAATAACCCCATCTTTATATCACCATCCTGTCGGCTGGGATAAGGATTCTCCTTATCATATAATTTCCATACAGTCCAGCCCACAAGTGCAACATCAATATCCCATAAAATTGGATGCTAAAGCACCTGTTAGAGAATTACTCTCTGAGTTGGAGTACCGGGGAGTAATTGCACCCTATGTCTCTCAAATTAATAATCCTTTTTTCCTCTTTTGAAACTGGATCATTCCTATTGCTTAGTCATAGATTACAGACATTTAAACAGTCATACACACACTTTTGCAATACAAAATACACACAGTACAGCACTTATAAATAATATAGTCTGTAAAAAATACAAAATAACCTTGGGCCTTTCCTATGTTATTTTGCTGCCAAAATAAAGCACCTGAAAGCAGAAATTAGACTGCCTTCTCAGCACTCGGCTTTCAGAGTTGTTTTTTACGCCTCCCTGTGGGTTATAAGAATAGTCCTGGACTGATTTCTGCTGCATAGAGTCAGTTCTAAAGAAATTGACCATGACACATTTTCCAATATAGATGCTATCTATTTAATGGCAAACTCAACAGGTGATGGACCAAATTTGGATCAATGTCACACACTCACCCAAGTCCAAAGATCTGGGCCCAAATCCATCGTTTTTTTGCACTTCACACCACCCTGGGTTAGACAATGGCGATATGCAAATCAGCGCTGACCCTGTGCATCATGGGAACAGTCCAGTCCGAACTACAAAAGCCATGTCCTTCCCAGAACGGAATCAAGCATCCGAGGACCGGACCGGTTTCGAGGTAACACCTCTCATCAGCCCGGCTAGCTTGACTCCAGTGGTGTGGAGTGCCTGGGACCCACGTCTGGGCATCCCCAGCGCACTTAGGACGGAATATGCAAACTCAACAGGTGATGGACCGAATGTGGATCAATGTCACACACTCACCCCAGTCCAAAGATCTGGGCCCAAATCCATCGTTTTTTTGCACTCCACACCACCCTGGGTTAGACAATGGCGATATGCAAATCAGCGCTGACCCTGTGCCCCATGGGAACAGTCCAGTCCGAACTATAAAAGCCATGTCCTTCCCAGAACGGAATCAAGCATCCGAGGACCGGACCGGTTTCGAGGTAACACCTCTCATCAGCCCGGCTAGCTTGACTCCAGTGGTGTGGAGTGCCTGGGACCCACGTCTGGGCATCCCCAGCGCACTTAGGGCGGAATATGCAAACTCAACAGGTGATGGACCGAATGTGGATCAATGTCACACACTCACCCCAGTCCAAAGATCTGGGCCCAAATCCATCGTTTTTTTGCACTCCACACCACCCTGGGTTAGACAATGGCGATATGCAAATCAGCGCTGACCCTGTGCCTCATGGGAACAGTCCAGTCCGAACTACAAAAGCCATGTCCTTCCCAGAACGGAATCAAGCATCCGAGGACCGGACCGGTTTCGAGGTAACACCTCTCATCAGCCCGGCTAGCTTGACTCCAGTGGTGTGGAGTGCCTGGGACCCATGTCTGGGCATCCCCAGCGCACTTAGGGTGGAATATGCAAACTCAACAGGTGATGGACCGAATGTGGATCAATGTCACACACTCACCCCAGTCCAAAGAACTGGGCCCAAATCCATCGTTTTTTTGCACTCCACACCACCCTGGGTTATACAATTGCAATATGCAAATCAGCGCTGACCCTGTGCCCCATGGGAACAGTCCAGTCCGAACTACAAAAGCCATGTCCTTCCCAGAACGGAATCAAGCATCCGAGGACCGGACCGGTTTCGAGGTAACACCTCTCATCAGCCCGGCTAGCTTGACTCCAGTGGTGTGGAGTGCCTGGGACCCACGTCTGGGCATCCCCAGTGCACTTAGGGCGGAATATGCAAACTCAACA
The DNA here is from genome assembly GCF_964263255.1 of Lissotriton vulgaris. Taxonomy (NCBI): domain Eukaryota; kingdom Metazoa; phylum Chordata; class Amphibia; order Caudata; family Salamandridae; genus Lissotriton; species Lissotriton vulgaris. Next base: position 159,840,192 of record NC_141697.1, on the reverse strand, counting down.
GGTGATGGACCGAATGTGGATCAATGTCACACACTCACCCCAGTCCAAAGATCTGGGCCCAAATCCATCGTTTTTTTGCACTCCACACCACCCTGGGTTAGACAATGGCGATATGCAAATCAGCGCTGACCCTGTGCCTCATGGGAACAGTCCAGTCCGAACTACAAAAGCCATGTCCTTCCCAGAACGGAATCAAGCATCCGAGGACCGGACCGGTTTCGAGGTAACACCTCTCATCAGCCCGGCTAGCTTGACTCCAGTGGTGTGGAGTGCCTGGGACCCATGTCTGGGCATCCCCAGCGCACTTAGGGCGGAATATGCAAACTCAACAGGTGATGGACCGAATGTGGATCAATGTCACACACTCACCCCAGTCCAAAGAACTGGGCCCAAATCCATCGTTTTTTTGCACTCCACACCACCCTGGGTTATACAATGGCAATATGCAAATCAGCGCTGACCCTGTGCCCCATGGGAACAGTCCAGTCCGAACTACAAAAGCCATGTCCTTCCCAGAACGGAATCAAGCATCCGAGGACCGGACCGGTTTCGAGGTAACACCTCTCATCAGCCCGGCTAGCTTGACTCCAGTGGTGTGGAGTGCCTGGGACCCACGTCTGGGCATCCCCAGTGCACTTAGGGCGGAATATGCAAACTCAACAGGTGATGGACCGAATGTGGATCAATGTCACACACTCACCCCAGTCCAAAGATCTGGGCCCAAATCCATCGTTTTTTTGCACTCCACAATACCCTGGGTTAGACAATGGCGATATGCAAATCAGCGCTGACCCTGTGCCCCATGGGAACAGTCCAGTCCGAACTACAAAAGCCATGTCCTTCCCAGAACGGAATCAAGCATCCGAGGACCGGACCGGTTTCGAGGTAACACCTCTCATCAGCCCGGCTAGCTTGACTCCAGTGGTGTGGAGTGCCTGGGACCCACGTCTGGGCATCCCCAGCGCACTTAGGGCGGAATATGCAAACTCAACAGGTGATGGACCGAATGTGGATCAATGTCACACACTCACCCCAGTCCAAAGATCTGGGCCCAAATCCATCGTTTTTTTGCACTCCACACCACCCTGGGTTAGACAATGGCGATATGCAAATCAGCGCTGACCCTGTGCATCATGGGAACAGTCCAGTCCGAACTACAAAAGCCATGTCCTTCCCAGAATGGAATCAAGCATCCGAGGACCGGACCGGTTTCGAGGTAACACCTCTCATCAGCCCGGCTAGCTTGACTCCAGTGGTGTGGAGTGCCTGGGACCCACGTCTGGGCATCCCCAGCGCACTTAGGGCGGAATATGCAAACTCAACAGGTGATGGACCGAATGTGGATCAATGTCACACACTCACCCCAGTCCAAAGATCTGGGCCCAAATCCATCGTTTTTTTGCACTCCACACCACCCTGGGTTAGACAATGGCGATATGCAAATCAGCGCTGACCCTGTGCCCCATGGGAACAGTCCAGTCCGAACTATAAAAGCCATGTCCTTCCCAGAACGGAATCAAGCATCCGAGGAACGGACCGGTTTCGAGGTAACACCTCTCATCATCCCCGGCTAGCTTGACTCCAGTGGTGTGGAGTGCCTGGGACCCACGTCTGGGCATCCCCAGCGCACTTAGGGCGGAATATGCAAACTCAACAGGTGATGGATCGAATGTGGATCAATGTCACACACTCACCCCAGTCCAAAGATCTGGGCCCAAATCCATCGTTTTTTTGCACTCCACACCACCCTGGGTTAGACAATGGCGATATGCAAATCAGCGCTGACCCTGTGCCTCATGGGAACAGTCCAGTCCGAACTACAAAAGCCATATCCTTCCCAGAACGGAATCAAGCATCCGAGGACCGGACCGGTTTCGAGGTAACACCTCTCATCAGCCCGGCTAGCTTGACTCCAGTGGTGTGGAGTGCCTGGGACCCACGTCTGGGCATCCCCAGTGCACTTAGGGCGGAATATGCAAACTCAGCAGGTGATGGACCGAATGTGGATCAATGTCACACACTCACCCCAGTCCAAAGATCCGGGCCCAAATCCAGCGTTTTTTTGCACTCCACACTACCCTGGGTTAGACAATGGCGATATGCAAATCAGCGCTGACCCTGTGCCCCATGGGAACAGTCCAGTCCGAACTACAAAAGCCATGTCCTTCCCAGAACGGAATCAAGCATGCGAGGACCGGACCGGTTTCGAGGTAACACCTCTCATCAGCCCGGCTAGCTTGACTCCAGTGGTGTGGAGTGCCTGGGACCCACGTCTGGGCATCCCCAGCGCACTTAGGGCGGAATATGCAAACTCAACAGGTGATGGACCGAATGTGGATCAATGTCACACACTCACCCCAGTCCAAAGATCTGGGCCCAAATCCATCGTTTTTTTGCACTCCACACCACCCTGGGTTAGACAATGGCGATATGCAAATCAGCGCTGACCCTGTGCCTCATGGGAACAGTCCAGTCCGAACTACAAAAGCCATGTCCTTCCCAGAACGGAATCAAGCATCCGAGGACCGGACCGGTTTCGAGGTAACACCTCTCATCAGCCCGGCTAGCTTGACTCCAGTGGTGTGGAGTGCCTGGGACCCATGTCTGGGCATCCCCAGCGCACTTAGGGCGGAATATGCAAACTCAACAGGTGATGGACCGAATGTGGATCAATGTCACACACTCACCCCAGTCCAAAGATCTGGGCCCAAATCCATCGTTTTTTTGCACTCCACACCACCCTGGGTTAGACAATGGCGATATGCAAATCAGCGCTGACCCTGTGCCCCATGGGAACAGTCCAGTCCGAACTACAAGAGCCATGTCCTTCCCAGAACGGAATCAAGCATCCGAGGACCGGACCGGTTTCGAGGTAACACCTCTCATCAGCCCGGCTAGCTTGACTCCAGTGGTGTGGAGTGCCTGGGACCCACGTCTGGGCATCCCCAGTGCACTTAGGGCGGAATATGCAAACTCAACAGGTGATGGACCGAATGTGGATCAATGTCACACACTCACCCCAGTCCAAAGATCTGGGCCCAAATCCATCGTTTTTTTGCACTCCACACTACCCTGGGTTAGACAATGGCGATATGCAAATCAGCGCTGACCCTGTGCCCCATGGGAACAGTTCAGTCCGAACTACAAAAGCCATGTCCTTCCCAGAACGGAATCAAGCATCCGAGGACCGGACCGGTTTCGAGGTAACACCTCTCATCAGCCCGGCTAGCTTGACTCCAGTGGTGTGGAGTGCCTGGGACCCACGTCTGGGCATCCCCAGCGCACTTAGGGCGGAATATGCAAACTCAACAGGTGATGGACCGAATGTGGATCAATGTCACACACTCACCCCAGTCCAAAGATCTGGGCCCAAATCCATCGTTTTTTTGCACTCCACACCACCCTGGGTTAGACAATGGCGATATGCAAATCAGCGCTGACCCTGTGCATCATGGGAACAGTCCAGTCAGAACTACAAAAGCCATGTCCTTCCCAGAACGGAATCAAGCATCGGAGGACCGGACCGGTTTCGAGGTAACACCTCTCATCAGCCCGGCTAGCTTGACTCCAGTGGTGTGGAGTGCCTGGGACCCACGTCTGGGCATCCCCAGCGCACTTAGGGCGGAATATGCAAACTCAACAGGTGATGGACCGAATGTGGATCAATGTCACACACTCACCCCAGTCCAAAGATCTGGGCCCAAATCCATCGTTTTTTTGCACTCCACACCACCCTGGGTTAGACAATGGCGATATGCAAATCAGCGCTGACCCTGTGCCCCATGGGAACAGTCCAGTCCGAACTATAAAAGCCATGTCCTTCCCAGAACGGAATCAAGCATCCGAGGAACGGACCGGTTTCGAGGTAACACCTCTCATCAGCCCGGCTAGCTTGACTCCAGTGGTGTGGAGTGCCTGGGCCCCACGTCTGGGCATCCCCAGCGCACTTAGGGCGGAATATGCAAACTCAACAGGTGATGGACCGAATGTGGATCAATGTCACACACTCACCCCAGTCCAAAGATCTGGGCCCAAATCCATCGTTTTTTTGCACTCCACACCACCCTGGGTTAGACAATGGCGATATGCAAATCAGCGCTGACCCTGTGCCTCATGGGAACAGTCCAGTCCGAACTACAAAAGCCATGTCCTTCCCAGAACGGAATCAAGCATACAAGGACCGGACCGGTTTCGAGGTAACACCTCTCATCAGCCCGGCTAGCTTGACTCCAGTGGTGTGGAGTGCCTGGGACCCATGTCCGGGCATCCCCAGCGCACTTAGGGCGGAATATGCAAACTCAACAGGTGATGGACCGAATGTGGATCAATGTCACACACTCACCCCAGTCCAAAGATCTGGGCCCAAATCCATCGTTTTTTTGCACTCCACACCACCCTGGGTTAGACAATGGCGATATGCAAATCAGCGCTGACCCTGTGCCCCATGGGAACAGTCCAGTCCGAACTACAAAAGCCATGTCCTTCCCAGAACGGAATCAAGCATCCGAGGACCGGACTGGTTTCGAGGTAACACCTCTCATCAGCCCGGCTAGCTTGACTCCAGTGGTGTGGAGTGCCTGGGACCCACGTCTGGGGATCCCCAGTGCACTTAGGGCGGAATATGCAAACTCAGCAGGTGATGGACCGAATGTGGATCAATGTCACACACTCACCCCAGTCCAAAGATCTGGGCCCAAATCCATCGTTTTTTTGCACTCCACACTACCCTGGGTTAGACAATGGCGATATGCAAATCAGCGCTGACCCTGTGCCCCATGGGAACAGTCCAGTCCGAACTACAAAAGCCATGTCCTTCCCAGAACGGAATCAAGCATCCGAGGACCGGAGCGGTTTCGAGGTAACACCTCTCATCAGCCCGGCTAGCTTGACTCCAGTGGTGTGGAGTGCCTGGGACCCATGTCTGGGCATCCCCAGCGCACTTAGGGCGGAATATGCAAACTCAACAGGTGATGGACCGAATGTGGATCAATGTCACACACTCACCCCAGTCCAAAGATCTGGGCCCAAATCCATCGTTTTTTTGCACTCCACACCACCCTGGGTTAGACAATGGCGATATGCAAATCAGCGCTGACCCTGTGCCCCATGGGAACAGTCCAGTCCGAACTACAAAAGCCATGTCCTTCCCAGAACGGAATCAAGCATCCGAGGACCGGACCGGACCGGTTTCGAGGTAACACCTCTCATCAGCCCGGCTAGCTTGACTCCAGTGGTGTGGAGTGCCTGGGACCCATGTCTGGGCATCCCCAGCGCACTTAGGGCGGAATATGCAAACTCAACAGGTGATGGACCGAATGTGGATCAATGTCACACACTCACCCCAGTCCAAAGATCTGGGCCCAAATCCATCGTTTTTTTGCACTCCACACCACCCTGGGTTAGACAATGGCGATATGCAAATCAGCGCTGACCCTGTGCCCCATGGGAACAGTCCAGTCCGAACTACAAGAGCCATGTCCTTCCCAGAACGGAATCAAGCATCCGAGGACCGGACCGGTTTCGAGGTAACACCTCTCATCAGCCCGGCTAGCTTGACTCCAGTGGTGTGGAGTGCCTGGGACCCACGTCTGGGCATCCCCAGTGCACTTAGGGCGGAATATGCAAACTCAACAGGTGATGGACCGAATGTGGATCAATGTCACACACTCACCCCAGTCCAAAGATCTGGGCCCAAATCCATCGTTTTTTTGCACTCCACACTACCCTGGGTTAGACAATGGCGATATGCAAATCAGCGCTGACCCTGTGCCCCATGGGAACAGTTCAGTCCGAACTACAAAAGCCATGTCCTTCCCAGAACGGAATCAAGCATCCGAGGACCGGACCGGTTTCGAGGTAACACCTCTCATCAGCCCGGCTAGCTTGACTCCAGTGGTGTGGAGTGCCTGGGACCCACGTCTGGGCATCCCCAGCGCACTTAGGGCGGAATATGCAAACTCAACAGGTGATGGACCGAATGTGGATCAATGTCACACACTCACCCCAGTCCAAAGATCTGGGCCCAAATCCATCGTTTTTTTGCACTCCACACCACCCTGGGTTAGACAATGGCGATATGCAAATCAGCGCTGACCCTGTGCATCATGGGAACAGTCCAGTCAGAACTACAAAAGCCATGTCCTTCCCAGAACGGAATCAAGCATCGGAGGACCGGACCGGTTTCGAGGTAACACCTCTCATCAGCCCGGCTAGCTTGACTCCAGTGGTGTGGAGTGCCTGGGACCCACGTCTGGGCATCCCCAGCGCACTTAGGGCGGAATATGCAAACTCAACAGGTGATGGACCGAATGTGGATCAATGTCACACACTCACCCCAGTCCAAAGATCTGGGCCCAAATCCATCGTTTTTTTGCACTCCACACCACCCTGGGTTAGACAATGGCGATATGCAAATCAGCGCTGACCCTGTGCCCCATGGGAACAGTCCAGTCCGAACTATAAAAGCCATGTCCTTCCCAGAACGGAATCAAGCATCCGAGGAACGGACCGGTTTCGAGGTAACACCTCTCATCAGCCCGGCTAGCTTGACTCCAGTGGTGTGGAGTGCCTGGGCCCCACGTCTGGGCATCCCCAGCGCACTTAGGGCGGAATATGCAAACTCAACAGGTGATGGACCGAATGTGGATCAATGTCACACACTCACCCCAGTCCAAAGATCTGGGCCCAAATCCATCGTTTTTTTGCACTCCACACCACCCTGGGTTAGACAATGGCGATATGCAAATCAGCGCTGACCCTGTGCCTCATGGGAACAGTCCAGTCCGAACTACAAAAGCCATGTCCTTCCCAGAACGGAATCAAGCATACAAGGACCGGACCGGTTTCGAGGTAACACCTCTCATCAGCCCGGCTAGCTTGACTCCAGTGGTGTGGAGTGCCTGGGACCCATGTCTGGGCATCCCCAGCGCACTTAGGGCGGAATATGCAAACTCAACAGGTGATGGACCGAATGTGGATCAATGTCACACACTCACCCCAGTCCAAAGATCTGGGCCCAAATCCATCGTTTTTTTGCACTCCACACCACCCTGGGTTAGACAATGGCGATATGCAAATCAGCGCTGACCCTGTGCCCCATGGGAACAGTCCAGTCCGAACTACAAAAGCCATGTCCTTCCCAGAACGGAATCAAGCATCCGAGGACCGGACCGGTTTCGAGGTAACACCTCTCATCAGCCCGGCTAGCTTGACTCCAGTGGTGTGGAGTGCCTGGGACCCACGTCTGGGCATCCCCAGTGCACTTAGGGCGGAATATGCAAACTCAGCAGGTGATGGACCGAATGTGGATCAATGTCACACACTCACCCCAGTCCAAAGATCTGGGCCCAAATCCATCGTTTTTTTGCACTCCACACTACCCTGGGTTAGACAATGGCGATATGCAAATCAGCGCTGACCCTGTGCCCCATGGGAACAGTCCAGTCCGAACTACAAAAGCCATGTCCTTCCCAGAACGGAATCAAGCATCCGAGGACCGGACCGGTTTCGAGGTAACACCTCTCATCAGCCCGGCTAGCTTGACTCCAGTGGTGTGGAGTGCCTGGGACCCATGTCTGGGCATCCCCAGCGCACTTAGGGCGGAATATGCAAACTCAACAGGTGATGGACCGAATGTGGATCAATGTCACACACTCACCCCAGTCCAAAGATCTGGGCCCAAATCCTTTGTTCTTTTTCACTCCACACCACCCTGGGTTAGACAATGGCGATATGCAAATCAGCGCTGACCCTGTGCCCCATGGGAACAGTCCAGTCCGAACTACAAAAGCCATGTCCTTCCCAGAACGGAATCAAGCATCCGAGGACCGGACCGGTTTCGAGGTAACACCTCTCATCAGCCCGGCTAGCTTGACTCCAGTGGTGTGGAGTGCCTGGGACCCACGTCTGGGCATCCCCAGTGCACTTAGGGCGGAATATGCAAACTCAGCAGGTGATGGACCGAATGTGGATCAATGTCACACACTCACCCCAGTCCAAAGATCTGGGCCCAAATCCATCGTTTTTTTGCACTCCACACTACCCTGGGTTAGACAATGGCGATATGCAAATCAGCGCTGACCCTGTGCCCCATGGGAACAGTCCAGTCCGAACTACAAAAGCCATGTCCTTCCCAGAACGGAATCAAGCATCCGAGGACCGGACCGGTTTCGAGGTAACACCTCTCATCAGCCCGGCTAGCTTGACTCCAGTGGTGTGGAGTGCCTGGGACCCACGTCTGGGCATCCCCAGTGCACTTAGGGTGGAATATGCAAACTCAGCAGGTGATGGACCGAATGTGGATCAATGTCACACACTCACCCCAGTCCAAAGATCTGGGCCCAAATCCATCGTTTTTTTGCACTCCACACCACCCTGGGTTAGACAATGGCGATATGCAAATCAGCGCTGACCCTGAGTTTGCATATTCCGCCCTAAGTGCGCTGGGGATGCCCAGACGTGGGTCCCAGGCACTCCGCACCACTGGAGTCAAGCTAGCCGGGCTGATGAGAGGCTGATGAGAGGTGTTACCTCGAAACCGGTCCGGTCCTCGGATGCTTGATTCCGTTCTGGGAAGGACATGGCTTTTGTAGTTCGGACTGGACTGTTCCCATGGGGCACAGGGTCAGCGCTGATTTGCATATCGCCATTGTCTAACCCAGGGTGGTGTGGAGTGCAAAAAAATGATGGATTTGGGCCCAGATCTTTGGACTGGGGTGAAGGGAAGTGTGGTGGGGCGGTGGGTCTAAGTGAGGGGGGATTTCGAGAGATGACCATGAGGGAAACGTATTTATTTAATATTCCTTTGTGGTCATCTCTCGAAAAATCCCTCACCTGGCCCCAGTGGTCGTGGCTGCTTAATGGATGATGAGTTAAACCCACATTTGGCCAAAGCGGATCGCATAATTTTGGGATTTACCGAAGTTCCACTTTAAGAAATCTTATAAAGCATTTTAGAGTGTCCTATATTTAGGTTACAAACTTGCACATGAAGGAAAGAGCCTTGTACCACACTTCGTAGACAAGTGTGCCCTACTACAGCCTCCTAATACTCTACGAAAATTGCAATCCTTGTTAAGATTTCTTAATAATGTCAGAACCTACATCCTGATCATGCACAGCGCTTTAAATCATCATATGTATTGATTCATCCTGATTTTTTTCCGGTTCTTATTAGACATCAGAACATACAGACATATTCAGATCCTTACAATCTGCCTGCCACAAGACACTTACATTAACGTGCCAGCATGACCAGCCTCGTCATCCGTTAGATTGCAGGTGCCATTCGCTTTACCTATGTCACTTTTAACAAAAGAGAGACAGTGCCAATTGCATATGAGTCACATTTATATTCCAGTGCAAAAATGCATTTTGTTTCCACTGATAAAATTCTGACTGGGGTGCAGATGGCTATACTTGCACAATGGAAACGCATTATTGTTGTTACTCCCATTCCAGCCTTCGAGGATGTTACAAAATCAAGCGTCCTCCATCCTAGATGGATTTAATGGGCAACATCCTTGACAGCTGTTGATGTAGACTTTGCCTTTGACCTGTCATTACAGACACAAGAGTTTCTTCTATGTGAGCATGTTTATCCCATGCCCAACAATATTTTGCCTCTTGAGCAGTATAAATCTTCAGTAACAGCCAATCAAATGATCAGTTAAAGACATCAGATTCTGCAGGAATCAAGGAGCAGCCAGCACCTTCTGGCTGGATTCCATAAATTGGGGATCTTGGTCGAGAAAAGATTGCAGTAAAGAAGGAATTTGGCCCATCATACCATGTACCGGTGGCAGTTCCTGACATTCAAGGTACAAGAACTGTAATTTTGCCACTGCTCGCTGGTTCCAAAGCCAATCATGTTGTCTCTATTGATCACATAAATTACATTATGTCACTAATTATAAACAGTAGGCCACAGTTAGTTCCCTAACTCCTCTCGCTGCCATACAGGAAATTCCTCTACAGATTATGAGCACCCTCAAAGCTATTTCTCCCCAGCTGGGGGAAGAGCTAAATGAACTTCAGTTGATTCTCAATACAGCTACAAGTTCCAGCCATATGACTGAATTGAGTACTATACTTACTACTGTGTCTATTGCAGCTGATGTGGTTTCAACTGATCCACCTCTTGCATCACTTATTGATTCTTTTACTGTACCTGTGGATCCAGTTTTTCAACTAAGATTTTCTGGTTATTATGTCAGAGCAAACGATTTTTCTTCCAACTCTTTTGAAAATTCCTCCATTGTAGACACTCCACCAACGTGGGCCTGTATTTTCTTTTCTTGGCTGAAACACACGTATCTGGTCTCTCCTATGATATTGGTTTGGCTAACAGTTTCCTTGGTTTTTCTATTCCTCTGGATTGGATTTGTGACTGCTTTTTTCTTGCTGATAAATACCCATTACCTTCCAGAATGCCCTGCCACCAAACTGGTCGATGAGGTGTTAATGCCACTTTCATCTTCACATAAGCTATAGAGAGACTTGTCCGTAGTGAACATTTTACCTGTTTCAGTAACTGATGGAATGGTTTGAAAGAAAGTGTCTTATGAAATCTTTGGACAGATGGAAATACTGCAGATTCCTTATGTTTTTACAGTTTCAATGAGTGGACCCAATGCTCAACCATCATATAGCCTTTATTTTGTGCAACAAGCTTTCACTGTAAAGTTGTGCATTGGGTATAGACACTTTTTTCAGACTTGTTTTTTGGTCTTTAAACCCTCTTCATAGTTGTTGAGTTTACAGTGCAAAGCAAGCGTCTTCTTGAGCCTCCAATTAAGGGGCTTGTAGTTCTTGCCTTTGTCAAATTTTCACAGGTTTTCCTTTTGTGTCTGGTTGGTAATTGTGAGGACTGACAATGGATTTTTGGGCAACCCAAATCTTGGACAGCTTGGATCCAGCTCCACCAAGTCACTTTAGCAACCCAAATCTGCAACAATTAGATCCTGAGGTCAAAACGCTGCTTCAAAAGATATTCCTTCTTCTTACCATGCAGATCACAGTTCTTGATTTTTGCCATATGTGCCGCAAGATGCCACTGGAAAGTGTGGTCATGATGCATTACACCCAAAATCTTTTTATTTTAAGAGTGTCCCTATTCCACTAAAGAAATATGTGTTTACAAAAACTAAGTTAATATATGCAGATTTGTTTGTCACACAGTAAGCCATGAAAGGCTGTGATTATTGGAAGGATACTATTGACTTGAAATCAGTTTGGGGTACCAAATTTTGGCACGTTCAAGGGACATACACCTTATTCTGGGCCTGCTTAACTCCCACACAAATGATTTTTCTGCATGATACAGTCCAGCAGCTACTTGTCTACGACTGACAATAATTCAAGACATGAATGCATCACACGTTTCTTCCATTGCCCAATTCGACAATTGGCAACACTTGATAAATTAGGAACCCGATAGCATGTTACAGAATGGAACATTTAACTCCTCACTTTCAGGTGCAAACAGGTGGTTTTTGCAGTCAGTGGACACAAATTGTTGTTATGCTATCTTTTTTATTCTACCCCAGGGTTTAAGGCAACCAGACCCAACCCCCATTATTCTTACTCCCAACACTCAGGTATTGTTACCACCTTTTCGGCAGGTACAGTGTGCCACCAATGGTTGGACAGTTTGACACTTTCTCCTGAAAAACAACGTCTTTCTCTCCTTTTGGAAAACATGAACCTATCTGACTCTATTAGGTTTTAAGTCTCAGCCTTCAAAAGATTTATTTATGCCACATATTATGAAATTCGGAAATTATCACAAATGGAGTCCGCTGCACGTCTACGACAAATTGATCAAGGTAATTTGGATAAAGTACTTACTGTTGTTGATAATAATATTAATACATTGTCTTCTCAAATTAATTACTTGAATAACATTGTGTCATCTGTTATTATGCACAGTGACATGTCTTCTTTATACCATGGTCAAAGTCAGCTTAGATCCATCATGCAGTTTAGCTGGACACTTCAGGTTCTCAAAAGTGGCCTTGTGTCATGGCGTTACCTTAATTTTACACAGCTATTCTTGCCTTTCAATCTGACACACAAACAACGGCTCATGGCCAATAAAGACACCACTTACAAAATGTTACACCTTGAGCGGTTAGAACAGCCCCCATTCACAATAGCAGAAACACTGTCCGCAGTGTGACTGATATGTCGCGTATTATCTTTGCCAATTTCAACATTCCAGTTCACAGCTTGCATGGAACATTTCCCGATTGGTAGATATGAAGTCCTAGAAGGGAGCTTTATTCCTGTTTTATGGTCACTCCTATTCTCTTATCGATGTGAGTGGTCTGAGAAAGAGGTATTTCTTACTGGAAAGGAAAGCGATTCTTCTGTTGGTCACTCACTCACTTGTCTGTAAACATGTTACCATTCATCATGCATGCAATGCTTCGGTAGTGAATTTGGCCTGTTATCTAAAATGCACACCAGCCCCTTCAATTCTCCTTCTCATCACTGTCCTTTCAAATGGAAGCTATTTAATGTTAAGAGAATGTGGGTGTCAGTTATTATATTTTGGCGCACAGCAGCGAAGCAAGCCTTCCGGCTGTGTGTCAAAAAAAAGGCTAGGAATGCACCGTATCTAGAAGTTATGTCGCATTCCTGTCCTTCTCCCCTGCGCTGGTGCACAAACAGCAGCTATGCACCAATGCAGAGACCCTTGTGCCATCTGCAAGGGTGCCTGTATTGCACGGATGATTGTTTATGTGCAGGAACTGGCACCCGCCTGCACATAAACAATCATTAAAGGCAATTTGCTCCTTCTATGCATGCTGCATTCTGCAGCACACATAGAAAGAGCAATAAATTAGGATAAATGAAAGTATTTCTCCTTGTTGCACCAATCCTACACCTCCCCTGAGGATTCTGATGCATTCCCAAGTTTACAACACTTTGTAAATCTGGGAATGTTTCTGGTTCCATACATGTTGTATGGGAACACCCACAGCAACACCCAAGGAATGCCCCTTTCATGCAGAGTAATGCGGGAAAGGGGGCCATGTTTACAAGGCCATGACAAGTCACGCTGGGTGACTTTACGTTGCCTTGTAAATATGGGGCAGGCAAATTGTGCTGCCTGTGCATCTAAAAAAGTGATGCACCGGTGGCGCAGTGGGATCCAAGACTGTTGTGGAATGAAGGCCGGGAGCCCGTATATTACCAGATAGTGTCATGCTGCAATAATGTGCTTTAAGTAATTATTCTAATTCCTGAATTGTAATATTTAAGTAATTACAATTCAGGATGCCATAATTTGAAATAGATTATTTGTAGGTATTTACTAACAAACATATAGTTCAGATTTTCAGGATGAATTCTCCCACATGCGTTAAAGTAATGTTTCAATTCTCCCTTTGCCCTCGAGTGAAGATCAATGCTTTTCCCAGTAGCCTTCGTGCAACCTACAACTTTCCTATGCTGCTACCTTGGCATTCTTTTGTGCAAGATACCTCATCCACTGCACAGCTCCTTTCTGCTAAATAGGAGTTATGAAAGCTGTATTACACTGGTCTGTGACACCACTGGGTGAGGAGTTTCCCATATTTGAAATGTCCGAGCCACTATCTGGGGACATTTAATAAATATGTTTCTTCTTGCTAGTAGCAAAGGATAAAAAAAACAGTATTGCCCAATATGCCAAAAATCACAGCTTACTTCAATTATCAGCATTTATCAACATGAGAGTCTTGGATAATGACTTTCCCACATCATGTCAATAATGTTGCAACTTTGGAGAGCTGAAACACATATGCAAATCATCTGCTTCCAACAAACCACATTTCTTACATCTGTTCGCCTCATTTTTCTGATCTTAAGTTTATTCACTGGAAAGTAAAAAAAAAGATGTATCTTTGTTTGGCACAATCCAATGCACTATGCAAAGCATCGGTTATGGCCTTAGCCTTGACTTGGTTCATCAATTGCTCATTCACAGAAACTGCAACTCTTTTCTTTTCCGCTTTCACGCTTCAGCCAACTCATTTCCGCCACTGTACTGCCATTGCACTCCTTTAATGCTTCAAATGCTTTAACCTCCATCGTAGATTGGCATGTTAAATTATAGGCCCGGCAAATTTCTCTTAGCACCTCTGCAACTAGAATGTTCCTTTGTATTGTCTATTGGGTACACTCACTATATAGCCTGTCTGCCTTCTCAACTGCACCATTTCTTGCATAAGATAACAAATTCTTGCATCTGATCAAAAAATCCTATTTAATATTTATTGTCAGTCTTCTTTAAAAAAAAATGTTTTCACTTGAGCTAAATTACACACCATTATCTATGAGAAACAACTTAGGCACACCTTAAAACTTCTATTAAAAATGTTATGTCAACTTTGACATCCAGCTCTTTCATTTCTACTCACTTTGGCATGTAATATTTACTGTAAGGATTTGGATTTCTGGTTTGCAGAGGTATGCAATCTGTCAAAGCAGAAACCACAATCCTATTTAGAGTAAGTCATAAACACACCCTAAATTAACCTGTGCTCAACCCTACTGGTAGCTTGGCACAAAGCAGTCCGGCTAAACTTGAGAGGCAATTTGGGAAGTATGTGTGCAACAATTCGAATAGTAAAACTGTGAAAACACCACCTAAAAAAGTCACCACCACTGTTTAGAGAAATAGATATTAATTTAATGTACAAGAAAAGACAAAAACAACAAAAAATCAATAAGTATAACCGGAGTTATGATGTTTTTAAGAATAAACTGAAATGTAGTGCTTAAAAGCACCCAGTTAGGCTATCTGGTCATGTTAGACTGGGCCAAATCCAAAACTTCATGTCAATACGATGCAGCATGAGTTGGATACAGTGCCCACTGTAAAGTACCTTGTTTGCGTCAACATCAAGGTCGAGTTGAGTGGAACAGAGGTGGCAATGCGTTGTTGATGATCCTTGCGATTTCTGCTGGAGCAGCTCTGTATGCCTGCGTCCTCGGCTCCAGGACTGGGTTGGTACCACTTCGCAGGGCAAAACACTCAGGTGAACATGTCTACGTCCTATAGCAGGGTGAGTTGGAAGTCATGATGTGCCTGAGACTTCAAAACAGGAGGTAAGCCAGCAAGCTCTTGGAGTCACTTTGGTTCTGAATTGGAGAGATGCCAGTCCAGTGCTTCTCAGTCCCAGGCAAGGAGGGCAGCAGGTGGCAGGTCAGACAGCAAAGCAGGAGTCCAGTAGAGTAGCAGTCTAGCAGCATAACAGAGTGGTAGTCCTTTCGAAAGCACAGCAGACCTTCTGCCAGGTATAGTATCCACAGGTCCAGAAGTGTACTTAGTTGGTGCTGTCCGTAGTCCAGTATTTATACTGAGTTATGCCTTTAAAGTGGGGGAGACTTCAAATAGATGCCTTTGAAGTCCACAGATTCCCTACCCTTCCTGCACTGGCTGCAGATTCATTGCAGGAGGGTATGCAGCCATTTGTGTGGGGAGAGGACACAGCCTATTGAGATGTAAGTGTTAGCTCCTCCCTCAGTTCCTGCCCAGGATGGCCCATCAGTCACACCTAAGCTTCTTTTGTGTGTGGCTGTCTGGCGGAATGCATAAAGCCCAGCTGGCAACCGCCACAGACGTGTATTCAGAGACAGACAGAATGTAACAAATGGTTAAAGTAAGAAAATGGCAACTTTCTAAAAGTGACATTTTCACAATTACAATTTTAAATCCGACTTTACCGTAAGTTGTGGTTTTAGATTGTGATTCTGAGTACACCAACCCTGGGGGTCCCAACTCTTCCCAATTGAAAGCTACATTTATAAAATGTAATAAGGAAATCCCAATGTTATCATATGGGAGAGATAGGCCTTGCAGTAGTGAAATTAAAGTGTTTTTTCACTAATAGGACATGTAAAACATCAAAGAACATGTCCTACTCTTTAAATACACTGCACCCTGCCCTTGCGCCATCCTGGACCTACCTTAGGGGTGACCTATATGTATTAAAATGGAAGGTTTAGGCTTGGTAAAAGGGTTAACTTACCAGGTTGGCATGGCAGTGTAAAACTGCACACACAGGCTCTACAACGGCAGGCCTGAGACATGTTTGAAGAGCTACTTAAGTGGGTGTCACAATCAGTGCTGCAGGACCACCATTAGTATTTAGGTTACAGGCCCAGGGCACAGGTAGTGCACTTTACTTGGAATTTTAATAGTAAATTAATATGATGATTGTGGATAACCCACTGTTATCATTAATAATAATACTCAGATTTGTAGAGCATGGCTAATCACCTGTGAGGGTTTCCAGGTGCTGTCCATAGGCATAGGGAGATTAAGTGATTGAATAACAGGATGTCAGGATTCAAACCCGGATCACCAGCTCCAAAGTCTTCAGCTCTGGCCATCACACCACTTCCTCTCCCTCATGTTCAAGCAGAGAGACCGCATGCACTTTAGCACTGATTATCAGAGGTAAAGTGCCCAGAGTCCTAAAGCCTGCAAAAATGAAGTCAGCAAAACAGGAGGTCGGAAGGGAAAAAGCCAGGGAAAACTACGCCAAGGATGCTAGATCTAGCAATCACCAAAGCACAATGTGGTCAGTTTTTCACTCCTTAAATGGGACCCAGATAATCTACTGCCACTCTTTCCTATACCCCTTCCAGCCAAACCACAGATACCATTGGCAGTCATCTAGTAGTCAGCTCCTTATCTGCACTCTTACTTACAATACAACCCTGTAGGTTTGGTTCAAGTCCGTATTCACTTTTGACCACCACGTTGTTTGTAGCGGCCTCATTTTATTAAGGTTCATGCCCAAATGCCCTATATTGAATCAAATCGATTAACTTTGTGCTTAACCCCATGGGGAGGGCCAACTTCTTTCCTCTGTTAAGGTTCTTGCCCAAATTCCCTATATTGAAGCAAATCAAGTAACTTTGTGCTTAACCCCAGGGGGAGGACCAACTTATTTCCTCTGAAGAGAACACCATCTTAAATTGACAAGCCCACTGTTATTTTCACAACTGATTGTAATTCACCACTTAGACAGTTCTTTTGTTGCCAACCTTCTATTGGAAAGCCCTCTGCAGAGTTAAATCTGTTAGCATCTCTTACTTCCATTGGTTCCATATAAGGCAATTGGTTTCTTCAACTTCGGTACCTGTGATTTGACATCTTGAGATGCCATTTCACCAGTGCGATCATCTCTCATTGACAGTCTTGAAAAATAATCCACCTTACTTTGTTTTCACTTAAATATGTTGAAGAAACACAGTCATACACACTTTTGCAATACAAAATACACACAGTACAGCACTTATAAATAATATAGTCTGTAAAAAATACAAAATAACCTTGGACCTTTCCTATGTTATTTTGCTGCCAAAATATAGCACCTGAAAGCAGAAATTAGACTGCCTTCTCAGCACTCGGCTTTCAGAGTTGTTTTTTACACCTCCCTGTGGGGTATAAGAATAGTCCTTGACTGTTTTCTGCAGCATAGAGTCAGTTCTAAAGAAATTGACCATGACACATTTTCCAATATAGATGCTATCTATTTAATGGCAGCCGCAGCAGCTGCAGGGAAAAGTGGTGGGGTGGTGGGTCCAAGTGAGGGGGGATTTCGAGAGATGACCATGAGGGAAACGTGGTCATCTCTCGAAAAATCCCTCACCTGGCCCCAGTGGTCGTGGCTGCTTAATGGATGATGAGTTAAACCCACATTTGGCCAAAGCGGATCGTATAATTTTGGGATTTACCGAAGTTCCACTTTAAGAAATCTTATAAAGCATTTTAGAGTGTCCTATTTTTAGGTTACAAACTTACACATGAAGGAAAGAGCCTTGTACCACACTTCGTAGACAAGTGTGCCCTACTGCAGCCTCCTAATACTGTACGAAAACTGCAATCCTTGTTAAGATTTCTTAATTTTGTCAGAACTTACATCCTGATCATGCACAGTGCTTTAAATCATCATATGTATTGATTCATCCTGATTTTTTTCCAGTTCTCATTAGACATCAGAACATACAGACATATTCAGATCCTTACAATCTGCCTGCCACAAGACACTTACATTAACGTGCCAGCATGACCAGCCTCGTCATCCGTAAGATTGCAGGTGCCATTCGCTTTACCTATGTCACCTTTAACAAAAGAGAGACAGTGCCAATTGCATATGAGTCACATTTATATTCCAGTGCAGAAATGCATTTTGCTTCCACTGAAAAAATTCTGACTGGGGTGCAGATGGCTATACTTGCACAATGGAAACGCATTATTGTTGTTACTCCCATTCCAGCCTTCGAGGATGTTACAAAATCAAGCGTCCTCCATCCTTTGCCTTTGACCTGTCATTACAGACACAAGAGTTTCTTCTATGTGAGCATGTGTATCCCATGCCCAACAATATTTTGCCTCTTGAGCAGTATACATCTTCAGTGACAGCCAATCAAATGAGCAGTTGAAGACATCTGATTCTGCAGTAATCAAGGAGCAGCCAGCACCTTCTGGTTGGATTCCAGTTTAGAAGGAATTTGGCCCATCATCCCATGTACCGGTGGCAGTCCCTGGCATTCAAGGTACAAGAACTGTAATTTTGCCAATGCTTGCTGGTTCCTAAGCCAATTGTTTTGTCTCTATTGATCACATAAATTACATTATGTCACTAATTATAAACAGTAGGCTACAGTTAGTTCCCTAACTCCTCTCGCTACCATACAGGAAATTCCTCTACAGATTATGAGCACCCTCAAAGCTGTTTCTCCCCAGCTGAGGGGGGAAGAGCGAAATGAACTTCAGTTGATTCTCAATACAGCTACAAGTTCCAGCCATATGACTGAATTAAGTACTATACTTACTACTGTGTCTATCACAGCTGATGTGGTTTCATCCGATCCACCTCTTGCATCACTTATTGATTCTTTTACTGTACCTGTGGATCCAGTTTTTCAACTAAGATTTTCTGGTTATTATGTCAGAGCAAACAATTTTTCTTCGAACTCTTTTGAAAATTCTCCATTGTAGACACTCCACCTACTTGGGCCTGTATTTTCTTTTCTTGGCTGAAACACACGTATTTGGTCTCTCTTTGGATATAAGTTTGGCTAACAGTTTCCTTGGTTTTTCTATTCCTTGGATTGGATTTGTGACTGGTTTTTTCTTGCTGATAAATACCCATTACTTTCCAGAATGCCCTGCCATCAAACTGGTCGATGAGGTGTTAATGCCACTTTCATCTTCACATAAGCTATAGAGAGACTTGTCCGTAGTAACATTTTACCTGTTTCAGTAACTGATGGAATGGTTTAAAAGAAAGTGTCTTATGAAATCTTTGGACAGATGGAAATACTGCAGATTCCTTATGTTTTTACAGTTTTAATGGGTGATCTTATTGTACCTGGGTTACATTCTGATGATTGAGATGTTGAGACTGTAAACTCCATGCTCTCGGACCTGGAATACTATACTGTTTCAAAACAGAGGACTTGAATTTTTCTGGACCCAATGCTCAACCATCATATAGCCTTTATTTTGTGCAACAAGCTTTACTGTAAAGTTGTGCATTGGGTATAGACACTCTTTTCAGACTTGTTTTTTGGTCTTTAAACCCTCTTCATATTTGTTGAGCCTACAGTGCAAAGCAAGAGTCTTCTTGAGCCTCCAATTAAGGGGCTTGTAGTTCTTGCCTTTGTCAAATTTTCACAGGTTTTCCTTTTGTGTCTGGTAGGTAACTGTGAGGACTGACAATGGATTTTTGGGCAACCCAAATCTTGGACAGCTTGGATGCAGCTCCATCAGGTCACTTTAGCAACCCAGATCTGCAATAATTAGATCCAGAAGGTCAAAAAGCTGCTTCAAAAGATATTCCTTCTTCTTACCATGCAGACCACTGGAAAGTGTGGACATGATGCATTAGACCCAAAATCTTTTTATTTTAAGATTGTCCCTATTCCACTAAAGAAATATGTGTTTACAAAAACTAAGTTAATATATGCAGATTTGTTTGTCACACAGTAAGCTATGAAAGGTTATGATTATTGGAAGGATACTATTGACTTGAAATCAGTTTGGGGTACCAAATTTTGGCATGTTCAAGGGACATACACCTTATTCTGGGCCTGCTTAACTCCCACACAAATGATTTTTCTGCATGATACAGTCCAGCAGCTACTTGTCTACAACTGGCAATATTTCAAGACATGAATGCATCACACGTTTCTTCCATTGCCCAATTCGACAATTGGCAACACTTAATAAATTAGGAACCCGATAGCATGATACAGAATGGAACATTTAACTCCTCACTTTCAGGTGCAAACAGGTGGTTTTTGCAGCCAGTGGACACAATGCTATTTTTTTTTATTCCACCACAGGGTTTAAGGCAACAAGACCCAACCCCCATTATTCTTACTCCCAACACTCAGGTATTGTTACCACCTTTTCGGCAGGTACAGTGCACCACCAATGGTTGGACCATTTGACACTTTCTCCTGAAAAACAACAACTTTCTCTCCTTTTGGAAAACATGGACCTATCTGACTCTATTAGGTTTTAAGTCTCTGCCTTCAAAAGGTTTATTTATGCCACATATTATGAAATTCGGAAATTATCACAAATGGAATCTGCTGCACATCTACGACAAATTGATCAAGGTAATTTGGATAAAGTACTTACTGTTGTTGATAATAATATTAATACATTGTCTTCTCAAATGTATTACTTGAATAACATTGTGTCATCTGTTATTATGCACTGTGACATGTCTTCTTTATACCATGGTCAAAGTCAGCTTAGATCCATCATGCAGTTTAGCTGGACACTTCAGGTTCTCAAAAGTGGCCTTGTGTCATGGTGTTACCTTAATTTTACACAGCTATTCTTGTCTTTTAATCTGACACACAAACAACGGCTCATGGCCAATAAAGACACCACTTACACAATGTTACACCTTGAGCGGTTAGAACAGCAGAAACACTGTCCGCAGTGTGACTGATATGTGGCGTATTATCTTTGCCAATTTCAACATTCCAGTTCACAGCTTGCATGAAACATTTCCCGATGGGTAGATATGAAGCCCTAGAAGGGAGCTTTACTCCTGTTTTATGGTCACTCCTATTCTCTTATCGATGTGAGCGGTCTGAGAAAGAGGTATTTCCTACTGGAAAGGAAAGTGATTCTTCTGTTGGTCACTCACTCACTTGTCTGTAAACATGTTACCATCCATCATGCATGCAATGCTTCGGTAGTGAATTTGGCCTGTTATCTAAAATGCACACCAGTCCCTTCAATTCTCCTTCTCATCATTGTCCTTTCAAATGGAAGCTATTTAATGTTAAGAGAATGTGGGCGTCAGTTATTATATTTTGGTGCACAGCAGCGAAGCAAGCCTTCCTGCTGTGTGTCAAAAAAAAAGGCTAGGAATGCACCGTATCTAGAAGTTATGGCGCATTGCTGTCCTTCTCACCTGCGCTGGTGCACAAACAGCAGCTATGCACCAATGCAGAGACCCTTGTGCCATGCTGCAAGGGTGCCTGTATTGCACGGATGATTGTTTATGTGCAGGAAGGGGCACCTGCCTGCACATAAACAATCATTAAAGGCAATTTGCACCTTCTATGCATGCTGCATTCTGCAGCACACATAGAAATAGCAATAAATTAGGATAAATGGAAGTATTTCTCCTTGTTGCACCAATCCTACACCTCCCTTGAGGATTCTGATGCATTCCCAAGTTTACAACACTTTGTAAATCTGGGAATGTGTCATGTTCCATACATGTTGTATGGGAACACCCACAGCAACACCCAAGGAATGCCCCTTTCATGCAGAGTAATGCGGGAAAGGGGGCCATGTTTACAAGGCCATGACAAGTCACGCTGGGTGACTTTACGTTGCCTTGTAAATATGGGCAGGCACATTGCGCTGCCGGTGCATCTAAAAAAGTGATGCACCAGTGGCGCAGTGGGACTCAAGACTGTGGTGGCATGAAGGCCGGGAGCCCGTATATTACCAGATAGTGTCATTCTGCAATAATGTGCTTTAAGTAATTATTCTAATTACTGAATTGTAATATTTAAGTAATTACAATTCAGGATGCCATAATTTTGAAATAGATTATTTGTAGGTATTTACTAACATACATATAGTATAGTATATAGTATAGGGATGAATTCTCCCACATGCATTAAAGTAATGCTTCAATTCTCCCTCTGGCCTCAAGTGAAGATCACTAATTTTCCCAGTAGTCTTTGTGCAACCTACAACTTTCCTATGCTGCTACCTTGGCATTCTTCTGTGCAAGATACCTCATCCACTGCACAGCTCCTTTCTGCTAAATAGGAGTTATGAAAGCTGTATTACACTGGTCTGTGACACCGCTGGGTGAGGAGTTTCCCATATTTGAAATGTCCGAGCCACTATCTGGGGACATTTAATAAATATGTTTCTTCTTGCTAGTAGCAAAGGATAAAAAAAACAGTATTGCCCAATATGCCAAAAATCACAGCTTACTTCAATTATCAGCATTTATCAACATGAGAGTCTTGGATAATGACTTTCCCACATCATGTCAATAATGTTGCAACTTTGGAGAGCTGAAACACATATGCAAATCATCTGCTTCCAACAAACCACATTTCTTACATCTGTTCTCCTCATTTTTCTGATCTTAAGTTTATTCAGTGGAAAGTAAAAAAAAAAAAAAAAGATTTATCTTTGTTTGGCACAATCCAATGCACTATGCAAAGCATCGTATATGGCCTTAGCCTTGGCTTGGTTCATCAATTGCTCAGTCACAGAAACTGCTACTCTTTTCTTTTCCGCTTTCACGCTTCAGCCAACTCATTTCCGCCACTGTACTGCCATTGCACTCCTTTAATGCTTCAAATGCTTTAACCTCCATCGTAGATTGGCATGTTAAATTATAGGCCCGGCAAATTTCTCTTAGCACCTCTGCAACTAGAATGTTCCTTTGTATTGTCTATTGGGTACACTCACTATATAGCCTGTCTGCCTTCTCAACTGCACCATTTCTTGCATAAGATAACAAATTCTTGCATCTGATAAAAAAAAATCCTATTTAATATTTATTGTCAGTCTTCTTTAAAAAAAAATGTTTTCACTTGAGCTAAATTACACACCATTATCTATGAGAAACAACTTAGGCACACCTTAAAACTTCTATTAAAAATTTTATGTCAACTTTGACATCCAGCTCTTTCATTTCTACTCACTTTGGCATGTAATATTTACTGTAAGGATTTGGATTTCTGGTTTGCAGAGGTATGCACTCTGTCAAAGCAGAAACCACAATCCTATTTAGAGTAAGTCATAAACACACCCTAAATTAACCTGTGCTCAACCCTACTGGTAGCTTGGCACAAAGCACTCCGGCTAAACTTGAGACGCAAATTTGGGAAGTATGTGTGCAACAATTCGAATAGTAAAACTGTGAAAACGCCACCTAAAAAAATCACCACCACTGTTTAGAGAAATAGATATTAATTTAATGTACAAGAAAAGACAAAAACAACAAAAAACCAATACGTATAACCGGAGTTATGATGTTTTTAAGAATAAATTGAAATGTAGTGCTTAAAAGCACCCAGTTAGGCTATCTGGTCATGTTAGACTGGGCCAAATCCAAAACTTCATGTCAATACGATGCAGCATGAGTTGGATACAGTGCCCACTGTAAAGTACCTTGTTTGCGTCAACATCAAGGTCGAGTTGAGTGGAACAGAGGTGGCAATGCGTTGTTGATGATCCTTGCGATTTCTGCTGGAGCAGCTCTGTATGCCTGCGTCCTCGGCTCCAGGACTGGGTTGGTACCACTTCGCAGGGCAAAACAGTCAGGTGACCATGTCTACGTCCTATAGCAGGGTGAGTTGGAAGTCATGATGTGCCTGAGACTTCAAAACAGGAGGTAAGCCAGCAAGCTCTTGGAGTCACTTTGGTTCTGAATTGGAGAGATGCCAGTCCAGTGCGTCTCAGTCCCAGGCAAGGAGGGCAGCAGGTGGCAGGTCAGACAGCAAGGCAGGAGTCCAGTAGAGTAGCAGTCTAGCAGCATAACAGAGTGGTAGTCCTTTCGGCAGCACAGCAGACCTTCTGCCAGGTATAGTATCCACAGGTCCAGAAGTGTACTTAGTTGGTGCTGTCCGTAGTCCAGTATTTATACTGAGTTATGCCTTTAAAGTGGGGGATAGATGCCTTTGAAGTCCACAGAGTCCCTACCCTTCCTGCCCTGGCTGCAGATTTATTGCAGGAGGGTATGCAGCCATTTGTGTGGGGACAGGACACAGCCTATTGAGATGTAAGTGTTAGCTCCTCCCTCCTCCCTCCCATCCTGCCCAGGATGGCCCACCAGTCACACCTAAGCTTCTTTTGTGTGTGTCTGTCTGGGGGAATGCATAAAGCCCAGCTGGCAACCGCTGCAGACGTGTATTCAGAGACAGGCAGAAAGCAACAAATGGTTAAAGTAAGAAAATGGCAACTTTCTAAAAGTGGCATTTTCACAATTACAATTTTAAATTCGACTTTACCGTAAGTTGTGGTTTTAGATTGTGATTCTGGGTACACCAACCCTGGGGGTCCCAACTCTTCCCAATTGAAAACTACATTTATAAAATGTAATAAGGAAATCCCAATGTTATCATATGGGAGAGATAGGCCTTGCAGTAGTGAAAGACAAATTAAAGTGTTTTTTTCACTAAAAGGACATGTAAAACATCGAAATACATGTCCTACTCTTTAAATACACTGCACCCTGCCCTTGCGCTATCTTGGACCTACCTTAGGAGTTACCTATATGTATTAAAATGGAAGGTTTACGCTTGGTTAAAGGGTTAACTTACCAGGTTGGCATGGCAGTGTAAAACTGCACACACAGGCTCTACAATGGCAGGCCTGAGACATGTTTGAAGAGCTACTTAAGTGGGTGTCACAATCAGTGCTGCAGGACCGCCATTGGTATTTAGGTTACAGGCCCAGGGTACAGGTAGTGCACTTTACTTGGAATTTTAATAGTAAATTAATATGATGATTGTGGATAACCCACTGTTATCATTAATAATAATACTCAGATTTGTAGAGCATGGATAAACATCTGTGAGGGTTTCCAGGTGCTGTCCATAGGCATAGGGAGATTAAGTGATTTGAATAAAAGGATGTCAGGATTCAAACCTGGATCACCAGCTCCAAAGTCTGCAGCTCTGGCCATCACACCACTTCCTCTCCCTCATGTTCAATCAGAGAGCGCATGCACTTTAGCACTGATTATCAGAGGTAAAGTGCCCAGAGTCCTAAAGCCTGCAAAAATGAAGTCAGCAAAACAGGAGGTCTGAAGGGAAAAAGTCAGGAAAAACTATGCCAAGGATGCTAGATCTAGCAATCACCAAAGCCCAATGTGGTCCGTTTTTCACTCCTTAAATGGGACCCAGATAATCTATTGCCACTCTTTCCTATACCCCTTCCAGCCAAACCACAGATACCATTGGCAGTCATCTAGTAGTCAGCTCCTTATCTGCACTCTTGCTTACAATACAACCCTGTAGGTTTGGTTCAACGTCCGTTTTCACTTTTGACCACCACTTTGTTTGTAGCTGCCTCATTTCATTAAGGTTCATGCCCAAATGCCCTATATTGAATCAAATCGATTAACTTTGTGCTTAAGCCCATGGGGAGGGCTAACTTCTTTCCTCTGTTAAGGTTTATGCCCAAATTCCCTATATTGAAGCAAATCAAGTAACTTTGTGCTTAAGCCCATGGGGAGGGCTAACTTCTTTCCTCTGTTAAGGTTCATGCCCAAATTCCCTATATTGAAGCAAATCAAGTAACTTTGTGCTTAACCCCATGGGGAGGACCAACTTTTTCCTCTGAAGAGAACACCATCTTAAATTAACAAGCCCACTGTTATTTTCACAACTGATTGTAATTCACCACTTAGACAGTTCTTTTGTTGCCAACTTTCTATTGGAAAGCCCTCTGCAGAGTTAAATCTGTTAGCATCTCTTTCTTCCATTGGTTCCATGTAAGGCAATTGGTTTCTTCAACTTCGATACCTGTGATTTGACATCTTGAGATGCCATTTCACCAGTGCCATCATCTCTCATTGACAGTCTTTTTTTTTTATTTATTTATTTTTTATTTATTTTATGGCAGTGGAAAGTTGCATAATGAAAAAATACATAAGATAGAAAAAAAATCATCACAGAGAATATGCAATATTTGACACAGAAGAAGATGAAATCATATCCAGTTAGTTATCGGTGACCATATTTTCGACCAAAAGCCTTTTTTCCCCGACCCTTAAGTTTATACACCGCATTTTCCAACTGATAAATACTTATCAATTTAAATTGCCATTGATGAAATACTGGAGGATCAGGATTTAGCCACCGAGAAGTTATACAATATCTATATACAGACATAGCTATGAATAAAAAGCCTTCTTCTTCACCGTCTTTTTACCAATTTGATCAGTTTGGATTCCAGATATTATCAATTCTGGTGATAAAACAACAGATGATTCCAAAATGTATTTAGGAAACCTTGTACTTTTAAGGAAAATTGCGTTAATTTCAAACACCTATCTCATTGACAGTCTTGAGAAAGAATCCTCCCTTACTTTGTTTTCACTTAAATATGCTGAACAAACATATTTGTATTCTGGCAGTTCTGTCCCCAACCTAGCTAAACTAATTGCACCCCACTTATACTCAGAAATTAAGGAAGTGACTTATTACCTGTTCTGACTTATAAATATGATCTAGACCTCTGTGCTGCTCAGATACAAGCAAGCATGTCCCTATTGAATGTTATTTTTCTGTCTCCTTGAAAACATGTAAAACAAAGGCTACTGTTTGTTCTCCAGACTGTCCCTTTTGGGCATATACACCACCAAGACACAATCCCTTGTATGCACAGTCACACAAACAGGAATTGTAGATGCATGCATGATGGCCCAATCAATATTTCCCTCATAATACCACCAGAGGAAGTGCACTTTTTTAATGGAAGTTAGGAAAGGGTTACAAGCAACATTGTAAAATCTAGCAATAACGTTTTAACTGAATTTACCGAAGCTCGGTATGAAGCATGTAGTTCTCATTACTATTATAAAATATGAAATCCTTTATATTTTACATAGCATGTGTACATTCCAACTTGTGTTTCGTGTAGGGGCCTATTTAAAAAGATTTTCGTGCAACGCAGCACAGCAAGGACATTTTCTTTGCTGCATTGCATTGCATGGACAAGAAGTGCACTATATCTTCAAAGAGATGAAGTAGATCAGCTCTGTCCATGTGCTGGCAAACTGTGTGCTGCCTGGCACAAACGCAGGCATCCTTGTGCCATAGTGCAAAGGTGAATGTGGTAAGGTAGGGATACTTTTTGGACACGAAGGGGAACCTTCCTGCAGGAAAACTATTGTTTGGGGCTTTTTCTTTTTATTCAAAGAGGGAATAATGAACCATTTTGATGCAAACCAATGTGTACCAATCTTTGTAAATATGGGCTTGTGTCCAAAGCCGTTAGCGGATGCCCCGTGCGCCACCCATGGATGCAGGGTAATGTAAGACAGCAAATTGCTGCGTTGCGCTTTTTTTTTCTCAAAGCTAAGCAAATCGACATTTGTAAATCCTAAAAAGAAGTTTGTGTCCGGGCTGCGCCAAAAAAACAAGTGACACAACCCTATACAAAATCCTAGCAAGTCTATGCCATAGAGTCATATTTTCGTTGCTCTGCAATATCATAAGAGGTGGCTCTGTCAGGGGGTCTCTGGACATGAGACCGTGGTCTGCTGCTGCTGCCCTCCCGGACGCATCTCACGTAGCCGGGTGCAAGTGATGTATTACCAGCGTCACAGGCTGGAACAGAATCTGCCATCGAGGTAATCCTTTTTCCCGTGAAATATGAAATCCATTTCCGTGCAATAGGGTCTCGTCCAAATGTTCCACCTCTGAAAAACAAGACCTGTCAGTTGGGAAGGAAAACTTTTCGGGTGATTTGTGTGGCTCCCGGGATCTTCAATTACCCTTCATCACGACTGTCAAGTCACTGCTGCGCCGACATTCAAGTGTTGTGTGTCTGTGAGAGAACGCAGTATGCAACACCTGCTTCTCAGTGACAAAGTGTAGCAAGTATAATTGAGGAATACGTCATAACTCATGACTGTGGCGTCGTCTGAGGTGGATCACCGGCGCCCGAACCTGCTACCATGCGCAAGAGTGACTTATGGTCCAATTATTGTATTTTTTATTCCCCGTCCTCTCATCTTCTCTGATCAACGACAGCAAAATCCAGTCGACAAGTGTGGCATTGGAAGAAATTATTATTCTGCCTCCTTGGGAAGAGTGTACTGCGATCACGCAATACGTAATCAGAATTCTAAATGGCAGTTGGAGGTTCATTCTTCGTGCCCTTGTAAAATGGTGCAGTAAAACCCCTCTTGTGTTTGAGTCAGGCGTCAGCCAAGACCTTTTGGGCCACATTTATGGGCTTTTGCTGTAGGGCAGCGCCGCAGGCCTCCCTGTTGCGCTGCCCTACGGCAATAGGACAGGGAGGAATGCGCTGTATCTATGTGATATGGCACATTCCTGTCCTTTTCCCCTGTGCTGGCACACACTGGGCTGCCGTGCGCCAACGCAAGCACCTTTGCAACTTTGCACCAAGGTGCAAGGGTGCCTGTGTTGCGGGACTGATTGATTTTGAGCAGAAAGGGACACGTTTCTGCACAAAATCAATCCATTAAGCCGCTTTTCTTTTTCTATGTTGCTGCAAAATGCAGCATATACAACAAAATGAAAGCACAAGGAGAAATGTTTTCATTTATCTTCGTTGAGCTTCCCTAACGCCAACCATGTGGTACCATTAGGTTCTGACGCATTCCAAGGTTTACGATTGCTCGTAAATCAGGGAATGTGTCAAGTTCCATGGGTGTTGGTGGGAACACCCACAGCAACATCCATGGAACTCCCCTTTCATTCAGTTTTCTGCGTAAAAGGGGACATATTTATAAGACCATGAAAAGCCACGTCAAGTGGGTTTACGTGGCCTTATAAATATGCGGTGGCACATTGTGCCACCAGAACATCAAAAATATGACGTTCTGGGGTGCAAAAGTGCCATTAGGGCTTCATAAATGGGGCCCTTTGTTCTAATAAAAATATGTACAATTTAAATATACTTCATTACAAAGGTTTTTTGTCAAACCTCTTCATACATTGGTCTGCTTCCGTGTTATTTGGATTTGGCTTCTGCCTACCATAGCATAGGGCGCATGATCAGCCCACCTTACCTTTTGGCTTACCGTAATACCTTACTACGAGTAACAGCGTTCTGTTATCGCACAATGGGTATATTCTCACGAACGTGTGATAACCGTCGCAAAAGAAACTTAACGCAACACTCAACATCACAGTCTATCGTGGAAAAATGTTGCCGTGTATTCACAAGATGGTGGTACCATGCGATAGTCTCCAGATAACGCATTAAATGACCGCTTTAAAATCTACACCACGCCACAAAAATGCGAAATGCAAAAAATAGTTGAGATGAGGCCAATCGTGATACTAAAATCAGCGAAAATCAGCGACAGCCCTGCAATTCACACGCGCCAGGTGGGCAAAATCACCATAGAAGTTGAAAAAAACAGACAAACAAATGCCAAACAACAGCAAAGCACAATGGATTTTGTCAGAGCAAGAACAGAGAAGAACCAGAAACCCACAAGTCCCCCTGAGGACCAGCCTGGGACCTCGGGGTCTGGACAAGGAGAAGAAGAGTAGGAAGAAGCGGTTCAGTCCACAGGAAAACAGGATCCTGATAACAGAGGTGGTAGAACACCATCAACAACTGTTCATCACCTCCACTGTGTCATTGGCAACCAAAAATGGACTATGGCAGTCCATCGTGGACAAGGTGAATGCAATGGGATTGTTGAAGGGGACAATGGAAGATGTCAAGAGGCACTGGAAGGATGTCAAGCGCAAAACCAAGCTGAAACTCGCCAGCAACCGGAAGGCAGCAATGAAGCCTGGAGGTGGGAGTCCTACGCCACAGGAGGAGCTGGACGATATGGAGGAAAATGTGTCCACAGTAATCAGTGGGGAGATGGTGGAAGGAGTTGGGGGACTGGACACTGCTCAATATGACCGGACACAACAGCACCAGGGTGAGTAACGACCAGGGACTTGGGGGACGGGAGGAGATGGGCACAATGGCACACATTCACAAATAAGTAGGGCTTATCTGCGGACAAACCATGCCCCAGACCACCAACTCCCACCAAGAGACCAATGTACCCAAGTATGCAACATCTCTGCACTTTACAAGCACAGAAGTCAAAGGCACACCGCATGAAAGGGAGAAGGGACAGCAAAATCAGAACTGCAGGGGTGCCTCCCCCAAAATGCAGCACACACACATAACATGCAGAGCACACCAACACTGACAACAATGTGGTACAAACCAAAAAACACCTACAACAGAACACAGGACACAACTGGTGACGCTTGGGAGTAGACACTGGCCAATCACATTTGGCATTGCAGGGAAATGTGAGTTGATAATGTACAAGGACAAACACACACACACGTCTGTTGTCGAAATGTCCTAGGTCCCCCATCAAATATGCAGTTCATCTAAAACAGCCACAATGTACACAGTTATGCAGTCGGTATGAAAACATGTACAATGTGACAACATACATATGGACACATTGTTAAACTGCAGCTCCCCTGCACATTGCAGATGGAGAATCAACACCTCCTGCAGAGCAGCCCGACCCTCTCTTCTCTGATGATGAAGAGAACCACCACAGTTTCGACTCCGACACCCTCCAACAGTTCCTTAACAGCCTCCGCATCCCACCTCCAAGAGCTGGGCAGCCTAGCAGCTAGGAGACCCCACCCCTTGCACAGACCACACAGCAGGCAGCACCCACCACCACAGCTGCCTCCCAGGACCCCCACGAAGAACACATGGCCTTTCAACGCTGTGTGCCAGGAGCAGCTGGCTGAACAGGTGCGGGTGGGCTTCAACCGAATGGCAGACAAACTAGATGCCATACATGGGTGTCTGTGTCCCATCAGGGACCACTCACTGTCCCTAACAGACACCCACAGTCGGCTCCATGCTCTCCAATGGACCATGGTTGACATTGCTGGAGCCCTGACTCAGATGCTGTCTAGTCAGAGTCGCTCTATCGATGTCACACAGGAGTTGGGAAACATGCTGTGGTTAATGGAGACCAAGGAGCGGGCAAATGCGGAAAGAGCGTATGTCACAGCTGCACACCAGCGAGTGGTAGCTGGGTTCCTTAATGACCTCAGGACCATCCTCATGGCAATGCTGCCACAAGGCCTGGCGCCGATGCATGCTGCTGCTACCACTACATCCACATCTCTGCCCCCTGAAGTGTCAGTGTCACTCAGTGCAGCAGACATTGCACCTCTGGACCCAGAGGTGTCACTGTCACACAGTGCAGGACACAGAAAACCACCACCCACATGTGAGGCATATGATACAGTAGAGGATGAAGATGTGGATGAATCTGCCCTCGTGGTAAGAAGAACGCAGTAGCATGCATCTCCGCCATAGGGCCGGCTTCAGCTTGGTTCTGCCCTCTGCATCATCACCTTCCACTGTCCCCCGTTGCACTCTGCGACACTCAACTTGGACCTCGACATGGACTGCCATACGCTGTTTGATCGCTAATGACACCGCAATCTGACTGCGGACTGAACTCTTCCTCTTCCTTTAGACTTGTCATTCCCTGAAGGACTCAGGCCGGCCCTCCATGGGTCAACATCGTCATGTGGGGTTTGCATGGCCCTGTACTGCTCCAGATATAACACTCCACTGAATGTGCATTAAACATCCATAAACTCACCAATGTGTCATGTCTATGGTAGTTTAAGTGTGGATGAATGTAGGCTCACTGGATGCCTCTTAAGTCCATGTAGCTCATGTCGTAGAACAGGAGTCACAGGGTGACACATTTCCGAATTCAGTCCAGGTGACGCTGACACAACAACAGGGACAGACGCATGAGTTGCTTCCTTGTCCAGCCCAGTAAGGAACCACGCCCAGGGCCCGGGGTAATTTGCAAACACTTACGCTGGACTGGCATACGCCGGGCCGGCCCTCTCCGCTTACACTCACAGGGGGGGACAGCAACACTACATGTCCCAGGTCTACACTGTAGTGATCTGCTGGTCACAGGTATAGTTGTCAGCATGCCACAGCCACTCACTCACGGCTCATTTACACTCACACCACACTCATCCAGCACACGAGGCACAGGACATGTGAGCTTGCCAATAAGAAGGGCCAGGCGCACATGGTGGATGCCATTTCCACTCTCTATCTAGTTGCATCTGTGTGGTGTGGAAATTGCTGAAAACCTATCTCTTCACTCTCTAATTGCTTGTTTTTGGCTCCACCCTCCTAAAACTCTCTCTCCACAGCGCGGGGACACGCCGGGAGGCGTCACCAGGCGCTTTACAAACCCCTATAATAATAATATTAGGCAAGAGGGCCTAGGGCCCTGCAACACAACATTATCAAGGCAGGAGGTGACATGCTGTTGTCCACAACACGATACCCAATCATACAAGGTCCATGACTCTGGGGGCACAGACTTGGTGGCACCGGATACATTGCGGCCGGCACAGGCACAGTTTCACGGGACAGTGACTTTGGGTGCACTGCGGTAGGGGTGTGCAGACTGCGATGATGCCCCGTCCCGGCGGTTCAGACTGCTCAGGATTTGTGTGCCCTGCTGGACCTCAGTGTACGCCAGAGCCAGCGGGCAGCACAGGCCTATCGCCACGTGGCATCGCATCCCGGATCTCAGAGTTAGTGGCACCTGAAGGGCTCAGCAGGTGTGCAGCCTGCGATGATGCCCTGTGCATTGATATGTACTCTGCCATGGCGAAATTAAGACACAGAATCTAATGTGAGACCTGGTGGCCTGCGGAGTGGGGCTGCATGATGTGGAAGGTGCAATCTCCAAGGGCCCCCAGGTTTGGGCTTGCACCGGCACTTGGTGGGCACTCATTGTGACACGCCGGTGGCGCTAGGTGAGCAGTGAGGCCTGGGTGCGCAGGGGCGGGCATGCCACGCTGAGCGGTTGGAGGGGCTGGGGTGCAGCTGCTTGGGTACGCAGGGGCGGGCATACCACACTGGGTGGCGGGAGGGGCTGGGTTGTAGCTTCCTGGGTGCACAGGGGCAGACAGGTGATGATGTTGTGTGCAATTGTATGTACTTTGCCATTCATGTATCTGGACTCTGTTTCAGATGACGGATCTGCTTCAGATGAGGAACCTGTTGAACTGCACTACATACCGGCACGTGGTTGGAGACACACTAGTGTCAGCAGGTGAGCAGTGGGGACTGGGTGTGCAGTGTGGGCACTCTCTCTCCCTGTCCCTCTTTTCTTTTCTCTGTGTCTCTCTCTGTCTTTCTCTCTCTCCCTCTCTCTCTCTGTCCGTCTTTCTCTCTCTCTCCCTATCTGTCCGTCTTTCTCTCTCTCCCCCTCTCTGTCCGTCTTTCTCTCTCTCCCCCTCTCTGTCCGTCTAACTCTCTCTCTCCCGCTCTGTACGTCTATCTCTCTCTCCCTCTCTTTCTCTCTCTCTCTCTCTCTGTCTCTCTATCTTTCGCTCTCTCTCTGTCCTTTGATGAGCGCAAGACACACCTTCTCATCATGATATTTTCTTGCAGGCTGTGACCTACAGATTGTCCAGAGGGGAGCCGCCATGTGTCTTCATTTCTGTTCGGTGTTTATTTGTTAATTTGTAGGTGAATGTGTAATGCTCATTCTTGTGACCACACATGCATGTCACTAAATGTGATTGTGCGACATCAGGCAGATTATTTGCTACATGATTCTGTATAGTTGATTTGGCATGTCTTTGACAGGGGGAGCTGAAGAGGGGGGATCCTGGGGGTGGTGGTGGTGTGTGTTGTGGCCCTCTTGGATGTTCGGGCTGCATGATCAGTGACTCCAGGGTATCTGTTGCCCTTCAAGTGTGGCTCTGGGCTGGGCTCCCTTTTCTGGTGCAGGCTGTGGTCCGAATTTACACCAGGTCAGAGCAGGTGTTAATTTCCTGCTGCTAACGTGCCTTAGCTCATGTTTTATCGCTGATCTGGCTGGTCATTGAGAATGTTGCGACGTGGTGTTGTCGTGGCTTTTTGCACGTGAACACCTACTCTGCATCTCATTAGCGATAGTTGCGGGGGGCGTCTGTGGCAATGTTTTTTGTGGCTGCTATTGCAGGTAAACTGGTGCTTTGGCCTGTTAGCACCAGCTTGTGAATGGGGTGATAATTTTATCGCGACTTTGGCTGCGATAATGTGCTGATATCTCAGCGATAACTCCTTGAGAATATGCCCCAAAGTGCACTTCCGCTCAGTAAGTAGTTTCTTGAAGTAACAAGGACTACTGGTGCAGTGTGTGCTTTTCTTTGATTTGTACATAATGTTGGCTTTCATACAATGTCTACTCTCATACAAAACCCACTCATAAACAAAATATGCATTGGCAAAGCCAGAATGTCAACAGTCAACACCAGACCTATTGGGTTTGCCAATGTTTGTTTTTTGTCTGCATATGGCATTCCCACATCATTGCTGGTGTGCCAGGCCCAATGAAGGATAATGCAGCAACTTGCATGCCTTCTCAGTCCCTGGACTTCTGATCACATCTGCTAAACAGGGAATATATTTGTATTCTCCACACATTTTTAATTGGCAAATTATGCCTTAGAAAATCATGGGTCTGTGACCCTAAGCATAAACTCACCTCGTAAATAGCAGTACCAAGTTGAAGTATTTAACAGGTGCAGTAAATAACTCTTAGATTAAGTTCTAGTTATAGGAATATGACAAAAGGTTGAATGCAACAGTCCCGCATTCCACATAGCATGCTTCTTATCCAGGCATTTATCCCCTCCCTCTCGATGCACCATAAATGTCAGCAGCTGTGACCTGCCAAAATTTATCAGGGGAAAATTGCAGGACGTGTGTTAATGATGCATGTGGGTCATACCCACCATGGTGTAAGTATCCCATGCTATAATTACCACATTACTCATGTTTAAACCATGCGCAAATTCCTGTTTATTGAGGCATCCAAAATGAGTCCTTCACTGTTAATCAATTCCTTTGTGGTAATTTTGCAGAAGTAGCAATACTGATTCAGGTGCAGAGGCCTGGCTGCAACAGAATCATGAATACGTGCCCGTCCAGCATAAGACCTTGAGCTAAAGTATGGCATTAGAGAAATGTAGTTGACAATGTGATTAGAAGAAATGAATCACTGGCATAATATCGACCACAACAATATTGTCATAGAGAAATGTTGATTACAAAAAATCGTTTTCCTATACTTATAAAGATAAGTACAAAAATATTGAAAACAAAATATCGTTTCACACTTATACTGATTAAAAAACATAAAATATAGTTTTTCAATATATATATATAGTTTAAAATAGTAAGTCTTAAATATTTTACTATATACGTTAATATAATATAGATTAAATGAATGTAAGTAACATGTAATACTATATATAAATATGAATTTTCATAAACATACAAATATAAATATATATTTCTGTGTATATAGTTGTTATATACCCATATAATATAACACTATTACTAAAAAAATATTTTACATCCTCCAAACAAATCTATAAAGTGGCTTTGAAGAAATACCACAAATGTTGTAAACAAGCTCGAGCTAACTTTGTTAACACAACCATTTCGAAGGCAGCAAGCTGCGCTAAAGCTTTGTTTAACACAGTTAAAGAATTAGCAGGCTCAGAAACTTCAATGAAGTCCCCCGCGTTGTCTCAGTCCAAATGTGAGTAACTAGCTTCTTTTTTCATTTACAAAGTTGACAAAATCTATCAAGAGATTGTCTCGGAACAAGTGGCACAGGACTCTGTACCTAGCTCTGCAGCACTCATTCCTAAGATGCCACTCTCCCGACAAGCAAGCAGAAAACTATAATGTCACAGACTGTTCCCTAAAAAACTGGCCTTGTCTCACCCTAGAAAATGTAGCCCTACTCCTCAACACCATCAAGTCGGGATCACCGAAGGATCCCCTTCCGGCCACTATATTTAAACAACTAACCAATACAGTGTTATCTGTGATAACACACCTCCTGAATAGGTCGATTGAAGAATCGGCGATTCCATCAATGTGGAAACACGCTATGATTCATCCTCTGCTAAAAAAGACCAATGCTGATCCCGAGCTATCCAATAATTATCGTCCCATATCATTATTCCCAATATTGTCCAAAATTCTAGAAAAGCATATCCACACACATCTGACTCACTAGGTCACAACGCATCACCTACTTCATTCATCACAATCAGGCTTCAGAGCGGGTTTTTCAACCAAAACCACCCTTCTTGGAGTCACGGAAGGCATCCACCAACACCTTGATAAAGGGGAAACAGTGTCGCTCATCCTTTTAGATCTGAGCGCCGCGTTCCATACTATAGCACATACTGTACTCATTAGGACACTGACTTCACAGGGTATAGGAGAGCAGCCCTGAATTGGATAAGAGCCTTCCTCTCAGACAGAACTTTTCAAGTTTTCTCTCAGAATACCTGCTCGAAAAC
Source organism: Lissotriton vulgaris (assembly GCF_964263255.1). Classification (NCBI taxonomy): domain Eukaryota; kingdom Metazoa; phylum Chordata; class Amphibia; order Caudata; family Salamandridae; genus Lissotriton; species Lissotriton vulgaris. Next base: position 159,803,571 of record NC_141697.1, on the reverse strand, counting down.
CCACTTTTTTGCCCATGGTGTGCCACAAGGGTCCATTCTCAGCCCGCTGCTTTTCAATCTTTATGTAAGACCTCTTGCTGAACTGTCCGAGAAATCTGGACTGTCTATTTACTCTTATGCAGATGATTCACAAATCATGTTCTCACTATCAGCCCATAACACCACCACCACCTCAATACCTAAAACCGGTCTAAATAATATAGCAGTTTGGATGCAAACTAACTTTTTGAAATTAAACAGAGAGAAAACAGAGATACTGATACTAGAAAAGCAGAAAGATCTCTGGAGCCAGCAACATTGGCCGTGCAAAATGGGTCTCCTTCCATCTCCCGCATCACAAGTTCGGAACTTAGATATGCTTATTGATGAGACCCTCAGTATGCATTCTCAGTTAGTAAAAGTCGCAGCCACTTGTTTCACCATCATTAAATGGTTGCGAAAAATCTGCTGGATGCTACCAGAAACAAGAAGAAAAATCGTAGTCAATGCCTTGATTACATCAAGGCTTGACTACAGAAATGTTCTCTACGTGGGTTCAAACAAACTCGTAATCCACAGATTACAGATGGCACAAAATGCTGCAGTTAGACTACTATATAGACTCCCCAAAACGGCTTAAATCTCAATACATCGACGTAAACTACACTGGCTGAAAATAGAGAGCCAAGTAAAACGTAAGACTCTCATTTACATGCACAAAATCAAATCAGGAACGGCCCCTAGCTACCTTTGCGCCTTGGCTAAACCCTACACTCTGTCCTGGAATTTAATATCAGCCTCTCAAGGTAGATTTGTCATCCCCAAATTTAAACTGGCCCGAATGGGGGGAAAATCATTCGCTTTTTTAGGGCCCTCACTTTGGAATTCACTCCCAGTAACACTCCGAAATGAGCCTAATTACATCACTTTCCACAAGTTACTAACAACTTGGTTGTTTGATAAATAAAAACTGTTGGATTTTACCACCATGGCTTCTCTGTCTGCGCCGGGAAACCCTTCTTGGGTAGCTGTCGCGCAATACACATTTTAAAAACTAAACTAAACTAAACATTGTATACATTTTTTTATTTTTTATTTACTACTATAAAAAGCAAATATATATATATATATATATATACATATAGATATATCGAGTTTATATATATTCATCAATATACATCAATTCCTGATCAACAGGGACTTGATGCATGCATGTATTTTCTATCAAAAAGATCTGTATCATACTTACACCATACACAGATGTTAATCAGGATGATGGAATTGTGCCTCAAACAAAATTACTTTTTGTTTGACAATAAGTTCTACAGGCAGACTCTCGGTACCTCTATGGGGACTTGCTTTGCTCCTTGCTTTGTGGGTCTCTATATGGGGTACTGGGAGGAAACTGTAACATACAGGTCACCTATGTACCGTAAACACGTGATAAAGTGGATGCGTTACATAGATGACGTGATGGTTGTATGGAAAGGAACTGAAGAAGAGGCAACTATTTTTGTAGAAGAGCTCAATAACAATGATTTCAACTTATGATTTACTAGTAATTGGTCCAGAGACAGCTTGGAATTCCTCGACTTGTGCGTTAAGGTGGAGAATAAGAAACTAGAAACACTGCTGTTTAGGAAAAAGACCGCAGGGAACAGCATTCTCCATCCGCGTAGTTGTCACCCCAATTCTTTGATCCGGAGCATTCCGATGGGTGAACTTTTAAGAGCAAAGCGCAATTGCAGTACCAAAGAAGCCTTTGCCCTGGAGGAACAAAGCATGATTAAAAGATTTTCTGAAAGAGGCTACTCAAATAAAATAATTTTAGATGCTCAGAAAGCTGTAGAGAAACGCTCAAGGGAGTCACTCCTACAGCCTAAAACACAAAGCTTACCAAGTGAGAATGAGAACACAACACGTTTCATCACCACTTATAGTAGCCAAGCAGGTATGCTCAGAAAAAATCTTATCAAATACTGGCCCTTACTTCTAAATGACCCTGATCTAGCCGAATATGTCAACAACTCACCCCAAATTTCTTTTAGGAGAGCAAAGTCCCTAAAAGATCAATTATGCAGCGCAGTGATTCCTAAAAACCCCAAAATCGCAGGTGTGGAAGGTTTTTTTACTTGCAGGAACTGTAAAGCCTGCAAGAATAGTCGAAATTTAAAAAGAGTACAACTATCACCCACATCCAAAATTTTTGTTATAAAGGAACATACTTCTTGCACAAGTGACCACGCAGTATATGCACTGTTTTGTCCGTGCAACAAAGCCTATATTGGCAGCACCATTAAGCCAGCAAAACTTAGAGTGCTTGAGCATTTACGTGCTATCAGCAATATGGATAAGTCATATCCTATAGCTCGCCATTTTCACAGTCACCACAACCAGAATGTGAACTTATTGAGCTTCTGTGTTTTGTGCACTGTGAAACTCAATGAGAGAGGTGGAAACCGGGTGCTAAACCTACCCAGATTAGAATCTAGAATGATTATCCAGCATAAAACCTTGGCCCCGAGCGGGCATAACTGCGATGAAGAGATGGAGGTACACCTAGGATGATGCAAGTGTAATTGTATGTTTTCTGGTTTTATAGAGCTATCCACAGTTGTAGTCTAATGAGAATCAATTTTAACGAATGAAACACAATTATTGCCCTGATTGTTTTAAACTTCTCATGTCTTTCTGTTAGAGATGTGAATGGTTTTAGAAATTTCCATATTGTGAGTCACAGGTTTGCAATTCTTTTTCTTTCTTTTCTTTAGGGACGGCTTGAATGAATTCATTTTTGATTGAATGGGAATACCAAAATACTTGTAACTAGAGGATGGACCGAACATCTTGGAACATTGTGGTTATAAATCCAAATTTTTACATGTGACTGCGCTGATTAGCTCACTTGGGCGTTACTTGTCACTCATGTGATTCCTTGAGTATATTTGATATCAGCAGGAACGATAGTATTAACTGGAACGTTTGCCCACACTCCAGTTGTTTCACCTTCCAATATGCACTGCAGGGCATTACAAATCGAATTGCCCTTTGGAACGAGACCTTAGACTTTTGTATATAAATGAGCTGATGCTGAATATGAAATCTGTCCACATGGATATGATTGGTATTAATTAATTTTTATTCAAATGAATCCATGAACTGCAATTGATTGCCCACTTGGGCATTAGATCACATGTTTGAGCTAAAATAGGTAATCAGAGATTCCGATGGTATCAACATGTAATGAACCGCGAGTCCGTCATTTATTTTTATGGTCGAAACTGGCTTCTATGTGTGACCGATGAGCTTTGCTTATTTAAGTATTTAACGGTTTACACTGCCGCAATGTGGTCTATGTAAAAAATATGTGTTATTCCCACGATGTAATTTTTTAAATGCAACAATGTCGTCCCCGTTTGAAATTTGTTTCGTGCTAGCTAGCGCGATGGTATTTTGTTCATGTTTATTGTAGTCTGAAACCATGTGACCTTTACTATATTACGTTTGCACCAATAACCTTTCACTGACTCGTGACCAAGGGGAGGAGCCCCGAAACGCATTGGAGTGACTATGTTTTGCTGCCCCTAAACGCTGAATAAATGAAACTTTGCATATACGCTGGCTGGAGTCCGTACTTCATTCTGTCCTTTTGACTTGAGGACGAAAGTGTGACTGTTCTGGAATATATATATGGCAATTGTGGGAAAATAAACCACCTTTGAATTTCCAATCCTGCGCTGTGGAGTGGTCTGTACCTGTGGTTTCCGTTGGTTGTTTATGGAAAGTTTTTCCTTTGGCAGAGAACGGAGCAGGACTGTGAAGCATATATATATATATATATATATATATATATATATATATATATACACTCATTAGAAATATTAACAAATCAAATGCAAACCACATCAAAAAAATATATTAAATTAAACAAATAAACAAATAATAATGATAATATATTTGTATTTAAATATTATTTAAAACGCATTGAGGTCTGGAAATAATAGATATACTATTCCCACTCCAGTATGTGCAACAGTAAGGAAATGGTTGGGTTTCGGAAGGGTTACATTTACTATTCCTACTCCTGTTTCTACAACAGTAGGGAAAGTGTTGGACTAATGAGGGGCAACATTTACTACTTCGACTCTAATCTTCGCAACAGTAGGAAAAATGTTGGGCTCGGAGGGGAAACATTTGCGATTCCCACTCCAGTCTTTTCAACAGAAGCGAAATTGTTGAACTTCGGAGTGGTTTGATTTATTATTCCCACTCCAATCTGTATTTTCACTCCAGTCTGTACAACAGTAGGGAAAGCGTCAGACACCGAAGGGGGGACATTTAGTATTCCCACTACAGTCTTTGCAAAAGTAGGGAAAGAGTTGTACTCTGGGGGGGGGGGTGGGGGGGGGGAAATGTGCTATTCCCACTCAAGTCTGTGCAACAGTAGGGAAATCACTGGACTCCGGAGGGGTAAAATGTACTTTTCCCACTCCAATCTGTGCAACAGTAGGCAAAGCATTGGACTCAAGAGGGGTAGGATTTACTATTCACCCTCCAGTCGATGCAACATAAGAAAAACATTGGACCTCAGAGGGGTAACATTTGGTATTCCCACTCCATTCTGTGCAACAGTAGGGAAAGTTTGAACTTTGGAGGGGTAACATTTACTATTCCGACTCCAGTCTATGAAAGAATAGGATAAACATTGGACCTCAGAGGGGTAAAACCTGCTATTCCCATTCCAGTCTGTGCAAAACTTGGGAAAGTTTGAACTTCAGAGGGGTAAAATGCACTATTCCGACTACAGTCTATGCAACAGTAGGGAAAGCGTTGGATTCCATAGCTGTAACATTTACTATTCCCACCCCATCCCATGGAGCAGTAGGGGAAGCGCTGGACTCCAGAGGGGTAACATTTACTATTCCCAGTCCAGTCTGTCCAACAGTAGGGAAAGGTTTGGATTTTCGAGAGGTACAATTTACTATTCCACTCCAATCTGTGCAACAGTAGGGAAAGTTTCGGAATTTGGAGGGGTAACAATTACTTATCCCTTTCCAGCCTGTGCAACAGTAGAGAAAGTACTTCACTTCAAACATATAAGATATAGGCAATATTAACTTATTTATTGATAACACCTATAAAAGTCTTAATGTAAACTTTATTAATTTACTTCCCAAAAATAAAAATATATATATAAAAATAAAAAAAATATTAACATGATTAGAAAACAAATTCATAATTAATTGTCAATTTACAGAATTGTCATTTATTTATTACTTATTAACTTACCACACTATACCTCTACAAACCTACCAGTCCACAGATAAAATATAACACAATAAATACATGTAACACATTAACATAGTTAATAATCAATTGAATATCAATTAATAATGTAATTATTAATTACTAATGAATGTATTAATTATTAATTAACTACCAACCTTATATCCCTACAAACCCAGCAGCCCACACCTAATTTATAACTCAAAAATTACAATTATTACACAATGTATATAATAATAATTAATTAAATGATACATTGTTTTTTAATTATTATTTAATTCACGTCTACATACTCCTACAAACCCAACAGCCTGCACCTAATATATAACATAAAAAATATAAATATTACACACTTTACATATGTATTAATCAGCTAAATAGTTAATAATTGAATAATAAATAATGAATTAATATAAGTAATTAGCTTCCCAGCATACTCCTCTACAAACCTAGCAACCCTCTAAATATAAATTACTGTTAGCAATTAAATGAAAAACGTATAAATCAATTAAAATTACAAACTATTTAAAAAAAATGTATTAACAATTATACAAATAATAACACATAAAATTAATATATGAACTAACACTTATAAAGATAATTAAAAAACTATATTTTTACAACTATATTATTGAAAATGATATTAACAACTATAATTTTGAAAACAATATTACTTACCTGAAAAATTTATATTCTAGACAACAATATTTCTGCATCACAATATTTTTGTATCACAATAATTTTTTGCCCTATTTCTGCAACTTGATATTTCTATTCCGAATTTTTGTCCAAACACGGAGGAAACTGCCATCTGGAACTGTCGACCTATTAGATAATGTCTTTTGGGTGAGTAGTGAATTTGGGGCCTGGTATACAATACCGGGCTGGCCTACTTTCATGCTAAAGAAAATATGCTGAACCTCACATTACCTCCCGGTCACTCCAGTCCTCGTCCCATTCCTTAACAAAGTGGAGATGACCATCCCCACGACAGAAAAAAAGAACAGGGGAATGCTGGGACACCTGACCTCACCCCCTCCCACAGGGAGTACATAAGCTGTACCAACCCAGCAGTCAATCTGTTCTCTTTTCTGTCTTCTTACAAAATGGTTCTTTGAGTAATGCTGTTTGCAGTCTTTGTTTAATGTCTTCGTCGGGCTGCTGGGCTGTTCCCTGGCCTGCCGGGCTCGCCAGGAGCCGCATTGGTTGCCGGCCGGCTTTTTGAGGCAGCTGGGGCACTGTTCTTCCTGGTCTCTTCCAGGTAGGTCGGTGTGTCTTTCTGTGGCCTGACCGGTCTGGAAGCTGCGCTGCTTCTGCTGATTAGTGTGTCCCGGAGCCGGTCCTGGTGATGCCCCTGGGCTTCCTGGATGGCTGGTGGGATCCTGCTGGCGTCCTTTTCCTCCCTGACGCCCCTTCTGATCTTTGTTGTGGAGCTGTGGCAGACCTGGCTATGCCGGTTGCTGCAGTCTTCTCCATTTTGCCCGGTGCTGGTTTGCTGGAGGGTGCCTGAGCTGGCTGGTGGGGGCAGTGCATGTGTGGTGCTGTCTCCCTGCCCCTGTGCTGAGTACCGCATAGCGGTTCCTTTGCTGTCCTGTTTTGCCTGCCTCTGTTTCTTCATGTGTCACTGTGGCCTAGTGGTTCTGATTGCAGGCTCTTCTTCCACAGGTTATGTGTTCCTCTCCTGAGCCTCCAGCCCTACCTCCCTTAAAGCAACTGATCTTGTCTGTTTTCTGAGGTTGAGCGGGGTCCGGCCTGGTTAGTGCCTGGTTGGGTGAACCTATGCAAGGTCCTCCGGGCTTTTTGAGCTGACCAGATGTTCAACACGGTGGGTCCTTGTTGGTTCCTGGATGGGGTTTGGCCTGGGTATACCAGGTGTTGTAGTCTTCCTGGAGCTCTGTTTCTTTTTTACCTGTGTCCCAGCGACTCTCTGTTGTTGCGCAGGGTTGGGCCTGGTTGGTACCTGGTTGGGTGCTTGCAATGGGTTTCCCAGTGCTGTGTGCTTTGTAATCTGCTCTGGTTAGACCTGGTTGTTGCCTTACCTGGTTGACTGCATGGGGTGCCTGTCTTGTTGGCTGGCATTTCTGCTCCGTCGCCTCCCTGTTTTTGCCTGCTCTGGCATTGGGTGGGGTCAGATCTAGTTTGTTCCTGGTGGGGTCTCCGCCTGGGTGTTCCCTGATGTGGTTGCCTGTTGGCCTTTTGTGTTACCAGCTACCTGTTGATTGGTCAGTGTTTGGGTCTCCTGCTTTTCTCTATTTCTTTCGGGGGTGTTTCCAGTTGGCCTTCGATCTGGCGCAGCGCTGGTTGCCTGGTTCTTGGGCTGGCTGGTGGGGGCAAGCAGTGTGTTGAGCTGTCTGTTTGCACTTTGGTTGGGTGCTGCATGGCAGTTTGTCTCCCATTCCTGCTCTCTGACCCATTCTGTTGGGGTCCCCGGCCTCCTGAGTTCTGGGGTGTGTTTTTTTTTCTTCCGGTGGCCCAACTCTGCGTTCCTCCCTGGGGGTTCGGTTGCCTTCTGTGTCCAGTGTTGGGTCCTTGGCTCACCTAGGGAGGTTTGGTGTTGTGCCCTTTCTCTGGCCTGACTTGGCCCTTCATGCTGGGGTTGGCTGGTGCCCTCTTCTTCTGCTGCATCTCTCTGGTCCCCTGTGGCTGCCCATGGTTGGCTGGTTGGTTTTGAGACTGCGCTGCTGGTGCCCCCGGTGTGCCTTGTTCTTGGTATTTGTCTTTTGCCTGTTGCTGGGTTGTGGTTTGCACCTGGGCTGGCTAATAGGGGTTGAGTGTCGTGTTGTGAATTCCTTCTCCCCTCTTGTGTTCCTTTGCAGGGGCTTGGGCCACTTTTAGGGGTCCTCTGTCTCTCTGCTGCTAGATCCTTTGCATTCCTTCGCTTCGGCCTCTTGGCTCCTTGATTTTTTCCCCTGTTGTTCTGCCTCTCTTTTGGGTGTGTTGGTGGGCAGCCGGTTTGCTCTGGTGTGTGCCTGCCCTGGGGTGTATGTTGGGTTGTGGCTTTCCCTAAAGCTCCTGCTTGGAGGCCCTGTGCTGTGTATTTTTCTCTGGCCTAGCTTTGCCTCTACCCTGGTGGGCCTTGTAACCGTCTGCCCACTTTTGTGGGGTGGTGATGGGTTGGTTTGGTCCTGTCTCTTTCCCCTTGGGGCTGGTCATTTGGGCCTGGTATTTTGGCTCTTTGGTTTGGGCCTGTGGTGTCTCTGTTCGCTGTATTTTAGTTGGCTCTGTTGTTGCTGGGTCTGCTGGGGTTCGGTTTCTCCCTTGGCATTTCCAGGTCCCTCTCCCCTCAGTAGGTGATGCGCCTCTAGAGGTGCCTTTCCTGCTGAGTTGTGTCCGGCTCTGGCAGTGGGTTCCTTTGTCTCTGTGCCACTCCTTCTGGGTCCGTTTGGGCACTATGTTGGTGGCCTCCTGTTTGCTGGCATGTCTGCTGTTTTGTCTGCTGGCTTCTTGTTTTTTTAGGGGGGGGCGTTTGCAGATTTGGGCATTGGGTCTCCCTGTTTTTCCTTCCTGTTTTGCCTGTTTTGCCTGTCTGCGGCTGCTCTTGAGTCAGCTGCTGGTTGGTTGGTTGTTTATCCCCTTCCCTGTTCCATGTTCTTCTTAGGTGCCCAGTGGCTTTGTCTTCCCCGGTCCATGTTTCCCCCCTGTGGTTGGCCCCCTGCTTTGTGATTGGGGGTGTCACCCTTGCTGGGGGTTGTTTGTAGCGTCTACCTCCTGGTTGTCCATGTTTGTTCTTTGGCCTCGCCCTTTCCTTTGGGTTGTACTGGGGTCTGTTCCTGGCTTTCCTTGAGGGGGTTCCTGTTGTTGGCCTCGTTTTGTGGGGAGGTTGCGCTTCTGGCCTCCCCCTTGCCTTCTTTTGATGGGATGCTGGGTTTGTGTCCCACAGTGTCCTGCTTTCGGGGTGGTTGCCTCGGTCCTGGCCTGTTGGCTTGTCACTGTGTCCCGGGTTCTTCTCTAGATTTGGGGAGCCTTTCTGCGGCTGTCTGGTGTCTGCACTGGTGTTGGCCTGGGCCGCCTCTTGGTGTTTTTGTGGCAGGTTCCTCTGGGCTAGCTCTTGCATGTGCTGTTGGGTGGGGGGGCTTCTTCGTGGTCGCTGCTCCCTCCCTTCCTGATTTGCTCAGTTTGGGTCTGCCCTTGGTTGGTCCTCTGGGTCAGTGCCTTGCTTCTTTCATCTGGCACCATCCTTTTAGTCTCTGCTGCTCTGCGCCTCTCTTGGTATGGTGGGTTTGGTCCAGTGATTGGTCATGTCGTTCCTTTGTCTCCTGCTTTGAGTGCTGCCTGTTCTGTCTCTTCTTCCTTCCCCAAGGCTTTTTGGTGTGGTCTTTGTGGGTTCTTTCGCCTCTGTGTGGCGTTCTTCCCTTGTCTGACGGGGGTAGCTCTCTGTTGTTTTTGCTACTGGGTTACGGCCGCTGGGTGGTATTGCGGTCCTTGGCTATCTTCTCGCTGGTCGGGTGCCCTTCCTGGTCTTTTTATTTTGTCCTATGGGTGCTTCCCCTTTTTTGGGGCCCCCTTCTTCTGTTTGGTCTGGGGGGGTGGCTGGTTGTTTCTGCCCCTGTGCGGGTTCACCTTGGGGTTTGGCTCTGGGTGCTTGTCCTTCTTTCTGGCCTTGCCTGGGGTCTTGTGTTCCTCTTGGTGTCCTGCGGCCTGCCATCCTGCGTGCAGATGTTTTCGTTTTTGCCCTTGGCTCCTTACTGTGTCTTTTCTTTTTCTGGTTCTCCTCCTTGTGGTTAGTTTGGAGGATCCTGGTGTCCGTTGTCTGCCCTTTAGGTGGCAGCTCCTTGGTTTGGCTCCTTGTTTTGGGCTTTTTCTGGTCGTCCCCTGCTTGTTTTGGGGTTTCAGCTCGCTTTTCTTTGGTTGGGGGCTTTCGGGTTGTGTGCTCCTGCAGTTGTTTCTTCTTGTGGTTCTCCTAATTGCTTCTTTGGGGCGCTGCTTTCGGTGTTGTGCTCCTACTCTTGGTGGGAGTTCGGAAGGCCGGGTTGTTTGCTTTGGTATACTCCACTTCGTTAAGGAATGGGACGAGGACTGGAGGGACCGGGAGGTAATGTGGTTTTACTTACGGGTAATCTTCATTACTCCTGGTTCTGTTGTCCTGGTCCCATTCCTTACATCCCTCCCTCTCAGACCGCCGGCCTTCCGGTTGGGGGCTGGGTATTTCAGGCTGAATGCCGGGTTGGTATAGCTTATGTAGTCCCAGTGGGGTTAGGTGTCCCGGCATTCTCCTGTGCTTTTTTTCTGTCATGGAGATGGTCATCTCCACTTTGTTAAGGAATGGGACGAGGACAAAGGGACCAGGAGTAATGCAGATTACCGGTAAGTAATAGGGCATCATGCCGTTTGAGTGTAAAATGCGGGGGTTTATTTAATATTTAGTAAGTTTGGGAACAGCGTAAAGGAAATGTGTTTCATTTTTGTGTTTTATTCTACAGTGGGAGAAATGTCCATCTTCTGACAAGTATTGAAATAATGAGCCATGACAAAGCATGTAGACACACCAAAAAAATAAACATGCACACAGACCTTCACAGACCGTCACATCCAGAGACACAATTTCACACTAAACAACGAACATATACAAACCTAGGAACTCCAATTCACACAGATCAACAAACACGCACACACCTAGGAACTCATACTAATAATGAAACATGCATGCAATCAGACCTACAGTTACACAGAACCTTGAGTAGTTGTGGATTCAGAGCGATGTGCATCAGTGGAGCAGGAAATAATGTTCAGCGGGAGCACAAATTCACCTGCATCGGGAGGCGCATAGTTATGTATAAGCCTGGGCGGGCAGCTACGCTTCGTGCACGGAGTGTGCAAAGTGCCGGCTTCTACGCATTTTGCGTAGCAGGTGTAGAATTCGGCACTAGGCACGCTCCGCAGACGGTGCGTAGCTGGCCGCCACCCGCCTCCCTCCCGCCCTCCCTAAATACTTTAATTTAAATGTTAGAAAGAATTAAAAGGCACTTACCTTGCCCGCCGCTGCCCGCCGCGTCCCTGGGGCTCCCTCTCTTCATCGCTGCCGTCTTGGGTACTAATGCGCATGCACGAGAAATGCCCATTCACGGCCGCCCGCGCCTGCGCATTAGTACCCAAGACGGCGGCGATGAAGAGAGGGAGCCCCGGAGACGCGGCGGGCAGCGGGGGGCAAGGTAAGTGCCTTTTAATTCTTTCTAACATTTAAATTAAAGTATTTAGGGAGGCCGGGAGGGAGGGAGGCCTGCGGTGCGTAGTGGGACTACGTGGAGTGCGGAGGTGGGCGTAGTTTCTCGCCCACTTCACGTAGCTCCGCGAAGCCCCACTACGCCCAGGCCTAGTTATGTACAGCTGGGGAGCCCAGGATGATGACATTTTGGGAAGCAAAGAGCTCTCACATTGGTCCATATTAGGTAGAAGACAGAATGATGTCCAGCAGAAGACAAAGGCCCTTGTCACGAGGGTAACTGCTGTCACCACACATATCGCGATGATGAGTTTTGTGACCAACATTTAGAAAATATGAAAAAATGTAGGAAGACAAAGACGGATCTTTTAATGCAATTATTTTCAGAGAGGCAGTAATTATTTAATATTAGATCATTTATTTAAAATAGTCTGAGGTTTAGAAGCATCCATGCGCATTGACCAGTAGGTATACTGGAACCCCTGCATACCTATAACAAACAGTATATAGAGTATACAGATAAACAATACAATATACAGATGTAAGCACACAAAGATGCATGACATAGAGGCATCCACTCATAAAGATCAAAGCACAGGTAGGCAACAAGTGCACAGAGCAACACACATGAAGGTGTTCAAGGGCTAACCGATACTTGTGGGCACACAGAGACAACACTCATACATGCAGCCACACAGGCTGTACAGAAAGCATGGGCTAAAAATCCGTTCCGATGACGGAATTTGCGAAATTTTGACAATTTTGCGGTCCGCGAATTGCGTGAAATTGTCAAAGAATTCACAATTCGCGAGTTGGCGGATTTTTTTTGCTTGGTCGTGCTTCAAAAATACAAACTCGCATGCATTGCGTTGACTTACCGTGATTCTGAGTTCGCAGAGTTGTCTTCCTCCCGGTTTGTGCGAGCTGTGCCAATTTTGATCGTGCTGCGTGATCGCGCGAGACTTTTCGACCGTGACTACGTCATAGCGTCCCGCCATCTTGCACTGAGAGAGTTGCTGAACGCGAACACGTCATAAGGGCCCGCGATCACGAAAACAATTGCGAAGACGTAGATGCGATGCGCAGCTGACATCCGGCGGGAGATTTGAACAGCTCGCTTTCCTGAAATTGCACAAATTGCAATTCTGCACAAGAAATGTATCCCTGGCAGCATAAACCTCCTGAAAATGATGATTTGGATCAGAATAACTCCTCAGATTAACATTTGGCTGCATTTGTTTGTGCAAGGAGTCCATTTTTGGAGGGGGTGGAAGGGAGGAAGTGCCCCACAGTCTCCACCTTCCTTTTCCTGTCCAGCAGGATCCTCTCAGTGCTTTGTCCATGCCCTGGTCACTTTTCATTTGGATCTGGAGCTGGAAGATTTACTCTTTGTGGCTGCTGCTAGATATTTGTATTTAAGGACTTTTTTTGGGGATCACTTTTGGATTTGAGATTTTACAAGTAAGTTGGTGTTGTTTGTTTGGGGCATTGCTGTTGCTGCAACTACAATTTATAAACTTTTTCACAACTTTGAAAAAAATATATTGTGGGTAGTCGCAGTATCCAGTAGGCCCAGGTTTAGTCATGGGTGCATGATACAACTGTTTCTGTGAGTTTTGTTGAACTTAAATATCATTTATGGCATGTTATTGAGTAGTTCACTGTTATATGTGGAAGTTTTTTTTATTTTGGAGTGCGTGTTAAAGCCACACTAGCCAGTAGGCCCAGGGGTCGTCAGTGGTGCATGGGCCAAGTCTTTCTGTGAGGTCTCTTGACTTTAAACATCATTTAGGGCATGGATGGCATCGGATTGGGGTGATTTTTGTGTGTATTTAAATTTTTTGGGTGTTGTTGGAGCCCAGTCCAAGGCCTGGTCATGTGGGTGGGGGCCATTTTGAGACCTGGTCCAGGGCCTGGTCATGTGGGTGGGGGTCTAGGGGATATTTTGAAGCCAGGCAGTATGCTTTATGCCATAGGCCTGCACCCAGTCTGTCTTGCTTTCATCCATTATGCCCAGGGGTACTCAGTGGTGCATGGACCATGTCTTTCTGTGGGGTCTCTTGAATTTAAACATCATTTAGGGCATAGATGGCATTGGATTTGGGTGATTCTTGTGTGTGTTTCGATTTTTTGGGTGTTGTTGGGGCCTGGTTCAGGGCCTGGCCATGTGGGGGGGGGCATTTTGAGGCCTGGTCCAGGCCAGGCCATGTGGGTGGGGGTCTAGGGGCCATTTTGAAGCCAGGCAGTGTGGGTTGTGCCATAGGCCTGCACCCAGTCTGCCTTGCTTTCATCCATTATGCCCAGGGGTACTCAGTGGTGCATGGGCCATGTCTTTCTGTGGGGTCTCTTGAATTTTAAACATCATCAAGGGCATGGATGGCATTGGATTGGGGTGATTTTTGTGTGTGTTTTGATTTTGGGGTGTTGTTGGGGCCTGGTCCAGGGCCTAGCCATGTGGGTGGGGGTCATTATGAGGCCTGGTCCAGGGCCTGGCCATGTGGGTGAGGATCTAGGGGCCATTTTGAAGCCAGACAGTGTGTTTTTTTGCCATAGGCCTGCACTCAGTCTGCCTTGCTTTCATCCATTATGCCCAGGGGTACTCAGTGGTGCATGGGCCATGTCTTTCTGTGGGGTCTCCTGAATTTAAACATCATCAAGGGCATGGATGGCATTGGATTGGGGTGATTTTTGTGTGTGTTTTGATTTTTGGGTGTTGTTGGGGCCTTGTCCAGTGCCTGGCCATGTGGGTGGGGGCCATTTTGAGGCCTGGTCCAGGGCCAGGCCATGTGGGTGGGGGTCTAGGGGCCATTTTGAAGCCAGGCAGTGTGCGTTGTGCCATAGGCCTGCACCCAGTCTGCCTTGCTTTCATCAATTATGCCCAGGGGTACTCAGTGGTGCATGGGTCATGTCTTTCTGTGGGGTCTCTTGAATTTAAACATCATTTAGGGCATGGATGGCATTGGATTGGGGTGATTTTTGTGTGTGTTTCGATTTTTTGGGTGTTGTTGGGGCCTGGTCCAGGGACTGGCTATGTGGGTGGGGGCATTTTGAGGCCTGGTCCAGGTCCTGGCCATGTGGGAGGGGGTCTAAGGGCCATTCTGAAGCCAGGCAGTGTGCTTTGTGCCATAGGCCTTTACCCAGTCTGCCTTGCTTTCTGCGTACCCAGGGCTACTCAGTGGTGCATGAAACAACTCTCTCTGTGTGGTGTCTCTTCTATTAATTTAAACATCCATTTTGGATTAGAATTGCAAATTTTATTTTGGGTCTTTCCGTTTTTGGGTGTGTTGTGTTGATAATAATAAATGCCTAGTTGCAAATATTAATTGAAGCACGACATATGCAACATTTATTTAACTGATGTTCCTCTGGCTTCCTTTGCTTTTAGGTGCACAAAGAATCATCCTCATTATCATCACTCGTTGTAGTGCCAGGAAGAAGTCCTGCTGCAGTGTGTGCACAACGTCACGGGTAGCCACAGACAAGTCTGCAACTCGTGCAACTGCGTCCTGCTTTTCTGGCATTTGAAGAAGATGGGCCCAAAGTAAGGTGGCTGTAGCTCCTCTACCAAGAAAGTTGCCAGTGCCACTGCCAGTAAGAAGGAGCAGAAGAAGCAAGTGGCCCCACTTACCAAGGAGACTGGTGTGCCGACAGAAACTTTTATTGGGAAAAAAAACTACGCCTGCAGCAAAGGTGTCTGCCGGGGACCAAGCTGGGAGCAGCACCTCAGCTTCATTTGTCTCAGTGCCACCACACCAAGTTAGGCCCAAGCCCATGAGTGCCGCAGAGGCAGCCACTTTAATTGCACTTTCACCATCGACCAGTGATGTTGGCGTTTACTCATCGCAAAGTAGCATCTAATCAACGCAGGGTGTAACTCATCTGACAAGTTTCAACCACAGGTTTCAAAAAGGGGGGAGGCAAGAGGACACTATTAACCACTCAAGATGGTGGAAGGTCCAGTAGCAGCTTAGTGTCCGTACTGAGTACTAGCGATTCAAACAAAGAAGGGGGGTTGCTGCACT
The DNA here is from genome assembly GCF_964263255.1 of Lissotriton vulgaris. Classification (NCBI taxonomy): domain Eukaryota; kingdom Metazoa; phylum Chordata; class Amphibia; order Caudata; family Salamandridae; genus Lissotriton; species Lissotriton vulgaris. Next base: position 159,788,124 of record NC_141697.1, on the reverse strand, counting down.
GTTCCTGGAGAAAGATGAAGAAGTGGGAAGGGTTTTACCTGGCGTGACCAAGGGTGATTTAGTGATACCCTGGGGCATCCATTATGTTGGATGTAATTGCCTCACACACCCCGAAGAGTGTCATGCTTCATCATCGGCGGTTGCTCCTCGTCGAGGAGGCGGTGCAATCCCCGACGGGCACACCTCAAAGAGGGGCTCTTTGGCAGAGATCTTTTTTCCAACTGCCTTTTGGTGAAGTGGGGGTATGTGGGCAGGATAGTGTATTCCTGTGATCAGGTAGTTAAAATGTAACAAGGGGTACCGGAATGGACTTTATTCTAGGGGTCCCCTGGCTACAGTTAAAAGGTGGGGCTAGTTTCCTAGGTGTCAACTAATTAAGTTGTGTGACCCTAGAAGAGACTAGAAGTGCATGTGGTCAACATGTTTCTCGCTAGTGGTATGTTAACCGCGATTCTTCAGGACCAAAGTGAAAACAACAACATGCTAGTATCATATGTGTTGTGTTTGTTACCTTAGTGGATCCTCCTATGCCTATACATAGTGAAAGGATAAGGAAACAGTAATTAAACAGATATGCAAGTCACAACATTGCCAGGGAGAAAATATATACATATACTTACATGCTGGTGGTACTAGGAGTGATTTTACACATCCACCGCACGCCAAGTGTATTGAGCGTGCAATGTACAAGGTGAAGAGCACACGCAATAACTGAAACTGTGACTAGGACTGTGATTTAGTGAGGGTGATGGCTTAAAAACATAAATGTAAGGATTTCTAGTTAAAAATGCAGCAGTCTTAATATGAATGCCTGCCTGTAGTGTGTCAGGTACTGGGCAGGTCTTTCGTGCAAACACCAATTAGCAACTTTTTAGGCGTAGCGACAAACTCCCACTGTGATCTGAACAAACCGTTTATAGAAACACATGTTAGGTTCCCCACTCACCTACTGGTCATATGCTAGAGGCCACATGAGTGATCGGCGGGGCAGAACTACAGAGCTGAGCCCTAAGAGTGTGGCTGCAGTAGGGGTAGAAAAACGTGTCCCTGCATTAGTACAAGTGGGCTACACAAGACCAAGTAACTGGTATGGAGCTAGTGGCTCACCCTCTTTCAAGCGCTAAGCGCACTCACCTTTAGTCTTCTGAGTCCGCGTGTTGTGACCTACCCATGCCCGCCGAGCTCGAGTAGATGTGTGAGCTCGGCGGCGAGGGTTATTTCAACAACACCGGAAGACCTGCGTGCCGCGTCTGGTCACCGCCCCCTGTCCAAGGTCACGTGTGCAGAGCCGAGTGTGTAGCGGCCATCTTGTGATGGTGTAAAAACAGCGGAGTTACTACTGCCCTGGGTTTAACACCGTTTTTATCGCTTAACAGAGCCTCGGTTGCAGGGACCTTTGTACAGCTTAGGACACGGAATGGACCTAGATGGGTATGGCGGTAGGGGTTGTTCAGACGTTCCAATAACTGTGACCCTCACGTCGATACAAACCGGGCTGGTGTTTTATGACGGATGGCGGCCATGATGGAAGGGGCCCCCGAGATTGCTAGAGCATAGAGATGCAGATGACTGTATAAGTTCATGCTGCCCCAAGGCGGCCATGGTGCCAAGGACTATCCATACTATACAAAAATATGTAGGTGACTGAATCGGATCCATATATGTAGTTGGACCAAGGTATCCATGTGGTGGGGGACCAATGGCAGTGGGTGTGTTAAGGTCAGTAGTGGCACTGGCGAGGGTGGGAGTGACCCAGAATTGGGTCGGAATGTGGTCTGTGTATATGTCAGATCTCTTGTCTCGGGAATGTGGCTGGTAACTATATCCCAAGGGTTTTTTTTTAAAGAATATAGGAATTTATAATGAATGCCAGGGGATGTCCTCGTTGAGCCCCTGTTTATCAGATGACAATCGATGCACCCATCTCTGTTCCTTGTTGAAGAGGATTTTTGTCGGGCAGTTGGGACTGGATTCCAACACTACCAACTTCATAGAATTCTCATCATGGTTAGATTCCACATAATGTTTGCACATTTTGGTGTGGGTCTTTCTGCAGCGAAAATTGCTGCGATGTTCTATGATTCGAGTCTTGATGGGGCGGGTTGTCATCCCTATGTACTGCAAGCCACACGGGCATATTAGTAAGTAAATACAGTGTGATGTGTTGCAATTTGTGTGTTGCCTGAGTTCCCATTTGAAGGTCTCGGAGAGTTGTATGGTTTTGAGAGTCAGGGTGTATCTACAGACCCCACACATGCCACAAGGGTAGTGGCCCATCACGGGGGGTAAGTGCCATAAGGTCAGTTGGGTTTCTTTCCTCACATGTTTTGGCCTGGTGCTGATCAACATATCTTTTAGATTTTGTGACCTCTTGAAAGGAAACCTGGGTTCCTCTAGGGTCATGTCACCTGTGTTGAGTATGCCCCAATGATGTTTAATCGTGTTCCTGATTTTATTGGACAAAGGGGTAAATGTGGTTACACAGGTGATCGGTTGGTTTTCAACAGGGACTCTCTCCTGCCGTTCCAGAAGGGCTTCTCGATTATTGTTTCTGGCCCGTTTGCTTGCCTTGAGAACATCACTCTTGGGGTAGCCCCTGTCAAGAAGGTTCCTTGAGAGAAGTGCGGATTCCTTCTTGTAATCCGACACAGCGCTACAATTACGCCTAATTCGTAAGAATTGGCCAAAGGGCAGGTTGGTACGTAGGGCCCTAGGGTGGTGACTCTTGTAGTGCAGGAGACTGTTACGATCTGTAGGTTTACGGTACATGGTGGTGTTTAAGGAACCTGCTTCCAATCTGATGGTTAGGTCAAGGAAAGCGATTTCATGGGGTGAGGATGCCATGGTGAAGTGTAGGTGAGGGTTTAGTGTGTTGACCCATACCAAAAAACCTTCGTGTGAGGTCGGTGGACCGCTCCACAGGATCAGGATGTCATCTATGAAGCGTTTCCACATTCTGATATTGTTAAGAAAGGGATTAGACTCATGGTGTATATGAGTACCTTCAAATTTAGCCATATATAGACAGGCCACCGAGGGGGTGAAGGTACTGCCCATAGAAGTCCCCTGGGTCTGGTGGTAGAACTTGCCTCTGTATTCAAAATAGTTTTCCGTCAGGGCTAGTGTGGCGCACTCCATGATGAAGGTCTGGGGAGTGTTGGAGCTCCAAGGTTCTTGACCCAGTCTTTCCTCGATTACCTCTAGAGTGGCCCTCTGGAGGATGTTCGTGTAGAGGGCTTCGACGTCTAGGGTAATTAGAAGGTGAGATTGAACTTTTATGGGCAGTACCTTCGCCCCCTCGGTGGCCTGTCTATATATGGCTAAATTTGAAGGTACTCATATACACCATGAGTCTAATCCCTTTCTTAACAATATCAGAATGTGGAAACGCTTCATAGATGACATCCTGATCCTGTGGAGCGGTCCACCAACCTCACACGAAGGTTTTTTGGTATGGGTCAACACACTAAACCCTCACCTACACTTCACCATGGCATCCTCACCCCATGAAATCGCTTTCCTTGACCTAACCATCAGATTGGAAGCAGGTTCCTTAAACACCACCATGTACCGTAAACCTACAGATCGTAACAGTCTCCTGCACTACAAGAGTCACCACCCTAGGGCACTACGTACCAACCTGCCCTTTGGCCAATTCTTACGAATTAGGCGTAATTGTAGCGCTGTGTCGGATTACAAGAAGGAATCCGCACTTCTCTCAAGGAACCTTCTTGACAGGGGCTACCCCAAGAGTGATGTTCTCAAGGCAAGCAAACGGGCCAGAAACAATAATCGAGAAGCCCTTCTGGAACGGCAGGAGAGAGTCCCTGTTGAAAACCAACCGATCACCTGTGTAACCACATTTACCCCTTTGTCCAATAAAATCAGGAACACGATTAAACATCATTGGGGCATACTCAACACAGGTGACATGACCCTAGAGGAACCCAGGTTTGCTTTCAAGAGGTCACAAAATCTAAAAGATATCTTGATCAGCACCAGGCCAAAACATGTGAGGAAAGAAACCCAACTGACCTTATGGCACTTACCCCCCGTGATGGGCCACTACCCTTGTGGCATGTGTGGGGTCTGTAGATACACCCTGACTCTCAAAACCATACAACTCTCCGAGACCTTCAAATGGGAACTCAGGCAACACACAAATTGCAACACATCACACTGTATTTACTTACTAATATGCCCGTGTGGCTTGCAGTACATAGGGATGACAACCCGCCCCATCAAGACTCGAATCATAGAACATCGCAGCAATTTTCGCTGCAGAAAGACCCACACCAAAATGTGCAAACATTATGTGGAATCTAACCATGATGAGAATTCTATGAAGTGGGTAGTGTTGGAATCCAGTCCCAACTGCCCGACAAAAATCCTCTTCAACAAGGAACAGAGATGGGTGCATCGATTGTCATCTGATAAACAGGGGCTCAACGAGGACATCCCCTGGCATTCATTATAAATTCCTATATTCTTTAAAAAAAAAAACCCATGGGATACAGTTACCAGCCACATTCCCGAGAGAAGAGATCTGACATATACACAGACCACATTCCGACCCTCGCCAGTGCCACTACTGACCTTAACACACCCACTGCCATTGGTCCCCCACCACATGGATACCTTGGTCCAACTACATATATGGATCCGATTCAGTCACCTACATATTTTTGTATAGTATGGATAGTCCTTGGCACCATGGCCGCCTTGGGGCAGCATGAACTTATACAGTCATCTGCATCTCTATGCTCTAGCAATCTCGGGGGCCCCTTCCATCATGGCCGCCATCCGTCATAAAACACCAGCCCGGTTTGTATCGACGTGAGGGTCACAGTTATTGGAACGTCTGAACAACCCCTACCGCCATACCCATCTAGGTCCATTCCGTGTCCTAAGCTGTACAAAGGTCCCTGCAACCGAGGCTCTGTTAAGCGATAAAAACGGTGTTAAACCCAGGGCAGTAGTAACTCCGCTGTTTTTACACCATCACAAGATGGCCGCCACACACTCGGCTCTGCACACGTGACCTTGGACAGGGGGCGGTGACCAGACGCGGCACGCAGGTCTTCCGGTGTTGTTGAAATAACCCTCGCCGCCGAGCTCACACATCTACTCGAGCTCGGCGGGCATGGGTAGGTCACAACACGCGGACTCAGAAGACTAAAGGTGAGTGCGCTTAGCGCTTGAAAGAGGGTGAGCCACTAGTTCCATACCAGTTACTTGGTCTTGTGTAGCCCACTTGTACTAATGCAGGGACACGTTTTTCTACCCCTACTGCAGCCACACTCTTAGGGCTCAGCTCTGTAGTTCTGCCCCGCCGATCACTCATGTGGCCTCTAGCATATGACCAGTAGGTGAGTGGGGAACCTAACATGTGTTTCTATAAACGGTTTGTTCAGATCACAGTGGGAGTTTGTCGCTACGCCTAAAAAGTTGCTAATTGGTGTTTGCACGAAAGACCTGCCCAGTACCTGACACACTACAGGCAGGCATTCATATTAAGACTGCTGCATTTTTAACTAGAAATCCTTACATTTATGTTTTTAAGCCATCACCCTCACTAAATCACAGTCCTAGTCACAGTTTCAGTTATTGCGTGTGCTCTTCACCTTGTACATTGCACGCTCAATACACTTGGCATGCGGTGGATGTGTAAAATCACTCCTAGTACCACCAGCATGTAAGTATATGTATATATTTTCTCCCTGGCAATGTTGTGACTTGCATATCTGTTTAATTACTGTTTCCTTATCCTTTCTCTATGTATAGGCATAGGAGGATCCACTAAGGTAACAAACACAACACATTTGATACTAGCATGTTGTTGTTTTCACTTTGGTCCTGAAGAATCGCGGTTAACATACCACTAGCGAGAAACATGTTGACCACATGCACTTCTAGTCTCTTCTAGGGTCACACAACTTAATTAGTTGACACCTAGGAAACTAGCCCCACCTTTTAACTGTAGCCAGGGGACCCCCAGAATAAAGTCCATTCCGGTACCCCTTGTTACATTTTAACTACCTGATCACAGGAATACACTATCCTGCCCACATACCCCCACTTCACCAAAAGGCAGTTGGAAAAAAGATCTCCGCCAAAGAGCCCCTCTTTGAGGTGTGCCCGTCGGGGATTGCACCGCCTCCCCGACGAGGAGCAACCGCCGATGATGAAGCATGACACTCTTCGGGGTGTGTGAGGCAATTACATCCAACATAATGGATGCCCCAGGGTATCACTAAATCACCCTTGGTCACGCCAGGTAAAACCCTTCCCACTTCTTCATCTTTCTCCAGGAACAGTGCAGCAACCCCCCTTCTTTGTTTGAAGTTTCAACCACAGCCACAACGACAACCACAGGTGCAACAAGGAGAGGCGCAAGGAGAGACGCAAGGAGAGGCGCAAGGAGAGGCTCAAGTAGAGGTGCAAGTAGAGGCGCAAGTAGAGGCGCATGTAGAGGCGCTAGTAGAGGCGCATGGAGAGGCGCATGGAGAGGCACATGGAGAGGCACAACTGCCCACAATGCTTGTTCCTCCAGAAGTAGCGGCACATGAGGAAATCGAGATTGATGCGGAGGTATCAGCCGAGCAAGCCACTCTGAGTCCTGATGATCCATTGTCTTCCAGATCCCCAGCAAGGAAAAGGAGGGCTAGTATAAGTTCTTCTTCAAGCCCCCTTCCTTCTGATGATCTAGATCTTGATTGGCAATCACCAATTCAGTCTGAGAGGGAGGCACTCCATGAGCCGACAAAGCTAGGTAAAAGGATGCGTGATGACGAAGAAGCAGTAGAAGTGTTGTATTCTGCTGCTGATGAAGAGTCTGACAATGATGACCCAGTCATCACAGTTGTCACTCCAGCCCCAGCAGGCATGCAGCAGACAAACATTTTTACCCTATCCCGAAATGCTGCTGAGCGGGATGTGGGCGGCGTGGCACTGGTACCACCACCAACACAGGTAACTTCTACACCAACACTACCTACGGCTGCCATATTTTCTCTTCAGAATGGCCGGCAGGGACCTCCATCAGCTCGACCTCCGTTACCTCAAGTAGTGGTGCTGTAACTGTACAACAGAGTCAAATTCGGCCACGCCCATACTCCGCTTCATCTGGCATTGAAATTAGCACCTCCACCACCACCACCAGAAATCACAGCTCCGCAGTTTGGGACTTCTTTAGTATTAGCAAAAAGGTGGAAAACCATGTTATTTGTTCGATTTGTAAGCAAGTAGTTAGTCGGTGTAAGCTTGGTACCAACTATGGTACTGGAGGTCAGAGAGGTCATCTCCAAAAACACCACAGCATCCAGCGGGTGGCGCACCTAAGTAACATCCGGAAAGCCAAAAGTACAAATCCAAATGTAGCCATTGATATTGCATCTGATGACGATGAGCTGATTGTGCAGAGGGAGGTGAAGAAGCGAGAGACATTTTTTCTGGTACACACAGTACCCCTGGCAGCAGCACTGTCGTGGTAGCACCCACACCCTCTAGCCCAGCAACATAGACGAGGCACAGTAAGGGTCTGGTAGAGACACCAATGCAAAAAAGTACATTAATGAGCCTAACTGGGTTGAAGAAGTCTGGATCATCATCATCACATATGAAAACAGTCCAGACCACCATTAGAAGAATGTCTTGGTCGGAGGCGCCATTTGAATGCAACCAGCCAACGGCACGTCTGTATAATGCAATGCTGGCTAAAATGCTAGCGCTGGACCAGCTCTCTTTTTCTTTCGTGGAAGGGGTGGGTTTTCAAGAATTTGTGGCAACAGTCTGCTCTAAATGGAGGGTTCCTACCTGGTCCTATTTTGCCAGAGTTGCGGTTCCAGCACTACATGAAGATGTGCTGGAAGTTGGAGTTCTGGACTTTTTGGTACCGTCCAGAGGTGTCAGGGACAACACCCGAAGACCCCTGAGTTCTACCTGTCTCGGTGCACAAATAAACAGAAACACGGGCTTCTCGATGGTGGCGTCAAAGACCAAAGGTTTATTACTGCAGGGACACAGAAGTCACAGATACTACACACGGGCAGAATCTAGGAGCCTGTTCGATTTGCACAAAGTGGGTTGCTCCTTATCTACAGTTTTTCTAGCTTGGGGCAACATTCTTCACATGCTAGTATGTTTCTAAACCTTCATGTCCTAAACAATAAATATTTGGTGTTACACAAGAATCGTCAATAATATCTGATGTCAAAACATTATGAACGAGGGGTTCCCACTGTTCCATCATAATCCCATGTCAACTTTTCATTCAAGAGCCGGACCGCCTCATCGTAAATTTCGTTACCTCCCCCTAATAAAGGCCCAGAAGGAAAGGAGCAGAGCCAGGTGTAGAAGATAGAAAAGCAGGATAAGAGATGTTTGTGGGTCGTAAATGGGCAAGGCTACCAGCTTCGGCCGCCTAATCATGATCAGGCCAACGAACACGAGAACCAGTATAGCAGGACTGGCCTCAGGCCGGGGAGGCAGCTTCTGCCGAGTCATGCGGCCACAGCGTTCCTGTCCTAAGGTGCACGTGTCACTAGCAAGGTGAATCGCCGGCTAAAGCTTACGTGTCCTTAAGTGAAATGGGTCGATCAGAGGTCACTGTGTGTCCATTGACTATGTGAGGGCAAGAATACAAAATGGCTGCCGCAATCTAAGATGGATGCCATGGGTAAATCAGAAATGTGCTTATAACAGGAGTTCTCTTGCTCGTAGCGTAGCGAAAACACCAGGATGTGCTAAATGGATCATTTGCGGTTCACTGATACCAAAATTATATATTTACGACAACGTTGAAAACGCGGGTTCAAATCGTCACGGAACCTCAGGCCCTCCTTTTGCCCTTACATAGGCAATTACTCAGTCTATGTCAGAGTCTATCTCGATGTTCATCAGGTCAGTGATATGTTGTTGCATCATCATCCTTTCTCGTACCTTGTCTCCAAACACAGGTGGTTTTCTGAAACAGGTTGCAGCACAGAGGCTACACAAGGCGGGACCACATTGGATAATAAGGCAGCACGAGAATAGGAATACTAGGATAATACCAACGACCATCAGAACCTTCCATCCCCATGCTGATAATAGAGTCCAAAGCCACTCCATTAAGGACCAGTTTCCCTTGTCTACGTGAATAGAGTCGGAAATCTTGTGTAGCTTAGAGATCGCTTCGTATACGGTCGGAGCATTATTGGGTATAAAAACACAGCAGCTCGATTGGATCATTCTGCATACCCCACCTCGATCAGCAAGTATGACGTCAAGAACCATACGATTCTGTAACGTCATGAGACGATCCGCCTGAAGCTCAGCTGTTAAATTATTAAGGGCACCAGCAGTTTCTGTAATAGTAGATTCAACTACCCGTGTTAGCTGACGTAGATTTCTACTATTGGCCATAGGCCCCCAGAAAGGAAGGAAACCTTTGAAGAAGTCTCCGGCTTCCTGACCAGCGGTATCTTCTTTGCTGAAAACACCCCTTGCTATTCTGGTCTTGTGATAATCTGGAGAGGCAGTGTATGTCGGAGGCAACAGTCGAGCAATATAGCATGAACCTGAAAAGTCAGCAGGCAGCCATGTATATGCCCTATCCTGACAAATGAAGTAGGTACCCTTAGCAGTGAGGAAGGCAGGGGAAGAGTTTGACGGATATACGTAAGTTTCAACACAGTCACTCTTCCCTAGCCGAGCTCTCGGATTTCGTCCATTACCTTGCAAGCAGAATTGACCTCGGTGAGGTACGACCCAGACTGGAGTGGAGCTCTTACACTTGCTTTCACCCAAACTAATACTATACTCCGTAGAATTCCAACTCAGATAAACTCGTAGTTCATCTCTAGGGACAGATGGTGAGTTATTGACGTCTCTAACCATGTCAGTTATTCCCTTTATCAAGGCTTTATTAACAGATGTATACTTAGCGGAGCGTGGAGGGCGCGGGGGATAGGTTTCGAGAGCATAGACGAATACAGTTTGGAAGGCCCGACATGATCCATTATAGCTAAAAGGCATGACCAGGTAAGGAATGCCTTTATCCATGGTGTGTGGTATCAAACCACATACTCAGCAGTCTGTTGTGTTAACTACCAGTTGGTGTTGGTGCAAGAGCTGTACAAAAGTGTTATTTATGAATTCTGAGTGTCTAGCTTGCTCATGTTCGGGGAACGGATGAAAGGAATGAAAAGAAACAGTAGTAGGAGAAACAGGATTAAGGGGAGGTACTGTAGCTGTTATCGGTGACAAAATTAAATGAACACCAAAGACGATTCCACCCACCAACGTTACCAAAACAATCAAAAACGTAATTGCACATTGCATCAGAAAACATTTGTTATGGAGTATTTTGTAGAGTCTATTTCTGCGAACATAAATTACATTCTCTCGGTGCAGCCCAGGAAACTCCATCTTCTACAACCGCTCGCGACCACTGATGATATGTACGTAGTTGAAAATGCCTCTATCAGCCCTGGGAGTTCCCAGAACTAACAGAAAGACCGACCTTGTGTCTGGCCCCCGCAGATTCAACTAGGCACAAAGCCACGACCCTACGGCGACCCAGACGGCAAGGTAACAGAAACAACAAAAACAAACAAAGCAATACAAAACATGAATAGCAAGCTTCCTGGCTGGAGGTAATGTGATAAATCAAATGTGTAAAAAAATGCAGTTTCCTGCTTTATTTGTCCTTTGAGTGAGAACGTAAGTTGTATCTCAATTTTCCTGGAACTGTTTGATCCGGAAATAGTCTATTTTCAGCAGGGGTCACAATGTTCGAGTTCGCAGATGGCAAATGTTCGTTTGATGCAGGGGAGAAGTGTTCAGGAATCAAAGGAGCAGTTTCAGAAGGGGGGTCAAAGTTCGGTGAATCAGTAATCAGTTCTGCATCGCTGAAAGGAATGTATCTAGGAACTGGTTCGGTTTCAGAAGCACCAATTCCTTTTTTCACCCAGTTATCATAAGGAAGTGGAAGGGGCACACGCTTAGCATGCGTCGCATGGATCCAATTCTTCCGGCCAGCCACACGTATAGCAGTCCTTGTCGCCAACAGGACCTGGAATGGTCCGACGAATTTGGGTTGGAGATTTCTGGTCCGTCCAAAGTTCCTGATGACGACTTGGTCGCCGGGCTTCAGTTGATGACCTGGACTTTCCGGTGGCTTTGGCAATGCATCGAAAACCTGTTGGTGAATGAGACTCAATTTAGCAGTCAAGTCAAAAAGGTAATCAATTAGCATTGGATATTCCAGTTGCTTGAACTCCCTCGGTCTAGGTACCCCCCAAACGTTAGCAGGTCGACCGAACACAATCTCATAGGGCTAAGCCCTACTCGAGAATGTACAGTCGCTCTTGTGGATAACAGGGCCAAAGGTAATGCGTCTGGCCAGGACAAGCCCGTAGAGGCTTGTATCTTGGCCAGTTTCAGCTTGAGGGTGCCATTGTAGCCTTCGACTAAGCCGGCTGACTGGGGGTGATTCGCACTGTGGAACTTTTGTTTAATTGACAAACCTGCACACACACTCTGCATAACTTTCCCTACGAATTCACTTCCGTTATCTGACCATACAATCCGTGGCATGCCATACCTGGGGAAATATTCCTTGAGAAGGATTTTGGCAGTGGACAAAGCAGTATTGTCCTTTAGTGGATATGCTTCGATCCACCTTGAAAAAGCACAGACTACCACTAGGACGTACTTAAGATTATTGCAACGATCCATGTGGATGAAGTCTAACTGAATCACTTCGAAGGGGCAAGAAGGAGGAGCGAAGTGACCAGCGGGTGTGGGGATTCCCTTGCCAGGATTATGCATCAAGCATATCATACAATTTCTCACCACTCTTTCTGCACACTTACTAATTCCATCATTCTTCCAGACTGGAGCCAACATCTTACAAATCCCTTTAGAACTGATGTGCGCTGCTCCATGCGCCATCGTTACTACAGCAAGCACATACGCATCAGGCAACATCCAACGCTGTTGTTCCGACAAATCAATCCAACATCCATTCGAGTCCAATTTACCCATGTTCTCTTTCCATGCAAGTTTTTCCTCTTCAGTCGCTTCATCTTGAATTGCTTTCACACTTTCCACTGTGTCCTCACACATTCCCGAGTCAGTAATCCATCTTGCAGACGCTGCAACATACATTCTACTCATCGTATTCCTAGCTGTCTGTTTAGCGGTCTCATCAGCAAAGGCATTTCCACGACCAACATCATCCGTGATTGCTCGATGAGCACTGCACTTCACAATCGCAACTTCCATTGGTAAGGTCAGAGATTCCAGCAAGTCATTGACTAGCTGACCATGCTGGATCCTAGTCCCATGGGACGTAATGAAACCTCTTTCCTTCCACAAACGGCCAAAACTATGCGCTACTCCGAACGCGTACTGACTATCTGTGAACACATTCACTCTCTTTCCCTTAGCTAAAACACACGCTCTAGTCAATGCAACTAATTCTGCAGCTTGGGCAGAATTCTGACGCACTCTTGCAGTCTCCACAATCGTACTTAAAGTGGTTACTGCGTAAGCAGCTGTCACATCACCATTCTCCAATTTAAAACAAGACCCGTCAACATACAACGTGCCATCTGGATCTGATAATGGAGTGTCTTTAAGATCAATTCGTCCTTTTGTCTCTTCCTCGGTTCTGAAACAACAGTCGTGGGGTTCAGAATCACTCGACTCCTGACTAGTCGGCAACAATGTTGCTGGATTCAATACATTACATCTTTTAATCTGAATATGACTCGCTAGCAATGTCAGCTCATAGCCTGATAATCTAGCACTGGTAAAGTGCTGCGTCTTGGTCCGGTTCATGAGCGTGTCCACGGCGTGAGGAACCATGACCACTAGCATGTTGTTCATGACCAAACCAGCAGATTGTCGAATGGACGCTGCAGCTGCTGCTGTAGCTCTCAAGCAACTAGGCAACGCCCTGGCTACCGGATCTAACGTTGATGAAAAATACGCACAAGGGCGTTGTTTCTCACCAAATCGTTGCGTCAGGACACTCAACGCGCAACCTTCTCTCTCGTGGACATAGAGTGTAAATGGCTTACTGTAGTCGGGTGTACCCAACACAGGAGCTGAACACAGTGCATTTCGTAACTCAGAAAAACTTTGCTGACATTCGGCAGACCATGGCACCGGACTCGGAACACCTTTCCCAGTCAAAGCCACCAATGGTTTTGCCAAAAGAGAAAAATTTGGGATCCATTGCCTGCAGTATGAGGTAATACCTAAAAACACACGCACTTCTCTCTGTGTGCTAGGAACATTCATCTGCGTAATTGCTTTTATTCTCTCTGGGGACAACCTTCTTCCCTCCTTTGACAAGAGATGACCTAGGTAGGTCACTTCTTGACAACAGTATTGCATTTTTGAAGGTGACACCTTGTGATTTAAACTAGACAAATGATGCAGTAGGGAAATTGTAGCTGCTTTGCAAGTTTCCTTGTCATCGGCAGCCACTAGAAGATCATCGACATATTGCACTAAAGCAGAACCAGGAGGAAGTACAAAGGAATCTAGCTGACTTTTTAATGCCTGGCTGTAGATGGATGGGCTTTCACAATACCCTTGTGGAGCACGTTTAAACCTGAAGCTTCGGCCTCCTAAAGAGAAGCCGAAAATATCTCTGCTTTCCTGGGCTATCGGAATGCTGAAAAAGGCATTCTTCAAGTCGATAACTGAAAACCATGTGGCTGAAGCAGGAATCAACGTTAACAATGCAGTAATGTCTGGAACCACAGGAAACTGTAGAATCACAATTTTGTTAACCTCTCTAAGATCAATTACAAATCTATATACTGGAGGCTTTGAAGGATCCGTGCGCTTTAAAATTGGTAGTACAGGACTGTTACAGACATTTCCTCTAGTTTCCTCTATTACATCTTTCCTGATCAAATCTTGCACGATCAATAAAAGCGCACGTTCACCTTCACTAGAGATCTTGTATTGAGGGTTTCGTGGAAATTTGACATTTGCTTTCAGAGTGACTACATATGGAGGAATTTCCAAAAGACCAACATTGTTAGGACCAGTCGCCCAAAGAGTATCAGGGAGAGAACGCAGCTCCAGTGGGAGCGCATCCATTGATAAGTACATCGGGGAGATGATTCTCTTACCCAATGTAAGCTGTACTCCTGACGGAGAACAGTACAGAGTCGCGTATAGGCGTTTTAACAAGTCTAAACCAAGCATATTTTCGTTACAACCAGTCGTCAAAATCAAGGGTGCTTTCAATTGACGGGGTCCAACAGAAATAGACAAAGGACCAGATACGGGGTTGTGAACAGGGGCGCCTGAAAAACCTACAGAAACATTTGTTAAGCCGGACAAAGGTGCGCCAGGGAGTTTCGCATGTATGATAGAACTTTTTGCTGCACCAGTATCCAACAGAAACGGTTCGACTACACCTGATGTTGCTACTGCGACATAAGGCCCACTCTGATCTACTGGAACTGATACTACTCCCTCTCTTTGTCCATGGCTGTCCTAGTACTCATTTGCTGAAATTCCTCACTAACTTCACTGTAATCCTCAACATGATACTGTTGAGATCTAGTAGGTTGGGCAGACTGTCCATTTCTCTGATCAAAATAATTAGAAGGGCGATCATTCGTTTGTGGAGGCATAGCACCTCGTCCTCGACCTCTAGAATTTTGCGTAGAACCACCACGACCTCTCTGAGCTGCTGCAGCATTATTTTGTGCTAATACTGGACACTCATTTTTATAATGACCTTCTTTCTTGCAGTAAGCACACTGATTCCATTGGTATTGTGGTCTCTGAGAACCATAGTCTGTCCTCTGATATGGCCCTTGCTGTGTATTAGTCTGATTCGTGCGAGGCGGATAGGCCTGCTGCAAAAGAACTTTAGTTTTTAAATCTTTTGTTTTCTTATCTGACTTTTCCTTCTCTTCTTTATCCCTATTTTCATAGTACTGGGCAGTTGCAAGTATTTGCGCAGTCGTAGAGACAGCCCACGCACTTTCAGAATCTTTTAATTTATTACTGAGCTCTGGTAGCAGATTGTGCACAAATTTATCAACAAATAGTCTCTGTCCTCCTTCCGTGCTCATATCCTGACCACTGTGATCTACGAAAGTTTCTTCAAACCTGGTGAAGAAGTCGGAGACCCTTTCGTACTTCTTCTGCCTGCATGCGGACAACTTGTCCCAGTTAACGCGCAATGCTGGCATCAAAGTTTTCATTAAATCGATTATTCTACCAGGCAAATTAGCAATTAGAGGTTCAGGTTTAGAACCACCTATTTGTTGACCATCTGCTGCTATTATAGCTGCCCAATCACCACCTAGGGCAACTGGATGATTTTCTTTATGAATTTTAGCCCAAATTGGTTGTGGTACTACATTGCCAAATAACATGTCAATGTCCGCTAGATTCATTACGCAAGCTTCAACTGTTTGTGCTAACTCTTTGTAATATCCGGCTGGATTTTTACGCGGATCTGGCAAGGCCTGTTTTACTGCTAACACTTCAGCTCGTTTCCACGGAATGTGTATCCACACTCTCTGGAATTGGGCCGGAGCGGCTGCAATACCATTCACTGTGTCAGCTTGAATGGCTTCGCACCATATTGGAGGAACTTCTCTCATAGGATATTGTCGACCTTGTTTCGTACTACGCCTCTCTAATTCTCTTGGTGAACGGAGGGAAGGATCGAATCTAAAATCTAAAATTAATTCCATTGCTTCTTTTATCTCCTGACCGACTATCATACCTGCAGCAAATTTCTGTTGTACTTGGATTAATTCATCCGGCACCTGTTCAGATTCGCTCTCTTCCCATTCTTCACGTAACAGGGAACACATGACATCAAACACATAGCGCTGTGTCGGTTCCTTCCATTGCATGAATGTGTCTAATACATCTCGCACACTATATCTTCCAACTTTTGAAATCCACCTAAGAGCAGTGGAGTCTAATATTCCACGTTCTTCACTACTAGGAAGCTGACTACGTCTCTGAACGGAGTCAGAGACAGGACTCCTAATCAGAGTTTTGTAAAAGGGAGATAGAATATTAGTGACAGAATCAGTGATTCTCCGATGAACAGAAAGCGGAGTCATATAGCTTGCAGAAGTTTGGAGGAGAGTAGTAGTCGGGACAGAAGAAACAGCAACAGTAGGGGTAGCAGGCAAAGTAGCTTGTGAAACAACAGGTATAAGTGGTACAGGCATAGGCAGAGGAGCTGGCAACCCTGGAAGAGGGGGTGCCGGAGGAACATTAATATTGACCACAGGAAGTACAGGAGCTTGATTCAGGGGAGCAGGAGCAGGTATACCAGGCTGTCCAGCAACCGGTAATTGAACATTTGGTAAAGGTGGAGCCGTAGCACCCTGTGCATACGGTGGGGGAGACCTCAACAAGTAAGACAACAGAGGATCCTTTTCGGGGTCCTCTACTATCTTAGCTGTACTCGATGGCAAGGCAGGATAGCACTTGTCTATCGCTAAATTACGCTCTCTATTGGCTATCTCCATCGCTTTCTCAGATTCATTGAGTTGCAGCTGCTTGGCAGACTGCTCTAAAGTCAATTCTTGCTCTTTCTGTTCTTTCTTTAACTTTTTAGTTTCTCTCTGTTTGGATTCTTTTCGCCAATAACGGAAAGAATCAAACATTGCCGGCCGGGCTTTCTTCTTAAACAATTTCATTTCTAAATTATCAAGAATTTTGGGTTCAAAACTACCATGCAGTGGCCAACTAAGGACACCATCTTTCTGTGTGTATCGGACCCACACCTCATTATAAGATATAGGACCCACACCATGTTTACAGTACAAATCATAAAGAGGAGTTCCAATCGGAGGAACCAGACATGAGTCCTCCAACCGGGAATCCCTGTTGCAACCAAAACACGACAACATGCAATTTTTCCGACTTACCATTTTATAAACCGAAACACAGAACAAACACAAACAAAGATGCGCGCTCGAACTAAGAACTTAGGCCTACCAAAGCGAACAAATGTATCGATACCCAAACTAAACCAAATGATTATCGTAACTAGAACAACCAGTGATAATCTTACGAAACCAAACCAAACCAAGAACTAAAAAGGATTATCCAAACAGGAGCAACCCTTACGAAGTAACCAAACAACTAGCAACCACTTAATACTTAACTGAGGCACTGAAGACGTCACCAAGGAGAAACCTGTCTCGTCTCGCCGTACTAAGGTCTGCACCTCGGGTCCAAGACAGGGCGACAGTCAAGGCAGCGGACCACTGCAGCCGTCGGAACGGGAACCCTCGTGGAAGAGAACGTCGGGCCACTTTTGCGATATGCCGGGATCGATGAAGTGGGGCGCCTCCCTCTGGAATCTTCACACGAAGCTTCTCGAACTCTTCAGGCTTTTGGACCGGTACCGAATGACGTCGCCCCACATGGGCGCCAATTGGAGTTCTGGACTTTTTGGTACCGTCCAGAGGTGTCAGGGACAACACCCGAAGACCCCTGAGTTCTACCTGTCTCGGTGCACAAATAAACAGAAACACGGGCTCCTCGATGGTGGCGTCAAAGACCAAAGGTTTATTACTGCAGGGACACAGAAGTCACAGATACTACATACGGGCAGAATCTAGGAGCCTGTTCGATTTGCACAAAGTGGGTTGCTCCTTAAATACAGTTTTTCTAGCTTGGGGCAACATTCTTCACATGCTAGTATGTTTCTAAACCTTCATGTCCTAAACAATAAATATTTGGTGTTACACAAGAATCGTCAATAATATCTGATGTCAAATCATTACGAACGAGGGGTTCCCACTGTTCCATCATAATCCCATGTCAACTTTTCATTCAAGAGCCGGACCGCCTCATTGTAAATTTCGTTACCTCCCCCTAATAAAGGCCCAGAAGGAAAGGAGCAGAGCCAGGTGTAGAAGATAGAAAAGCAGGATAAGAGATGTTTGTGGGTCGTAAATGGGCAAGGCTACCAGCTTCGGCCGCCTAATCATGATCAGGCCAACGAACACGAGAACCAGTATAGCAGGACTGGCCTCAGGCCGGGGAGGCAGCTTCTGCCGAGTCATGCGGCCACAGCGTTTCTGTCCTAAGGTGCACGTGTCACTAGCAAGGTGAATCGCCGGCTAAAGCTTACGTGTCCTTAAGTGAAATGGGTTGATCAGAGGTCACTGTGTGTCCATTGACTATGTGAGGGCAAGAATACAAAATGGCTGCCGCAATCTAAGATGGATGCCATGGGTAAATCAGAAATGTGCTTATAACAGGAGTTCTCTTGCTCGTAGCGTAGCGAAAACACCAGGATGTGCTAAATGGATCATTTGCGGTTCACTGATACCAAAATTATGTATTTACGACAACGTTGAAAACACGGGTTCAAATCGTCATGGAACCTCAAAGTGATTGGGGCAGCTTTGCAGAAGAGTGCTGTTCACACTTTCCACCTGACAACAGACAGGTGGACCAGTTGCCAAGCCGTTAATTACATGTGCATCACTGCACACTGAGTCTCTTTTGCGAGGGTTAGAGATAAGATATCTGCAGTAGTTGACAGTGACACAATTTTTCAAGCTACTCGGAAACATGCAACTGTAGCCATGTTTGCCATGGAGAAATATCATTCTGCAGTAAACATTTTGGAGGAGTTTAACAGTAATGTCTTTAAATGGCTGCTGCAAAGAAGGCACATGATTGGTTATGTTTCCACTGATAATGGCACTAATATAGTTAGGGCCATGAATGATCGTGGCTATTTCAGAGTGCCGTGTTTGGCGCACAGCAGAAACATTATTGTTCAAGATTTCTTGAAAAAAGAAAACACAGTCAGCTACTCACTGGCCACCTGCCTAAGAATCTGCACACATTTCAGCCATTCTTTTAAGGCCCGTAAGCAGCTGAGGATCATTCAACGTAACCGTAGAGTGCCAGTCAGAGGACTCATCCAGGAGGTGGCAACACGTTGGAACTCAACATTCTACATCCTTGAGCATTTGTTTGAGCAGTACTTGGTAATCAATGGGTTTGTCGTTAACGCACAGGCTGCTGCTATAAAAGACATGAGGCTACAGTTGGAGGAATGGGACCTAGTTAAAAGCCTGACAGACATGCTTCCTCCTTTTGAGGTCTTCACCCGTGAAGTAAGCAGGGAGGACTGTAGTTTGGGCAAAGCTATCCCATTGTTGCGCATGCTGGAGCACCACCTGAAGGCGGTGTCTTCAACGTTCCAAGTTGATGCTGAAAAACAAGGCGCATATCTGTTGGCGGAGAGCTTAATAAGCCGCCTAGTTGACAATGTAAGGCTTAAAGGCATACATTCACCACAACATTATATTTGTGCCACTAGTCTGGATCCACAGTACAAAAAGGCACTGGCCAGCAATGCATTCATTCCTTTTTTTGAAGAAGATGTTTCAAAGTACAAACATTGGCTAGCTCTGTCAGCCACTCGGTTTGAAAAAGAGCGGCAGGAAATTGAATGAACCACCACAAGTACTACTGAAGCAGCAGGCCATCCGGCGTCAAGGTCCACTTCTGTGGCCGAAGGCAGTCACTTGCCCTCTGAGCCGTTAATGACACCAGCAACCGGATCATCACCTACACCAGGCCCAGCCATAATATTGTCAGAAGCGGATTGGATAACTCATCAAGGGTTTGCTTGTTCCAGTGCTGATGCAAAGGCAACAGATAGTATGCAAACTGGAGCACCCCTGGAGGACCTTGAGTGGATGGTGCAGGCCTATCTGGATGACCCAACAGAGGTCTTCATTGATCATAACCCATTGGTGTATTGGTATGGGAAAAGGATTCAATGGCCACTGATCACCAGGCTGGCTATAAATTATTTGGCTTGCCCACTTGCACGCGTGTCTTCTAAACGTGTTTTCAGTGCTGCTGGTGCCATTGTCACTTCAAAAAGGACCCGCCTCTCGCCCAAAAATGTGGAGAGGTTAACAATGATCAAGATGAATCAGCACTTCATACCACCAGATTACAAAATACGTGAATCCACGCAGGTAGAAGAGGACACCGACTTAGGTGACGGAAGTTCTTCTCTGTTAGCTGACCTACTCCATGTTCAATTCACAGAGTTTGAGGACGAGCTCTACTTCCCTGACAACTAGGTGAAATACTTACTTTTTTTTCCTTCCGTCCTTATTGACTTTTATTTCTGTCGGTCTTTCTTTGATTTGCAACTTTTAGCACAACAAAACTTTAATCACAACAAATCCAGCAACACTGTCTTCGTCTTATTTCCATATTGAAGGTGCCGCTGTCTGCATTGCTGAAGTTCACAAGTTCACAACTCAGTCATGCTCCTCTATCCTCCTCCTCCAGACTCCCCCTATCCAGATGGCCGGATTACGCAGAATCGAAACTTTCGCTTCTTAGATGAGTTCCCTCAAAAGAAGTGGGACTGGAATTACTGACTATGCTGACTGTTACTTCTGAAATTGACACACAAGAGGCTGCCCTGTGGCCCTTCAGATGCTGACAAAAAGTGGGACAGGTAATGTGAATGGTGAGATGGCATGCACTGGACAACACTGGCTGTCTGGCTCTGATGAAAGCAATTGCTGTTTGTTTGTTGCGCATGAAATGAATCCTATGTGTTCTGTTATTATTTAATCTTTTACACACTAAATGTAACTCAAGTATACTCTGTTTTACCTTGTTTAATGCAAA
The DNA here is from genome assembly GCF_964263255.1 of Lissotriton vulgaris. NCBI lineage: Eukaryota > Metazoa > Chordata > Amphibia > Caudata > Salamandridae > Lissotriton > Lissotriton vulgaris. The sequence goes on along the minus strand of NC_141697.1, from coordinate 159,767,442 downwards.
TTGTACTTCTACTGCAGGGGCCACTACGCTGTAGTTTTTTAATATGGAAAATGTCCTTGGACTCACTGTGTGTAGACTGTGACTGCATAAACAACATTGAGTTTGCCAATACCATGATGATGATGATGATGAGTCTTGATGATCAAAGTTACATCATATCTTTACAGTCACTCACTGGGATGGATGGATCATCATTGTCGGTTTACGGAAGAACTATGGCCATTTCGTGAGTGGCAAATAGCTAAACAAGTCAACAACAACCACAGCAGAACTACATGTCTGTCTAGTCTGTGTCAAGAGGTATGCTACATGGAGGTTGGTTCACTCAGTGGTGCCTGCCTTGACAGTCTGCATGGCCCTGGCCTGCTGTGTGCTAATTCATATCCTGGAAACAGAGACTCAGAGTAGGCACTTTAGAAATGATGCATGTATGTAATACTGTCGCCTCTGAAAGTGAAAGTGTTATTTTTGAACTACACACTGTATCTTATACTATTTTTCCTCAATGGTGTCTTAATATCCCTTCCCTTTCTGTTTTTCCATTGACAATTACAGGCCGGCACTTACCCTGTGCGATGGGAAAGACATTACTTACCATAGCAATCCGCAATTCCACATCTGCCGGACAAGCAGTGGACAGTGTGGACACCAAGATTGATGGACAGAGCGCCTGATGGAATGGAGGAGTACTGCGAATAAGAGGAATAGCTGGATGCATGCAACTTCCCAATTTGATCAGGACAACTACAACATACAGTTACAGTATCCACTTCACTTGTCCTTATCTTTTAAATAATGTTATTGTTGCTTGTGAACTTCTATGAGTGTGCGACTCGGTGCGTTTGCTCTCTGCATCAAGTTCATCCCTACAGCTATTTGATAAGTTTCTTTGCTATTTGTAAAACTAGTGCAATATACTAATAAGTGTTTATTCTCTCTGAGGACAGATATGCAAGTGAAATTGTGTAATTCTTGCAGCCCTGTACTGTCTAATTGTTTAGTACTAGTTAGTAAGTTGTAGAATAAGTAGTAGTACTTTTCATTACCCTTCCGTCCACTTAGCAAACAACTTCATGCATGCACTTCCTTTAAGTCCCTTAAAAGTTTTATGGATATGGTTGTATCGTAGATTTGTTTTTCTTCATTTGTTGTTTCTCCATGCTGTGTTTTCTTTTTCTATCTCAAAAAAACTTTCCCAAACCCCCCATTCCCATCCATTTTTCAAACCCTAACCCTCTTCCCCGGGCTGTGTGGTTTTCATTGAGGTGTGTGAGTAAATGACAGCAATAATTCCACACGCTTGCTGGGGAGGATAAGGTCAAAGCAACAGAAAATCAATTTAAAGGCAGGTCAAGGAATCCTAGGATATATTCCTATTCTGCTTGACACACCCATGAGTATTTGCAAATCATTTCAGAATTTCATGTCCGCCATTGAGTGGATTCATCAACAACAACCTCCTCCTACATGTGACAAAAGTTTACACTGCTGTGTCCTTCAGTGCTAGCTCTTGTAGTAGCCATAATCCACGTAACTACTAGTTAACTAAACGTTTGATTGAATACTTTGGCATTGCTTAGGCTACAATTTAATTTATGGCACTGTTCTTGTGTACTGTACTATCGTACTGTTCTAATACTCCTCTTATTGTGAATGTATCTAGGACCCTAATTAAATATTCCTGATTCATGCCGTTATGTGGTTATGATAAATCATGTCCTTATGAAGGCATAAGAATCATACACATATTTAGTCATAGCCCATGCAGCCCAAATACTACAAGGCTACTTCCTTAGATTCCTAGAGAGCACAACGAGTTCTTTCGACACACCAAACCTCCAGCAACCTGGGAATTCCCCATGTCTTTGTTTTGATTTGTCATAGAACTCCTGTGAGCACTAAAGGAACAGCCAGTTCTTAGTGACATCTTTTATTGACGTCTTATGTCCAACCTTCCAGGTATAAATATACCAACACTTGCCTTAAGCAACAGACGGTGGTGTGGAGCAGAGCGGCTATCTACTTATCCGAAGCCCAGCTGATGCGAGAGCCGTAGGAAGCCGTCACTCCCCTTTGACACACCGGGAAAGAAGCTGCCTTTTCTCACGCCGAGAAATCCAGCTCCGGAGTTTCCGGTCACCCTTGCGGGTTACTGGGAGATCGAGTCCTGAGAAATGAGATACAAGACCTCCTTCATTCTAGAACCATGGTACGGAGCTGATTCAAACCTTAGAGAGAATTCTTGATTCAGATTCTTGGCAAAAACCCAACTTAACTTAAAACTGCAACTTACTTACTCATTCCCACGTTTTAGGCTTAGGTCAGGTACACCAGGGTAAGCATATCTTAGAAGCACCAGTTGAGTTCGTTAGTCAATGTTTATATGTATGTAAATATTTTATCCGTTTTAAAGTATCATATGGCTAAGAAACCATATCAATGCTTTTACAATATCATTTTATAATACTCCTTTTACTGTACGCACTTTACTTCATGATAAGTATTGCAATTGTGGCAATTCCTTTCTCTTGCATGAGAAAGAAGACTGCTCAATAAAATAACACCTTTTATTGAAAACGCCTGTCTCTCTATTTCTCTGCACCCTGGTGAAATTAAGCATGCATGATTGACTGAGTGAAATAGCTGTCTATTGTTTTCACACGACTCTGGAGATATACTCCTTATTCTGGGGGAGCAAAGTTGTCATGTTATATGGTTGTCAGAAGCTAATCTCTTCTTGGCTAAATCAGGGAAGTTAACCCCTCCCTATTCATTCGAGAAAGTTTCTAGTGACCTCTGAGCTAGCTGGCAAAACTAATTAAGTCTAGCATAGTCAGTAGAGACCTAGATGACCTCAGTCCTACGTCTACACTGCTGTTTATGTTATTCCAATGCGCAGAGCCTATTGGAAATATAGGAACTACACTACACTCTCAGGCCACTCAATGTCTCATGTCCTTTTTTTATGTGCTGTTACTGCCAGTGTGTACCACTACTACTACAACCACATTGATGCCATTTCATCCACCCAGGATTCCATTGCCAACCTTAATCGCCATTTGCCATGCAGCCAGCCCTGTGCCTAGCCCTATTCTCAAACACTAATGACAGTTAAGATAAGCATTTTGTGGGAGGAAGAATAATGGAGTAGGAGGAGAGGAGAGACTGACGGTAGTACTAGTAAAGTAGTAGGACAATTGAATTCACTAACTCTGTCAGTAGCACTTTTGTAGAAATTTGGGCGATTACTTAGACAATTAGAAGCAAGCAGCTAGTTAAGTTTCAGGACACAAACGTACAGTTGAGTTAACCTCACCCTGCCTCCCCCACAAAACATAAAACGCATATGCTATGTTTAAGTAGAAAATAAATAATTATTTTGTTCCTAACAAAAATAAACTATCCCGCAAGACCCAACCCACCCCCCTCCCTAAACCCAACCAATGTCCATGAAATCAAAAGTCCAAAAACCCGAACGCCCAGTTCCCATACCCCCAAAAGTCTTTAAAAAAGGGGCAAGGGACAGTCTATCTCCATGATCTACTTCCCCCGGCGGTGTACTGGGGCCAGGAGGTCACCGAGCTCTCGATGGAGGGCCTTGAGCAGGGCTTTCTGCCTCGACAGTTGGGCCACCTGCTGCTCAAGCTAGGCCACTCTCAGGGACAAACGATGCATCCTTGCCTTGCAGGCACTGTGGGGGGCAGCTGTTGTTGTTGCTGCTCGGCGGCGGCGGGTGGCTGCCAGACCACGGCGCCGTACCGCTGGAGGATTGCACTGACCGTATGACCCAGGGGCAGCGGAGGAGGATGCAGCTGTTGTCGATGTCGACTGCGATTCCTCCTCCTCCTGGGCCACCAGCCGTCAATATTCAGCTACAAATGACTCCAGCTTCCTGCGCCTGGCCCGGATAGCCAACTCCTTCCGAGATAGTTTAGAAGAAGGAGTATCTAGATGAAGAAAAAGATAAATACTGTAACAAAGTCCAATACTCTGTAAGATTAACACAAAATAATTCAACAGAAAGTTGTGTCACAATAGCACTAGCAACTTGCAAGCACAGTACATAACATTTGTGTGGCATGTATCTATCGAACCTCCAACTTCCTCTGCCTCTGCTGTAACATTAGTGGGAGTTTCAGGAATTCTACTAACACTATATGGACTCACTACATTAGACTCATACAGTACACAGTCTTCTTCTCTCTTGTTTAGCGAAATTAGTACGCAAACTTGTGGAAGTCGGCATAATGCCAGCACAGTCAGCTTGCACACAAGAAAAACAGACGCAAGCCATGATGACGCAGACTTGCGTTACCGTTACCAGCCCAGTACATGCAGGTGGTGAACCTCTTACTTTTCTATTACGGGTGGCACTGGCAATACTCTGTTACAAGGGCTACTGCTCAATTAATTTAACTTTCACTCTGCCCCGCCCCTGAATACTACAAAAGGAAAATGAAGAAGATAAGTAATATGATCATCTATCCTTTCACAGGATATTGCTTACATATGGGATGACTTTAGGTGCTTTGTTTTTGATTGGGTGAACACCGATAGGCCACACATGAATGATAGAGTTGTAAAAAAATGATTAACAGAGTTAGTGAGTGGTCCCCGTAATCGCCGGATATATGCTGTGCTTGCAAACTACTGTTACTAGTCATGGTAGTATTCTGAAAAATTACAACTTCTTTCTTCGACTTTGCAACTCTGGCACAGACGTGCGAAGTTACATGCTCTTCAAAGTGACACTCTTCACCCAGTGACCGTCTACTCTGTCGACATATACCTATGCTATCTATGAGGAAGTTTCCATCCAGGCATCCATCCATTCAAAGTAAATGTCAATCAATCTTCTTAATGTCTCAACTGGACAAACCTTACTTTTTCTCACCGAAAAACAACCTTTTTATTTTATTTTGTAAACCGCCAGCCATGCATCCGTGCTTGACTTGCATTTGAATTTGAACCAAAGGATATATTGCGCACACATACTGTTTCTGTTTCACACACCCAGGCAGTTCTCTTTTCTATCTCCTTCCACCCATCCTTGCTTCAGCCTTCAACCGGCCATTCATCAGATTCCCAGCCATCTCGGGCAGCATTCAAAAACACGTATCATTCTTTGCCAGTCATTAATATGAACTCGCTCGTCCTTCCTTACACCCTTCTTTCCCTTTTCGTTCATCCCATCCATCAAGTTCATCTCTGATCTGATTTGCCTTCTCGATAAAACTTTCACAGCTGAGTTGAAGTCAAATTTAGAGGAGGCCATTGGTTACTCGTCAACTCCCGCCGCTAATGCTATTGCTAATGCGAAGTCAATGGTGACTGTCTTCTACCTAAACTTAGTTCTAAATGTGTAAGTCTTCTTAACAGTAAAGTGTACTTGTACTGTACAACATATACACTCCTGCAGCGAGCCTACTCTGCAATCTCAATCAGTAAGGAATATAGGGCCATATGTAGGAGGCCAAATACCGGTCGGTAAAGGCGAAAATCGGTAAATTTTGGCTTTACTGACCGGTATTTGGCCCTGTGCAATGTACGTATTACCGAATGCCATCGGTAATAACGAATTGGTAAATATTTACCGATTCCTTATTTACTGATCGGTGAACACCGAAACAAACAATACCGAATAGGTAAATAACGAATCAGTAAAAATCCCAAAATGCGATGTAGCAAAAATCGGTAATACCGAATTTGACCAAATTCGGTATTAACGATTTGTTATTTACCACTGATCCAGAGCAGATGGTACTCAGGTACAGTGCTTAAAAAGAGCCCCAAAATGCAGCAGTGTGAACACAATGGCAGACAAGGCGGCTACATTTGAGAGCAGCAGGAGTGAGGATTTGGAGACGGGAAGAGCGGGTGTACAGACGCGTCACATTGTTCCAATTGACTGAACCAGAAATCCATGAGAGGTACAGGCTGCACCCACACACCATCCTTGACTTCATACAGGACCTGAAACCATATCTTGAGCATCAGACACCAAGGGTGCACGCAATACCCACCCATGTACAGGTGCTCTGTTGCCTGCACCTCCTGGCATCAGGAAGCTACCAGGGTGTGATAGCCGCAGTAGATGGTGTGTCACAGAGCTGCCTATCCAGATTTTTCAACACCTTCCTGGACACCATGATGGACCAAATGCATCATTACATAACCTTCCCCAGTACACAGGCGGAGCTGCAGAAGACCAAGCTGGATTTCTACCAAATGGTGTAGTTCCCACAGGTCATTGGCTGCGTCGACATCCATAAATGTGCAGGTGATATGTGATGCAAAATTCATCATAACTGACATTGTGGCAAAACTTCCCAGGGAGTACCCACGACTCGTACATATTCAGGAACAGTGGTATCCATACACGTCTGGCTTCTGGTGAATTTGGCGAAGGATACCTACAAGGTCAATCAATGTCACACACCCTGATGTATTCCTTGGCTCAACCTATTGGTGACACAAATTAATGGCACTTTCTTTTGCATTTAGGTGACAGCGCACATGCCCTCCGGTCCTACCTACTCACACCATACCTCAACCCAACCACACAAAGGGAGAGGAGATACAATGTGGCACATAAGAGCACACGCAACAAGGTGGAGCGCACCTTTGGACTGTTTAAAAGCAGATTCCGTTGCCTCTACAAAAGTGGAGGTGCACGTTAGTACTGCCTCATCAAATGCTGGAAAATAATTGCAACATGTGCAATGCTCCATAATCTAGCCACCAAAAAAGGAACAGCAGTGGAACTAACTGACTCTGAGGACGAGGGTGAGAACGATCCCCAGCCAGAGCCCTGCACAGCTGGTGTTGCAGTAGAACAGGATGGGAAACACAGACGGGCAGAGATAACGTCCAACTATTTCTGAGTGAGTAACAACACAAAGCCAGTAACAGTTTTAGTGCAATGGTGTTTAATCAGCACACCAACAGGATTGGAAGCAGTGTCCATAAAGACATGGGTTACATAGCAGTTGGCCCTATTTTCTACGCCCACGGGCTGCATGTGCACGTTCCCTGGCCACACTGTCTGTAGTGTCAGATTGATCCTGGGTAGCGCTGTGGTATTCGCTGCGCCTCCTGCCCTTCGTTGGAGAGGGCGTAATGCTACCACGGCTGGTAACCTTCTCACTGTCCCCCCCTTCCATTGTGGCTGCCTTCACGTTCTGCAGCAGTTCTAATGCAGAGGTCATCGAGACCATGCCCCTGGCCACGTCCCTGCTACAATGCGCTATCTGCTCCTGCATGGTGATAGACCTGCAACTCATGAGGGAGGTAGCAGTGACCAGCCGGTTCACTGCCTTGGTATAGGCCTGGAGTCTCTGTCTCTCCCTGCGCCCACAATGACGGTGCTGCTCCAACTGGCTGCATAGGTTGTCTACAGAGGTTGCAATTCCCATCATTCCCTCACACATGTTGTCGCCCATTAAATGAATGCCCTTTTCAATCTTGCACATGTGTTTGTTCATTAGGGCCACCTCTCTGTTCAATGTACGCATCTCCCTCCTTTGCAGGTACTGGACTTTGAGCACATTGCCTTCCAGTCCAGCGAAGACACTTTCTTCGTGTTCGGAGCCTTGAGGACTGGCTGGCCTTACCCTGCGGCATCTGGATGAATTGTGGGCACCCTCAGATTGAGTACCAGCCCTCACTATGTTGCCCTCCTCATGGACTGGAGATAGTTGGCCCCCTGTGCCCTCCTCCTCTGACTCCTCCATCTGCTGGAGGGTGGCCACGGCATGCCTCCTGCCTGACTGTGGTGGTGGTGGTGATTGTTGCAGTGGTGATTGCGCATGAGGAGATGGCGGCGTTCTCGGGCGCTGTGGTGATGTCGGTGATGGAGAAGTTGGTGGTGGTGTTGGTTGCGCGGAGCTTGTGTGCCCTGCAGGCAATCTCCTTCATCAAGTTGCCTCCCCTCTGGCCTGGCTGTCTTTGTTCTGCTCCCCTCTGCAGCACTGTGAGATGTCTTGCCTCTAATGACAGAATGTACTTGTACTCACTTATCTGGCTGCATTTGCATTGCATTAAACATCATGCCTAATGATCCCAGTGGCTGTCCTGAGCTTGCCCATTACTTTCACATGCTATTGTTTTCCCTAGGAATACATCTCCCACAATGCATAGCAGGTAATGAGTAAGACATGAAGTGGAGTGGGAGCCCCTATGCCACTATGGGGATTGGGGTTGGGGAGGGGGCAGCAGAGCATGCTGGGCATGCATCGTACCTTGTTTCCTTGCTGCTCTGGCAGAGTTGTCTGCGTCTCCCACGCCACTCACACTCTCCGGCTGGAGGGTGGACTCTACCATCAGTTCCAGTGGTGTTGGTGCAGGTGCTTTGTTCTTCCCTCCGCCAGTTTTGCCAGCCTGCCTCTGCCTCTCAGCCATCCTTGCATTTGCCGTCTTCCTGAGGTCATACCACCTCTTCTTGATGTCCTCAATGGACCGCTGGGTGACACCAATTGCATTGATCTTGCTCTGTATCCCACTCCAAATCTGTCTCTTCTGAGACTCGGGCACATGGAGGGACTGCTTCCCAAACAGCGTGTCGTGGTCCTGACTCACATCCTGTAGCAGCACCTCCAGCTCCTTCTTACTGAACTTCATCTTCCTTTTCCTTTCAGTTGCCTCCTTCTCTCCCTCCTGGCTTGCCATTTCAAAAGTTTTTTTTGTTTTTTTCTTTAGCTGTGAGGATATGTAGCTCCTGGCTCCTCAGCTCACCTGCCTGTCTCACAGTCAGCTCCAGGTTCAGTGCAGCTGCCTGGGTATGGTCACTTCCTGTTTGGGAGGTAATTGGATGGCACAGGATTGGCTGATTCATCAAATTAAGAATTTTTGAATTACCGAATCGGTATTTACCGATTCGGTAATGGATTCGGTAGATTCAGACTCGGTATTGCTGTTTCGGTTTTTTTTTTAACTAATTTGTTCCGATTCAGTATTTTCTACCGATTTTTAGCAAATCAGTACATTTTAATGATCTTTTACGTACATCGCTTTTTCCGATTCCTTAATACTGAATCGGTAATATTCGGTATTAAGGAATCGGTATTCATGGTTTACCTACATATGGCCCCTAATAGCTTACCACTGCCCGCCACTACTGTGGCATACCCCACAGCAGTTCCTGCTGGCACCGCATCTGCCCCTGAAGTGACCGCCTCCGCACTGGTCCCGGCACTGGTGGTGGGCTGTGCCGATGGTGTTACGCCTAGAAAATAAATTTAATATTTTTAGATGCCAAATACTCCACTCCCTATTTTGTCTAGAAATTAAAAAATATGTTACTAGTACTACATAAACAAATGTAATAATTTGTGACTCTCTAGTCTAAACTAAAAATTTCCCATTCTTCAGTGAAGGTTTTTTTTAATTTATGCTTAGCCATAACATGTGAAGCTACACTTTTTGGCAAAACTGATGAATATTTACTTTTTAACACATACCATTTTTCTCATAACAGACAGAACCTTCCCTTCAACGAACAAGAGCAAGATCATATGAATGTTATTCGGAGTCGTCATCATCACCACCAAGACTTTAAGTTCCATCCAAGTGAGGGGTCTCCCACAATTACTGTGTAAATCAGCCACTGTTGAGTTTTCAGTTCACCGTTTATTTTCCATGAAGTTAATTTTAATAAATGTTTTTAATGCACAATTTTGTACAGAGTAAACACATAGCTAGTTGTTTTACTTTTAATAAAGCTTTAAAACTTACATAGACTCTGTGGTTTTTGGTCATGAGTGAGTGAGCGAAATTTGCAAGCATGAGTCCGTGACTCTGAGAGGTTTGGACTCTGACTCAGTAGTCTTATGTTCTGGGTTGTATAATCATTGGGGATCATCACTGCATTCGGGAGCTAAATAATGACTCTGACACACTAGCTAGTCAGCAAGGAGATTGGGGGTTCAACTTCTGTTATGACTGAGGTATGTGGAAAGTCTAACTGCGCCTATTATCAACAATGACCTATATCTTGTCCATAAAGCCCTCTACGATCTAGGACCCGAATGGCTCAACACGCGCCTGTCCTTTTACACCCCCACCCGCCAACTACGTTCGTCCAATCAAGCCCTCGCCGCAATTCCGCGCTCCCATAGATCCACCATGGGGGAAAGATCCTTCTCCTACTTAGCGGCCAAAACCTGGAACTCTCTCCCCACCCACCTCCGCCTTACACACAACCACCTCTCCTTCAGAACGCAACTAAAAACTTGGATATTTGATAAATAAAGGAGCCCCCCCTCCCCCAAGCGCCTTGAGACCCTCTGGGTGAGTAGTGCGCTATAAAAATTACTGAACTTGAACTTATGTGCAGAATAGTCCCTGCAACAGTAGTAGTATGTCCTCCTATCCAATCAGAAATTAAACTAGTATCTTATTCTTGGTGGCCATTGACATTTTATTGTTGGGAATAGTCAAAGCATAAACATTTAGAAGACTTCAATAGACATTATGGACAACCCAGAGGACTGCACTCAGTGCCTAGAGCTATTGCTGAATAGGAGTTTTGTTTAACATATTTTGCCAACTGTGCAAGCTTAGCTAGCTACACAGACAGACTAATAATCTAGTAGTAGCACAGAGAGTCATAGTAGAGGCAGGATAAGAATTTAGAAAGTCTACAAGAAGATCAAAGACGATTTAGGAAAAAATAGAATTATGAGGAACATTTGGAATAAAAAGGTGCTATAAAAGATAGGGAAGTGTAATTATTAATATTAACAGGAAAACTTACTGGGGCCAGCAGAGGAGCCCCCAGCGGACCTATCCTGGCCTTCCTGTTCCTGCTCTGCCGGAGCCGCTACCACTTCCTCTGTCCTCTTGCCCCTGGGGGGAGCTGATGTACAACATGAAAGAAAGAAACAAACATGGATGATTGTTGTCAACCAAATCAAACATTTCAAAAAAAAAATAACAAATTATTTTGGAGAAATAGACAACAATTGCACTAAATTTATTGACCTACCTGATGTGGTCTACTCGGATATTAGTATTGCTGGCTTCGCGGACCGTCTACTTGGAAAGTTATGTAACTCACTAAACCAAATACAATAAGGTTCTACTAGGACTGGCAGGCAGCACTCTGCAGCACGCGAAGTGACAGGCACAGTCCGTCATGATTGCAGACCACTAAAAAGTTTCCCACTAAATAACCAGACATAATATACTCAAACTATGAATCCACCACCACGATCTCTTCTCAGTGGCAGGAGTACAAAGGAAGCACTGGACTTGAGTCTCTAGTGTCTAGCATTACGCAGTTCTGTAAAGTACACTCATATATAATCACCCAGGCCAAATGAGCACAACATTGAAAATAAGTAAGCATAGTAGCACCGCCAGTGAGCAGGCGAGCACCTGCAATCACAGAAGCTTTTGAAACATAATTTACCTGCAATGTAGTTTCTAGTGTCTAGCATTATGCACGTCTGTAAAGTACACTCATACATAATCACCCAGGCCAAATGAGCACAAAATTGAAAACAATTAAGCATAGTAGCACCGCCAGTGAGCAGGGGAGCACCTGCAATCACAGAAGCTTTTGAAACTTAATTTACCTGCAATGTAATCGGCAGCATTCTTGCTCTTCAGAAAAAAATTGTATTTGCAATATCATAACACAGAGCAGGAGAAAACAAAGTAGTGATTAAATAGCTACTACTACTCACAAAGCCCAGGGATCTCGACACCGAGCAGGTCTTGTTCCCGGTCCAGGATGTCGGACGACCGGTGTGTCACCTGGTTGTAGGTACGTCGGACCCCAGACTCTCGATACATGGCCCGGCACACCTTCCCCCATAGCTGGCAATGCTCCCGGAGCCCGTACCCGGTACCGGGCCTGCCGCCTACCGCGATGGTCTTGGAGAGGTGGCCCTGGACAAAGAAAACCAGTGCTGCCACCTCCACCGCGCTGAAGATCTCCCGGGCAGTTACTGCTTCCCCCCTTAAGCGCCGCAAGGGAGCCGGCTACAGGGTGCGGGACCCTTCCCCTTAAGGTTTTTGCCAGCTCCCTTTGCCATGGTCCTGGACAGTTAAAGGGAAATACAATAGGAAAAAATAGGGAAAGTAAGTAAAAGAAAAGAGAGTTTAAAAAAGTAGTTTTAAAGAAACCAAAAGTAGAAAAAAACACAAAATATAGATGAAGAAAAATAAAGAGATAGATAATGAGTAAAAAAGATCCAAAACAAGTTCAAACAAACAAAGGATTACAAAGATTAAAGGAGGATTGAAAAAGTATGCCCAGAACCATAGCAATGAATGAAAAACAAGATGGGTGCGCCCATTGCGACCACGTGGGTAACTCTGCGCGATATTTCCCCCGCGAGCAAGCAAAAACGGACACGAACATGCAATGTTTGCCAAACTTGAAGGAGCAAATAGTCAACCACAGTATTAATTAACAACATTTGATTCTTAGATATACTGGTTTCATTAATTGAACTCCTCATTGGCTTATTTTGTCTATTCATTTATGGAATTTAAGTGTACATAATGTGTTGTTTTGTTTAAAATTGTTTTTGTTTGGGATGAATGATATTGACAAATTAATTTTGATTCAGTTTTTTGTTATATGTATATCTCTAATGGTAAAGTACAGTATTGTAAATAGATCAATGTACAGTGGTCCTGTTTTGCATTAATGAATTCTGAAAAAACAATTTCTTAAAAATACAAAATTGGATGGTATAAATAAAAATAATGTGTCAAACTAAACAAGTTGTAGTTTGACCTTTTCAAAGAAGGTGTAGTAAAAATAAGGGTGGAGGCATTTTCGTTTTTTTTTCTGATAAAATAAGGCCCAGCCTACCCCAATCCCCTAAGAACCTAACTCCATAGTTTAATATAATATTATTAATTTTATAAGCAAAGACATTAGCATTTCTGTTCAAGGTTAGCCATTTGTAGTTTGTACAACAGTGTTTACAGGCACTTCGAAATATATGCTCAGCTAACCCCACCTGACGTGACTTAGTGAGAACAAGAAAAAGGGTGGTAGAAAAAAAGCAGTAGAGAAAGGGGTGAAGGGAGGACACAAGAAAGGCTCCATGGTTGTGAGACTTATACACATCCTTTGAACCATTATACACAGCAGTGTTCCTTGCAATAGATTTCGGCCCACCCGGGCCCAGAGACGAATAATTTATATTGTGGGTCAAGAATAAAATATATTTTCAAAACATGGTTCATCATAGGGTTTGCCTCAGAACTGGAACCTATTCAGACTTTGTAGTGATTGATATTTCTCACAAACCGAGGAGGTTCGTAGAAGTTGGAAGCAAATCCTTTTTTGTCTTTTTAAATGCTTCCTTATGGTGTTGTGGTTGTTGTCTACAACTTTATTGCTTCTTCAAACTCTTTCACGTCTTAAACCATTACTATGCACTACAAACACTACTAAAATGCCTGCTGACTTTTTGTTAGGATAGGTAAGAAAATGAATTATGAGGCCTGCCAGCCACAATATTTGAACCCAGAGGTTATCATTGAAATCAGCTCATGCTGCAGAGCAGATATGTTTCTTGTCCTCATCTGCATCTAAGAATCTTGTGCATGCTAAGAAGGTGGTCGTGTGAGTAACTTTCTCAAAATTGGTCAAGATGGCTGTAAAAGGGTGTAAAAAGGTGCCTGGGTTCCAACATATGTCAAACGTCGCTGGTGCTCCTCATCCAGATGAGTGTTAGTGAGACAAAATGAGGTATATAAAATGTAAACACCTACAATGGTTATGTTTGCCTTCTGCAACCAACAAAGCACTGATGAGTAATAATATGTATGTGGTGCGGTTCAGGCACTAAACTTGCAGTGGAACCTGTAAGGCTGGTTGTCTTATATATTTACAGAGAACAACAACGTCTCCCCAACTCATGCATTCAATGACAATGGAGATTTTTTTCCATATTGTAGGTATTTCTGTAGCTTGGGTTTGATGCTCTTCAGCTCAGGAGTTCTGGGACTCCTAATGGTTGGTCCTATGGCTGCATTATGTGGCCTCAAGGACTAAAAGCAAGATGCTAACTCATCTTTGATGTTGTTTTGAATACAAACACTTTATTGACAACAGTTGTTGATAAACAATTCAATGCTTAATAATAATTAATGTATTTGAACATGGTTACTGAGTCCTTTGGTTATAATGGTGAATACTTGTCTGTGATTATTCCATGTATTTTAACGTGGTGACCAATTGACAAAGACAAAACGCTTGCCTTATATTGTTATGTGGTAACACCTTAATAAAGCCAATAGTCTTGCCTTACATTTTAATTTAGTCACCATTTGACAAAGCCAAAAAGGCCAGCTTTATTTAAAATAACATTCCCATATATCGTTCTGTTGCATCTGGTATATGTAGTCATTGAGATTATGGGGAGTCATGTCCCGGTAGGTGTCAAATGTGATTTCAAAATGTCACCAAAGCTAATTTCCTCTACCATGTGTACATATTCTAAATTAATGTGTGGTATTTATTAGTGTGCAATACATGTACTTTCATTTTTCAAAGAAAAAGCAGTGACTGGACAATGATTTATTAAGTGCTATTGCGTGCCAGTGGATGGAGATTACTAGCCCACACCGTCTCCCCTCAGTAAGCCTTGGATGCTGTGCTTCGCTACCCACAGAGAGTCAAGCACTAAAATGGTATGCTTGGTTCCTAGTTAGGAGACAATTGCGGACCTGTTACTTGTGCTGGCCTTACATCCTGCTTAACTATTAACCCAGTTTCTTTCAGACAGGTAGAGCATCTTCCGATAAAGTCGCAGTGAAGTGTTTTCTAATATCAAATAACCTGTGGGTCACACTGATGGTGGACTTATTGGCTGATGTAATATTCAGAACCTATACAACCAGACCGAATAATGTATTTGCTATTGACCCAGAGTACTTATTTTTTTCAAGTTAACTGCCTCCCACTCACTATTAATTGGTGTTTCCATCTGAGTTTCTACATTCTTGCAGTTCTTTTGGAGCAAGGTAATAGTACAATGACTCTTTAGAAGACTATGATAACTATCAATGCGATTCGCAAAAATCGGCCTTTTGCACTTCCTAAATTGGTGTCTGGGATGCATCAAGCATTTTTGGAAAATCGCTATTTTTTGCGAGTTCCAAAAATGCGATTGCTTTTAAGGAATCGCAAATTTGCGATTCCTTAAATGCAATGCATCATCCTCAAAACATTTGCGATTTAACAAATTGCAAATGCAAATTACCACGAAGTTGAACTTCGTGGTAATTTGCAAAAATGTTTAAAAACGCATAAAAATGCATTTTTTAAACGTGTACGTTACAGACACACATGTCCTTAGGACATGTGTGTATGTAACTCACATGTAAAAGTGCATTTCATGGGTGCAGGGGGGGGTCCTTTGGACCCCCCTCTCCACCCTTGAAAGGCTTTGATGCATTCCGATTTCAAATTGCGAATTCGCAATTCCCATTCATTCCTATGGGCATTTCAGCCCATAGGAATGAATGGGAATTGCGAATTCGCTATTTGGAACTCGCAATTTTATTGGAATTCGGTAAAAATTGCGATTTCTACCGAATCTCAAAAAAATATCGAAATTAATGATGCATTGCCATTTGCGATTCCTTATTTGCGATTCCTTATTTTTCGCAAATAAGGAATCGCAAATGACAACGTTGATGCATCTAGGGGTATGTGCCTTTAAAGTCTCTTGCAGAAAAAGTGGATAGACTGTACTCTGATTGGAAAATGTTATCAACATTCTGTAATTTCTAGGAAAAGAGGAGCTCACTTAATTTTTACTCCTGACCTTTTACCTCAGTGCGGACATGCACGCAGAAACATCAACCTTATATGCCTCAGAAATACGGTCTTCAAGTCCAACTATTTTAACATTAAAATGTTCTAAATATATCTGCTGGAACTTATCCTTGTAATAAATGCCACATACCCTGTTCAATGTGGTGCTCAATTTCTCCATTGACCCTCCCTGATATTGATGGGTAGCTGAAATCGCAGAGGACACATATCCATCCATTTGAGCCAGCTCAATTACAAATTATTCTTATTACATGATTATTTGATACTATTTAATGAATGTAATCAATTTATACTGCACAAGTTTGGAGCAAAGACCCTCTATATTTCAAGACGGGAATTTGATTGCAAACCCCAACTTCAGAGTCCCTACTTCCTCAGTTGAATAAATAGAACTACGCAAAATGGGCATACAGAAATTATCAGTGCCTGTAACAGCAAATTGTCAAACATCATTCATTCTGTAGGCCAGACAGAGCAGCGAACCGATCTGAAGTTGGGCAAGAAGAAATGACAACAAAGTTGACAGTCGTTTTGTTTCGTGGATGTATCCTAGACTGGGCCTCCGGAGTTATGCTAAGCAATCCATTATCTGGTCTGCGTTATTGAACATGCCACAAGTGAGGAACAGTGATTCCACCAAATGCACACTTCCAGCATGTGCTTCTGTTATGTAAATGTGTCATGAAGTCATGATATGCAAGATATTGCAAACATACATTCAGTCACTTCTATATATCATAAACACTGTGACTGTTCCCCTTCATAATTCTATTAATTTTATTTATTGTAATCCACTTCACAATTCTATTACATTTATTTATTTTTACCCACTTTGGTCCTCATGTCACATGCCATTACAGCCCTACCAAATGCCACGCATCTCACGTTAAAATAACACATTTTTGGTAATGTTCCCACATTACTGCAATGCCCGAAATTGTAACGCAAAAGAACCGTGTCCTGAAACGTGTAGTTTCAGTTTCCCCCTTTGCTTAACACATAAAAGCAGAGCTCTGATACTGTTTTTCCATTTTATTTCATTTTTATCGCGCATAAATCACCCGAAGGTCTCAGAGCGCTGGCAGGCAGAAAGGATCCTTATGACCCACTGATCCAGGAAGTAGGAGGGCTCAACTGGCTAGAAAAGCCAGGTTTTTAGCTGTTTTTGAAATTTCATGTGATCGGGCTCTAACCTCAACTGAATGGGGAGGGAGTTCCATGCTTCTGGGGCAGTTTTACTGAAAGCTCTATCTCCTTTTCTGACTGTTCGAACTCTGGGTACGGAGAGAAGGGCTTTGCTGGAAGAGCGTAGCGTCCTGCTTGGGACGTGGGCCTTGAGCTTATGTGAGAGATAGACAGGTCCATGACCATTTACAGCCTTATGGACTAGGCAGCACAGTTTGAACTTTATGTCTGATTGTATGGGGAGCCAGTGCAGAGTCCTGAGGCAGGCTGCTGAGGGGGTACGAGGGGGTAGATCTAGTACTAGCCTAGCAGCAGTGTTTTGGAGGACCTCCAGTCGATTCAGTAGTGTTAAGTTGATGGCTGAAAAAAGGGCATTTCCATAGTCCATCCTGTTAACAATGAGTCCCTGGACCAGGGGCATACGTGCTGAGAGTGGGATCCATTTAATGATCTTGCTCAGACTGCGCATCTGGCCATAGCTATTTCCCACTGTTTTCCTGATATGTTCAGACATGGTCAACTTATCGTCTAATGTTACTCCAAGATTCCTGACAAAGGGCTTGGGGGCTGGGCAGGGACCGAGGGAAACTGACCACCAGTCTGATGACCAAATTTGGTCAGCTTTGCCGAAAAGCATGACCTCCATCTTTCCAGCGTTCATCATAAGGTAATTTCTGGTCATCCATTCTTGTATACTGATCATACAGTTTTTGAACCTACTTTTTATATCATCAGGGTTTTGGTTGATAGTGACGACGATTTGGGTATCGTCAGCATAGGATACGGTTCCAAAACCATGTTCTCTGATGATCTTCGCCAAGGGGGAAACATAAATGTTAAAAAGGGTCGGGCTCAAAATGGATCCCTGTGGGACACCTTTGTCATTTTCAAAGGGAAAAGAATGGCACTAGTGTACAATGGGAAGTACAGGATTCTCAATATTTACAATGTGGAACTGTCCTGCTCTCCCGGCCCTCCAATCACATGCCTTCAAAGAGGGTGTTGTTATCAGTGTGGCACTGCTGGCTATAACACGTCAGGAATTTGCCAGGCCTGGAGGGAAGACCCTCTCCATGCTGCGGTGAGTGTTTTCGTTTGTGCTTCAACATGGGGATTTTTTTTGCTTCAACTAACAAAATAACAGAAAGGTCAGAAACATAACAAACTGAGAAGCTCTTTTTGGTGTGAATGCTCCGTAGTTGCTCGTGGGCTGCTGCAATTCAAATGGTGCAAGGTGGGATGAACTTTGCTTTTACTCTCATTTGTGGAGAAAACCGAGGCTTGCCAGAATATATTGACCAAACTCCTTAAATTCAGCGTAAATGTCAAGGTGGGTCTAGTTAAGAACCGGTAACTAATCATGCTGCACCTGTCACATATCGAAATATCCGCACAGGAGTAAGGTCAGACATATTTGCCAAATTAGTAATCCTGAGGCTTGCCTGGTACTGGAGCTGCACTCCAAGTCCATGAGTCTGTCTGCTGTTGTTACTTGCATTGTAATCATAATTTATTAGCAGGCTGAGGCAGCTGAGATCCATGCTGGGGCCTTACTCAGGTGAACCTGTTTCAGTTTGGATACAGTCTGGTCCCATTTGGAGAGCCTGGACAGACTCCCCTCAGTGCCCTTCCATTTCTGGTTCTTTGCCGCAGTTTTAAGATCTTCTTAGAGTTTATCGTTGTTCACATGGATGTCATTTCTTATATTTATATGTTTTCCTTGTCTTCATTGCTTGATTTTTGCTAGTGAGAAAGTGTGACTCCTAGTCATTGAATGTCATTCATAATTACATTGAAATAATGAAAATGGCATGCATAAGCAATCTGAAATCTTGGGTACTAAGCATTATCTTTCACAGAACTCGTGAAAATGTTTGTTCATCTAAGCAATGACTTTCCTAACACAGAAGGTGACTCAAGTCCAGTTAATCCTCTTGATATCTACATATCAAGGTTTTAGAAGAAGGCACTTAAAGTAAACATGAGGTCAATATGATGCAAATGCTTAGTGACTTTTCACTAAGTTCATGTATTTTCATCATGCTAGTTCCCCAATGTAGGTTAAGTCTGTGGTCACACTATATAAACGAAAAACCACAAATAACAATGGGTCAAGGGAAAGAAGAAGCTATCTGAAAAACTGTGTGCTATGGATGGGATACAATCTACAAATCCACAGTGTTCATGGAGAAAATATATATGTTCCCATCAGATACCCGTCCTGTACCGCCCTACATCATTTGGGATCCTTCACCCGAAGGAAGTGGAAATGAATCCACTATGGATTAGGTAGATTGCAGCCTAATCGTGCTAAAGGATGCAGTGATGTGTAGAAGGAAATTACATAGTGGTATCAGGGGGTAAAGATAACTAGCAGTGCAGAGAGAAAGAATGCCATGTGTAGCATGTGACTGAGTGAATTAATATTGGGTTGTGGGAATGGAAGAAATAAATTTAATAGAATCCTACCCACACCCAAGGTTAAAAAACAGTGCAGAGTAGTGTTACAAATAACTACTTAGGTGTAATCTAGGTCGACATGTTTCTGCAGATAAAAAGGCTCACAAGATACCTGTCTGCTTCATCAGGACCTTAACAAAAATGTGCTACTGCTGGTAAGTGTATTCAAAGTGATTGTAATCATATCACCCACGCTCTGGGGAATGAGCTCTCCACCTCACCCGGCTACAGCTCAGGTACAAATGGAGCCCCGCTCTGTCCGTCGGTACTCCTCGCCTCCGTCTAGGCTGTTGGTGGGAGGTCTATTTGTGGTTTTTCGTTATTTTGTAGGGATCATAACAATGCAAGGTCACTAAATATTCTCCTGACACACCCTCCTTATCGTATTGTTGTTCACACTATATAAACCCCATGAATTGACCACTGAAAAAGTAATAAACTTCACGCAAGGTGCAAATCCTGATGAAGAAACAGATGAGCACAGCATCAGATTCCACCTTAACTGAAGTTGGCTCTAGCAAGACTCTCTGAGGTTCTGTGGAGCATTTTGGTTTCACTGACTGGTTCCAGGATTGTGCTATTACAGACAGGCAGCAAATCATGTTGTCCTGTGCTTAGTTTGTAAAAAAAAAGTAAGTGCCAGGGTGTAGCGACCAGATTTTTAGACCAAGTTACCAGCTTATTGATTATAACACACCTAGCCGCCACATACCACCTCCCTTCCCAATACCTACAAGCATTATATCTAAATTATTTACCTGGGAATGGGGAATCCACACTATATCCTATAGTAACCTCATAGAGCTGGCCACATTTCTGATTCTGCAATTGCTATAACGTCTCTCGACGATCTCATTACCGCCCGGTCGCGGGCGATCTCATTAACACCAATCACAATTGGTGATCTCTCTAACGCCAATCACTATTGACGATCTCATTAACGCCAATCACAATTGGCAATCTCATTAACGCCCGGCCACGGATGATCTCACTAACACCGATCACAATTGGTGATCTCATTAACGCCAATCACTATTGGCGATCTCATTAACGCCTGATCACGGACGATCTCTTGGACACCTATCATTTGAGTATCTGATGACAGCCAATTTCCCTAACACATGGAATAGGGGCCTGACCTTCCCAAGCAGAAACTATTAGATCCAATTATTCCCACTGGAAGTTATTTCCTATCAAAACTTACATATCCTCCCGTCATCCGTTACCTGTAAGAAGGGAATCACCCATCCTTCTATACGTCAGCACCTGGCTAAAAAGAACGGTTAATTCTGTCATAGAAAACAACATTCAAGTGCAACTGCTAATCATTGGGGTCTCTTTATTACCTAATGATAGAGTGACAAGACAAAGAAAACATTGCAATAATATAGTAGGAAATTATTGGTGCAGGTGGGAACGTAAACATAACCTAGGAAGCAAAAAGGAGTGAATGATTATAAATTGCAAACTATCTAGGAACGCCTGACCATGGTCTCACGCATACCGGCCTCAGCAGCTGAGCTGGTCCCTCTCTCTCTCTTCGGTTCTTTCAGGACTCTGCTCTGCAATTGCTGGTACACGTCTGCACCGTTATGCCTCATCAAAGCTGCCACACTTTCAGGCCACTTGAACACTCTTCATCTGCACCAGTTCAAGATGACATCCTGACAGCCACTACTGCTGACCTCAATCTCTGTATGGAGCAACTGACTTCGAACTGCTCCCAAGACTGGCTGTTCAAATTCTCACTCTCTGCCCTGCTGCTCTTCGATAATATGGGAGGCCCTCTGCCCATGGAAGTTTCCAGCCAGCAACCTGCCTCCCACCAAATTCCTGTACCAAGCTCCGCGGTCCCGGCTCTCCCACAGTGGCCATCTGCAGTTGCGTCTAGAACCCGGGGAACAAGCACATTCCTTCAATAAGGGCTGGTACTCACCGGTTTCCAACTAGTGAACAACAAGCTGAAACTAAAACATTACCCCTGACCTACAAGCGCCTCGGACAGCTGAGGCAGAAAGAAAAGATGGCTGCTCTCTAGTTTAGGCCTCTAGGCCCGAAAGAAGGCGAAAAAGATATACAATCATGCCAAAGCCAATAGGTAAACTTTACAAATAGATAAAATAAAGTCTGAAAAAAAGAGCTCATAATCATATACTGAGATGGCAGTGGACAATGGTCACCACTAGTCCAAATAATAAAAATTATCCTGTCGGCACATACCACCCTTGACCCTTGTCCACTGACATTGAAAGTAAAGACAAAGAGAAACTCAAACAGAACGCAAATCAGCGGAAGAATAATAAGAAACAAAACTAATAGACCTGAACATAATTCGTGGACAAAATATATGGAAAAAGGAGGGTACACATTGAATGCAACAACAAATAGCAACTAAAAAGCAAATAACCAACAAAATACCACCTAATACTTGGTGGAAGGAATGTAAATCAGGTAACCATTTAAAAAGCCAATCAAACCACCCTTAATCTAAATTTTGTCTAACTTCTCGGGTTAACTCATGGAGTTTATTGATATGGTACTGAATGGATTTGGAATGATCTGACAAATTAAAGCAACAAAGGCCCTCGAAATCTGAGCAACCGTGGTCATGTTTCAACAAAAGATAATCTATAGCAGGACTATTCTGCAAAATAGCACGGCGCTCGCCTTGAGCATCTAATAAAAGATTAGATAGAATAGCGGAAGTACTATTAAGGGATTTCACCATCCAACAAGCAAGCTTGCTTAAAGCCCTCGAATTATATATGGACAATCCAGAAATACCTACAATAGAAGCAGCTAAATTATTATATTCAGATTTAGATAGTAGTTGTAAAGAAAAATCACAAGCATCTGTTAATAATGCAGCATTGCGCACAGTGCGAGAAGGCACATTAGCGTTTAAAGAAAACATTAATAAACTCAATCGCGTTAAAGCACATGGGCCACCAGAAATGTTTGCTGGGATATAGGACCATGAAATATTGCCACATGAAAATAGCCGTCCAGGGGGTAGCAATACAGTGCGATTTACAAATCATATTGTTCTGGATAGAAGTACAAGTAGCAGGAGTTCTGGTGACGCATAAAGTCCTTACATGGGAAGAAAATGAAGTCAAATTTGAGCGCATTTGCCTATTAAAGTAGGGTTACAAGTCATTGTATAACATACATCACCTTCCATGATGTTGTAAGTGGAAATCGCAAAAGTTGATGGGGATTGCAGTTCAGTCAAAACAGTGCACGAAGCTCAATAATCATAAGCAGAAAAGTCTGACTTAATAAATTCGGTATGGGTTTCAGAAACATTGAAACATTTAAGCAGGGAGAAGGTGGATGTCGGTATAGCTAAAAGACATGTAGTAAGAATATTTGTCACGGAGCGCATAGAAGTTAAGCAAAAGTGCGTAGAGTTGGATATGGAATGTGCCAAACGTGTCCAAAATGTAGATGTAGGATCCCACGATGCAGAAAGATGACGTTCTCGATCCAGACAATCAATCCGGTTCCGTGGGCATTCCGACCTCCCAGCGTAGCAAGCCAAAAGGAGTCCAACGACGACCCATCCGGCAGCAGCAATCCATACAGTGATCTAAGAAAAAGAATCAAAAACAGGCATTATTCATTCTCGCAAATAACATTTGTCAGCGGGAACTACGTCCCACCTTTCTTGCCTGGCGGCATCACTAAAATCGTATTGTCCGATCCTGTTGCAATAATTTTGGCCTAATCAGGGGGATTATTCAGCGACTGTACCCATACTCTGGCCCCTGGGTTATCGGTTGAACCGAACCCTTTTTCACCACGCACAATTTTGGAGCAGGGCCTTTCTGAATCACACCACTGAAAACAGGCATAATGACCAATTGTGCGACTCGATCTGTTCTCTGTACAGTTAAGTCAGAGTCACCACTGTTCAACAGGATCACCTTAATCTCACCCTGATAATCACTATCAATGACACCTCCAAGCACCTATATACCTTTGAAGGCCAAACCAGATCTTGGGGCAATTAATCCAAAATGTTCTGTCGTGATTTGAACTCCAATGCTGGTTTCCACAATAGTAATGTCTCTCACTTTCAGGACAAAGTCCTTTAGTGCATGTAAATCTAAACCTGCAGATCCCGGTGTAGCTATGCATGGAGCCAAAACTCCAGGGGTAATTTCCCAATATGACACAGTGCTTTTGCATGAATTTGGTTTAGCATCCACAATAGGAGGAAATAAGCGCATTAATGGTGAATTAGAATACAAATAAGGAGGATTATTCAGAATCAATAAAGCTTCAAACAAATGATCTCTCCAGTTCTTTAAGGTACCATCCGACAATTTGCGTAACTGGTCTTTTAAGAGACCATTCATTCATTCAATCAAACCTGCAGCTTGTAGGTAATAGGGTATATGAAACACCCATTCAATGTTATGTTCTGCACAATATTCTTGCATCAATCTCCCTTTAAATGCGAAGCTCATGAGGTTACATTAAGCAAACTTGGATACTGGTATTGCTACCTATAGCTATATTTATGTCAAGAGAGTACCTCAGATTGTTTGCACAACCATGTAAATGCCTGAAATGTATGCAATTGTCTACACGCATCACAAATGCCTAGTAAAGTTTGTTTACAAAAAAAATTGGTTCATTGGATTGGATTACTGCATGAAATGACTTACATTTGATCATAAAGAGCCCTGAGGAAGTTCAAGTCTATTGATAGAAAGAGTTGTCTGTTGTCTGGCTGTTTTGATGAAGTAAAGGAATTCAATAAAATAAAATTTCAAGATATTCAGGACAATGGACTCTTTAATGGTTGGGTGCCCATTCTACATTGATTGTGTCACACCGTATTTTCTGCTGAGGCAGCGCTACCAATCAATGGCCGGGTACTGAGGAAGGAGTGAACTAAATTCTTATTTATGGAACTGGGTAGGAGGTGTGGTTTGTAGTGTACGCCGTTGCTCTTGGTGTCTTCGTATACATTCCTAGTGATCTTTGGTTGTGTAACTCAATAATGAAAAATCATTTGGATTACCATTGCATCCCCGTTAGTAACCCAGAAAGCACAGACCCACATTGGCAGGGTTGCTAAGTGGGTTATGTGGGGCTACTGTAACCTGAAATTCACTACTCATTTTTGGTGCACTGACCTTAGTGTCTCTGCACCCATGGTTTGGGATTCCAAACCTTGCAGAACTATATAGAGCCTTAGTTTACGCAGCACTAGAGCAACCAATGAAATATATCTAATGATAATAATCTTGTTGCTTAAGCAACTTAGTAAGTGGGGAGTTAATTTAGCACATTTAAAAGTAATAACAACACAATCGCCTTTATTTCGCATCACTTAGTCAACCACTAACTCTCTTTCTTACAATTTTGATATCCCTGTGGGTGGCTGTAAGAAAGTGGATTATTTTTTGTGGTGGGTGGTTCACACCACAAAGAATAATGACACTATACCATCCGGGTAAACCCCAAAAGTCACTTAATTAACAAAGTCACTTAATTAACCAAAACACCCTTTGGGAAAGGCCTCTCAGGCTTCACTTGAAGCAATGTGTAAAGTAATTATTGAGTACCAAAAAAAGAAATAATCCAAACCATGGGCCTTATTAGGATTGAGGTTTTTCCGCATCCTCCGGGCCTGCGGAAGTGTCCGCCGGCCCGGAGGATGCGTAAAAACTGCTGCGGAGCCTTCAAAGACCCACCGCCAGATTAGGATGGCTGGGGGGTCAGGAAGACCGTCCGCCGCTTATCCGCCGTGGTCGCCTTACGACCGCGGCGGAAAAGCTCTAATATGGAGGCGGTGTCTAACAGACACCGCCAGCCATATTAGGATGGGGGTAAAGATATGCCTTTCCTCGGCGGCTTCTCCACCGTGGAAAGGCATACGTAGATTTCTTTGGGGGGCCGTTGCGGGCCCCCAGGGTGACGTAGGGTGGGGGTGCACATAGGGGGTATCTATGGTACCCCCCTGCATTTGCATGCACAAAGCGGCAGGCACCGCGCGGTGCATGCCGCTTTGTGCATGCAAATGCGAAGCATGCATTTTTAACATTGTGGCGGGTGCTGCTTCAAACAGCACCCGCTGTAATGTTAAACATACAGGATGTGACCGCCAGGGTGGCGGTCACATCCTAATCTGCACGGAGAGACCGCTGCTGCCCCTGCAGACGGTCCCTCCTACTCTGGGGTGGTGGACGGACGAAGGTTAGTCCGCCATCCTAATGAGGCCCTAAATTAGGAAAATAGAGTACAGTTTAATAAAACCACCCAAACAACTAAAATCCAGTAAGGGCGACCGGAGAGAGATGTTTTTAGAATTGTAAGTGAATTTAGCACCAAAAAATGCTAAATGTCAAATATAGTCTATTCTAGCAATAGACCAGGACCTAGGTGCACTTTGAGACAAATCGTGATCGCTCCTGATCAAGGATTTTACCCTCCAACTTAGGGCCTGTATACGAGTTTGGGGGTCTCGCAGCAGGCCACCACTCCAGTGCCCCACTGCAAGACAGCCAAACCAGTAGTCAGACTGCCTTCCGAATTACGAGTTTAATCCTGGCTGGTGGTCCTGCGACTGCGGTCCCACAGCAGTCTCTTTCTAAGGCTCAAAGAAGAGCCATAGAAAGACATCGCAATGGGAGCGCCAAAGCAGGTTCCTGCATTGGAGGAAATGCATCATATTGAGCATTTAGTCCCATGCAGGAACTGGGGGTGCTAACATAAAGGGGAGCGCACCATATTGCCCCTGCCTGCACCACCTACACAGAGGAGACGTAGTTGCCTCACCACCACCCTTTCCATGGCCGGCTCACCACCGTGGATAGGGTCGCAGCTGGATAACTCATAATATGCTCACCAGTGCCTCACATTTCAGCCGCAGGCTGCTGCGCCACCAAGGGATCCATGATCCTCAGCGGTTGTGGTGGTCCTGTGGTAGTCCAACTGCCAAAATTGAAATACAGCGGTGGAAACACTGATGCGGCAGTGGCGCGCACCGCCACCACAGGTTAGGCTGTCCAATGACCACAATACCCATAATTAGAGCCTTAGTCTGCAAAATGGAAGTTGGACTCTCAGAGAGTGGCATGACAGCAGTGTGTACCAAGGAATGTCTCTCTGAAGTCAGACAGGAATTGAAGGAAAGTCTCACTGAAGCAGTTAATTTCTGCAGGAAATTCTCTGAGCGGGAAAAGTAAAATTTCATGAACAGTGCCATCTGGGTGTCGGCTGGATCCTTTCGGATTTTTACATTCCAACTTAGACTCTGAAATAGAGATTTTCCATTGGAAGAAGGCAGCAGGCTCTTTCCAAAGAAGGCTTTACAGGATCAGATACCTTTTTGCTGACAGTCTGCTGAAATGGATTTGTTGCTGTGGAGAAGGTCCAAGTGGGACAAACCTGTTAGTTCTGCCCGGATTGGCTTTGGCTGTTGGTCCCTAGCCTCTGGTGGCTTGAAGTCAGAATTTTTCCAAGTCACTAAACTTTACAGTGGTAAATCCCTTTATCATTAGTTTTTCAACTATGGCTCCCAGACTTCAGGGGTAGCTTTTACTTGGTTCAGCAAATATATTATGGCGGGTCCAGCTGTTACTGGGCAACTGGTCATCCTTGAAAAAGTAGTTATTTAGCTTGTTGTAACCCTGAAGCCAATTGGAGCCGGCTTGGCTAGGGAATACATGGTTTGCCTTCCCTAGGTCTTACTTTTCAGTTACTTATGAAAGGGCAGTAAGCAAATTTCTTAATCTATTGCCTTCCAATACCCTTTGAATAAACGTGTATACGTTGGAGGAAGATTAGTTTTCTTTCTAGTTATAGAAGAGATTGGTGGAACGGTAGCTTTATGATTACACATTGTAGAAATGAGTCAAAGCTAGCTGCAAAACCCATAATAAAATGAAAGAGAGTGGGCTCATTCATGCCCCTTCAGTCTTCTAATGTCCCACTGATTGACCTGCCATTGGACTGACCATTTGCCCGGCCACATCTCTCAGTACAGAAGTACAAAACCATCCAAATAGTGACATGGTCACCTGGTGTGAATACAAAGCAGATTGTAATACATAATGATGCGGACTATAACCTCACTACTAGAAGGTACCCTAAAACTGAAATTATATGCGGATGGCATTGTACTACTCTTAAAAGCCATAGCACCAATACCCAACTTGCTTTGGAAATATTTAAAAGATTTTCAACAAGATGGGGCTGATGATAACCCATAAAACGAGAAGCACTGATTTTTAATACTACTATTGAACTTTTACTAGTGATTACTTCTAAATACTACAATAAGAAAGCTAAAAGATACTTGTAATTACAACAATTACACTATGCCCCGTTGATAAAGAAAGCACAAGCATTATCTAGATGAAAATCTCTACACCTCTCGAATACAGAAAAGATAACCTTAAATAAAATGACAATACAACTTTCATTTTTCAGATGTACCTAGCATTTAACGTTCAATGATTTTTCAGCAGGTGAAGGGATTATTTGTCGAATTTGTGGACAAATATACATTGTACTTTATTTACATCTGTCCATGGAAAGCAGAGGATATGAGCAAAATAATAAAAAATGTACTAATTGGAATACTTTGGGGCCAATTACAATGTCGTGGAAAGCTTTCTGCCTAACTCCTTTGTTCCGATCGACTCGAGATCGGCTGTAACGCATAGTCTATTTTGATTAATCCAAAACCCGTTCAGTCGGACTCCCATTGACTTCAATCGGAGACCGTGTTCCAACCGACAACACTGGCTCCTATGGGGATAAGGGGTGTCTGTGGAAAACCCTGCACCCTGTCACAGGCACACGGTGCATGGTTGTGCAGCCTTTGGTGCTAGACAGTCCGACTTGGAAAAGGCTGTTGGAATCCAACATCGTAATCGATTGGTCAAAAACGCTGTCTGTAGAGCTGTGCGATTCGACTCCAACTGACACGGATTCTCCAAGAGCAGGTTGGAACTAATTCAGAATGACCAAACGGTTTCTCTTCCAACTGCGACCATAGTAATTGGTCGGGCGGAAGGGATTCCAAACGAGTCGGTCCGATGGGTTGCGACACAGTCTAGGGGAATCCGACTGTCGGTTGGAGGCTTTTCGCACAACATCATAATCAACCCCTTTGTGTCGTACAGTGCCTGGTTCATGTCAGCAAAACATCTTCATTGCTATATCATAATTTACTGTAAGAAATGATTAAAAATTCATCACGCGCAATTCATTCATGCAAATGATGACCAGAAACCCACAGAAAGTCAGATATAAAAAACTAGAATTGTTTTAAAAAAAGAATCAATTTATCAAACATTTTCCCATACCACTAATCAATAATTAAAACTAGATTGAGGATTAGATGTGACATAATTTACGGATACTGGATGACATTAGCATAGAGTGCGCAGAATCAATATTCATGTTGTGAGATAGTGCTTCCATGCTCATGCCATCCAGTGATGACAGGACAAACTACTAACAAGAACAATGGCAACCTATTGTGAATGAATGAAGGACAGTGAGCAAGCGGAAGGGCCTTTTGAAAAGCAAAATTACTGTGGAAAGTGTTTTTCGAGACTGACAAGAACAACATTAATGGAAATAAACAAACATGACTCTGCTTGAAGGGGAATGGGACCACATTGCTGCACATCCCGGCACTCGATTTGCCCCAATGCATCTTGGTATATGTAGTGCATGATAACATTTACTTTAGCAGTAGCCTTGAATGTTTCACACTTGTTGGTGCATCCTGTGCTGTGTAACGCTAGACATGTGCTTTTGGATTCTTTCCTTCATCAGTAGGGAGTAACAAGTAATTGTGAGGGTGCTAGAATTGCTGCCCAAAGTCTTCTTAGGTCTCTGTACCACTCAAATGGTTTACTTGACTGTGTGCTGCAGAAATAATGAACAGTGAACATGCAGCAAGAGATATCTGTTTTGAAAAAGATGGCGTCTGTACCTAAATAGAGGCTTAGTGAAAAGAAACCAGAAAATAGACTTCTATAAGTCCTAGCAAATATAAATAAGTGCAATAGTATCATGTCAGTGTTCTCGTGTAAATTAGAGAATAAACCCAGCTTCAGTATGTTGTTAATAATGCACAAAAAATACAAAGTGTACAAATAATTAAAGAGAGGCAAACTGTTTTATTAATGTATTGTTTAAAGTAGCAATGTATGTTGGGAAAGTGATTACTTCATATCCAGAAGAACCTTATAAGTGAGGAATGTTTGTTGCTTTGCAGTACTACAAAATAATCTTGAAAATATTACTGGATCAGAGATCATGTTCTCATAAAGTAGAAGGCATTTACCTTATACGTAATAGAAGTAAGAAAACTCCAAATACCTTTAACCTTAGTTTCATAGATAATATTTATATTTCAGATCTCAGAGTTCCATCAGAATTTGGAGAGTTGGAAACCGAGAGACATTCCAGAAGATAACTTGCCACAAACAGTCTTCAATGGTTGAATTCCTTTGTTTAGTATATAGAATGCAATGAAACAGAGACATAGATCAAACTTTCCTCCAGTTAGAAGCCACTGTGTGGTATTAAAAGAACTCCAATATTGGTAAAATTGTAGTTCTAATTTAGAAATAAGTTTAGACTAAAGGCCTGATTCCGATCTTGTTCGGAAATCATACCGAATGACTCGGGTCCGGAATGCTTTCCATACGACTTGGATTGGGGGAGTCCGACCACACGAGTATGATGCATTTGAATGCATCCGGATACGATTCCGTCGGACTCCCATTTACTTCAATGGGAGCCTGGGTATTGAACCCGTACGCAGGCTCGCATTGGCAAAAGGGGTGGTTGGGGTTAATCGTGCACCATGCAGTGGGCACCCCATGGTGCCTGCTCCACTGTGCATGGTTGGGAAGAGGGGAACAATGGGCATCCCCACGGGCCTGATTCGGAGGACCCTGGGTGAATGGAAGCCTGCAATGGACCCCCAAAGACCAATTCCGGAAGCCTTTTTGATCCGGGCAAACCGAATCAGACACGCTGTCCTAATCGTTCATTGTACTTGCTCGCTCGGAAAACCTAGTCCATAGAGCTGTATGATTCAGCTCTGAAGGCTCTGTCTCTCTGAATGCCTTACGGAACCGATTCGGTCAGCACTAAGGCTTTCAAGGCATCGTACTTGGTCGTTCGGAACTGTGAACAATTCGGTCGGAAACAAGGGCCCTGGATTGGTTTAGGCAGTTCTGAATCCGATTTGGAGCAATTCCAACCGGGATCGGAATCGACCCCTTAGTGTGAGAAATAGGGTTGTTGGGTGACTGGGTTGTCAGCCCTGGTCTGGATACTACAATCCTTGACAGGGTGAACCATAATAGTCACTACATTAACCTATGCTTAAAACTGGGTTGGGTGGCTCAAAAAACATTCAGGCTTAACTTAGAGGCAATGTGCAAAGTATTTTTATGCAGCAAAATAAACAGAAAAAAAGTGAAAACAAAACATCCCAAACAAGTTTATAAAAACAGAGTAAACGTTAATTAATTAATTGGCATCAAAATGAGAACAATCCATCAGTAGAACCTAAGTTATGAATTTTAAAGCTTCTTTTGTAAAAACTAGTGTGTAAAAGATCAAAGAGTCAACTTCAGACATCTAGTCGCACAAGACCGTGTCAAAGTAAAAAAATATGTCCAACTGGATAGGAGCAGGTTTCGTTTACAAGAAGTGATTTGGCCAGGTTGGTGCTTACCTTCAGACTTAGAATAATTTTGAAGAAAAATGATCCGAGAAGGTAATGTTCAGCAGGACATGGCTGCAGGCAGTATTCAAGGAGGAACGTTGTCATCAGTGAGCCTCTGGATGAAGTCGCAGTGAAGATTTGTACTTTTTTGGAAGTCAAAAATCTCCAGTGAATAAAGCCAGGAGGCTGCAGCTGAAAACAGTTCCAGAAGATTGGATACCCCTTTGGCAAAGGGTCACTGAACAGGATTTACTATTGTGGAGAAGAACGTAGTGGGAGCAGCTGTGAAGTCAGGCTGGCCGGTGATGCACCTTGGGCAGATCGACAAGCAGGTCAGTCATGGTCTTCCTTCAGTTCTCATAGCAGTTTTCAGCCAAACAATGTTTAAGTCCCAAGTTTTTGATTTTGGCAACCTGGGCACCTTTACCAATGAAGCCAAGGGTCCAGGACTGGTGGGACACCACTAGGTGGTTCAGGACTCACTAATGGTGGGTCCAAGTGCAGGTTCAAGATGGTTGGAGTTTTTTATTTCCCTATGGCTCTGAACAGGAGGCTAGCTAACTAGCCCTTAGAGTCACCCTGGTAGGCCTGAGTTCAAGTGAAAATGCAGGTCTCAGCAGCAGGGTTGGCCTCTGAGAGGTGAAGGCAGGCTCCAGGCAGCAAAGCAGCAATTCCAGGTACAGCAAAGCAGTTTTTCTGAATACACAGCAGGTCACAGCAGCAGGCAGTTCTCGTAGAGTTCTTCAGCAAGTCTAGAACGTGAACTGAAGAGTGGGTATGGGGGGTCTTCTTTTTTATATCTAGTGCCTTCTTTGAAGTTGGGAGAAGTTTCTAGAGTTTTTTTAAGTGCTTGGACTATCTGTCTCCCCTGCCCTGGCTCCAATTTGGCTGCAGAGACAATGTGGAGGTGACACACAAAAGAAAGAGAGGCAACAGATAAACACAGTCAAAATAACATCAAGATTGTTCTTGAGTCTTCCTAAGATGTGCACAATTCTTCTTTAAAAGATTCAGTCCATTATACATGCAGTCAAAGCGTTGTTCCCTAAACAGGGCTTCATCAGGGCTGCAAATACAACATAGTCACATCAAGGTACTGTACATGCAAAGTACTCCAAAATACTTTTACCAGTTTGAATAAACATATTTTAAAACAGCCAAAATGACAGGCTTCATGTTCCAGTGATGTTTAGCAAAGTTCTCTTAGCGCTTGTGTAAAAACCAGCAGACACCAAGAATATAAAACCTTAAGTAGAGAAACCAGAAACACTCTAGAAAAATAGCAAAGGATAAGAGAAGAGCAATTTTTTTTAAGAAAAGTGGACAAAAGGACACTCCCAAAGGAATTGTGGATGCACTCAAGAAGTGTTTTCTAGTGGTCTTTACAAGTGAGTGACATCACAATGCGGTGGTGAAACATCCTTCATGTGCAGGCCTAGCACAGCCCACTCAATGGCAAGAGGGGATGTGCCCACCTCCACTCCCCATCCTGCTAGTATATGGCTCAATCAGCCACACCTAATCCATCTATTATGTGACTGTCTGGTAAGAAGTCACAAAATCTAACTGTCAGTTACGCCCAGTCATGTGACCTATGAGAGGCTGAAAGCACCCAAACAATATAGTAAGGAAAATGCTCAATTTCTAAAAGTGGAATTT
This sequence comes from Lissotriton vulgaris, assembly GCF_964263255.1. Classification (NCBI taxonomy): domain Eukaryota; kingdom Metazoa; phylum Chordata; class Amphibia; order Caudata; family Salamandridae; genus Lissotriton; species Lissotriton vulgaris. Next base: position 159,734,608 of record NC_141697.1, on the reverse strand, counting down.
TCAAAAGTGTCATTTTAAATATGACTTTACCATTAAGGAGGATTTTTCATTACAATATCGTAATACAGCTAACTAATGTTATTCTATTGGACAGGTAGGCCCCACAGTAGTGAAAAATAAATTTAGATGTTTTTCACTACCAGGATATATAGAACTTGGAATTACATGTCTAACTACTTTTTAATTACAATACACCCTGCCCTATGGGATACCTAGGGTTTACCTTAGAGATAACTGTTGTATAATAGAATGGAGTTTAAGGGCTTACATGGGGTATATTGCAAGTGTAATTGGCAGTTTAAAACTGCATGCGGGATGCAATGTCAGGCCTGAGACATGTTTTAAGGTGCTACTTGAGTAGTTGGAACAATACGTGCTGCAGGCCCACTACTAGAATTTAATTTACAGACCCTTGGTATTTGGCACACCACTCTTCAAGGGACCTCTAAGTAAATTAAATATGCCAATTAGGTGTAAGCCAATTCTACCATGTTTGCAGGAGAGAGCACCTGCACTTTAGCATTGGTAAAATGCATTGAGTCTGAAAGCAAACAAAAACGAATTTCAGCAGAAAAATTGAAGTAAGTAAGCAAAATGTTTGGGGGAAGAGCACCCTAAGGCTGACAAGTCTAACGCTAAGGAATAAAGGAACTGATTCCACAATAGATTACATCTTAGACTGTCATCAGTCATAGTTTCAATTTTCATACTTTTTACATATAATGCCTCTATTTTAATCAGCATCTGTTTTTTTTATCAACAATTAGACTTTTTGATACTCTGCACTGAAACATGGCTTCATTATATGAATAAAGTTTTTTTAAATTATGTTGTGGATTTTTTACGGAAGCATCCTTTGGAGAAAGGTGTTCTAGTAATCCACTAAAAATATATAAATTCATGATGGTCTCTGACAGGATCCAATAGATGAACAATACACATTATCACCAGTTATGTTGTGGGCGATGTGCGTGAATCATGGGTCACAAACTGTCTATATCTCCCACACAAGCTGGTAAGTTCATTGCTGTGCTTGTCTGCAAGCCAAGGAGACTCTTCTGGGCATTAATTACAAGAGTCAAACATCTCAAAGGCACACATTAGATGTGACACTAATATAACATATGTTTTCCTACATGACAAAGGCAGTTTTCCTTGCCATGTGTTACTGTAGTGTCGATAAGCTGTAGCATTGCCTGAGTCACGTGGTGTTATTGGCAGCCATGTATGTTAATCATATATGTGGGTGGCGTAAACGCAAACTGGAGCCACGTGTGGCATATAACTTCAGTTCAATTGGTGCATTTTCGGCACCATTTAATCTGGTCTTGTATGAAAGTTATATAGAGCAATTGGATGAAACCTGTTTTACCAAAACCATTTTAAGGCCAGAGTGCATACTCTGTGGCCCAACGAACAGAAGCATTACAAGGCACTAAGTCATAATATCTGCAAAAATAGTGTTCCGTAAAATATGAGAAATCAGGGTGACCATGCAGAAAATGTGGATTTCATCCACATTGCTGCAGCCCTCTTTATGAGCATTCTAGAAATACACCATGTAACTTCGCCCTTGAAATTACCAACATCGAGAATTGCAGTAACTCCAGGATATGACGTTATTAGGGGATTACAAGTGGGACCATGACAGTCTACTAGCAAATAAAGAACGGCCAGAGGAGTCGGGAATTTAGAGTTTGATAGCCCCAGTAATTCATCATTTTCACCTTTAGCTTTCCCAAAGATTTTAACTGCTTTCAGAAGCCAGTGTCCACAGAGAGCAATGCTGCAGATTCTATGGTTTTATCCATAAATCTTGGCATCCTGATGGGACATATAGATTCTATTACTAGTCCCAGTGAAGATTTCAAGAATCTCATACCGGGGACCAAGTGTGGAGTTAACATTCAGACCAGCCTTAGACTTACATCAATTTAAATATCTTCTGCTCAAGGTCACACACAATGAGTCTTCACCTAAAACTCCTTTTCCCGACCCTTCAAATATGTAGATTTGTAGCCAAATTTTAAGGTCTTGCTGAACCAGCGCGCATGCGCTGTCAGCGAGACATTTAGTAAGGGCGGGTTTCAAAAGTGCTACCCACCACAGGCTTGCAGGCGACCAGCTTGCTAAAACACGCACACGTGCGCACGACGTGCACAGCACTTTTTCCCTTCGCGCACGCTTGTGCGAACCACTCGCTTCACCAGCTGCGATTACTTTCACTTTTGCGCCGCCGCAATTACTTTCACTTTCACGGCGCAGTGTGCAATGTGGCACTTGAGAATGACACTTGCTTCGTTAGGTGCCTCCCACGGCATGCGGGCAGTGTAAATTTTGGAGAAAACTGCACAAGGAAACAGGTAACCTACACTGATTTGGAGGACTAGTTTGACATTCGCTCAGCTTCGCGGGCGCCATGCTGTCTCCGTGTATTCCCCATGAACCTTTTATGTGACCAAACCTGCACCATTTTTAACCCTTCCTCCTTCCCTTTTCAACTACTTCAGGACAGTACGCTGTTACAATGACGTTCATGTGACGTCGGGTTATCAAATCTGCATAGAAGTGTACATTTACTTACAGTCATCAAGAGCAAACATCATGGGACGTACACACACATGCGCACAGCCTTTACCTGTCACCGAGCAGCAGCATCGTACGTCAAGTGATCATGACGTCAGCACGTGTTCCTTTCCAGACCCACAGGATCTGCCACATAGTAAATTGTAAAAATACTGTGCGGGCGCATCAGGAACATACCACCTGTCTCGTCGCTAATAAGGCCTAGATGTCAGTACAGGCTCGTGCCTTGGGGCCTACATACAGGATTCCGCAGCACAAAAGCAATCACTAGGCTCATCTGCTTTAATGCTTGCATTAGTAAAGCACTTTACCAAAATACTATCTTGCCAAGGCCACGCGTCTTTTAGGTATAGCCCTTCAGGCATTGTTATCTCTGGTCAAGCAGGCCACACTAAACTGTGCCATAATCCCTGCCAGATACATATGCCTCACAGGGTGTTATTCATGCGTACTTCTTGCTTGGAGTCTAACACACCTTAGAATGCAAGCGTACGGCGCAGGAAAGTTCTCAAAGAATGAAAGAATATTTACACCCCACCCAACTCCATCGTAATTATAACTGCTAACAATACCAAACACTCACTGTGGTAAATATTTGATTTACCGTCCTAATTTCTATTCAGGTAAGTACTTTAACAAAAATAACTCAATCGGAAAGAAAGAGGCAGAGTCCGTGGTGTTAGAGTTCTTAGGGGTTTTATTCCTTAAAAAGGAATGGTCATGGTACCAGATCGGATATCGTGTTCCTGCCACCACTGGGGTGCAGGAAGGGATAGAGCAATATTTTATTGACAATACATAGCTTATATACTTAAATCATACAATAGAAACCAATACAGTAGGCGTAACAGCTGAGAGAAACAAGATAAGAGCACACACGTGGTAGTGATACGTAATTAGAAGGCGTGAACTAGGCGTGAACATAGAGGTATGTGCTAGAAACGTCACATGTAAGTGTCACGAGTAGGTGGGTACTTAGCAGAATTTGGCAATGTCAGCAGAAATCTGAGGCCTGGATGCGCGCGCAGCTGCATGACGCGTGAATGACGTGGAACTGGAGGGTGCAGGGGACTTGACATTTACACTAGCGGAAAGAGACAGAAGTCTGGCATGTCAGATCAACTCGTACCTATATCATATCTGATATCTAATGTTTGGGAACCATATTATCTAGAGGAAAAGGTCTCTTGGGCAGAGGCTATTCTATACTGACTGTGAGTGCGTGTATAAGCGTCTAAGTGTCTGCATGAGATGCGAGGGGGCATGGGCCTACCATGGTAACAGAGGCTATGAATTACTTGCACGGAGACAGTGAGGCCGGGCCCTTTGCTCTGCAGCTGGAAGATGTTTACTTGAACTAGTAGGCAGGAATGTATGTTTGAGGAGCGGAACAAATAATTCGAAGGTTGAATACAGTGTTGGCAGGCAGCAGGCTGAGCTAAGCGCCGTTAGCCGCACAGGGAGTAAGGCAGAGGTCACGGGTACAGAGGCAGCCCAGGCTGAGGCGTTCAGAATCAGAAGGCAGGAAAAGGCTCGATGGCAGAATTCAGGGCCTCCTTCGCCAGAGCTGAAAAACGTGTAAAGTACACCACAAAAAGACGTTGGCATGGCATATTTAGGAACAGAATATTCAACCCATTCAGGGTGGATCTGAAAGAGGACATGTTAACGTTGGACGCAAATGTATTTGCGTCTTCATAGCTGGCACAGGAGGGAAGTTACATGCACTTTAAGCTGGTACATGGAGACGGTGGGGTACACGTTAGGGAACATTTCTTGACCATAAAATTTATATTTCCTCATTCCCTCCTTGTTCCCTACGGACCCTTCATGATATATCGATTCTCATAAACCGATCAGTCTGTTCTTGTAACATTATTTGCTCTTCTTTCTTCTTTTCGCGTTTTAAGTGAAAACTGGAATGTGCAATACATGAAGTGGCGCACAGACCACAAATCGCTGGCCCACACTGTAGGCACAGGCAGCAACTGAATACTATGACAAGGGCAATGCCTAGGAAGGATAGGATCTTCCATCCCCAAGCGGTCAACGTTGTCCAGAACCAACCGGACCAAGTCCAGGTGCCTGGATTCTGATGTATCAAACTTGCAATCTTATGAAGACGTGTAATAGCTTTGTATACTGTAGGCGCGTTTTCTGTGTTGTCAACTGAATGAGTGGTTTAGCTAGAAATGCATACTGGGGAATCCATTGTCTGCAGTACGAGGTGAGGCCTATAAAGGCCCGCACTTCCTTTTGTGTCTGGGGTTGTGGCATATTTACAATTAACTGGATGCGGTCAGGAGTGAGCTGTCTCCCCACTTTGGACAGCAAGTGACCCAAGTACACAACTTGCTGAACACAGAATTGTAGCTTCGAAGGAGACACCTTGTGTCCCTTGTCGGCCAGAAAATGTAAAACTGTCAGTGATGCTTGTACACATTCGGGCTCACTTCGTGCGGTGATCAGCAGATCATCGACGTATTGCAGTAAAGCGGTGTTAACTGGCATTTGAATACAATCGAGTTGTCTTTTCAGTGCTTGACTATAGATGCTGGGGCTTTCTGTGAATCCTTGAGGTGCGCGTGAAAATTTGAAACTTCGTCCATTTAAACTGAATCCGAAGAGGTATTGGCTCTCTGGATCAATGGGCACACTGAAGAAGGCGTTCTTGAGATCAATTACAGTAAAGAACGTTGCTTCTGAATCAAAAGCAGTCAATAGGGAAGAGATGTCGGGAACCACAGGGTACTGTGGAACGATGCATTTATTTAGTTCTCGTAAATCAATCACCAACCGATATACTGGTGGTGCATTGGGATCAGTACGTTTAAGAATCGGAATGATACATTTTTCAATCTGACATCAAACTCTCGTAATACATAGTGACCCTTAAAGTCACGTAAAAAGAGTCTAACTCCTTCCGGAGAACAACATATCACAGCTCCTAGAGCCTTCAATGTTTTGATACCTAACAGATTTTCTGGACATGATTTCGTAAGTAACAAGTCTGTAACACGTGATAATGGACCCACAGCCAGGGGGACGGGTTTCGATACCTCATTTACAATAGGCTGTCCTGAAAAACCAAGGGAAACATTCTGTGAGCCTGAGAGGGGTGCCCCTGGGACTTCATTATGGCTTATTGTTGTGCGGCTTGCCCCTGTGTCAATTAAAAACTTTCTATCTTTTCCCAATACTCGACTGTGTACGTAAGGACCCTCTTGATCTACAGGAATCTCAATAAGAGGCAAGCCAACCTCCCTCTCTAGGCTGTTTCATGTGTATCGTTGATAATCGGGATAATCAGATTGGGCATACTGGCACATCTGCCGTGAAACTTGCTGCGTTGCGGCTATGGGCTGTGACTGTGGCTGTGATACCGCTGCTGTCTGTGCTGTATGTGGTGGAGCATGCATAGGTTGTGAATTCTGTGAAGTCTGTTGCTGACCCTGATCTTGTCTAGGCGGATGCAGTCTTTCTTTAGTTTTACCTGTTGCTATATTGTGTTTCAGGACTGGGCATTCATGTACGTAGTGACCTGGCTGCTTGCAATAATTGCATGTCCCTTTAACGGGAGCTGCGGCATTACCTGTCTGGGTCGTACCCTTTCTCTGGCCGTCGGCTGGAACCGACTGGGCCACTAACATTTTCATTTTCGTGTCTTTCATACGTCTCTGTTCGTGATCCTGTTCTTCTCTAATTCTGTTCTGATGGTATTGTAACATTTGTAACATCTGGGATGGCGTATTCGCTTGCCATGTACTTTCAACTTTATATACACGGTTTTTGACTGCTGTCAGGGAATTCTCGACTAACTTTGATACAAAAAGATGTGGGTACGACTCGCTACCTGGTTTTAGGCCACTATTAATAATGAAACATTTCTCGAATCTTGAATAGAAGTCACTGGTATCTTCATCGTGTTTCTGTTTACAGGCTGAGATTGCGTCCCAGTCTTCCTTTTTAGTGGTCAGTAATCTTGGCAGAACCTGTACTATCAAACCTGGTAATGCTTTAGCTTTCTCCCCAAGGCCTAGCCCTGGAGTACGAAGTTTCTCCTCGTCTTCTATTTCTGTCCATATAATCTTTTTGTCTCCCACCTCCCATTCTCTTTCCTTGAGTTTCTCGTAGATGCCGGTGGGCAGCAGTACCTTTAACATTTTCATGATATCTGTATATGTGTAATCTCCCATCAGTAACATGTCTTTAAATTCTCTGTGAAAACCTGCAGGGTCTTTATCGTGACAGGGTACTAGTTTCTTCATCTCCAATAGTTCTAACTTGGTCAGAGGTGTGTGTACATACACACGTTTCAAGGTATTATCGGTACCCATAACTGGATGTACCTCTCGTAAAGGGTTCTGCCTTTCTAAACGTTCCATATGATACATTTTTCTTTCTGGGGGCGGAGCGGGAACATATTGTGGGCCTAAGAAAGTGTTATATCTGTGCCGTTGTTCTAGAATTATTTGTATTAACTTGGTACTTAGGCCTCTCCATCTATCCATGAGTAGTGCTTCTAATGTATCGTGTAAGGGACCTGGATCAGAATGTTTATTTCTGTATAACGTGAGGAGGTGCTGAATCATATATATACCTGCTAATTTCTGCTCGTCTGGGGATAGGTTCAGAAATGTCTGCGCTACTGTGTCATCATTGTATATATTAGGATTGTCAGCCCATAGTACTGCTGACCGGGCTAGTTCTTGTTCATCCATAGAATTTAGTACATGGTACCCCATTCGTTCTCGAAGCATTTTATCAGTGTCTTGAAACAGATATTCAGGAGAATTCGGTTTTGATATGCCAGAGAGAAAAACTCTCTTGCTTTCTGGACGAATGCCTTTCCTAAGGTGAGTTCCCTTACCTACATACGCTATCGTATCAGTAGTTATTTCTTGTTCTTCAGGTCCTTCCTCCTCCTCGGAGGAGGCATTCTCTTTTTCTTTTTCGTGTATTTCTATTACTGCTTTTCTTATTTTCTTGTACATGCTTGATATACAATTCACTTTATCATGTTTTCCTTCGGCTATATTTTGACCCCACCTGTTTAGTGCTTCCATTTCATCCTGTTCTGTCTCAGGCCTGTCTCGTTCTCTTATTAAGCAATTTATGAAAAAACGTAATATATATGCTTGAGTGTCAACTTTCTGATGTGCCAGGGCCTCCTTAATACTTTCAGGATTTTCCCCAGTCTGGACAAAATGATATATTCTATCTAGGTGATCAGTCATCCCTGAGAATAACACTAGGTAATCTGTAGCTTGTCGCAAACGTAGTGATGCTATCAACATTCTATCGTCTTTGCCGGGTACTGGATCGTATCTGCAAACTGGAAGTTGTTCTTTGAGTATGTCGAGACGGGGTGACTGGAGTGTAGGGTGCTTCTGCATGTCCCTAAGGTGTAATCTGTGTGTTGCTGGCGGGGTCTGGTAACCCCCGGTTGCACCTCCTGAGGCGGAGGCTTGGGCATTATCCCTCTGTGGAGTCTGTATGTGTACTTGAACTTGTCTCTTAATAGGATCAGGCAAAAACGGATTTGGTATCTTAACCTTACGTGAGGGAAGTGGTGGAGGTGGAGGAACGACAGGCTGTCGGACGGGAGAACTTTGTTGCGGTAATGGCGGGATATGGTCTGTAGGCGGGTTGCCACCTCCGTCCCCGTCACCGTCAGTAGGCGGGGCCTGTGAATTGGTGTAAGCGGGTGCTACATCGTCTAGATAGGAATTCAGAAATATGTCTTTAGTAGTCCTGTGCTTTACTTTAGTTGGAACCAATGGTGGCGGCAGATTTTTCGGTATTTCTGAAGTGGCTTCAGGCGAACCCTCGGCCACTAGATACATGCCATTTACAAGATTGTTTCGTGCGCGGTCTACTTGTTCTGCTTTTACTCGGATTCCTTCATTAACTAATTCGTTCTCTCGGGCTCTATCTGACTCTTCTCTATGTCTGTCTTCTCTACGGAGCTCTTTCTCGGCTCGTTTATGTGATTCTTTACGCCACAATTCTATGGCATCTTTCTGTGATTGTCTGGCTTTCTTTCTCCATAGTGCTTCTTCTACTTTCAGGATGCACTCAGCATCCCACGTTCCTGTAACGGGCCATCTGTGTTTTTCTTCTAGGTGCTTAGTATAATCGGCCCATAAATCTAGATACAATATGGCGTCTATGCCATGCTTATGGTACATAAAGTTTCCAGGAGTGTCCCTAGGGGGGATAGGAATTTCTTCCTCTAGTATCCCTTTCCTAGTTCCTATCTGTCTTAGTTTATTGAAGAACGGCATCTTGTTACTTAGTACTGGATACTTGGTACTGGTTACTTATTCTGAACACAGCTAGTTACACAAAAACACAATAATGCACATTTAACAATCACTCATACCACGACATTAATCACATGAAAAACATTTTGAACATATATCTCTACCCTAGATACTGGATGTACTGCTAAACAGCACAGATACACTGTCGAAGACAGTGCAAGAACTTGAATAACTGATATACTGCTAAACAGTACAGATACACTGTCTAAAACAGTGCAGACCGCGTTTGTGTACCCAAACCTGTCTTTACCGGATACATAATAATGCACCCGTCTAGATACGTCCCAGCAATGGTACTCACCGGGAAGCACGGAATCGGAAGGCCTCGGAAAACTCGACTGGACTGGACCGGACTGGACTCGACTCGACTCGACACGTGGATACTTCGGAAACTGGTGGGCCTCTTGACACCTCGGACCTTGCTTCTTTCGGCTAGGCTCTGGTCGGGATCCTCCGCACTCCTCACCGCCTCGTCTGGGTGCTGATCGCAGTCTCCGTCACCTCCGTGGGCCAGAGGGAGAAACAGGAAATCCTGCGGGTACGCGTAGTTCCGTCTTGACTGATGGCAGGGGGCAAAGCTTGCAACGCACCATCCGGCGCGTGGGGTGGGGGAGGGGTCCCTGTTCGGGCGCCAAAATAATGTGGTAAATATTTGATTTACCGTCCTAATTTCTATTCAGGTAAGTACTTTAACAAAAATAACTCAATCGGAAAGAAAGAGGCAGAGTCCGTGGTGTTAGAGTTCTTAGGGGTTTTATTCCTTAAAAAGGAATGGTCATGGTACCAGATCGGATATCGTGTTCCTGCCACCACTGGGGTGCAGGAAGGGATAGAGCAATATTTTATTGACAATACATAGCTTATATACTTAAATCATACAATAGAAACCAATACAGTAGGCGTAACAGCTGAGAGAAACAAGATAAGAGCACACACGTGGTAGTGATACGTAATTAGAAGGCGTGAACTAGGCGTGAACATAGAGGTGTGTGCTAGAAACGTCACATGTAAGTGTCACGAGTAGGTGGGTACTTAGCAGAATTTGGCAATGTCAGCAGAAATCTGAGGCCTGGATGCGCGCGCAGCTGCATGACGCGTGAATGACGTGGAACTGGAGGGTGCAGGGGACTTGACATTTACACTAGCGGAAAGAGACAGAAGTCTGGCATGTCAGATCAACTCGTACCTATATCATATCTGATATCTAATGTTTGGGAACCATATTATCTAGAGGAAAAGGTCTCTTGGGCAGAGGCTATTCTATACTGACTGTGAGTGCGTGTATAAGCGTCTAAGTGTCTGCATGAGATGCGAGGGGGCATGGGCCTACCATGGTAACAGAGGCTATGAATTACTTGCACGGAGACAGTGAGGCCGGGCCCTTTGCTCTGCAGCTGGAAGATGTTTACTTGAACTAGTAGGCAGGAATGTATGTTTGAGGAGCGGAACAGATAATTCGAAGGTTGAATACAGTGTTGGCAGGCAGCAGGCTGAGCTAAGCGCCGTTAGCCGCACAGGGAGTAAGGCAGAGGTCACGGGTACAGAGGCAGCCCAGGCTGAGGCGTTCAGAATCAGAAGGCAGGAAAAGGCTCGATGGCAGAATTCAGGGCCTCCTTCGCCAGAGCTGAAAAACGTGTAAAGTACACCACAAAAAGACGTTGGCATGGCATATTTAGGAACAGAATATTCAACCCATTCAGGGTGGATCTGAAAGAGGACATGTTAACGTTGGACGCAAATGTATTTGCGTCTTCATAGCTGGCACAGGAGGGAAGTTACATGCACTTTAAGCTGGTACATGGAGACGGTGGGGTACACGTTAGGGAACATTTCTTGACCATAAAATGTATATGTCCTCTCTTCAGATTGTTGTTTCATGTTCATTTCCCTTAAAAGTATGTGTGTGATTAGAAGCCTAGGGACTCTGATTTCCGCTTTGTCAGAAGTGAAATTTAAACCAGTCCTTTTCTATACAACATAGACACAATACAACATTTTCCAACTATAGCAACAAGAATTATAGATTCTATTAAGGACACGGAGGCGAGGATTATGCTGTCTCAATTTCTTTACTGAACTCACAGCAGCCAATGAAAGTAAAACTACAAAAATTAAAAACATCAATACCCATGAGGCTTTGAACTATGTCTCCTTTACCACAGCCAATGACTGCATCACAAAATATACAAAATAGAGAGGTACCATACTGGCTTCCTCTTTCTTTGCTGCTCCGTAGCCCAGATAAGTGCCTCTCTACCTTGTATATTTGCACTATTACTGTGATTGCTGTTATACCTATTGAATTGCTTGATACACTTTTTTATGGCCTTTTACGGCATTGCTGTGCATTATTACTGTGTAGTTGCTCGTGGTGAGTTAATCTGTGCCTGACGCGTGTTTTTACAGCTGCACGACTTAACTTCACTTTCACACCGGAGCGCGGCTCCTTTCATGACCCGCTCTGTGTTCTTTATACTCCACTCTCTGTAAGCGCGTGTTGCACTTTAGGCTTTCTCCCATCCATCATTAGACCCCCCCCATTCAGATATTTTAGCTGGGGTATAATATAGATTGAAAACGACCCCAGTATAGTAGAGGTTAGCAGACATAAACAGTCTCCCAGCAAGTTCAATAGAAGTTTCGACTCGAGTGCCGAAGCACCCCAGCCGGTTGTCTCGTTTTGAATTTTGAGTCTCTAGGTCATTGCCCTTGGTATCAAACAGCAAAGTGTAAAGTATACCAATCCGTGCATCTTTCCTCACAGCCTCAATAACAGGGTTCGCTTCAATTTTCCATCTATGTTTAAACAGGTAGTCACGGATTTCAAAGTATTTAAAAAAATCGGAGCGGCAAAGATGACATTTATCAATCAACATTTCAAAAGACATCCAATCCCCATTACTATATAGATCTCCTATATATTGAACCCCTATAGCCCGGCAACTATCTACGCTTTGATACCAAAATATCGATGGGAGAAGGGTGGTGACAGTTAGCGGGGTATACCAAGATATATTTTCTAATCTGTACTTCTTTCTAACTGCCTTCCATACTTTATAGGAGGCATTGTGAACCTTAAACCTGGTTAGCTTATAGTAAATCACATTGAGGTTAATAAACAATCGGTTTTGGCATCACTGCCCAGCAGCATTTGATATATAGAGGGGGCTTTAGCCACACTAATTGGTTCTGCCCCAGTTATTAAAATGTTCAAATGCTGCAAAATACAAACATAATATTATAAAGTGAAGTCCGGGACAGCCCATCCACCTTGTTCTCGAGGCAGAGTCGAATATCGCATAGCTCTTCGGGATTTACCCTGAGCCCACAAGAATCTAGCACAAATAGATTGTAACAATGCCAGATTGACACAAAAAATTTCCAATGGCACAGACCTGAGAAAATATAAAATTTTGGGGAGGATCAGCATCTTAAGAACGTTGCATCATCCTACCATGAACCGATGCAAACACTTGCATCGGTCCAATTGTTTACGCACATCGTTTAAAAGCTGTAGCCAGTTTACCTCGACCAATGCTTTTAAACAGGTCTGTAACGTGATCCCCAAGTATACCACCTCGTTCAGAACCCTTTGGTCATCAAATGCATTTATATTAACACACAAAATTAGTGTCTTATTGGTATTGAGATTGTAGCCTGACACAGCGCCAAATTGTACCGCTAATCTCTGGTTAGATGTTACTACTGCGACATCGTCTTCATATGCAAACACGCAATAATGCATTTTTAAAAACGGATCTATATATAGAGAAAATGGCAGGGGGTAGCCGGGACATCCCTGCCTGGTTCCCCATCTGATATGTACAGGAATCGACTCTAAACCCATAATACAGATTCTAGCAACCGGTTGGCAGTATAACACTTGTAAGGCAGTAACAAAATTATGCTTCAACCCCCTACGGCGTAACACCGCCCATAAAAATCCCCATGCGACCCCGTCGAAAGCCTTTTTGGCTTCTGTTATGTTATGTTAAAATTACTTGTACAGCGCACGGACACCAGGCGGTTTCATGGCGCTAAAGACGGATGAACAATGATGGGAGACAGTGTGCAGTTATTATTCATAGGCTTGACAGAGCAAGTAGGTTTTCAGGAGTTTCCTGAACAGAGTGTAACTGGAGGTTGACCTAAGTTCGTATGGAAAGGAATTCCATAGACGGGATGCCAGAAATGAGAACCTAAGGCCCCCATGTTTTTTCCGCTTCAAAGAGGGGACGGAAAGAAGGTAATGTAAGACGAACGAAGGTTACGGGCAGGGAGGTACCAATGAATCCTGGAAGCAATAAAGGCAGGGCCCTGACCAAGTACTGACTTAAAGATGGTACAGCCAACTTTGAAAATGCAGCGTTTGGCCACCGGGAGCCAGTGAAGGCGCTTCAGCAAGGGGGAAACATGTTGATGTTTAGGTTGATGGAAAATCAACCTGGCTGCTTCATTCTGTACCAGTTGTAATTTGTGAAGCTGATAAGCCGGAATGCCAACATAAAGAGCGTTGGCATAGTCAATGCGAGATGTAGCCAAGGCCATGATGACAAGTGTGAGGGCCTCAGTGGTCAGGAACCTGCAAATTTTCCGGATTCTGCGAAGATGGAAAAAACACGAGGAGGTAACAGCATTAATTTGAGGTTTTAATGATAAGTCTTTGCTGATGATAACCCCAAGACTCTTCACTGAGTCCGCGGGAGAGGGAGTAGTGCCCCAGGATGGTGGCCAGAAACTCGGGTTCCAAGGATTGGAGAACCCCCCAGTTAGGACAAGCTCTGTTTTGTCAGGGTTAAGTTTCTAATGACTGTGGCACATCCAATCACTAATGGAGAGCATGGTGGATTGAAAATTAGTGATGGATGCCGGGGTAGGATCAAGATTGAAAACCAATTGAAGGTCATCAGCATAGTTGAAAATGGTAACCGGGCTATTGCGTAGAGGGCAAATCAAAGGTTGCATGTAAAGGTTGAATAAGAGAGGTGATAGGGCGGAGCCCTGAGGGACCCCGCAAATCAGTTTCATTGGAGTAGCTGAAAACGTGGATAAATGGACCGCCTGGGAGCGATGGTGTAAAAAAAATCTTATCCACTTAAGAGCCAAGCCCAGGATACCGGCATTGTTGACACGGTCGATCAGAAGTTCATGATCGACCGTGTCAAAGGCCCCCGATAAGTCCAGAAGCACGAGTGCCTGGGCATTGTTATTATCAGCTCCCCTCCTAAGCTCGTCCATCAAAGCCACAATGACCGATTCCGTGGAGTGTGCCGGCCTGAAGCCTGCTCGCTGTGAGTCCAAGAATTGGGAACGCTCAATAAATGAGGTAAGACAATTAGTCACATGAGACTCTTAGATTTTACTGAGGTAGGGGAGCAAAGAGAGGGGCGGAAGTTGCTCAACACCGAAGAGTCAGCATTAGGCTTTTTCAGGATAGGCACTACAGCGGCACATTTAAAAGAGTCTGGGACAATGCCTGTAGCTTGAGAATTGTTGAGGAGTGAGAGTGGGGGATCAGGGCAGGCAAGAAAAGCTTCCTTCAGGATATAGTGGGGGCAGCAATCATTGGGAGAGCCGGATCCCACTCTGTTCAAGAGAGTCGAAAACTCTGCTTTGGTGATCAGGGGAATATGATCCAATAAAGATGAGTTTTTAACAGTGGTGGTAGGGACAGTGGACAAAGTGAGGGGAGGAATATTATTTTTGATAGTAATGATTTTACTGATGAAGAAAGAATTCAGTGAGTCACACAATGTCTGAGAGGGGACAGGTTTAACAAGTACCCGGTTAGAATAGATCTTGCCGTCTACGTTTGAGAGAGAGATTGGAAGGTACAAAGTGGGTTGTTCAGCTGGCTTATCCTTTTTTTGAAAAACAATAATACTGGCCTCGTCCCATGTTAAAGGGGGAGCACCTGCCTGAGCTTGTCTAAACGTAGCCAGCATATCAGCCTTCAAGACTCCAGAAAAGGTTTTATAAGTCTCCAATGGGAGTGTATCCGGTCCGCAGGCCTTTCCCACTGCTAACTCATTTATGGCTTTCTCCAGCTCCTCCATAGTAATGGGGGCCTCCAGAGACCCAGCGTCTTGTCCACCCAAGTTGTTATCACAAAAAAGCTGTACCAAAGATTCCCCCGCTTGCAGGTCATAGCGCTCCCCAGTATATAATGTTTCATAAAAATCATGAAACACGGCTGCCTCTTTAGATCTAATCTTCTGTGCGAGACATCGTACACTTGCCTCCCCATATTCGCAATTCAGGTGTTTCTTAATCATATATTTCTTGGCTGTCTTCTTACTCCAGTGGAGATTTATTTTAGCTTTGCACCGGGCAACTTCAGTTTGAAGATCAGTGATATCCTGGCTTCCGTGTAGGCCCAACATAAGCTTTTCTTCTGCTACAGTTAAAGCAGCATACAGTTCCTGCAGTGCTGCTCGCATTTGTTTTTGCTTATACAGGCCAAAGCTGAGAGCTTCCCCCCTAAAGACAGCTTTAAAGGTATCCCAAACACACTCGATCCCTTCTCTATCACGGTTTATCAAACAAAAATACTCAATCCATATCTTCATATGAGCTACAAACTTCATATCTAACAACAACTTCCTATCAAATGAAAAGGCTTGCGGTGTAATTCCAGTCCTGGGGAGCGCTAGACTTAACACAAGAGGGCCATGGTCTGAAGTAACCCCTGGATACACCTGTATTCTTGCACCCACCAACAAGCAACTAAATGCCAGAAAGTAGTCCAACGTACAAGTTTCTGATGAGGACAAGAATAGAAGGTATACCCAGGCTCCTCCCCTCTGAGAGTGGCCCATGCATCAACCAACCCATGTACACCCAGGAGAGACCGAAGTGCTTTAAATACCCTCGGCTTCCTCCCACTGTACCTATGTAAAACTTTAGGCCCGAGGTGTATATTTAAGTCACCACAGATAATTAAGGGGTGGGCCATAGGGCCAGTTCTACATTGAGCCAGTCTATAATTAGAGCCTCATCAAAATGTGACCCATATATATAGCATACTGTGCATTTCTGGTTTCCTATAATACATTTGACAATAGCCCACCTCCCTTGTTCGTCAGCCAATGCCCTGCCAGTACCTTGAATATGATTCCTAGCTAAAATTCAACTCCCCGCGAGGTGGTGGATTGCTCTGTACAAATCAATACAGTAAAGCCAAGGTCCGCAGTAGTTTTCTTTTGGCCCATGCTATATGAATTTCCTGCAAGCATATCAGGTCACTCTGCAGCATCCGCAGCTCGCTCGCAACCCGCTGCCTTCCATTACAGTTATTTAGACCACTGACATTCAAGGAGCAGCACTGAATACCTCCATAAATACCGCTATCCCCATCAATTTTCCCTGTGCTTTTAGACTTACAGCCAATTTTCACACCCCTCACAGTTGTACCATCATGCACTATTTTTTCCCCTACCCAGATACTCCCCCACACCTCCCCACCAACCCCCAACCCCCTGCTCCTCCACCCAGCGACCCCCGACCCCAATAGAGGCGTAAGGACCATGTCCTCAGTGATGGGGAGTGATTGTGGTATGCAACCCCCCTATAGCCCACCAGTGACCCACCAGGCCCCTCGTAAACAACCATGCAAACATTCACACCCATTAATGGCACCCAAAGAAAAGTAGAGAATACCTAAAAGAAAAGGCCATAAGTAGATAAATGCATTTTAACTTCACATTATCTTCAAAAACTCTTGTGCAGCAATTTCTGACAAAATACTGAGTTTTCTCTTTATAGATTACTTTCAACTTTGCAGGGTTTAAAAGAAATGCCTGCCCCCCTTTGGCCTGGAAAGCTGAGATCAGCTGGCGTAGTCTCCATCTTTGTTGTACTGTAGCCTGACAAAAGTCTGGGCGTACAAAAAATTCACACCCCTTGCCCGACCGCTGCCTGTCTGGTCTAGCCAGATCATATAATGCTTCACGTAGCAGATAGTTATTCAGGCAGATTACAATTGCCCTGGGCTTTTCCCCAGGCTTTTCCCCAAACCCCCCTGTTCTCCCTGTCTGCACAAAGGGAAATCTGTGAGCTCTAATAATCTCAGTCTCCCAGTTCCAGTTCTTTAGATCAGGGAAGGCCTCCTTGAACAGTTCAATCACAAATTGTCTAACATCCTTCCCTTCCCTACCTTCGAGAACACCCAAAACACGGAGATTATTCCGTCTGGATCGATTTTCGAGATCAGTTAGCTTCCAATCCGTATCTTCTTTTATTTTTTGTAATGCTGCAAACGTCGTCCTCTGTTGTACTAGCTGATCTTCCACTACAGAAATCCGCTCTTCTGCCTCAACAATCCTTGTTGAAATTTCCGCGCATGATTTAGCTATGCGTCGTACAGTATTTTGCAGTTTGCAAACCGCACCCTGGGTCCGCAACCCTTCAGCCTTAGTTTTTTTCCTATGTGCCATTATCACTGTATATATTGTATTGAGCGTGATTTCTCCATCCAGCTCTAGGGGAAGACTGACACCAAATTCTGCGTGAACGAGCTGAGATGAAGGTGAATGGACCCATATAAGTTGGCCAACAGAGGTCAGGGTCTCTTTAACGAGAGGACTACCGGGGTCTTGTACCTTTCGAACAGTCTCCTGTTTCATTGAGTGCTCAGGGCTAGGATCATCCTCCTCTGGGTGCGTTTCAATTTCATCTGCCCAGTCCCCTACCGCACTCACTTTGTCATTCTCTGAAAAATTTGAGAGATCGGACATAGAATAGAATTTTCCACCAAAGCCAGCAGATTCAGCATCATTCAACCTATCCTCTACAGGGTTCCCAAGGTTCTGTGGATTCATTAAGCTCTGCGAAGCCTCCCCTGTAGTTAATGAACCTGCCCCAGACGTCTGACTTAAACTCCTGTACAAGCTAAAGTCTGAGTCAACACCCCCCTCCTCTCTTGACCAGACACAACACTGTTATTTGATACTGTAGCGGTACCAGTAGCAGTAGCAGTAGCAATATTCACAGAACTGCACACATCCATTGTGCTACTCCCCACCTCTTCTTTAACAGCTACAGCTAATGATGATACATTATTGCCAGCTGCTTCTCCCAACGCCAGCAGTGTAGGTTGACTCACAAGTGATTCATCCGGCTTACCTCTTAGTGACGGTTTGTTTTTTAATAGAGCGGGGACAGTTCACTCCTTCAGGGGAGTGCCATGTTGCCGGCCTCTTCTACTTTGTTGCACTTTATCCTCCCCAGTCTCCATCTGAGCTCTCCGGCCCCCAGGATTGCGAGCATGATCCACTGCGCAGCTCGCATTCTGCTGTCCTGATCCCTAACCGGGCTGTGGAGGAGCAGCAGCCGTGGTACTGGCCACATCAGGAACCACTACAGCAGCGCCTCATCCGGCCACCGCCCCTCGGGTCTTCACACTCCTCCCGCTCCCCTTTGGAGCCATTCTGAGCGGCTGCTTAGTTACAGCTGATGTTGTGAGAACGGGTGCAACATTTTGGCTTTCACTATCGGGTTCGTATACCCTGGCGCCGTAAACACCTACGCCGCCGACACCAACAAAGCTGCCGCTGATGTAGTTTTGAATGCAGCCACGTCCACTGCCGAAACGCCACCATGCAATGGCGGCGCCATGCCGAACAGGAGTGCTTGCTGCACACAGAAGAGGGCGAGTACCAGCACAGGATCTATACAGTGTCACATAGCTACTTCTTTTCTATATACTGTGTTAAGTTAGCATGAGCTTATTAAATGTTTAAACGCCATTTTACCTTTCTGCTTCATTTTGCACACGACACATAATTGTTGATTTAGCTTTCAACCCAGAAGAGCTTCGTGATTTACTTGAGAAATAATATGTTATTGCTCTGATATCTGTTTTGCTCGGTACACTGTCTGCACAGTGAGTGCTGAAGGCTGAAAGGATAACTAAACACGATGTTGTTGTGAGAATTGATCTTAGAACGTCCATAGACATAACTCGCATGCTGCTGCCAAAATCTGGCTCTAGGCGAGTTTTATATTGTTGTGCTGCACACACACGAAACACACTTGATGGTGCTTCGCATGCACAGAGCTGGTGGAAGATGATGTGATCCTCTGCCACTGAGATTTTGAGGTATGGGCCCGCCCTGCTAAAACCCAAATGAGACCTTCATAGATATAAAATACTATGCTAAATAGAGAGGGTGTGAATTAGGTATTGTTAATTCCTATTCATTACAGCATCTTAGTATGCTGTCACCATTCGCCTTTTATGGACTAGTAACTATGCTGATAACTTTGTTGCTTATAATATGTTTGCTAGTATTGTACAAGATACTACGTTTGAGAACCTTACATTAGTAAATAAATATTTCAAACATGCACGTGTCCTCTTTTACTCCACGTTCTGGTGTGTAATGATTATATAACGAAAGAGTGTTCATGTGTTCCACGATACCTGAGGTAATCTAAGTTCATGTTCTGGTCTGTCTTAGCATTGGGAGTTTGTTATAACCAATGAGACACTGTAGCTAGCTCGGTGAGGGGATTTTGGGTACTGAGGTGAGTTTTGGGCCATCCTAATTCACCGAGGTTACAGGTCTCTATGCACAGTTCTGTAGGAGAACGGAATTCCTGCTACATGGCGCCCATACGTTGTTGGCCTTATATCATGACACTCGAGTAGTATATCATTCAAACCTTAACCCCTTCACTGTCGTTTCCGGAAAACGGTGGTGTCGGAAAAACCTACCTATTTTTGAAATAGGTCTTTTCAAGCTTGATTTTTTCTAAAACGGTTTCCTTGAATTACTACCCAGTTGTGCTACAAAGTTTACTTTGTTTTTCATATTTCTTGTGCCGTCATTGCTGCCGTGGGCATTCTGCTGCATAGTCGCATTGCGGTGCGAGATCATTTGCGGATATACAATGTGCCTTTGGAAGGCTTGGCTGTGATCATGGTGGTGAGTGCGGAACATGCTTATCCTTACAAACTGTTTTATTCGTGGGTGACATTTCCGGCAGTGGGCGCTAATTCTGGTGTATTCCACACGTACACTCCCACAGCTGTACCTAATGAGTATACTCCGTACAGGGCACAGGAAGTTCCTATTGATGTTTGGCAGCATGGAGTTTGGTTTGGTGGCACCCTACCCCATTCTTTAGCCGCTCCGAGGTTAGGTCCCTTGTCCATTCCAGGCACTAGTTGGCCTGTTTTAGCTGGATTTACTCCTCATCCTCTACACGGCAATTGTAACGTGGCTGAACTCCGAAGACTACATGTAGTCGCAATTGCCGTGATTAGAGCCTTAGTGCATTACATGGGCCGTAATCTTCCGGGTGGAGCCCTGGGGGGTGCGGCGCTTCCAGCCGGACATGACGGTTTAAAAATCAGTCCTGTCATGGTGAATGCGGTCATGGGCAAGAAGCCCCAAGATAAGGATGATTTACCTTTCTGGCTTGCCGAGAAGTTTGACCAGCTGGAAGCTGTATTTCCTAATACGACTCCGGGTGAAAAACACCGGATTCTTACGCTAAGTTTGCCGAAAGATTTGGCCCCTGAGCTAGTTGACTGTGAGTCCTGGGGAAAGACTTTTGCAGCGGTCTATGCGAGGTGCTACGGCACCCCGTCTATGTTCGTGCTGTCTTCGGTCCTTAAACGTGCTCAAGATGATCACGGACCGGAGTTTGCGGTTGAATTGGGCATGCGCCTGTGTGGCACCTTTGATGTGGTTTGCGATCTGATCCTTGCGAATGTCAAGGGGGATGCAGTGAACTTTCAGGTGGCTAACGATGCCGAGAAACCCCGACAGTTAGCGAAGATCATTGTGGCGGCTTATAAAACCGTGGGTCGCAATGCCAAGGGACTTAAGCCTTTTTCTTTTAAAGAGAAAAAGCAGCCCCAGGGACAAGCTTCGGAAACTGACGTTCAGCCCAAGTCCAAAAAACAAAATTGGCCTAACAAACAGAAACAGGGTAAACAACAGCAACAACAACAGGCCCAGAGTTCTCGTCCTACGTCTCCGTTGCCTGCGCAGTCGGAACGTACTTATGACTTGCACGATCGCGCGACGATTAAAACACCTGATCATTTTCAGGCTTCTGACCAACGCTCTCCTCGTTCCTTTCAGGACTCATCGGCTCCGACAACCGGTGGTGGAGCGGGCGGCAGGGGTCGGGGTGGCCAGCAAGGACGTGACCAGCCGCGCCCGAGGAACGGTGCAGAAAAGCAGGAGGGCTCAACGCCTAAGAGACCGCAGTTTGCCAAGAAGAAAGTCGCAGCCTTAACAGCGCATCGATATGCCCCAGATAGTGAGAACGCAGCTTCGGAATCTGACGTGGGCTCTGACCTTGCTGGACAGCGCGGCGGAGATTACCATAGTGAGAGAGGCCCTCCGTCCACTACTGAAGGTGAAAGCGACTGATACTTATGTTGTCATTGAAACAGCTGATACTAGGGTTGCTCCCCCCTGATAGACTTTTTGAAATTGTCCTGTTAATCGAGGGTGACATACAGCGAACCATTAAAGGGGTATTTTGGGAAAATCTTTCGTCTACATATGACATTTTGCTTTTGAAGGCTGACTGGCCCCCACTTTTTGTGCTCGCAGCTTCGCGAGGGGAGGAGGTGATCCTCCCCAGTTTTGCGAACGCAGTATCGAAAGAGGATGCGCTGCACTTTGCAGAAGAGTGGGCTCTGGCTTTAGCACCGGCTGTGTATCGCAATCAATGTGGTTGGGATAGATTGTCCCCATGCCATGAGATTCCTTTACGGTCTCAGCCACAGCCTCAACCTCAATATCCCATACGGCGAGAAGCAAAGGCTTCCGTCGCGGCTATCCTTGAACAATTGGAATATCAAGGTGTGATAGAAACCTGTGTGTCACCAATGAATAACCCTCTTTTTACTGTGAACAAGCCAGACGGTTCATATTGTTTGGTATTGGATTACCGGCATTTAAACTCGCATTGCCGTAACTGTGCAGTAGAGAATACCCACGGCTCTGCTCTTGTGAATAGTCTTGTGCGTAAGCGGTTTAAAACCACGCTTGACATTTCCAACGGTTTTTATGCCCATCGATTGGAGGCTCTAGGTTCCCAATGGACATCCTTTACTTGCGGCGGTGTGCACAAACAATATCGGCGTTTGCCTATGGGGTATAAGAATAGTCCTGGGATTTTCACTGCCCGCATAGTCTTGCTCTTAGAGGGAATCGACCCAGATGCTTGTTCGTATGTGGATGACATATATCTCACAGACGAGGAGCTTTGGGAGCATCTGTGTCGAGTAAACTGAATAATTTGTGCCTTTGCCGCCTTAGGTTACAAATTCAACTTTGCGAAATCGCACATTGCAGAGTTCACAGTGTTGTTTCTGGGCTACGAGCTCAACAATGAGGGAAAGGGATTGGCTCCTCACTTCCTGGAGAAATGCGCACAATTGCGCGCTCCAACAACACTGAAAAAATTACAATCACTACTGGGCTTCTTGAATTTCGGGAGGACATACATTCCGGAATAGGCCCAGCGTATCAAGCCGTTGTATGCATTGATACAACCATCTTTTTCCAAATCATGCTGGCTGCCTGAGCATTCTGCTATTCTGCAGTCTTTGCAAGCTGATCTGCTCACTTCTAAATTCTTACTGACTCGTGATAACCAGACTAACTTGGTGATAAGAATTATCCCTGGGACGGTAGGTTTCACGTACCTGACTTTTAATGGAGACACAGTACCTATTGCTTACAAGTCACACTTGTACACTTCGGCTGAATTGCGCTTTTCCACTGTGGAGAAAGTTTTGACGGCTGTGCAGATGGCTATTCTTAAGGAACGTGCCCTGACACAGGGAAAGCGCATGTTGGTTGTTACCCTGTGTCCTACCTTGGAGGCAGTCACAAAAGCCAGTGTACCTAATTCTAAAGCTTTGTACCCTCGGTGGATTCAATGGGCTGCATCCTTGACATCCCAGGATGTCACGTTTATTTTTGATGCCTCAGTACGGTCACAGGAGTACTTGCAGTATGAATTCGTTCATCCGGCTCCTTTAGCAATGCGACCCCTGGAGGATTTCCATTGCATCATTTACACTGATGGTTCGGTGCAGGTTGCGCATAGCTCTAAACATGCCTACGTTTCCGCATGCGCCATTGTGTTCGGTGCCATGGTGAACGACGAGTTCAAGTCCAGTGTTGTGCACGCGCAGACACTAGGGGGCTGCACTGCACAATTGGCTGAGCTTCGTGCTCTGATGCTTGCATTGGAGTACGCGGATCCTTGTGTGACGACTCTAATAGTGAGTGATTCTTACTACTGTGTCCAGTCTTACAATGAAAACTTGATCTATTGGATTCAGAATGACTTTCGTGATTCCAAAGGTAGCACAATAAAACATAAAATGATCTGGGTCCGAGTGGCTGAGCTTAAAGAGCGGTTGCCACTTGTGTTTGTGATTCATACTCTCGGCCATCAGCGCGTAGGGGTCCACGCTGTCGGTAACTCGCTTGCTGATGAAGCGGCGAAATCAGCAGTATCCAAATACTTAGTTGCAGCAGTTACACGGTCCAAAAGTAAAATAGATGATGACATCTTGGTGGCGGTTGCTGCCACTGAGAAGGGAGGTAAATATCCTACGGGGTTCCCTTCGAAGTACACATACCACTTAAGTCCTGATAAGGTTCCTTATGTGAAAATTCCTGATGTTGGCGAACGTTTGATTCCCTACACGGATCGCAGAGCTACTTTGATTACACCGGCTCATGAAGGTGTGGCGTCTGCGCATGCGGGTGTCTCAGCCACTGTAACTCAGCTACAACAGAGGTTCTGGTGGCGGGGACTGTACAAACAGACACGTGATTATGTCCTTTAATGTGACATTTGCCAGCAGATCAAGCCTTCGACTGCTGCGCGTCCGCCTCAGACACAGTTGTACATATCTAATAAACCACTGGGTTGCGTTTATTTAGATCACTGCGGTCCTTTTTCTTCTGATACTGCGTATAAATACATCTTAGTAGCAGTTGACTCATGCACACGCTTTGTGTGGGTATGGCCACATTGCAGCGCTGATTCACGGACTGTCATTAGAGATTTGCGTGTCTTTGTAGGGATTTTTGCCTGTGGTACCTTCCATTCGGATCAGGTTCCGGGTTTCGCCTCTAAGGTGTATAAGGATGCTATGATTTCGTTGGGGGTCCATGTCAAGTTTTCGTCTCCATACAGACCTGAGGGTAATAGTGTAGTGAACCGTGACTTAAAGCAATCTTTGACAGCTCGAGTTATAGGCACTGGCAGAAACTGGGTAGCCCACCTTAATGGCGTGCAGTGTGCTCTAAACAATCTCCCTAGAAGGTCTCTGGGTGGGCAGACCCCATACGAAATGCTTTTTGTTATCAAGATGTATGTCCCTGACCTCGATGGTCTAGACTGTGTGGCTCAAACCACGGCCTTTGACATGGATGAACATTGCAATGTTTTACAAGATCTACAAAAGACCATAGACAGTCTAGCAAAGGAACATTTGCCCTCTACATCGGATGATGCGTTGCAGATCCCGGTAGTTGGCTGGCTACCCAAAGTTGGAGAACTGGTTTGAGTGAAGATCGATAACAAGAAAGAATTTGGTCCTTCCTATTGAGCACCGGTTCCCGTTCTTGGAGTGAAGGGCACAAGAACAGTCATTTTAACACCACTTCCAGGTCGTAAGGAAAACAGGTTTATCTCAATTGACAATGTCAAATTACACAGGGTGGCCGATTCTTCATAGTATGACACCGGCAGTCTCCTGTCCTTCGGTGGTGAGAAATTCTGTATTGGCCACTATTTCAAATTCTGAGCCAGAAGTGGCCCTCGAGATGCCTGCCATTTCCAATCCTTTATTAAATACTTTTCACGTTAATGACATTGATGACATAGACTATGCCTATCCTGCTGATTTGTCGATGCCTGATATACAGACACGTTTGACCACAGAATCCCGATTCTCATTTGACTCTGTTTCAGTAAATTCGAAGAAGCCCTAACGTCTTGCAACATATGCCACGTTCTGTAAAAAACATTTTTTGGTCCCTCCATGGACATATATTTGGCTGGTGCTTTTTTCAGTTTATCTTTTTATGTCAATTGGATTTGTGTTTTATTTTTTCCGTCTGGTCGATGGACACTATGTCGAGGAGAGAACATGCATTCAGCATCTTAATGGAACTTTGGCCCCCCTTTCCTCGTCCCATTCTGCACACAGACTGAAGAGAGACTTGAATTTTGAGAACATCACTGCTTGGCCGGTTCTTGATGGGATTGTGTGGGATGCAGTTAAATTTCAAATCCATGGCCCCACTGAAGTGGTTAATGTCCCTAATGTACTGAGAGTGAACATGGGGGATGTGGTGAAACAAAACATACGTTCTGATGATTGGGATGTTCAGGCCGTAGAGTCATTATTTTCTGATTTGAAATATTATGCTGCCTTTGATGCTGAAGATTTGTATTTAGAATCTGCTAATGATGGTGATTTGTTTTGCTTTCAACATTTTGGCAATCATTTCTTGCATAAAACAAGTTCCAGAAGGGGTACTGTAAATTACACACAGTGGGAACTTTGCCCAGCACCGTTACAAGGCAGTTCCAGTACATTTTTGAAAAAGTACACTTATTTTACCGACTTTGATCAATCAAGTCCTGAGTCCTTTTACTTTAAGATGACACAAAAGCCCACGTCCAAAGTTAGACTTACTGATACTAAATTGTTGTATTCGAAGTCCTTTCTAGACAGATTAGCTGCAGATGGCTATGAGCTATGGAAGGAAACCATTGACCTTAAATCGGTTTGGGGTTCTAAAAATTGGCAGGTACAAAGCACTGAGGCTTTGCACCGTGCATGTCTCATCCCGAATCATATGTTGTTTTTAAATTCTACTATTTTCCAGACAACATGCTTTGGATTAGCTACTTCAAAAAAATTAAATACCCCTTCTTTTCCTGATATAGAAGAATATTCGGGTTGGAATAATTATACAAAGTCTTCCATTCGAGAATTGCAAACGTTAATGCAAAATGCATCCTTCAACATATCCAGTTTGGATCCAAAGGGTTGGCTTATGTGGCATAGAAGCTCTGATTCTTGCCAACGTCGCTTTTTGGGTTTAGCTGAAGGTTTTACACAAGTCAGGCCTGATCCACGTTTTGATGCTGACTATACAGTCACCACTTACTCAGTTGGCAAATTATGTCAGAATTGCCTACAACATTCTGCATTAGCTGCTGTTAAATTACATCTTTTTTTTTAAAACACTTTATTGTAGCGAATGAAGCAATCCACAGTTGGAAAGACCAATTACATATCAAGTACAAAAAAAACATCAGATGTCGTACCAAACATTGCAAATAAAACACTGGTGTACTCAGTAGGATTGCGTGTTTGAACATTGAGAATGATACAAGGTACAGATTTTTTGATCGGGCAACAGAAAATTACAAAGAACTTAATGAACATCACAGAAAGTAAAAGCAAATTATAAGGAACTAAAATCATATCTACGAGATTGCAAGATCAATACAGCAGGTCAGCTCGCAATGTGTCGACCCCCACTTCTAACAACATCTTCAGCCCAGGCTCAGCAGATGACACCATGCACCCCGTTACCCGGGCAAGGGCGGCTCGGTACAACCCATACAGCTGAGTGTTAACAATCAGGGCCGGTGGACAGAACAAGCAAAAATAAAGCCCCCACTAATATCAGGCAAGGCACATTAGGTGTTACGAAGTACGATGTACCACCAGACGACAAGAACCCGGCTTCGTGAACCGAGGGGCAAATGTGAGCCGCACGGGTATCCATGTGTTGTCAAGTACAGCGAAGGAGCCATCCTTGCTCTAGCCCACCCCAGTTGGTATGTGAGGATGAAGTGATTGAGATGGTGCGTCCTGAGCCAGTTTCGCAATGTATTGGCGATATGGACCCCAGATGTCTGTTGGGCGAGAAGAAGTTAGTAGTTGTTCCGAATATTCCACACTATTCACATTGCAGTATGCCACACTCCCAAGCCACGAGGTGACCTTCGGGGCACGCCTTGCGCACCAGAGCAGTGCTACTTCTCTTTTGGCCAAGAGGAA
Organism: Lissotriton vulgaris; assembly: GCF_964263255.1. Taxonomy (NCBI): domain Eukaryota; kingdom Metazoa; phylum Chordata; class Amphibia; order Caudata; family Salamandridae; genus Lissotriton; species Lissotriton vulgaris. The sequence continues at coordinate 159,707,620 of NC_141697.1, read as the reverse complement.
GCAAATGGACGCTAATTTACGAAGCTTGCGGGAGAAATTCGCAACATAGCCCAGCAGCGCAATTTCCGGTGTAACAGTTAACTGCAAACCCAACACTTCACCCAAAATCCTGTGGACCTCTATCCAGTAAGTGTGTAGCCTCGGGCAAGTCCAAGACAGGTGCGCGAAGTCCGCCTGCGGGGCGTTACATTTGGGGCAAACATGGGGTCTATTGAGATCAATTCTGTGAGCAAGCGCCGGAGTGTGATACATCCTTCGCAGGAATTTAAAGTGTATGAGCTTGTGTCTACTATTCATGGAAACCTCCCTGGTCATAGCACAACATGCCTCCCACTGGTCGTCCGAAATCTGTGTGCCAGATCATGCTCCCATGCAGCGCGCACCACCCCGTCAGATGCAGGAAGAGAGGACAAGCACAGCTTATAGAGTTTGGACACAACGTGTGCCCCTGAAGTGGTTTGTATAAGGAATGTAAGTGCGGGATTGTCGTCAGGTGGAAGGGGGAATGTGGGAAATACAGCTCGCAACATCGCACGGAGTCTCGTGAGATTGAAAGCATCCATGAATGTTCAGTCAGTGAAGCGGGGGTCTTCTGTCATAGAGAAAGCATGACCATCGGGGAACAAGTCTCCAATCTTGAATAGCTGGAATTTGGACAGTGAACGACGGACCACTGATTCACCCGTGATGGGGAGCCAGTGCGGGTTGGGCAAAGGAAGGGCAGAGAAGTACAGTATGTCAGTGTGCAGTAAGCGCCTAAACTTGTCCCACGCCCAGGCCGTAGTGGTTAGCGGGTGTATGTCATGCGGGTCCCGAGGGAGACCCTTGGGGAGGACTGCGTTAAGTGACACTGGGAGCGCTGCATCAGCCTCCGGCCTCAAATGTGGAATCCTGGCATCCGGATGATACCAAGGATGGGTGTACGAACATTGGGAAACCAAGTAGTAGAGATAAAAATCCGGGACCCCAAGGCCGCCCTTCTCATGTGGTAGTGTCAGTGTGCGCCGGGCTACGTGTGGGGTTTTACCGCCCCACACCAACCACAACAGGGCAGTGCGTAGTTGTGTGAAAAAACCTTGGTTAGAGGGATCGGGATGTTGTTGAAAAGGTACAAAAACCGGGGAAGAACTACCATCTTGATGATGGCGATCCGGCCCGCCATAGATAGAGGGAGACGGAGCCATCTGTTGGTATTATCCTCCAAAAAATCTAGGGCTATATGGATCCCAAGGTATTTGATAGAGTCTTCGCACCACTCCAGTGGGAGGGAGCAAGACCACTGCGTAGTGGCGGGGGTGAGCGGAAACAGTTGTAATTTGTGCCAGTTGACCTTGAGGCCCGAGTATTCACCAAATCGAGCAATCTCCGACAACAAGGGTTGCAGGTTGGCCTCCGGGGTACGGACATATAGGACCATATCGTCCGCATAGAGCGAGACCAAGAGAGGGCCGGTGCGGAATTGGAGCCCCTGTGGAGAAGTTTCTCTTGGAAGTGTCGCACCAGGGGTTCCATCGCAAGGATGAAAAGGAGTGGGGATAGGAGGCATCCCTGTCGGGTGCCTCTGGAGAGTGTGAACTTCTCAGTAATGGTACCATTTAAGCGAACGCGAGCCGTGGGTGCAGTATACAGCAGTTCCACCGTTGCTACAAACGTTGTGGGCATGCCCATCCTCCGCATCACTTCCATAAAAAAGGGCCACTCCAGAGTGTTGAACGCCTTTTCGGCGTTTAAAAAGAAAGCGGCCGCCGGCGTGGAGGCGTTGATCCTGTGTAGGACCGAGAAAAGTGTACGGAGATTCAGGGAGGTAGACCTGTGAGGGACAAAGCCGGACTGTGCCGGTGAAACAATGGTATCCACCAGCAGTGCTAGCCGCATCGCTCGGACTTTTGCCAAAATCTTGTAATCGAGATTAAGGAGCGAAAGCGGACGATAGGAGCTACATATCGTGGGGTCGCGACCCGGTTTAGGCAGCAAAACAATTACCGCTTCCCGGAGCGTGGAGGGAAGGACACCAGTCTCCAGAGCCTCCGCATACACCTCAACAAGTCTGGGCACCAATTCCTCCTTGTATTCCTTGTAAAAGTCGGCCGTGAAGCCATCAAGACCAGCCGCCGAGGAACCTCTCAAAGAGTCAATGGCCTCAATTATCAAGTCCGGTGTGATGGGATGGGCCAGAAAGTCTTGCATGTATTTCTCCAAGTATACCATGGCAATTTTGTTAATATACGACCCCGGGTCATGGCGATCCTCTGGAAGGGCAGACGTATAAAGGTGGCGGTAGTAAGCTAAAAAGGAATCGCAAATAGCGGGTGTGGTAAAATGGTGCTTGTCTTGTGCGTCAATTATGTCAGTGATGTATGCAGCCTGCCGCGGCGGGCTGAGCAGCTGAGCCAATAATCTGCCCGGCAGATCCCCCTCACCGTACCGCTGTGCTGTGTGGTATTTTCCCAGAAACCGCAACTCTCTGTCCTCGGTTTCCCTGAACTCCAGAAGTAGCTCGAGACGCCGAGCTTCGTGCCTCGGCGAAGTGTCAGCGAGGATCTCACTTTCCACCGTTAATAGCTCGGTCTCTAGTCGGCTCAGGGTAGCACGGATCTCACGTAATGCCCCAACATGTTTGGTGATGCAAACCCCCCTAATGGTGGCCTTAAACCACTCCCACAACGTGGCCCAAGTGGTCGAAAAGCCATAGTTGATGTCAAAATAATCCTCAATGGCAGCGCGGATCTCCTCAGTAAAGACCGTGTCCGATAGGGCTCTCCCCAGAAAATGCCACTGCCGATCATACCCGCCCAACCTAGGAACCGTTAGGGTCAACACCACTGGAGAGTGATCAGAAAGAGTGCGTGGAAGAGTGCAAAGATCAGCCACCCATCCCGCTAAGCCTGGAGAGAGTAGCCAATAGTCGAGTCTGGTGCTTGTGTTGTGGTAGTTGGAGTGGTGAGTAAATGCTGGGGTATTAGCGTGTAGTTTGGCCTCTATGTCTATCAGTGAGAAATGCCAACAAATAGCCGCCACAGCCGCACGGGCAAGTGGCTTGCGATCCGGGGAGGAAGACGTGCTGTCCCTGCAAGGGTCCATCAATAGGTTGAAGTCGCCCCCCAACGCCAGCAGCTCTATGTTTGAGTGGAGCAATGTTAGGTACAGGTCGTGGAAACAGGCCGGGGAGTCAGTATTAGGACCATAGACCCCAAACAAGGCAATCTTGTAACCATACAACACACCAGAAAGTATTGCATATCTGCCTTCTCCATCCTCCTTACTGTCTGTGAATACAAAGGGTATCCGTTTGTGGACCAGAATTGCAACCCCCCGTGCATACCGACTATAGGATGAAAACGCTCTATGGGTGCCCCACCCCCTGGCCAGTGAAGCGGTGTCCGCCTGCACCATGTGAGTTTCCTGCAGGGAGAGAACATCTACGTTATGGTGGTCAGCATAGTGCAGAACCTGTTTATGTTTACGAGTGGTGTTAAAACCTTGGAAATTCCATGACATCAATTTTAGCCTGGAAGGACCAGTCTGCAGACCTAACCCGGCCATATCGTCAAATCGAGGACCGTAAGCAATGAGTGGTCGTCAAGCAAGCCGATACCATAATTCTCGCAATCAAACATAAAGAATAAAATGTGCCACAAAGAAAACATACAACCCGTCCCCCACCCACCACCCAGCCTCCCAACATCCCCAGAGAGGCAGAACCCAAACAAGTTCTGAACAGCAGTGCAGAACACCAATAGCCAATTATACATAGTAGTATAACATATCTGCAAACTTAAAGATAACAAACCCCAAGGAAAACAGAGCAAACAGGCATTCGCCATAGGGGGAAGCAACGCCACCCCCATGCGGGCAACCCAGCGGCGCGACACACGAGATTCTGGTTTATAGTTAAACCCAGCAAATACGAACAGTCATCCACCACAGATATGGATCCATGCATATAGTACCATCGGAAGATCAGCCTAGGCCTGTTTCAGCGAACAAGTCCGCACTAGCCTGCGTGTCAGGGTGAGGTGGAGAGTTAGACCTGGAGCCGGGAGCCGAGCCCGATCGCTTTTTGTAGTCATGACAGAAATCATGGGCCTCAGCTGGAGAGTCAAAGATGCGGAACCGGCCGTTCACGTCAACTTTCAGTCGTGCCGGGTAGAGCATGCTGTATTTCAAGCCAAGATTGCGAAGAGCGGCTTTGACACTGGTGAATGTCCGCCGTGGCTCCTGCACCATGAGCGTGTAGTCCGGAAAGAAGGACAGCCTGCTCCCCTGCCACTGCACCTCTCCCATTTCACGTGCAGCTCGGAGCGCGGCGTCACGGTCTCGAAAGTTCATAATCCTGGCAATAATGGGACGGGGCAGTTGCCCCGTGCGTGGCTTGGGCCCCAGCGATCTATGCGCCCGCCCCACTACAAAGCCAGCCGTGAAGGTGTCTTTTCCGAACAGTTCTATGAGGAGGCGTTCCACAAAAGTATCAAACCGGCCAGTGGCAGTTGTCTCCGCCACACCAAGGATACGAATATTATTCCTGCGGCTACGTGCTTCCAAGTCCTCATTCTTAATGGCCACATCCTTAAGAATTTTCTCAACACATTCCAGCAGTTTCAGCGATTTAGAGGACCCGTCCTCCACATCCGATATTCTGGACTCAGCTAAGTCGAGGCGGCGGTCATGGGCCTGCACCGTGGAACCAATGTTCGACAGCTTCTTCTCCAGGCTGTCAAAGCGAGTATCAAGCGCCTTGAAGCCAGCGCGCATTTCCCCCATCATGGCGGCCATCATGGACGCTGTGTCACCACCGTCCGGTAATCCGTGAGCACCAGAGGCCGCACCAGGCTGGGGGTCAGTGGTGAGGAGGGGTGTCTTGTCGAAGCTGAGCTTCCTTTGGGAAGGATCTCTTTTCCCCATCTCCAAGGTCTCGTGGAAATTCCGCAGTCGCAGCAACTATAGCGAAGATAGAGGGCAGGAATCAGTGAGCCAGTTGTCCGCCTAACCACCGAAGCCACCAGAGTGTGGGCAGACCCGGCGGAGAGTGAAAGCTGAAGGCAGGACCCAATCAGTGTGAGCGAGATCCTGAAAATAGCGGTCGGGAACAGCCAGCACAGTGATCCAGAAATTGGCCCTTCAATGTTATGGGCTCCGCGCCACACCCAGAGTTGTCTGGCAGGGAGCACCCCTCTCACAGCGTCAGCGCAGGATGAAAGTGGAGAGGCACAGGCTCTGAGCCGGCAAGCAGGCGGGGGGGCCGCTGTGTGTCTCCGGAGATCGCCCCCGAGTTCCCAGCAGCCACGCGCCCCCGGCCTAGCACCACAGCCAACACCTGTGCGCCCGCACGGGCCCGAAATCTAGGTCCCGGTCCCAGCGCTCTCCTGGGCCAAAGGCCGCTGCCGCACACCGGGAGCCAAGAGCCCCAGAAAAACGGAAGCCGCGCAGTCAGGGCGATGCCTATGTGAGCCCAGCGGGGGAAGCAGCGGGGAAAGGAAGCACAGCCGCCAAGGGCCGAGCCGCAATCACCCGGCGCACCAGCGCAGAAAGGAAGATGGCGCCAAGGTCCGAACGCCTCGAATCCCTTCCGCCGAGTACTCCACTCTAGGTTGCTCCCGCGGCGTGGAAACTTCGCCCAGGTGGTCCAGCGGGCATCAGGAGACGGCCCGTTGTAGCTGGGGGAGGAATGGGTAGCGGATCACATCCCGTTCACTGCCGCTGGGAGCCCGCCTGGAGGAGCTTCACTGCAAGGCGACCATTTTGTTCGCCGCCGTGGCCACACCCCCCAAATTACAACTTTTCAAGCTGACTGATGATGTGGATTTAAACAACTTCATTAAGGGCCCGGCTAATGGTAGATCTAAAAGGTGGATTTATGCAATTTACAAAGAAATCTGGAAAACTTCACAAGTTGAGGCTGCTAAGCGCCTAAGAGCAATAGATCAAGCTAATTTAGATAAAGTGCTTGCAGTTGTAGATAACAGTATTAACATGCTTTCTTCCCGCATTTATACATTGAATAATGTTGTATCATCTGTTGTTGACATCGTACATGATGAAGTGTCTGTTTTGTACCATGGTCAGAATCAATTGCGTTCTATTATGCAGTTTGCTTGGACCCTGCAGACACTTAAGGCTGGTTGTGTGCCTTGGAGTTACATGAACGTTTCCTCTCTTTTTGCCCCTTTTAATTTAACTGACAAACAACACATGCTTTCAATGCGTGATGCTTCATTTTCCATGTTACACATTGAGAGGTTGGAGTCTTTACCGTTTTCTGTTGCTGAAGCGACTGCTGCAACGTGGCTTATCCACGGATTGATCGCATTGCCATTTGCCTTGTACAAGTTTACTACTTGTATGCGTTACATAGCTATAGGGAGATATGAACCATTAGGGAACTCATTCCTCCACGAGACGTGGTCTCTTCCATTCACTTATAGATGCCTGAAAGACGGGAAAGAGGTGTACCTTAATGGGGAAGAATGCACAGAGTCCCCTGACCATTCATTGATATGCAGACACATCCAGTTACATGGTTCTTGTAATCAGGACTGGCCTAATTTAGCCTGTTTTTTAAAAGGGACACCGGTTCCTGCAATTGTTCCCACATTCACATTACTGGCGAATGGTAGTTATTTGCTGTTGAACAACGAGGAGTGTTGTGGTTTATTTAAAGGGGTCGCTTACGTGGTAACTGTATCGGAACGTGTAGTCTGTTGCAAAAACGTTCTGTATCCCCCTACACATGGGAGTTCAGCTGTTTCCATCTGGCCACGCATCCCAACCTTGAAAGCAGAGTTCAATGGTATGACCAGAATAAGAGCCCTTTTGTCTCAAAAATAAGTGGCCCTGAGTTCGGCCCGAGAAACATTCGTCCTTCACATAGCTAACACACGCACAGAGGTGCAGGCCCTTTTGAACACTGATTTACTGTTACATTTCAGTGAGCTGGTTCACCAAATCTTTAATGCCTCCTCCACTTCTGGCCTGGCTCATTTTTTTAAATTGGTTAGCAGTGGTCTCTTGACTTCATTCGAGAAGATATTTGGAATCATCCCTAGCTTTTTCCATTCTATATTTTCGAGTCTGTTTGGCGGCTTCCCAGTTTTGCTGGCGTTAGCTGCAGGCGTTTTGATTTTATTTAGTTTTGTTAAACATGGATGCCCGTCCTGCGCTGGAAGCCGTAGAGCCCCTCCTACTGCTGTTTCTCAACCGGATGCTTGATTACTATGGCACCCTGCCGCTTGCGACTTTAAGCACGGCTTTTGGATTATCGTTTCAATTTTCCTATTTCACATGTGTCCAGCCTGTCTTTCATTGCCTGAGCTGCGATTTCGAATGGGCCCTTGATTTGTGTCTCTGCTTGACGGTGTCTCCTGACGTCAATTTTAATCATCTGATGAGCCCCGTAGTTGCTCACGAGTTGGTTTGTTCTGGCGAAAGGATTATGGCCTTGGCAGCGATGCATGGACTAATGGGTCATTGGAACATAATCACAGCGGCGCATGAGTTCTTGGCACATAGCGTTCTGGAAAACCCACTGAGTTGTCCTCTGATGCTGCTAGAGGATCCAATGCTGGAGAAACACGTATGTTCTTTTCCACTGCTTAATTGGATGGCTGAACTGTTTTCGGATGATGACAGTAATTTCATTATAGAAGCTGTTGCTGCATATTTTGCATATACAGTCCTACCCTGAGATGCCTCTGAAACTTTTTATTATTTAGGCAAGTACCTGTTTGTATTTTTTTGATGGTGCCTTTTCCTTACACTGAGTTCTTTTTATAGGACCCAGGCCTATTTACTTTAAACGCCCCATTATATTTGGGGGGTTTTGAACCTTTTGTTTTGGCCACTATAGGCCGTCATGTATGACTTTTAAGATTAGCTTTGCTCATTATTATTGAACTTTGCTTTCATGTTATGCCCCTATACTGTTGTTACATTTCCTTGTTTTTGTCCGTGCTCGGATCATTGGGGGGGTGTCATATAGCTACTTCTTTTCTATATACTGTGTTAAGTTAGCATGAGCTTATTAAATGTTTAAACGCCATTTTACCTTTCTGCCTCATTTTGCACACGACACATAATTGTTGATTTAGCTTTCAACCAAGAAGAGCTTGTGATTTACTTGAGAAATAATATGTTATTGCTCTGATATCTGTTTTACTCGTTGCACTGTCTGCACAGTGAGTGCTGAAGGCTGAAAGGATAACTAAACACGATGTTGTTGTGAGAAATGATCTTAGCATGTCCATAGACATAACACACATGCTGCTGCCAAAATCTAGGCGGGTTTTATATTGGTGTGCTGCACACACACGAAACACACTTGATGGTGCTTCGCATGCAGAGAGCTGGTGGAAGATGATGTGATCCTCTGCCACTGAGATTTTGAGGTATGGGCCCGCCCTGCTAAAACCCAAAGAGACCTTCATAGATATAAAATACTATGCTAAATAGGGAGGGTGTGAATTAGGTATTGTTAATTCCTATTCATTACAGCATCTTAGTATGCTATCACCATTCGCCTTTTATGGACTAGTAACTATGCTGATAACTTTGTTGCTTATAATATGTTTGCTAGTATTGTGCAAGATACTGCGTTTGAGAACCATGCATTAGTAAATAAATATTTCAAACATGTGTCCTCTTTTACTCCACGTTCTGCTTTGTAATGATTATATAACGAAAGAGTGTTCATGTGTTCCACAATACCTGAGGTAATCTAAGTTTCTGTTCTGGTCTGTCTAAGCATTGGGAGTTTGTTATGACCAATGAGACACTGTAGCTAGCTCGGTAAGGGGATTTTGGGTACTGAGGTGAGTTTTGGGCCATCCTAATTCACTGAGGTTCCAGGTCTCTATCCACAGTTCTGTAGGAGAACGGAATTCCCGCTACAACAGGTGCCGCCAGAGCATTACCACAGCCACAACATCACGCACTGTCCCCACCGGCTGTAAGAATGGTAGGTGTGGTACAAAATGACTGGTGGCCGCCGAGCAGGGGAGCAGCCCACAAGCCTCTCACACAGCCACTGCAACGGCCGCTATCTTGCCTCTACTAAAGTATCACTTCTTAATACTAAACATTACTAGTATCACTATTAATTGTAGTTTCTAGTGACCGATTTGTGTTCCCCCATGGGTGTAGGAAGTGTGGGGGATTTACCCCCACAGATTTGGGGAGGGGGGGTCGGGGGATGTGAGAAACAGAAAAACTCCAGTGCAGGGCCTCTATGCTTCTCCATCTTCCCCAAACTACTGCCACGCTCCAAAGTCTCCCACGACCTGTCTTTTCCACGGCAACAAGCAGAAACAGCCCCAGCTATATGGCCCTGCCCTTTCAGTAACAGTCTAATGTGTACACACTCCTAGTCTGTCAACAGTCCCTTGGTTACTTTTATGGTCGCAGTAAATAAAGGAGCCGTGATTCTTGTCGTCCACGGGTGACATAATTACACTGAAAGAATGCAGCCTCAACTGAGCACTGTGGGCACAGTACACAAACCAAGATTCTCATTGGAAGTCTGTGATTGGGAACAATTTGGGCCCCCGAGAAGCATAACCTAAAGCTTACATCCTTTCCTTTTTACAAGTTTAAGAGCACTCTGTAAGAAACCTGGTCATTTTGTTTGGAATAGCATCACTCTTTTGTTGACACGAAAGGAATAGGTCTGAGTGACTCAGTCACCCACAGAACAAGCATTGGCATGGCCAGTAGGTCTCGCCTTTGGGCCCTTATAAGTGTTTAACCATGCAACAGTTAATGTTGGTGCACCAAGAATATTGTGCTGCATAACTAAATACTTATAAGGTCCCAAAAGCGAGACCTTTTGGCTTTGCCAATGCTTGTCTTTTGTTGCAATGTGCCTACTAACATATTATATCTTGTGCTAAGGTTCAGCTCATTAATCAGGGGATTGGTGGTGGTGTCCCACTATACAGAGAGGTGGTAGGAGGCGGAATTGGACACCTTGATCTGCTCTTTACCATTGACTAGTTTGGCACTGGAGGAGTAATAGGGTAGTGAAGAAACATATTGGGCATTGAAGATGGTGAGGTCTGTCAAGCACTGCCCAAAGTGTTAATGAGAATGACATTTGTGTTTTTTTTCTGGCTGCTTGTGAGACTGAAAAGGGGGGAACTGACAGGAGGGCTGATCAGTCGCATCTCAAACTTTAAGAAACAATAAATGGTTTGATAACTACATAAATCAGTAGAGATTGTGATGACTTTACAAATCAATACTGACTGCATGTATGAGATTTTTACTTCTGTTCACCCCCAAAGTTCATAGAGGCTAATAAAATAAACCTACTGAAGATAAAAATAATAAAACTTGGAATAACTACCTATAAAAAGAAATGATGATATTTTAGTATTTCATTAAAAGTGTACAATGGTTATTAAAGTGGCATTTAGCGGCACCGACAAATAGGTGGTGTAGGCCAGGTGCGGATGGAATTTAACATTATGCTGCATTTTTGATTAATGGAACACTTTATATTCTGACATGCAATGTTTATGTGTGTGTGCATGTATTGACATAGTATATACACTCAGAAGCACAGTGTAATATGCTACTTATTACCATGAAGAGGTTGAGCCGTCAAGCCTCAAGTGAGCCATGATGCCCCTCATCTTCCTCAACAAGAGTACTAACGTATCTGCATATATGTTTATGTCATGAATTGTTCATGGGTTTTTTAATAGTTTAATTGTCTCTTTATTTTACGGTTAATTAAAACATTTACAATTACATATACAATACGTGCATGATAGAAAAACATTTCAAAACACAGAAACGAAATACACACGAGTTACAAAATCACAGTAAACAATGAAGAGTGAGAACACATTGATGTGGGCCCGAATGGCCTTCAGGCTTGATAGCCGTACACCTAGGCCTGTTTGGACGGGAGCTACAGTAGGCAGTAATGTCACACACAGAAATTCAAATAGGCATAATTAAGCAAAATACTGATTCCAGAACTAAATAAGCAAATAATAGTGGCCTAGCCCCGTGCTGGCAACTAGGACTCTTGCAAAAACAACAATTGATGGACAGAATAGCAGAACAATGTCATACATTCACCCCAGTACAGAGATCTGGGCCTAAATCCATCGTTTTTTGCACTCCACACCACCCCAGTTCAGAAATGGCCATATGTATGTATGTATGTATGTATGTTCTTATATAGCGCTCGACTTACCCTAGGGCATCTCGGCGCTTGCATTGGGAACCCGTCCTGGCTTTTCCCTGTGAGATGACCCGTACTGGGCATCCCCCAGGTGAAAGCCAGGCATCCCGACACGGGGGGCCGTTGTGGAGATTAAGCAAGCTTAATGCCCAGAGTTGCAGAGTGTGAACCCGTGATTAGAGTGGGCACCGAAGCGAGAATTATCGAGTCCGTGGACAATTGGGCTCAGGACCCTACCGCGTCGGGAATTGAACACTGGTCCAGGGTCTGACCTCTGCTTCAGGGTATGCCTCCTCTAACCAGTGAGCCACACTTCTCCATATGCAAATCAGCCTTGACCCTGTGCCTCATTGGAACAGTCCAGTCCGAACTGCCAATCCATGTCTTTCCTGGACCCGTTTCTGGCTATCAGCCGTCTTCAGCCAAGATAGCTTGACTCCAGTGGTGTGGAGAGCATGGAACTCACAGTACAGAGATCTGGGCCTAAATCCATTGTTTTTTACACTCCACACCACCCCAGTTCAGACATGGCCATATGCAAATCAGCCTTGACCCTGTGCCTCATGGGAACAGTCCAGCCCGAACTGCCAACCCATGTTATTGTTTTAAAACATCTGTGTATAATTGGAGCTGATTCATTCAGTTTGTATCATGTAACTAATCAGATGTTATGATTAGAGAATCTTCATAAATACGAGGTTCATCATTTATGCGAACATTCTTAATTAAACTCTTGTTAAATGTATATATTGTCTTAGTGTTGGTGTATGTTAGAGTCCTAGTTGCCAGCACGGGACTAGGCCACTATCATTTGTACATGCATATATGCTCAAAAGGCAGAATTCTAACACAGCACACATATCGAACAATACTGAATTATCGTATTACCAGAGTGCGCCTTTCACCAACATTGCTTTTCAGAACTAAATAAGCAGCAGTATCCACATAAAAATAATTGGCTAGGGGTCCCACCTTCCCCACTCACAGCACCTCCTCGAAACACCATGACCATGAAATTCACCGTCTCCGAGGTCGAAAGGGCGATCAAAGACACAAGCAAACATAAGGCCCATGGACCCGATGGGGTCCCTGTTGATCTTTACATCCAGTATCCTCAATTTTGGTTTAAAATACTAACTAATGTCTTTAATGCTATATCATCAGCAGGCTTCCCATCTTCCTGGTCCACCTCTATTATTGTCCCGATCTTTAAGAAGGGGAACAGGGGGGATCCTGCCTGCTACAGGCCAATCTCCTTGTTGGACTCTGCTGTTAAAATCTTGGGCAGAGTCATTCTACAAAGACTTGGGGATTGGCTTGAGGGGAGTGGGGTTCTCTCTGACCTCCAGTATGGTTTTAGAGCGCATAGGGGGACCATGGACCAATGTTTAAATCTTCACCTCATTATTAGTAAATACACAGTGGTGAAGGAAGGGTTATTATATTTAGGTTTCATGGATTTATCCTCCGCATTTGATTTAGTTAATCGCTCTAAACTATGGCTTACTTTGCGGGACATGGGTTTGGACATTACCTTGGTTAATTTTTTACACGATCTTCATCAGGACTTGTCCGCTTCTGTTAGGGTAACAAGGGACGGGAGGTGCACTGAGCAATTCAGATCAGGGAGAGGGGTCAGACAAGGTTGTATTCTGGCCCTCTCCTATTTACACTCTATATCAATTCCTTGGGTAAATCTTTGAATTTAGCTACTCTGGACGTTCCGCGTATGGGAGGGTCATTCATCCCAGTCCTCCTGTACGCGGATGACGCTGTCCTACTTGCTCGCACAGGCACTGGCTTACAAAGACTGCTAGACCACTTTGGATCCTTCATGGAAGCCTTGGATTTAAAAATTAATACATCAAAATCCCACGTTATGGTAACTGGTCCTCGCAAGAAAAGCATGAAGATCAAAACTTTTAGATGTAATGAAACACCAATCTCCAGGGTACCTTTTTTTCTGTTATTTAGGTGTTACATTTGATGAAAGAGGGACCTGGGGGCCTCAGCTGAAACTTAAAGGCAATGGGGTTGTTAGATCTACCACAGGACTCATGAACTTCTCTAAAAGACTTGGCTCGAGACCCATGGAGGCCATGATCCGCATTTATAAATCAAAATGTTTAGCAATTGCATCTTATGGGGCTGATATTTGGGGCTATGTACCATCACCAGGCATTCAAATTATTGAAAATAATTTTATACGATCTCTTTTGTCACTCCCAAAGTCATCCCCTACTTTTTCAATCCATCGTGAAGTGGGCCTGGGATATATTACTGACCTCCTAAAAATGACCCCCTTGTTACGATGGATTAAAACCTGGACAAACAAGGAGATTACGCTGAACCACCTTATACTCAATGACTGTTTGGCCTTGGACAAAGCGGATAGTATACCCTGGCTTGCGTATGTTAGAGCGGCATGCGTAAGGCTGGGGCGTCCGGACATGTATTTATCACCACAGGGCCTCAGGAAAGAGGACGTAGGGTGGGTTAAGTTACATTTCCGAAACATGTTGGAGGTAGAAAGGGAGGAGGTTGAACTCAGTAAACCAATGGTGAGATCAATATACCAATTATCAATCTCCCCAGTCATGGAACCTTATTTAAAATATGTGACTAAACCATACCATTGTTTTCTTTTACTTAGGTTCAGGTTCAATCTCATTCACCTTGTGCTTGGTGCCTACACAAAGTGGGGGACCCCAGAAAACATCCCTCCTTGTACCTGTGACAGTTTTTCAACACAGGACACGCTTCATCTAGTGATGTTTTGTGAACACTACTTGGTGCCCCGTAAAAAATTCCTATACCCAATTCTGAAAGATCTTAACTTTGTCCAGGTGAGGCCTGCTCTTCTATATTTGCAAATGCTTAATTCTGTGCAGGTCACATTTAGTGTAGCCAGTTTTTTGGTAGCAGCAGCTCGAATAAATAAATTAAGACCCAGACGACCATATAACTAGGCCGATAATCTTTCAACTACTCTTTGGGAAAATGTATTATGAATAGTGGGAGACGGGGTTGGCCTCTTTTAATCTACATTGTTTAGCATTTACTCTTTGTATCAAAGATTTTAATTGTTTTAAGTATGAACGTATGAATTGCAATCTTGTGTATATTTGTATATCTGTAATTCTTATTTTGTATAATGTATGTAGGTATAAAAATGAATTGTGTATTGCTTTTATGGTTTTAATTAACCGAAATAAAGATATTTGACTGACTGACTGACTAAAATAACAACGCATTCTAATGAGGGAGGATATCCATAATAATGTAAATACTTTTTAAACAAGTAGAACAATCATCAGGTTAAAAGATGGCAATCCTAGGTGACCAACAAAGTGCTTTTGCAAAACCAGTCAATAAAACAATTCATTAGATGAAATAGTGCTATCTAATAAATACACACAGCATGGGGATTAGTAGCTCCTATTAGGGTCACACAGAGGTCATAGAATAAAAATCACTCTTCGAATGAGAGAATATATCTTGCAGCATTTGGAAACAAAGGGACCAGTGCCTCGTGTCAATTGGGATCAACATCAAACCAATTAACTAAGGCAACAATGCATCTTGATGGGGAAGGACGACCATGAAAATGTAGATACTTTTCAGGCGAGTAAACAATCAGTTTAAAGGTGGCATAACTAGGTCATCACAAAGTGTTTGTGCATAACCAATCAATCGAACAATTCATTTGATGAGAAAGAGCTGCCTAACATAGCATGAGGATCATTAACCCCTGTTAGAGGGCACACGGAGCAAACTAAATAACAACCGTTCTTCGAATGAGAGAAATTATCTTTCAGCATTAGGTAACAAGGGGCCACTGCCTCACGTTGATTGGGTGGACACAGGAATCACAAAGTGACGATGTTCCAGTGGGAAAAGTTATCTTACAGCGTTCAGAAGCAAAAGGGTCCGTCAAAGTCAGTACCTCTTATCAATTGGCAGGGCCCAGCTATTACAATCACACAAAAATCTAGGTAAAGATGGCAAACCCTCCAAGAGTGAGTTCACTGAGCGCCCAGGAGTGACCCCTTTTCATCAGGGCTTGCAAAAGAGAAGCGGCGCAGGGTACATCTTGGTAAACTGGAATATCAGGGGCAGATTTATGTTAACTGGCGCATCCCCAGGGATGCGCCAGTTAACATGCGCCACAGTGCGCCACAGCTCCGCCACCCATGGTGCGCCGCATTTATGATGCAGCGCACCATGGTGCAAGCGCGACGCAGCTCCAGCAAGGCTCGGGTGTACACCATGTGCACAATGCTGCGTCAAGACCTACGCCTGCTTCAAGCAGGCGCAGGGTTTTGACGCAGCATTGCCCTGAAAGTGACTGAGTGAAATTTCATAGATTTCACTCAGCCACTTTCAGGAGGCGTTCCTGCGCAGGAACGCCCCCCCTGCGCAGGAACACCTCGTTATGGCGCAGTGCTTTACAATGTGACGCATCTCCTAGATGCGTCACGTTGTAAATAGGGTGCATTGTTTGCGCCGCAGTTGCGTCAAATAAAGTGACGCAATTGCGGCGCAAAGAGGCGCAACGGCCTCATAAATCTGCCCCAGATATTGAGGGAGTGTGCAGTTTGCCCTTCTTGCCGAGGGGCCCTTCCTGCTGATTCAAGCCCAGTAAGGGGGGGCTCTGCGCTGAGCAGAGCCCCCCCCCCCCAGCTTCCTTAGTCGGCCGAATCGTCTGATGGCAAAGATAACGAATTTGGTCAACAACTAATTGAAAATTGTGTTATCAGGTTTGAGGGAGGCAATTACAGCCGGCCAGCATGAACGGGACTGCCAGCTTGTTCCACTCATGCGTGAGACTGCTTTTTTGCTCATCCAACTTAGTAGGGCAGAGACATACAACATGTTCAAGTATTTCCTCACACCGACCACACCCTCTGCAAATGTTTTCTTCCATAGGTCGATGCCAACTGGCAGATGATTCAAAAACAATCACTCCCCTAGCCTGAGAGCCATGAATCTTGCCTTCAAAGTGGCGGAATAGGTGCAGGCAAGGTAGGATGAGTAGGGTACTGGCTAGGGCTAGTAGTTGCGTGCTTACGTTTGGCTAAGATTGCCCTGTCTGAGTGGTATGACCAGAGGTGTACACATTTTTTAATGCCTAGTTTAAAGGCTGACTGAATCGGGTTGGTAACCCAACGTTCACTCACATCCAGAAGGTGATGAAAGTCCTCCAGGAGCTGATGGTGCGCTCGCCTAGGGCTGCAGGTTTCCATTTCGGTCCATAATAGCACCTCTGGGCAGTCAATCCTGGCCAACCAGAGTCTGTGACACATTATGAGGTAAGCATCGGCCCTAACTGCCCGCTGGCCAAGAAGGCCAATTTCCATCCTAATGTGAGAGGCGGAGGAGAAGTTTAGCAGGCGAAGGGCACATTTGTATATCTGGGTGACAAATTTATTCAGAAGGCCACAGTTTTATTTCACTGCCATAGGCCAATGAGGGTAACATTGTTTCCCTCATAACTTCCAAAAGCAGGGACTGGCTAGGCCCCAGAGTGAGGTAGATAGATTGGATAGAGTCACCTGGAGGGACAAACTTATATATTTGTTTAGGGAAGCTAATTGTCTTCAAAATAATTTCAGTACTGTAAGAACGAAAAACAATCACAAGCCAGACCTAGTTTATGTGAAAAGGAGCTTTGAAACCACTGGCAAACATTTACTAGGAAGGCTTAGCTATGTGATATATGTATAACTATTTACATAATCAGAGATAGATATAAACAAGGTTTGTGAAGGGCTAATAACACTGAAAATTAGCTTCAGGGTGCTATAAGCCAAAGAAAAGAGAACATCAGGCAATAAGGAAAGATCCCAAAAGAATATGCATGCAGATGTGGATTGAAACATTAATCGAGGCAAGAAGGAAGCTGCTTGGCCCATTGAACTCCTGAGACATGAGTCACTTTAAGCCTAGATGGATGAGCCTATTGAATGCATAAGACTCGAGGAACTGTAAGCCTATAAGCCTTTTTTAGAGCTGCTATCATAAGAGACATTATGAGCTGGTTGTAAGCGGCCGTATCCATTCCTTTTCACCCAATGGCCCTGGGGATGTATTTCATTTAAAATACACCATTTCAGCCGTGTTTTAATGGCACTGAAGCGCCTTCGCCGCGCCATCTTTTAAAGTTGTGTCTGCAGAAACAACCCCTCTGCTTGCTGTAATCCGCGCCATGCGTCTCCTGCTCGGCTGCAGTCACTGCCCCAGGCAGTAGCTCACTGTAATGGCCACTGTATTGTTTTATGGTTTAGACAAGGGTGTGTTCTGGTTGAGCTTCATGAATGCATTCTTCCAAATCGATTAAGGCGCTCATAAATATCTAGTGCAGGGGAGCCGCCGCTTTGCAGCCCCAGTGTATTAGCAGAGGCTGTTTATGCAGGATTGATTGCTGCTCCTTGAGGCACACTATTTCCAATGTATAATATTTATTGCCTTTCTGTTGCAAAACCCGGCTAACACACCATGCATAGACAGAAACGTCCCAAAGAGCATCTTTACACTATCTTTCAAATGTTTTATTTGCCTCTATTGCCATTTCAGAGTAACCATACACAATCCACAAACGCGAACATTATGAGTGGCCCAGTCTTTAGGTTTTAGAAGAAACTGTGAGTATTGGGAAAAAAATGTAATTGCAAATGGTATAGTCTTAACATATATGGTACACCCAGGTCCAATATTCTCACAGTTTTACTACAGGCAAATCCCCTACGTCCTACTTAGTCCTCATGAACCAAGGTTCATGTGTGCATGTTATGCCCCCTTTCTAATGTTATGCCCCATTCCTGTAGCAGCCTACAGGAATTAACTTTCAATACCAGTGCCCCCTGTATCACTAACACTGGGTGTGGAATTAACATCACAAATACCAACTTACTCATAATGAGTCTCTTAGGAGCAAGCTTTAAAGTCCTTGCTCTGCCATTGATTCCAGGTTCTTCCCATATGTGGTAATCTAATCCAGTGGCGTAGCAAAGGGTGTGTGGGGGGGGGGGGGGGGGCGGGGGGCAGTTCACCAGGTTTGGGGGTGGTGGCCTCCCCCATCCCACCCCGCTCTTACCTGTGGTCGTCATGGGTCGCAGCCGCAGGAACCTCCAGCACCCCCTTCATCCCCCCCTTCAGGGTGTGTGAGGGCATTATAATCCAATACAATGGATTCCCAACTGTAATCCCTACCGGTTGGTTTTTAAACTCTTGTGTGTTGTCTCTCAGTGCAGAGGAACAGCATAATTCTTTTGTTGAAAACTATTGGCTTGGGCATTTATGCTGGACCTTCCCAAAAGCCCACTGTCTCCTCTTTGTTGACCGATGAAGTATACATACCACCAATATGAAGGGCCGCCTGCCTGATTTAAATGTGGCAGACCTTCAGTGTGCCCAGGGCAGAGACTATTCTGTCTCTGCCTAGACCAACATTCTTCAACTGCCCTGGGGAGTAAATGCCACTGGAGAATGGCGAAGAAATCAGGGTCTGGGAGAAGGGGAAAAAAAGACCAAAATGTACAAAGCAACCTCCCACATTACCTATATTCCTGTAATGATGGCTCTCCCAAGCTTTAAACTAGGGCCTCAAAAATGCTAATCTCCACACAACAACTTTAATTACTATTATTTCATATTTTATATTCTTTTTCTTTTTTCATATGTATCAAAAAAATGAGAATTAACATTTCAACATTTCATTTCTTTTCAACATTTTATCTTACATTGTCCTGATTCAATTTTGCATCTATTTTCGAAATATAATTTTTTTTGCAATAATTAAAATTTGAAATGAGAAAAAAAAACAGTCCCCTACACTCACACCTCATTCATATAACCCACAACCATATCACTAGCATACTACACACTTCCATACCACGTCCCAGACCAACACTGCATGCACAGAAGGTTAAAAAACGAGGTGGCAATATCAACCCTCAATTGCTGTGCTGATGTCTGGGGTGTCACACTCTCTGGCAAGAGTTATTGGCAGTGTTGGTCTGGTGCGTGGTATGGAAGTATGTAGTATGATCTGTTTTTTGGCCCCTGAGAGGAATTTCTCACCTTATTAAAGGCTAAGTACAGGCTGGCGAGCTAAGGCAAAGTCACCTTCAGGGTTATCAGACACAGTAAAGCTACTTTTCTCTAATACTTATTAAAAACCTGACTTCCCAATTGAATTGTATTTTTTAAATAACTGCTACAAAGAGTGGCCTAATTATTTTTCTAGCTGGGCCTAAACCTGGTATGCCATTTTAAATATGTTAATCTCTACACTAGTTTTTTGTAGAAAACAGCTAGCCCTGCCACAGGGAAAACGCTTTTGGGGGCTTGTCACTGCAGGGACATGTCAACATGAATTTTCTATGTGTCCTACTTTTAAGAACCATGCATCTTACTTTGTGGGTTACAAGGACTAAAAAGGAGTGACTTATCAATATTTAAAAAGGAGGACTTTGCTTGTCAAGGAGGTTCATTTTGACAGGTCTCACGGCAGTGTTTACACTAAAACAGTCAGGCCGATTACTTTGCAAGTTCTTGTTATTTCTTCTGTGCCGTGTGGCTGTCTTTGGTATTCACTGTGGCATCGCTCTAAGAACATAATTCTCAGCCCTAATGCCCTCAAGAAAAATAGGGCTCCCGACAGCAGGGTAAGACTGGCCTATAGGGAAATCTGCCTGTGGCAGGGATAACGGGCAAGCCCCGTGTGACGTCACCAATGCCCTTGTCGATGCTAGAAGCTAATGCAAAGAGCTACAATTCAATGATACTCATATCCATTCCACAGCACATACTTCAACAACAAACCACATATTTCAAATCAACAACACAATTACACAACACACCACATACATCAAAACCACAGCACAGAATGCCACACAATGCCACAAAATGCAACAGCCCACCACACAATAATGCTCCACTACATACCAATCTACAACACAAAATGCCATTCCGTATAATTACACTCTAAAACACAATAG